>NW_028126462.1:0-1200000 GCF_965194825.1 Balaenoptera physalus
CAGGACTCAGGTTTGATTCTGGAACCATGTGTCCTGGGAATATGACTGAGGTTTGCTTCTGGACACCTTTGGCCTGGGAAAATGACTGAGGTTTCATTGTGGAAACATGAGTCCTGGGATCATGACTGAGGTATGATGGTGGAACACTCTGGCCTGGCAAAATGACTGAGGCTTGATTCTGGAGCCCTGTTTACTGGGAACATGACTGAGGTTTAATGGTTGAACCCTGTGGCCTGACAACATGATTGAGGTTTGATAGTGGAACCCTCAGGCTTGGGACCATGAGTGAGGTTTGATGGTGGAACCCTGTGGCCTGGCAACATGCCTGAGGTTTGATGGTGGAACCCTGTGGCTTGGCAAGGTGACTTAGGTTTGATTGTGGAACACTCTGGCCTGGGAACATGACTGAGGCTTGATGGTGGAACCGTGGCCTGGCAACAGGACTGAGGTTTGATTGTGGAACCCTCTGTCATGGGAATATGACTGAGGTGTAATTGTGGAACCCTGTGGCCTGGGAACATGACTGGGATTTTATTTCTGAAACCTCTGTCCAGGGAACATGTCTGAGGATTTATTCTGGAACCCTGTGTCCTTGGAACATGACTGAGGTTTGATTCTAGAATCATGTGGCCTGGGAATATGACTGAGGTTTGATTCTGGAAACCATTGGCCTGGGAACATAACTGATTTTACAGTGTGGAATTCTGTGGCCTGGGAACATGACATCGGTTTGGATTCTGGTACGCTGTTGCCTGGGAACATGAAATCGGTTTGATTCTGGAAACCTGAGGCCTGGGAATATGACTCAGGTTTGATGCTGGTACCGTATGGCCTGGCAACATGACTGAGGTTTGATTCTGGATCCTTGTGGACTAGGAACATGACTGAGGTTTTATTCTGGAACCCTGTAGCCTAGGAACATAAATGAGGATTGATTCTGAAACCCTGTGGCTTGGGAATATGACATCGGTGGATTCTGGGACCCTGAGGCCTGGGAACATGACATCTGTTTAGATTGTGGAATACTTTGGCCCGGGAAACTGACTGAGCCTTGGTTCTGGAACCCTGTGGACTGGGAACTTGACTGAGGTTTTATTCTGGAACCCCCTAGCCTGAGAACATAACTGAGGATTGATTCTGAAACCCTTTGGCCTGGGAACATGACATGGGTGGATTCTGGAACCCTGAGGCCTGGGAACATGACATCTGTTTAGATTGTGGTATACTGTGCCCCGGGAACCTGACTGAGCCTTGGTTCTGGAACCCTTTGTACTGGGAACATGACAGAGGTTTTATTCTGGAACCGTGTAGCCTGGGAACATAACGGAGTATTGATTCTGGAACCCTGTGGCCTGGGAACATGACATGGGTGGATTTTGGAACCCTGAGGCCTGGGAACATGACATCTGTTTAGATTGTGGTATACTGTGCCCCGGGAACCTGACTGAGCATTGGTTCTGGAAACCTGTGGACTGGGAACATGACTGAGGTTTTATACTGGAACCCTGTAGCCTGGGAACATAACTGAGGATTGAGTCTGGAACCCTCTGGCCTGGGAACATGTCAAGGGTGGATTCTGGAACCCTGAGGTCTGGGAACATGACTGGGATTTTATTCCTGAAACCTGTGTCCAGGGAACATGACTGAGGTTTTATTCTGGAACCCTGTAGCCTGCAAACATAACTGAGGATTGATTCTGGAACCCTGTGGCCTGGGAACATGACATCGGTGGATTCTGGAACCCTGTGGCCTGGGAACGTGCGAACGGTTTGACTCAGGAACCTTGTGGCTTGGGAACATGTCTGAGGTTTGATGGTGGAAACCTGTGGCCTGGCAACATGATTGAGGTTTGATTCTGGAAGACTGTGGCCAGGGAACATGATATGGGGTTGATTCTAGAAACCTGTGTCCTGGGAACAATACTGAGGTTTGATTCTGTAACCCTGTGGCCTGGGAACATGACTGAGGTTTGTTTCTGGAAGCCTGTTCCCTGGGAACATGACTGAGGTTTGATTCTGGACACCTGTGTCCTGGGAACAAGACTGAGGTTTGATTCTGGAACCCTGTGGCCTAGGAACATGACTGAGGTTTGTTTCTGGAAGCCTGTTCCCTGGGAACATGACTGAGGTTTGATTCTGGACACCTGTGTCCTGGGAAGATGACTGAGGTTTGATTCTGGAAACCTTTGGCCTGGAAAATGACTGAGGTTTCATTGTGGAAACATGTGGCCTGGGATCATGACTGAGGTTTGATGGTGGAACCCTGTGCACGGGGACCATGACTGAGGCCTGATACTGGAACCCCTGGCGTGGGAACATGACATTGGTTTGATTCTCGAGCCCTGTTTACTGGGAATATGACTGAGGATTGGTGGTTGAACCCTGTGGCCTGGTAACATGATTGAGGTTTGATAGTGGAACCCTCAGGCTTCGGAATATGAGTGAGGCTTGTTGGTGGAACACTGTGGCTTGACAAGGAGACTTAGGTTTGATTGTGGAACACTCTGGACTGGGAACATGACAGAGGCTTGATCGTGGAACCGTGTCCTGGCAACAGGACTGAGGTTTGATTGTGGAACCCTGTGGCCTGGGAACATGACTGGGATTTGATTTCTGAAACCTGTGTCCAGGGAACATGACTGAGATTTTATTCTGGAACCCTGTGTCCTGCGAACATGACTGAGGTTTGATTCTGGAACCATGTGGCCTGGGAATATGACTGAGGTTTGATTCTGGAAACCATTGGCCTGGGAACATGACTGATGTTAGATTGTGGAATCCTGTGGCCTGGGAACATGACATCGGTTTGGATTCTGGTACCCTGCTGCCTGGGAATATGAAATCGGTTTGATTTTGGAAACCTGAGGCCTGGAAAAATGATTGAGGTGTGATGGTGGTACCCTATGGCCTGGCAACATGACTGAGGTTTGATTCTGGATCCCTGTGGCCTGGGAACATGACTGATTATTGATTTTGGTACCCTGTGGCCTGGGAGCATGACATCGGTGGATTCTGGAACCCTGTGGCCTGGGAACCTGCGAACGGTTTGACTCTGGAACCCTGTGGCCTGGGAACATGTCTGAGGTTTGATGTTGGAAACCTGAGTCCTGGGAACAAGACTGAGTTTTGATTCTGGAACCCTGTGGCCTGGGAACATGACTGAGGTTTGTATCTGGACACCTGTGTCCTGGGAACATGACTGAGGTTTCATTGTTGAAACCTGTGGCCTGCGAACATGACTCAGGTTGATTCTGGAACCATGTGTCCTGGGAATATGACTGAGGTTTGATCCTGGAAACCTTTGGCCTGGAAAATGACTGAGGTTTCATTGTGGAAACATGTGGCCTGGGATCATGACTGAGGTTTGATGGTGGAACACTCTGGCATGGCAAAATGACTGAGGCTTGAATCTGGAGCCCTGTTTACTGGGAACATGACTGAGGTTTGATGGTTGAACCCTGTGGACTGGCAACATGATTGAGGTTTGATAGTGGAACCCTGTGCACGGGGACCATGACTGAGGCCTGATAGTGGAAACCCGTGGCGTGGGAACATGACATTGGTTTGATTCTCGAGCCCTGTTTACTGGGAATATGACTGAGGATTGATGGTTGAACCCTGTGGCCTGGAAACATGCCTGAGGTTTGATGGTGGCACCCTGTGGCTTGGCAAGGTGACTTAGGTTTGATTGTGGAACACTCTGGCCTGGTAACATGACTGAGGCTTGATGGTGGAACCGTGGACAGGCAACAGGACTGAGGTTTGATTGTGGAACCCTCTGGCCTGGGAATATGACTGAGGTTTAATTGTGGAACCCTGTGGCCTGGGAACATGACTGGGATTTTATTTCTGAAACCTGTGTCCAGGGAACATGACTGAGGTTTTATTCTGGAACCCTGGGTCCTGGGCACACGACTGAGGTTTGATTCAGGAACCATGTGGCCTGGGATTATGACTGAGGTTTGATTCTGGACACCATTGGCCTGGGAACATGACTGATGTTAGAATGTGGAATCCTGTGTCCTGGGAACATGACATCGGTTTGGATTCTGGTACCCTGTTGCCTGGGAACATGAAATCGGTTTGATTCTGGAAACCTGTGGCCTGGGAATATGACTGAGGTTTGATTCTGGATCCCTGTAGCCTGGGAACATGACTGAGGCGTGATTCTGGAAATCTGTGGCCTGGGAACATGACATCTGTTTAGATTGTGGAATACTGTGGACCGGGAAGCTGACTGAGCCTTGCTTCTGGAACCCTGTGGACTGGGAACATGACTGAGGTTTTATTCTGGAACCCTGTCGCCTGGGAACATAACTGAGGATTGATTCTGGATCCCTGTGTCCTGGGAACATGACATGGTTGGATTCTGGAACCCTGAGACCTGGGAACATGACATCTGTTTAGATTGTGGAATACTGTGCCCCGGGAACCTGACTGAGCCTTGGTTCAGGAACCCTGTGGACTGGGAACATGACTGAGGTTTTATTCTGGAACCCTGTAGCCTGGGAACATAACTGAGGAATGATTCTGGAACCCTTTGGCCTGGGAACATGACATGGGTGGATTCTGGAACCCTGAGGCCTGGGAACATGACATCTGTTTAGATTGTGGAATACTGTGCCCCGGGAACCTGACTGAGATTAGGTTCTGGAACCCTGTGGACTGGGAACATGACTGAGGTTTTATTCTGGAACCCAGTAGCTTGCAAACATAACTGAGGATTGATTCTGGAAACATGTGGCCTGGGAGCATGACATCGGTGGATTCTGGAACCCTATGGCCTGGGAACCTGCGAACGATTTGATTCTGGAACCCTGTGGCCTGGGAACATGTCTGAAGTTTGATGGTGGAAACCTGTGGCCTGGCAACATGACTGAGGTTTGATTTGGAATCCTGTGCACGGGGAAAATGACTGAGGGCTGATACTGGAACCCCGTGGCGTGGGAACATGATATTGGTTTGATTTTGGAGCCCTGTTTACTGGGAGCATGACTGAGGATTGATGGTGAACCCTGAGGCCTGGGAACATGACTGGGATTTTATTTCTGAAACCTGTGTCCAGGGAACATGACTGAGGTTTTATTCTGGAACCCTGTAGCCTGGGAACATGACTGAGGATTGATTCTGGAACCCTGTGGCTTGGGAACATGACATCGGTGGATTCTGGAACACTGTGGCCTGGGAACCTGCGAACGGTTTAACTCTGGAACCCTGTGGCCTGGGAACATTTCTGAGGTTTGATGGTGGAAACCTGTGGCCTGCGAACATGACTCAGGTTTGATTAAGGAAGACTGTGTCCAGGGAACAAGATATCGTGTTGATTCTGGAAACCTGTGTCCTGGGAACAAGACTGAGGTTTGATTCTGGAACCCTGTGGCCTGGGAACATGACTGAGGTTTGTTTCTCGAAGCCTGTTCCCTGGGAACAAGACTGAGTTTTGATTCTGGAACCCTGTGTCCAGGGAACATGACTGAGGTTTGATTCTGGACACCTGTGTCCTGGGAACATGACTGAGGTTTGATTCTGGAAACCTGTGGCCTGCGAACATGATTGAGGTTTCATTGTCGAAACATGTGGCCTGGGATCATGACTGAGGTTTGATGGTGGAACACTGGCCTGGCAAAATGACTGAGGCTTGATTCTGGAGCCCTGTTTACTGGGAACATGACTGAGGTTTGATGGTTGAAACCTGTGGCCTAGCAACATGACTGAGGTTTGATTCTGGAAGACTGTGGCCAGGGAACATAATATCGGGTTGATTTTGCAAACCTGTGTCCTGGGAAAAAGACTGAGGTTTGATTCTGGAAACCTGTGGGCTGGGAACATGACTGAGGTTTGTTTCTCGAAGCCTGTTCACTGGGAACAAGACTGAGCTTTGATTCTGGAACCCTGTGGCTTGGGAACATAACTGAGGATTGATGGATGAACCCTGTGGCCCGGCAACATGATTGAGGTTTTATACTGGAACCCTCAGGCTTGGGAACATGAGTGAGGCTTGATGGTGGAACCTGTGGCCTGGCAACATGCCTGAGATTTGATGGTGGAACCCTGTGGCTTGGCAAGGTGACTTAGGTTTGATTGTGGAACACTCTGGCCTGGGAACATGACTGAGGCTTGATGCTGGAACCGTGGCCTGGCAACAGGACTGAGGTTTGATTGTGGAACCCTCTGGCCTGGGAATATGACTGAGGTTTAATTGTGGAACCCTGTGGCCTGGGAACATGACTGGGATCTTATTTATGAAACCTGTGTCCAGGGAACATGACTGAGGTTTTATTCTGGAACCCTGGGTCCTGGGAACACGACTAAGGTTTGATTCTAGAACCATGTGGCCTGGGAATATGACTGAGGTTTGATTCTGCAAACCATTGGCCTGGGAACATGACTGATGTTAGAGTGTGGAATCCTGTGGCCTGGGAACATGACATCTGTTTGGATTCTGGTAACCTGTTGCCTGGGAATATGAAATCGTTTTGATTCTGGAAACCTGAGGCCTGGGAATATGACTGAGGTTTGATGGTGGTACCCTATGGCCTGGCAACATGACTGAGGTTTGATTCTGGTTCCCTGTGGCCTGGGAACATGACTGATGTTAGAGTGTGGAATCCTGTGGCCTGGGAACATGACTGAGGTTTGGATTCTGGTACCCTGTTGCCTGGGAATATGAAATCGGTTTGATTCTGTAAACCTGAGGCCTCGGAATATGACTGAGTTTTGATGGTGGTACCCTATGGCCTGGCAACATGACTGAGGTTTGATAGTGGAACCCTCAGGCTTGGGAATATGATTGAGGCTTGATGGTGGAACCCTGTTTCTTGGAAAGGTGACTTAGGTTTGATTGTGGAACACTCTGGCCTGGGAACATGACTGGGGCTTGATGGTGGAACCGTGGACAGGCAACAGGACTGAGGTTTGATTGTGGAACCCTCTGGCCTGGGAATATGACTGAGTTTTAATTGTGGAACCCTGTGGCCTGGGAACATGACTGGGATTTTATTTCTGAAACCTGTGTCCAGGGAACATGACTGAGGTTTTATTCTGGAAACCTGTGTCCTGGGCACACGACTGAAGTTTGATTCTGGAACCATGTGGCCTGGGAATATGACTGAGGTTTGATTCTGGACACCATTGTCCTGGGAACATGACTGATGTTAGAGTGTGGAATCCTGTGGCCTGGGAACATGAAATCGGTTTGATTTTGGAAACCTGAGGCCTGAGAATATGACTGAGGTGTGATGGTTGTACGCTATGGCCTGGCAACATGACTGAGGTTTGACTCTGGATCCCTGTGCCCTGGGAACATGACTGAGGTTTTATTCTGGAACCCTGTACCCTGCGAACATAACTGAGGATTGATTCTGGAACCCTGTGGCCTTGGAGAATGACATCGGTGGATTCTGGAACCCTGTGACCTGGGAACCTGCGAACGGTTTGACTCTGGTACCCTGTGGCCTGTTAACATGTCTGAGGTTTGATGGTAGAAACCTGTGGCATGGCAACATGACTGAGGTTTGATTCTGGAAGACTGTGGACAGGGAACATGATATCGGGTGGATTCTGGTACCCTGTGACCTGGGAACCTGCGAACGGTTTGACTCTGGTACCCTGTGGCCTGTTAACATGTCTGAGGTTTGAAGGTGGAAACCTGTGGCCTGGCAACATGATTGAGGTTTGATAGTGGAACCCTGTGCACGGGGACCATGATTGAGGCCTGATACTGGAACCCCGTGGCGTGGGAACATGACATTGGTTTGATTCTCGAGCCCTCTTTACTGGGAATATGACTGAGGATTGATGGTTGAACCCTGTGCCCCGGCAACATGACTGAGGTTTGACAGTGGATCCCTCAGGCCTGGGAACATGAGTGAGGCTTTATGGGGGAACCCTGTGGCCTGGCAACATGCCTGAGGTTTGATGGTGGAACCCTGTGGCTTGGCAAGGTGACTTTGGTTTGATTGTGGAACACTCTTGCCTGGGAACATAAATGAGGCTTGATTGTGGAACCGTGGCCTGGCAACAGGACTGAGGTTTGATTGTGGAACCCTCTAGCCTGGAAATATGATTGAGGTTTAATTGTGGAACCCTGTGGCCTGGGAACATGACTGGGATTTTATTTCTGAACCTGTGTCCAGGGAACATGACTGAGGTTTTATTCTGGAACCCTGTGTCCTGGGAACACGACTGAGGTTTGATTCTAGAACCATGTGGTCTGGGAATATGATTGAGGTTTGATTCTGGAAACCATTGGCCTGGGAACATGACTGATGTTAGAGTGTGGAATCCTGTGGCCTGGGAACATGAGTGAGGTTTGGATTCTGGTACCCTGTTGCCTCGGAAAATGAAATCGGTTTGATTCTGTAAAATGAGGGCTGGCAACATGACTGAGGTTTGATTCTGGAACCCTGTGGCCTGGTAGCATGACATCGGTGGATTCTGGAATCCTGTGACCTGGGAAACTGAGAACGGTTTGACTCCGGTACCCTGTGGCCTGGGAACATGTCTGAGGTTTGATGGTGGAAACCTGTGGCCTGGCAACATGACTGAGGTTTGATTCTGGAAGACTGTGGCCAGGGAACATGATACCGGGTTGATTTTGGAAACCTGTGTCCTGGGAACAAGACTGAGGTTTGATTCTAGAACCCTGTGGCCTGGGAACATGACTGAGGTTTGTTTCTGGAAGCCTGTTCCCTGGGAACATGACTGAGGTTTGATTCTGGACACCTGTGTCCTGGGAACAAGACTGAGGTTTGATTCTGGAAACCTGTGGCCTGCGAACATGACTCAGGTTGATTCTGGAACCATGTGTCCTGGGAAAATGACTGAGGTTTGATTCTGGAAACCTTTGTCCTGGGAAAATGACTGAGGTTTCATTGTGGAAACATGTGGCCTGGGATCATGACTGAGGTTTGATGGTGGAACACTCTGGCCTGGCAAAATGACTGAGGCTTGATTCTGGAGCCCTGTTTACTGGGAACATGACTGAGGTATGATGGTGGAACCCTGTGGCCTGGCAACATGATTGAGGTTTGACAGTGGAACCCTCAGGCTTGGGAACATGAGTGAGGCTTGATGGTGGAACCGTGTGGCCTGGCAACATGCCTGAGGTTTGATGGTGGAACCCTCTGGCCTGGGAATATGACTGAGGGTTAATTGTGGAACACTGTGGCCTGGAAACATGACTGGGATTTTATCTCTGAAACCTGTGTCCAGGGAACATGACTGAGGTTTTATTCTGGAACCCTGTGTCCTGGGAACACGACTGAGGTTTGATTCTGTAACCATGTGGCCTGGGAATATGCCTGAGGTTTAATTGTGGAACACTGTGGCCTGGAAACATGACTGGGATTTTATCTCTGAAACCTGTGTCCAGGGAACATGACTGAGGTTTTATTCTGGAACCCTGTGTCCTGGGAACACGACTAAGGTTTGATTCTGGAACCATGAGGCCTGGGAATATGACTGAGGTTTGATTCTGGAAACCATTGGCCTGGGAACATGACTGATGTTAGAGTGTGGAATCCTGTGGCCTGGGAACATGACTTCGGTTTGGATTCTGGTACCCTGTTGCCTGGGAACATGAAATCTGTTTGATTCTGGAAACCTGAGTCCTGGGAATATGACTGAGGTTTGATTGTGGTACCCTATGGCCTGTCAACATGACTGAGGTTTTATTTTGGTTCCCTGTGCCCTGGGAACATGACTGATGTTAGAGTGTGGAATCCTGTGGCCTGGGAACATGACTGAGGTTTGGATTCTGGTACCCTGTTGCCTGGGAACATGAAATCGATTTGATTCTGTAAACCTGAGGCCTGGGAATACGACTGAGTTTTGATGGTGGTACCCTATGGCCTGGCAACATAACTGAGGTTTGATTCTGGGTCCCTGTGGCCTGGGAACATGACTGAGGCGTGATTCTGGAAACCTGTGGCCTGGGAACATGACATCTGTTTAGATTGTGGAATACTGTGCCCCGGGAACCTGACTGAGCTTTGGTTCTGGAACCCTGTGGACTAGGAACATGACTGAGGTTTTATTCTGGAACCCTGTAGCCTGGGAACATAACTGAGGATAGATTCTGGAACCCTGTGGCCTGGGAACATGACATCTGTTTAGATTGTGGAATACTGTGCCCCGGGAACCTGACTGAGCCTTGGTTCTGGAACCCTGTGGACTGGGAACATGACTGAGGTTTTATTCTGGAACCCTGTAGCCTGGGAACATAACTGAGGATTGATTCTGGAACCCTGTGGCCTGGGAACATGACATCGGTGGATTCTGCAACCCTGTGACCTGGGAATCTGCGAACGGTTTGACTGTGGAAACCTATCGCCTGGGAAAATGTCTGAGGTTTGATGGTGGAAACCTGTGGCCTGGCAACATGACTGAGGGTTGATTCTGGAAGACTGTTGCCAGGGAACATGATATCGGGTTGATTCTGGAAACCTGTGTCCTGGGAACAAGACTGAGGTTTGATTCTGGAACCCTGTGGCCAGGGAACATGACTGAGGTTTGTTTCTGGAAGCCTGTTCCCTGGGAACATGACTGAGGTTTGATTCTGGACACCTCTGCCCTGGGAACAAGACTGAGGTTTGATTCTGGAACCCTGTGGCCTGGGAACATGACTGAGGTTTGTTTCTGGAAGCCTGTTCCCTGGGAACATGAGTGAGGTTTGATTCTGGACACCTGTGTCCTGGGAACACGACTGAGGTTTGATTGCTGAAACCTGTGGCCTGCGAACATGACTCAGGTTGATTCTGGAACCTCGTGTCCTGGGAATATGACTGAGGTTTGATTCTGGAAAACTTTGGCCTGGGAAAATGACTAAGGTTTCATTGTGGAAACATGTGGCCTGGGATCATGCCTGAGGTTTGATGGTGGAAAACTCTGGCCTGCCAAATGACTGTGGCTTGATTTTGGAACCCTGTGGCCTGGGAACTTGACTGAGGTTGGATGGCAGAAACCTGTAGACTGGCAACATGACTGAGGTTTGATTTGGAACTCTGTGCATGGGGAACATGACTGAGGCCTGTTACTGGAAACCCGTGGTGTGGGAACATGACATTGGTTTGATTCTGGAGCCCTGTTTACTGGGAACATGACTGAGGTTTGAAGGTTGAACCCTGTGACCTGGAAACATGATTGAGGTTTGATAATGGAACCCTCAGGCTTGGGAACATGAGTGAGGCTTGATGGTGGAGCCGTGGCCTGGCAACAGGACTGAGGTTTGATTGTGGAACCCTCTGGCCTGGGAATATGACTGAGGTTTCATTGTGGAACCCTGTGGCCTGGGAACATGAATGGGATTTGATTTCTGGAACCTGTGTCCAGGGAACATGACTAAGGTTTTATTCTGGAACCCTGTGTCCTGGGAACACGACTGAGGTTTGATTCTGGAACCATGTGGCCTTGGAATATGACTGAGGTTTGATTCTGGAAACCATTGGCCTGGGAACATGACTGATGTTAGAGTGTGGAATCTTGTGGCCTGGGAACATGACTGAGGTTTGGATTCTTGTACCCTGTTGCTTGGGAACATGAAATCGGGTTGATTCTGGAAACCTGTGTCCTGGGAACAAGACTGAGGTTTGATTCTTTGTCCCAGTGGCCTGGGAACATGACTGAGGTTTGTTTCTGGAAGCCTGTTCTCTGGGAACATGACTGAGGTTTGATTCTGGACACCTGTGTCCTGGGAACAAGACTGAGGTTTGATTGTTGAAACCTGTGGCCTGCGAACATGACTCAGGTTGATTCTGGAACCATGTGTCCTGGGAATATGACTGAGGTTTGATTCTGGAAAACTGTGTCTTGGGAAAATGACTGAGGTTTCATTGTGGAACCCTGTGACCTGGGAACATGACTGGGATTTTTTTTTCTGAAACCTGTGTCCAGGGAACATGACTGAGGTTTTATTCTGGAACCCTGTGTCCTGGGAACACGACTGAGGTTTGATTCTGGAACCATATGGCCTGGGAATATGACTGAGGTTTGATTCTGGAGACCATTGTCCAGGGAACATGACTGATGTTAGAGTGTGGAATCCTGTGCCCTGGGAACATGACTTAGGTTTGGATACTGGTACCCTGTTGCCTGGGAACATGAAATCGGTTTGATTCTGGAAACCTGAGGCCTGGGAATATGACTAAGGTTTGATGGTGGTACCCTATGGCGTGGCAACATTACTGAGGCGTGATTCTGGAAAACTGTGGCCTGGAACATGACATCTGTTTAGATTGTGGAATACTGTGCCCCGGGAACCTGACTGAGCCTTGGTTCTGGAACCCTGTGGACTGGCAACATGACAGAGATTTTATTCTGTAACCCTGTAGCCTGGGAAAATAACTGAGGATTGATTCTGGAACCCTGTGGCCTGGCAGCATGACATCGGTGGATTCTGGAACTCTGTGGCCTGGGAACCTGCGAACGGTTTGACTCTGGAACCCTGTGGCCTGGGAACATGTCTGAGGTTTGATGGTGGAAACCTGTGGCCTGGCAACATGACTGAGGTTTGATTCTGGAAGACTGTGGCCAGGGAACATGATATCGGGTTGATTTTGGAAACCTGTGGCCTGCGAACATGACTCAGGTTTGATTCTGGAACCATGTGTCCTGGGAATATGACTGAGGTTTGATTCTGGAAACCTTTGGCCTGGGAAAATGATTGAGGTTTCATTGTGGAAACTTGTGGCCTGGGATCATGACTGAGGTTTGATGGTGGTACCCTGTGGCCTGGCAACATGACTGAGGCTTCATTCTAGAACCCTGTGGCCTGGGAACTTGACTGAGGTTGGATGGCAGAAACCTGTGGACTGGCAAAATGACTGAGGTTTGATTTGGAACCCTGTGCACGGGGACCATGACTGAGGCCTTATACTGGAACCCCTTGGCGTGGGAAAATGACATTAGTTTGATTCTGGAGCCCTGTTTACTGGGAATATGACTGAGGATTGATGGTTGAACCCTGTGGCCCGGCAACATGATTGAGGTTTCATAGTGGAACCCTGTGCACGGGGACCATGATTGAGGCCTGATACTGGAACCCCATGGCGTGGGAACATGACATTGGTTTGATTCTCGAGCCCTGTTTACTGGGAATATGACTGAGGATTGATGGTTGAACCCTGTGGCCCGGCAACATGATTGAGGTTTGACAGTGGAACCCTCAGGCTTGGGAACATGAGTGAGGCTTGATGGTGGAACCCTGTGGCCTGGCAACATGCCTGAGTTTTGATGGTGGAGCCCTGTGGCTTGGCAAGGTGACTTAGGTTTGATTGTGGGACCTTCTGGCCTGGGAATATGACTGAGGTTTAATTGTGGAACCCTGTGGACTGGGAACATGACTGGGATTTTATTTCTGAAACCTGTGTCCAGGGAACATGACTGAGGTTTTATTCTGGAACCCTGTGTCCTGGGAGCACGACTGAGGTTTGATTCTGGAACCATGTGGCCTGGGAATATGACTGAGGTTTGATTCTGGAAACCATTGGCCTGGGAACATGACTGATGTTAGAGTGTGGAATCCTGTGGCCTGGGAAAATGACATCGGTTTGGATTCTGGTACCCTGTTGCCTGGGAACATGAAATCGGTTTGATTCTGGAAACCTGTGGTCTGGGAATATGACTGAGGTTTGATGGTGGTAACGTATGGCCTGGCAACATGACTGAGGTTTGATTCTGGATCCCTGTGGCCTGGGAACATGACTGAGGTTAGTTTCTGGAAGCCTGTCCTCTGGGAACATGACTGAGGTTTGATTCTGGACACCTGTGCCCTGGGAACATGACTGAGGTTTGATTCTGGACACCTGTGTCCTGGGAACAAGAATGAGGTTTGATTCTGGAACCCTGTGGCTTGGGAACATGAGTGAGGTTTGTTTCTGGAAGCCTGTTCTCTGGGAACATGACTGAGGTTTGATTCTGGACACCTGTTCCCTGGGAACATGACTGAGGTTTGACTGTTGAAACCTGTGGCCTGCGAACATGACTCAGGTTTATTCTGGAACCATGTGTCCTGGGAATATGACTGAGGTTTGATTCTGGAAACCTTTGACCTGGGAAAATGACTGAGGTTTGTTTCTGGAAGCCTGTTCTCTGGGAACATGACTGAGGTTTGTTTCTGGAAGCCTGTTCCCTGGGATCATGACTGAGGTTTGATTCTGGACACCTGTGTCCTGGGAACAAGACTGAGGTTTGATTCTGGAACCCCGTGGCTTGGGAACATGACTGAGGTTTGTTTCTGGAAGCCCCTTCTCTGGCAACATGACTGAGGTTTGATTCTGGACACCTGTGTCCTGGGAAAATGACTGAGGTTTGATTGTTGAAACCTGTGGCCTGCGAACATGACTCAGGTTGATTCTGGAACCATGTGTCCTGGGAATATGACTGAGGTTTCATTCTGGAAACCTTTGTCCTGGGAAAATGACTGAGTTTCATTGTGGAAACATGTGGCCAGGGATCATGACTGAGGTTTGATGGTGGAACACTCTGGCCTGGCAAAATGACTGAGGTTTGTTTCTGGAAGCCTGTTCCCTGGGAACAAGACTGAGTTTTGATTCTGGAAACCTGTGTCCTGGGAACATGACTGAGGTTTCTTTCTGGAAGCCTGTTCCCTGGGAACATGAATGAGGTTTGATTCTAGACACCTGTGTCCTGGGAACATGACTGAGGTTTGATTGTTGAAACCTGTGGCCTGCGAACATGACTCAGGTTGATTCTGGAACCATGTGTCCTGGGAATATGACTGAGGTTTGATTCTGGAAACCTTTGGCCTGGGAAAATGACTGAGGTTTCATAGTGGAAACATGTGGCCTGGGATCATGACTGAGGTTTGATGGTGGAATACTCTGGTCTGGCAAAATGACTGAGGCTTGATTCTGGAGCCCTGTTTACTGGGAACATGACTGAGGTCTGATACTGGAACCCCGTGGCGTGGGAACATAGCATTGGTTTGATTCTGGAGCCCTGTTTACTGGGAACATGACTGAAGATTGATGGTTGAACCATGTGTCCTGGCAACATGATTGAGGTTTGCTAGTGGAACCTTCTGGCTTGGGAACTTGAGTGAGGCTTGATGGTGGAACCGTGTGGCATGGCAACATGCCTGAGGTTTGATGGTGGAACCCTGTGGCTTGGCAAGATGACTTAGGTTTGATTGTGGAACACTCTGGCTTGGGAACATGACTGAGGCTTGATGGTAGAACCGTGGCCTGGCAACAGGACTGAGGTTTGATTGTGGAACCCTCTGGCCTGGGAATGTGACTGAGGTTTATTTGTGGAACCCTGTGGCCTGGGAACATGACTGGGATTTGATTTCTGAAACCTGTGTCCAGGGAACATGACTGAGGTTTTATTCTGGAACCCTGTGTCCTGGAAACATGACTGAGGTTTGATTCTGGAACCATGTGGCCTGGGAATATGACTGAGGTTAGAGTGTGGAATCCTGTGGCCTGGGAACATGACATCCGATTGGATTCTGCTACCCTGTTGCCTGGGAACATGAAATCGGTTTGATTCTGGAAACCTGAGGCCTGGGAATATGACTGAGGTTTGATGGTGGTACCCTATGGCCTGGCAACATGACTGAGGTTTGATTCTGGTTCCCTGTGGCCTGGGAACAGGACTAATGTTAGAGTGTGGAATCCTGTGGCCTGGGAACTTGACTGAGGTTTGGATTCTGGTACCCTGTTGGCTGGGAACATGAAGTCGGTTTGATTTTGGAAACCTGAGGCCTGGAAATATGACTGAAGTTTGATGGTGGTACCCTATGGCCTGGCAACATGACTGAGGTTTGATTCTGCATCCCTGTGGCCTGGGAATATGACTGAGGCGTGATTCTGGAAATCTGTGGCCTGGGAACATGACATCTGTTTAGATTGTGGAATACTGTGCCCAGGGAAACTGACTGAGCCTTGGTTCTGGAACCATGTGGACTGGGAACATCACTGAGGTTTTATTCTGGAACCCTGTAGCCTGGGAACCTAACTGAGGATTGATTCTGGCACCCTGTGGCCTGGGAACATGACATGGGTGGATTCTGGAACCCTGAGGCCTGGGAACATGACATCTGTGTAGATTGTGGAATACTGTGCCCCGGGAACCTGACTGAGCCTTGGTTCTGGAACCCTGTGGATTGGCAACATGACAGAGATTTTATTCTGGAAGCCTGTAGCCTGGGAAAATAACTGAGGATTGATTCTGGAACCCTGTGGCCTGGCAGCATGACATCGGTGGATTCTGGAACTCTGTGGCCTGGGAACCTGCGAACGGTTTGACTCTGGAACCCTGTGGCCTGGGAACATGTCTGAGGTTTGATGGTGGAAACCTGTGGCCTGGCAACATGACTGAGGTTTGATTCTGGAAGACTGTGGCCAGGGAACATGATATCGGGTTGATTTTGGAAACCTGTGTCCTGGGAACAAGACTGAGGTTCGATTGTTGAAACCTGTGTCCTGCGAACATGATTCAGGTTTGATTCTGGAACCATGTGTCCTGGGAATATGACTGAGGTTTGATTCTAGAACCCTGTGGCCTGGTAACTTGACTGAGGTTGGATGGCAGAAACCTGTGGACTGGCAAAATGACTGAGGTTTGATTTGGAACCCTGTGGCCTGGCAACATGATTGAGGTTTGAGAGTGGAACCCTGTGCACTGGGACCATGATTGAGGCCTGATACTGGAACCCCGTGGCGTGGGAACATGACATTGGTTTGATTCTCGAGCCCTGTTTACTGGGAATATGACTGAGGATTAATGGTTGAACCCTGTTGCCCGGCAACATGATTGAGGTTTGACAGTGGAATCCTCAGGCTTGGGAACATGAGTGAGGCTTGATGGTGGAACCCTGTGGCCTGGCAACATGCCTGAGTTTTGATGGTGGAACCCTGTGGCTTGGCAAGGTGACTTAGGTTTGATTGTGGAACACTCTGGCCTGGGAACATGACTGAGGCTTGATGGTGGAACCGTGGCCTGGCAACAGGACTCAGGTTTGAGTGTGGAACCCTCTGGCCTGGGAATATGACTGAGGTTTAATTGTGGAACCCTGTGGCCTGGGAACATGCCTGGGATTTGATTTCTGAAACCTGTGTCCAGGGAACATGACTGAGGTTTTATTCTGGAACCCTGTGTCCTGGGAACACGACTGAGGTTTGATTCTAGAACCATGTGGCCTGGGAATATTACTGAGGTTTGATTCTGGAAACCATTGGCCTGGGAAAATGACTGATGTTAGAGTGTGGAATCCTGTGGCCTTGGAACATGACTGAGGTTTGCATTCTGGTACCCTGTTGCCTGGGAACATGAAATCGGTTTGATTCTGTAAACCTGAGGCCTGGGAATATGACTGAGGTTTGATGGTGGTACTCTATGGCCTGGCAACATGACTGAGGTTTGATTCTGGATCCCTGTGGCCTGGGAACATGACTGAGGCGTAATTCTGGAAACCTGTGGCCTGGGAACATGACATCTGTTTATATTGTGGAATACTGTGCCCCGGGAACCTGACTGAGCCTTGGTTCAGGAACCCTGTGGACTAGGAACATGACTGAGGTTTTATTCTGGATCCCTGTAGCCTGGGAACATACCTGAGGATTGATTCTGGAACGCTGTGTCCTGGGAATATGACAAAGGTGGATTCTGGAACCCTGAGGCCTGGGAACATGACATCTGTTTAGATTGTGGAATACTGTGCCCCGGGAACCTGACTGAGCCTCGGTTCTGGAACCCTGTGGACTGGGAGCATGACTGAGGTTTTATTCTGGAACCCTGTAGCCTGGGAACATAACTGAGGATTGATTCTGGAATCTTGTGGCCTGGGAAAATGACAACGGTGGATTCTGGAACCCTGTGGCCTGGGAACATGAGAACGGTTTGATTCTGGAACCCTGTGGCCTGGGAACATGCCTGAGGTTTGATGGTGGAAACCTGTGGCCTGGCAACATGACTGAGGTTTGATTCTGGAAGACTGTGGCTAGGGAACATGATATCGGGTTGATTCTGGAAACCTGTGTCCTGGGAACAAGACTGAGGTTTGATTCTGGAACCCTGTGCCTTGGGAACATGACTGAGGTTTGTTTCTGGAAACCTGTTCCCTGGGAACATGACTGAGGTTTGATTCTGGAACCCTGTGGCCTGGCAGCATGACATCGGTGGATTCTGGAATTCTGTGGCCTGGGAACATGACTGAGGTTTTATTCTGGAACCCTTTAGCCTGGGAACATAACTGAGGATTGATTCTGGAACCCTGTGGCCTGGCAGCATGACATCGGTGGATTCTGGAACTCTGTGGCCTGGGAACCTGCAAATGGTTTGACTCTGGAACCCTGTGGCCTGGGAACATGTCTGAGGTTTAATGGTGGAAACCTGTGGCCTGGCAACATGATTGAGGATTGATAGTGGAACCCTTTTCACGGGGACCATGACTGAGGCCTGATACTGGAACCCCGTGGCGTGGGAACATGACATTGGTTTGATTCTCGAGCCCTGTTTACTGGGAAAATGACTGAGGATTGATTGTTGAACCCTGTGGCCCGGGAAAATGATTGAGGTTTGACAGTGGAACCCTCAGGCCTGGGAACATGAGTGAGGCTTGATGATGGTACACTCTGGCCTGGCAAAATGACTGAGGCTTGATTCTGGAACCCTGTGGCCTGGGAACTTGACTGAGGTTGGATGGCAGAATCCTGTGGACTGGTAACATGACTGAGGTTTGATTTGGAACCCTGTGCACGGGGACCATGACTGAGGCCTGATACTGGAACCCCGTGGCGTGGGAACATGACATTGGTTGGATTCTGGAGCCCTGTTTACTGGGAACATGACTGAGGTTTGATGGTTGAACCCTGTGGCCTGGCAACATGATTGAGGTTTGATAGTGGAACCCTCAGGCTTGGGAACATGAGTGAGGCTTGATGGTGGAACCCTGTGTTCTGGAAATATGCCTGAGGTTTGATGGTGGAACCCTGTAGCTTGGCAAGATGACTTAGGTTTGATTGTGGAACACTCTGGCCTAGGAACATGACTGAGGCTTGATGGTGGAACCCTGTGTTCTGGAAATATGCCTGAGGTTTGATGGTGGAACCCTGTAGCTTGGCAACAGGACTGAGGTTTGATTCTGGATCCCTGTGGCCTGGGAACATGACTGAGGCGTGATTCTGGAAACCTGTGGCCTGGGAACATGACATCTGTTTAGATTGTGGAATCCTGTGCCCCGGGAACCTGACTGAGCCTTAGTTCTGGAACCCTGTGGATTCGGAACATGACTGAGGTTTTATTCTGGAACCCTGTAGGCTGGGAACATAACTGAGGATTGATTCTGGAACCCTGTGGCCTGGCAGCATGACATCGGTGGATTTTGGAACTCTGTGGCTTGGGAACCTGCGAACTGTTTGACTCTGGAACCCTGTGGCCTGGGAACCTGTCTGAGGTTTGATGGTGGAAACCTGTGGCCTGGAAACATGACTGAGGTTTCATTCTGGAAGACTGTGGCCAGGGAACATGATATCGGGTTGATTTTGGAAACCTGTGTCCTGGGAACAAGACTGAGGTTTGATTGTTGAAACCTGTGGCCTGCGAACATGACTCAGGTTTGATTCTGGAACCATGTGTCCTGGGAATATGACTGAGGTTTGATTCTGGAAACCTTTGGCCTGGGAAAATGACTGAGGTTTCATTGTGGAAACATATGGCCTGGGATCATGACTGAGGTTTGATGGTGGAACACTCTGGCCTGGCAAAATGACTGAAGCTTGATTCTGGAACCCTGTGGCCTGGGAAGTTGACTGAGGTTTGATGGCAGAAACCTGTGGACTGGCAACATGACTGAGGTTTGATTTGGAACCCTGTGCACGGGGACCATGACTGAGGCCTGATACTGGAACCCCGTGGCGTGGGAACATGACATTGGTTTGATTCTGGAGCCCTGTTTACTGGGAACATGACTGAGGTTTGATGGTTGAACCCTGTGGCTTGGCAAGATGATTGAGGTTTGATAGTGGAACCCTCAATCTTGGGAATATGAGTGAGGCTTGATGGTGGAACCCTGTGGCCTGGCAATATGCCTGAGGTTTGATAGTGGAACCCTATGGCTTGGCAAGATGACTTATGTTTGATTGTGGAACACTCTGGCCTGGGAACATGACTGAGGTTTGTTTCTGGAAGCCTGTTCTCTGGGAACATGACTGAGGTTTGTTTCTGGAAGCCTGTTCCCTGGGAACATGACTGAGGTTTGATTCTGGCCACCTGTGTCCTGGGAACAAGACTGAGGTTTGATTCTGGAACCCCTTGGCTTGGGAACATGACTGAGGTTTGTTTCTGGAAGCCCCTTCTCTGGGAACATGACTGAGGTTTGATTCTGGACACCTGTGTCCTGGGAACATGACTGAGGTTTGATTGTTGAAACCTGTGGCCTGCGAACATGACTCAGGTTGATTCTGGAACCATGTGTCCTAGTAATATGACTGAGGTTTGATTCTGGAAACCTTTGTCCTGGGAAAATGACTGAGTTTCATTGTGGAAACATGTGGCCAGGGATCATGACTGAGGTTTGATGGTGGAACACTCTGGCCTGGCAAAATGACTGAGGTTTGTTTCTGGAAGCCTGTTCCCTTGGAATATGACTGAGGTTTGATTCTGGACACCTGTGTCCTGGGAACAAGACTGAGGTTTGATACTGCAACCCTGTGGCTTGGGAACATGACTGAGGTTTGTTTCTGGAAGCCTGTTCTCTGGGAACATGACTGAGGTTTGATTCTGGACACCTGTGTCCTGGGAACATGACTGAGATTTGATTGTTGAAACCTGTGGCCTGGCAACATGTCTGAGGTTTGATTCTGGAAGACTGTGGCCAGGGAACATGATATCGGGTTGATTTTGGAAACCTGTGTCCTGGGAACAAGACTGAGGTTTGATTGTTGAAACCTGTGGCCTGCGAACATGACTCAGGTTTGATTCTGGAACCATGTGTCCTGGGAATATGACTGAGGTTTGATTCTAGAACCCTGTGGCCTGGGAACTTGACTGAGGTTGGATGGCAGAAACCTGTGGCCTGGCAAAATGACTGAGCTTTGATTTGGAACCCTGTGCACGGGGACCATGACTGAGGTCTTATACTGTAACCCCTTGGCGTGGGAATATGACATTAGTTTGATTCTGGAGCCTTGTTTACTGGGAACATGACTGAGGTTTGATGGTTGAACCCTGTGGCCTGGCAACATGATTGAGGTTTGATAGTGGAACCGTGTGCACGGGGACCATGATTGAGGCCTGATACTGGAACCCCGTGGCGTGGGAACATGACATTGGTTTGATTCTCGAGCCCTGTTTACTGGGAATATGACTGAGGATTAATGGTTGAACCCTGTGGCCCGGCAACATGATTGAGGTTTGACAGTGGAACCCTCAGGCTTGGGAACATGAGTGAGGCTTGATGGTGGAACCCTGTGGCCTGGCAACATGCCTGAGTTTTGATGGTGGAACCCTGTGGCTTGGCAAGGTGACTTAGGTTTGATTGTGGAACACTCTGGCCTGGGAACATGACTGAGGCTTGATGGTGGAACCGTGTCCTGGCAACAGGACTGAGGTTTGATTGTGGAACCCTCTGGCCTGGGAATATGACTGAGGTTTATTTGTGGAACCCTGTGGCCTGGGAACATGACTGGGATTTGATTTCTGACATCTGTGTCCAGGGAACATGACTGAGGTTTTATTCTGGAACCCTGTGTCCTGGGAACATGACTGAGGTTTGATTCTGGGACCATGTGGCCTGGGAATATGACTGAGGTTTGATTCTGGAAACCATTTGCCTGGGAACATGACTGATGTTAGAGTGTGGAATCCTGTGGCCTGGGAACATGACATCGGATTGGATTCTGCTACCCTGTTGCCTGGGAACATGAAATCGGTTTGATTCTGGAAACCTGAGGCCTGGGAATATGACTGAGGTTTGATGGTGGTACCCTATGGCCTGGCAACATGACTGAGGTTTGATTCTGGTTCCCTGTGGCCTGGGAACATGACTGATGTTAGAGTGTGGAATCCTGTGGCCTGGGAACATGACTGAGGTTTGGATTCTGGTACCCTGTTGGCTGGGAACATGAAATCGGTTTCATTTTGGAAACCTGAGGCCTGGAAATACGACTGAGGTTTGATGGTGGTACCCTATGGCCTGGCAACATGACTGAGGTTTGATTCTGGATCCCTGTGGCCTGGGAACATGACTGAGGCCTGATTCTGGAAAACTGTGGCCTGGGAACATGACATCTGTTTAGATTGTGGAATACTGTGCCCCGGGAACCTGACTGAGCCTTGGTTCTGGAACCCTGTGGACAGGGAACATGACTGAGGATTGATTCTGGAACCCTGTGGCCTGGGAGCATGAAATCGGTGGATTCTGGACCCCTGTGACCTGGGAACCTGCGAACGGTTTTACTCTGGTACCCTGTGTCCTGGGAACATGTCTGAGGTTTGATGGTGGAAACCTGTGGCCTGGCAACATGACTGAGGTTTGATTCTGGAAGACTGTGGCCAGTGAACATGATATCGGGTTGATTCTGGAACCCTGTGGCCTGGGAACATGACTGAGGTTTGTTTCTGGAAGCCTGTTCCCTGGGAACATGACTGAGGTTTGATTCTGGAAACCTGTGGCCTGGGAACATGACTGAGGTTTCTTTCTGGAAGCCTGTTCCCTGGGAACATGAATGAGGTTTGATTCTAGACACCTGTGTCCTGGGAACATGACTGAGGTTTGATTGTTGAAACTTGTGGCCTGCGAACATGACTCAGGTTGATTCTGGAACCATGTGTCCTGGGAATATGACTGAGGTTTGATTCTGGAAACCTTTCGCCTGGGAAAATGACAGAGGTTTCATTGTGGAAACATGTGGCCTGGGATCATGACTGAGGTTTGATGGTGGAACACTCTGGTCTGGCAAAATGACTGAGGCTTGATTCTGGAGCCCTGTTTACTGGGAACATGACTGAGGTTTGATAGTGGAACCCTGTGCACGGGGACCATGACTGAGGCCTGATACTGGAACCTCGTGGCGTGGGAACATAGCATTGGTTTGATTCTGGAGCCCAGTTTACTGGGAACATGACTGAGGATTGATGGTTGAACCCTGTGTCCTGGTAACATGATTGAGGTTTGCTAGTGGAACCTTCTGGCTTGGGAACTTGAGTGAGGCTTGATGGTGGAACCGTGTGGCCTGGCAACATGCCTGAGGTTTGATGGTGGAACCCTGTGGCTTGGCAAGATGACTTAGGTTTGATTGTGGAACACTCTGGCCTGGGAACATGACTGAGGCTTGATGGTGGAACCGTGGCCTGGCAACAGGACTGAGGTTTGATTGTGGAACCCTCTGGCCTGGGAATATGACTGAGGTTTAATTGTGGAACCCTGTGGCCTGGGAATATGACTGGGATTTGATTTCTGAAACCTGTGTCCAGGGAACATGACTGAGGTTTTATTCTGGAACCCTGGGTCCTGGGAACATGACTGACGTTTGATTCTGGAACCATGTGCCCTGGGAATATGACTGAGGTTTGATTCTGGAAACCATTGGCCTGGGAACATGACTGATGTTAGGGTGTGGAATCCTGTGGCCTGGGAACATGACATCGGATTGGATTCTGCTACCCTGTTGCCTGGGAACATGAAATCGGTTTGATTCTGGAAACCTGAGGCCTGGGAATATGACTGAGGTTTGATGGTGGTACCCTATGGCCTGGCAACATGACTGAGGTTTGATTCTGGTTCCCTGTGGCCTGGGAACATGACAGATGTTAGAGTGTGGAATCCTGTGGCCTGGGAACATGACTGAGGTTTGTTTCTGGAAGCCTGTTCCCTGGGAACAAGACTGAGTTTTGATTCTGGAAACCTGTGGCCTGGGAACATGACTGAGGTTTCTTTCTGGAAGCCTGTTCCCTGGGAACATGACTGAGGTTTGATTCTAGACACCTGTGTCCTGGGAACAAGACTGAGGTTTGATTGTTGAAACCTGTGGCCTGCGAACATGACTCAGGTTTGATTCTGGAACCATGTGTCCTGGGAATATGACTGAGGTTTGATTCTGGAAACCTTTGGCCTGGGAAAATGATTGAGGTTTCATTGTGGAAACTTGTGGCCTGGGATCATGACTGAGGTTTTATTCTGGAACACTGTAGCCTGGGAACATAACTGAGGATTGATTCTGGAACCCTGTGGCCTGGCAGCATGACATCGGTGGATTCTGGAATTCTGTGGCCTGGGAACATGACTGAGGTTTTATTCTGGAACCCTGTAGCCTGGGAACATAACTGAGGATTGATTCTGGAACCCTGTGCCCTGGCAGCATGACATCGGTGGATTCTGGAACTCTGTGGCCTGGGAACCTGCGAATGGTTTGACTCTGTAACCCTGTGGCCTGGGAACATGTCTGAGGTTTAATGGTGGAAACCTGTGGCCTGGCAACATGATTGAGGTTTGATAGTGGAACCCTTTTCAAGGGGACCATGACTGAGGCCTGATACTGGAACCCCGTGGCGTGGGAACATGACATTGGTTTGATTCTCGAGCCCTGTTTACTGGGAATATGACTGAGGATTGATTGTTGAACCCTGTGGCCCGGCAAAATGATTGAGGTTTGACAGTGGAACCCTCAGGCCTGGGAACATGAGTGAGGCTTGATGGTGGAACACTCTGGCCTGGCAAAATGACTGAGGCTTGATTCTGGAACCCTGTGGCCTGGGAACTTGACTGAGGTTGGATGGCAGAAACCTGTGGACTGGCAACATGACTGAGGTTTGATTTGGAACCATGTGCACGGGGACCATGACTGAGGTCTGATACTGGAAACCCGTGGCGTGGGAATATGACATTGGTTTGATTCTGGAGCCCTGTTTACTGGGAACATGACTGAGGTTTGATGGTTGAACCCTGTGGCCTGGAAACATGATTGAGGTTTGATAGTGGAACCCTCAGCCTTGGGAACATGAGTGAGGCTTGATGGTGGAACCCTGTGTTCTGGAAATATGCCTGAGGTTTGATGGTGGAACCGTCTAGCTTGGCAAGATGACTTAGGTTTGATTGTGGAACACTCTGGCCTAGGAACATGACTGAGGCTTGATGGTGGAACCGTGCCCTGGCAACAGGACTGAGGTTTGATTGTGGAACCCTCTGGCCTGGGAATATGACTGAGGTTTAATTGTGGAACCCTGTGGACTGGGAACATGACTGGGATTTTATTTCTGAAACCTGTGTCCAGGGAATATGACTGAGGTATTATTCTGGAACCCTGTGTCCTGGGAGCACGACTGAGGTTTGATTCTGGAAACCATTGGCCTGGGAACATGACTGATGTTAGAGTGTGGAATCCTGTTGCCTGGGAACATGACATCGGTTTGGATTCTGGTACCCTGTTGCCTGGGAACATGAAATCGGTTTGATTCTGGAAACCTGTGGCCTGGGAATATGACTGAGGTTTGATGGTGGTACCCTATGGCCTGGCAACATGACTGAGGTTTGATTCTGGATCCCTGTGGCCTGGGAACATGACTGAAGTTTGTTTCTGGAAGCCTGTTCTCTGGGAACATGACTGAGGTTTGATTCTGGACACCTGTGCCCTAGGAACATGACTGAGGTTTGATTCTGGACACCTCTGTCCTGGGAACAAGAATGAGGTTTGATTCTGGAACCCTGTGGCTTGGGAACATGAATGAGGTTTGTTTCTGGAAGCCTGTTCTCTGGGAAAATGACTGAGGTTTGATTCTGGACACCTGTGCTCTGGGAACATGACTGAGGTTTGATTGTTGAAACCTATGGCCTGCGAACATGACTCAGGTTGATTCTGGAACCATGTGTCCTGGGAATATGACTGAGGTTTGAATCTGGAAACCTGTGGCCTGCGAACATGACTCAGGTTGATTCTGGAACCATGTGTCCTGGGAATATGACTGAGGTTTGATTCTGGAACCCTTTGGCCTGGGAAAATGACTGAGGTTTGTTTCTGGAAGCCTATTCTCTGGGAACATGACTGAGGTTTGTTTCTGGAAGCCTGTTCCCTGGGAACATGACTGAGGTTTGATTCTGGACACCTTTGTCCTGGGAACAAGACTGAGGTTTGATTCTGGAACCCCGTGGCTTGGGAACATGACTGAGGTTTGTTTCTGGAAGCCTGTTCTCTGGGAACATGACTGAGGTTTGATTCTGGACACCTGTGTCCTGGGAACATGACTGAGATTTGATTGTTGAAACCTGTGGCCTGCGATCATGACTCAGGTTGATTCTGGAACCATGTGTCCTCGGAATATGACTGAGGTTTGATTCTGGAAAGCTTTGGCCTGGGAAAATGACTGAGGTTTCATTGTGGAAACATGTGGCCTGCGATCATGACTGAGGTTTGATCTTGGAACACTGTGGCCTGGCAAAATGACTGAGGCTTGATTCTGGAGCCCTGTTTACTGGGAACATGACTGAGGTTTGATGGTTGAACCCCGTGGCCTGGCAACATGATTGAGGTTTGATAGTGGAACCCTGTGCACGGGGACCATGATTGAGGCCTGATACTGGAAACCCGTGGCGTGGGAACATGACATTGGTTTGATTCTCGAGCCCTGTTTACTGGGAATATGACTGAGGATTGATGGTTGAACCCTGTGTCCCGGCAACATGATTGAGGTTTGACAGTGGAACCCTCAGGCTTGGGAACATGAGTGAGGCTTGATGGTGGAACCCTGTGGCCTGGCAACATGCCTGAGGTTTGATTGTGGAACCCTGTGGCTTGGCAAGGTGACTTAGGTTTGATTGTGGAACACTCTGGCCTGGCAAAATGACTGAGGCTTGATTCTGGAGCCCTGTTTACCGGGAACATGACTGAGGTTTGATGGTTGAACCCTGTGGCCTGGCAACATGACTGAGGTTTGATTCTGGTTCCCTGTGGCTTGGGAACATGACTGATGTTAGAGTGTGGAATCCTGTGGCCTGGGAACATGACTGAGGTTTGGATTCTGGTACCCTGTTGCCTGGGAACATGAAATCGGTTTGATTCTGGAAACCTGAGGCCTGGGAATATGACTGAGGTTTGATGGTGGTACCCTATGACCTGGCAACATGACTGAGGTTTGATTCTGGATCCCTGTGGCCTGGGAACATGACTGAGGCGTGATTCTGGAAACCTGTGGCCTGGGAACATGACATCTGTTTAGATTGTGGAATACTGTGCCCCGGGACCTGACTGAGCCTTGGTTCTGGAACCCTGTGGACTGGGAACATGACTGAGGTTTTATTCTGGAACCCTGTAGCCTGGGAACATAACTGAGGATTGATTCTGGAACCCTGTGGCCTGGCAGCATGACATCGGTGGATTCTGGAACTCTGTGGCTTGGGAACTTGCGAACGGTTTGACTCTGGAACCCTGTGGCCTGGGAACCTGTCTGAGGTTTGATGGTGGAAACATGTGGCCTGGCAACATGACTGAGTTTTCATTCTGAAAGACTGTGGCCAGGGAACATGATATCGGGTTGATTTTGGAAACCTCTGTCCTGGGAACAAGACTGAGGTTTGATTGTTGAAACCTGTGGCCTGCGAACATGACTCAGGTTTGATTCTGGAACCATGTGTCCTGGGAATATGACTGAGGTTTGATTCTGGAAACCTTTGGCCTGGGAAAATGACTGAGGTTTCATTGTGGAAACATATGGCCTGGGATCATGACTGAGGTTTGATGGTGGAACACTCTGGCCTGGCAAAATGACTGAGGCTTGATTCTGGAACCCTGTGGCCTGGGAAGTTGACTGAGGTTTGATGGCAGAAACCTGCGGACTGGCAACATGACTGAGGTTTGATTTGGAACCATGTGCACGGGGACCATGACTGAGGCCTGATATTGGAACCCCGTGGCGTGGGAACATGACATTGGTTTGATTCTGGAGCCCTGTTTACTGGGAACATGACTGAGGTTTGATGGTTGAACCCTGTGGCCTGGCAAGATGATTGAGGTTTGATAGTGGAACCCTCAATCTTGGGAACATGAGTGAGGCTTGATGGTGGAACACTCTGGCCTGGCAAAATGACTGAGGTTTGTTTCTGGAAGCCTGTTCCCTGGGAACAAGACTGAGTTTTGATTCTGGAAACCTGTGGCCTGGGAACATGACTGAGGTTTCTTTCTGGAAGTCTGTTCCCTGGGAACATGAATGAGGTTTGATTCTAGACACCTGTGTCCTGGGAACATGACTGAGGTTTGATTGTTGAAACCTGTGGCCTGCGAACATGACTCAGGTTGATTCTGGAACCATGTGTCCTGGGAATATGACTGAGGTTTGATTCTGGAAACCTTTGGCCTGGGAAAATGACTGAGGTTTCATTGTGGAAACATGTGGCCTGGGATCATGACTGAGGTTTGATGGTGGAACACTCTGGTCTGGCAAAATGACTGAGGCTTGATTCTGGAGCCCTGTTTACTGGGAACATGACTGAGGTCTGATACTGGAACCCCGTGGCGTGGGAACATAGCATTGGTTTGATTCTGGAGCCCTGTTTACTGGGAACATGACTGAGGTTTGATGGTGAAAACCCGTTGCCTGGCAACATGATTGAGGTTTGATTCTGGAAGACTGTGGCCAGGGAACATGATATCGGGTTGATTTTGGAAACCTGTGTCCTGGGAACAAGACTGAGGTTTGATTGTTTAAACCTGTGGCCTGCGAACATGACTCAGGTATGATTCTGGAACCATGTGTCCTGGGAATATGACTGAGGTTTGATTCTAGAACCCTGTGGCCTGGGAACTTGACTGAGGTTGGATGGCAGAAACCTGTCGACTGGCAAAATGACTGAGCTTTGATTTGGAACCCTGTGCACGGGGACCATGACTGAGGTCTTATACTGGAACCCCTTGGCGTGGGAATATGACATTAGTTTGATTCTGGAGCCTTGTTTACTGGGAACATGATTGAGGTTTGATGGTTGAACCCTGTGGCCTGGCAACATGATTGAGGTTTGATAGTGGAACCGTGTGCACGGGGACCATGATTGAAGCCTGATACTGGAACCCCGTGGCGTGGGAACATGACATTGGTTTGATTCTCGAGCCCTGTTTACTGGGAATATGACTGAGGATTAATGGTTGAACCCTGTGGCCCGGCAACATGATTGAGGTTTGACAGTGAAACCCTCAGGCTTGGGAACATGAGTGAGGGTTGATGGTGGAACCCTGTGGCCTGGCAACATGCCTGAGGTTTGATGGTGGAACCCTGTGGCTTGGCAAGGTGACTTAGGTTTGATTGTGGAACACTCTGGCCTGGCAAAATGACTGAGGCTTTATTCTGGAGCCCTGTTTACCGGGAACATGACTGAGGTTTGATGGTTGAACCCTGTGGCCTGGCAACATGACTGAGGTTTGATTCTGGTTCCCTGTGGCTTGGGAACATGACTGATGTTAGAGTGTGGAATCCTGTGGCCTGGGAACATGACTGAGGTTTGCATTCTGGTACCCTGTTGCCTGGGAACATGAAATCGGTTTGATTCTGTAAACCTGAGGCCTGGGAATATGACTGAGGTTTGATGGTGGTACCCTATGGCCTGGCAACATGACTGAGGTTTGATTCTGGATCCCTGTTGCCTGGGAACATGACTGAGGCGTGATTCTGGAAACCTGTGGCCTGGGAACATGACATCTGTTTAGATTGTGGAATCCTGTGCCCCGGGAATCTGACTGAGCCTTAGTTCTGGAACCCTGTGGACTGGGAACATGACTGAGGTTTTATTCTGGAACCCTGTAGGCTGGGAACATAACTGAGGATTGATTCTGGAACCATGTGGCCTGGCAGCATGACACCGGTGGATTCTGGAACTCTGTGGCTTGGGAACCTGCGAACGGTTTGACTCTGCAACCCTGTGGCCTGGGAACCTGTCTGAGGTTTGATGGTGGAAACCTGTGTCCTGGCAACATGACTGAGGTTTCATTCTGGAAGACTGTGTCCAGGGAACATGATATCGGGATGATTGTGGAAACCTGTTTCCTGGGAACAAGACTGAGGTTTGATTGTTGAAACCTGTGGCCTGCGAACATGACTCAGGTTTGATTCTGGAACCATGTGTCCTGGGAATATGACTGAGGTTTGAATCTGGAAACCTTTGGCCTGGGAAAATGTCTGAGGTTTCATTGTGGAAACATATGGCCTGGGATCATGACTGAGGTTTGATGGTGGAACACTCTGGCCTGGCAAAATGACTGAGGCTTGATTCTGGAACCCTGTGGCCTGGGAAGTTGACTGAGGTTGGATGGCAGAAACCTGTGGACTGGCAACATGACTGAGGTTAGATTTGGAACCATGTGCACGGGGACCATGACTGAGGCCTGATACTGGAACCCCGTGGCGTGGGAACATGACATTGGTTTGATTCTGGAGCCCTGTTTACTGGGAACATGACTGAGGTTTGATGGTTGAACCCTGTGGCCTGGCAAGATGATTGAGGTTTGATAGTGGAACCCTCAGGCTTGGGAACATGAGTGAGGCTTGATGGTGGAACCCTGTGGCCTGGCAATATGCCTGAGGTTTGATAGTGGAACCCTGTGGCTTGGCAAGATGACTTAGGTTTGATTGTGGAACACTCTGGCCTGGGAACATGACTGAGGCTTGATGGTGGAACCGTGGCCTGGCCACAGGACTGAGGTTTGATTGTGGAACCCTCTGGCCTGGGAATATGACTGAGGTTTATTTGTGGAACCCTGTGGCCTGGGAACATGATTGGGATTTGATTTCTGACATCTGTGTCCAGGGAACATGACTGAGGATTTATTCTGGAATCCTGTGTCCTGGGAACATGACTGAGGTTTGATTCTGGGACCGTGTGGCCTGGGAATATGACTGAGGTTTGATTCTGGAAACCATTTGCCTAGGAACATGACTGATGTTAGAGTGTGGAATCCTGTGGCCTGGGAACATGACATCGGATTGGATTCTGCTACCCTGTTGCCTGGGAACATGAAATCGGTTTGATTCTGGAAACCTGAGGCCTAGGAATATGACTGAGGTTTGATGGTGGTACCCTATGGCCTGGCAACATGACTGAGGTTTGATTCTGGATCCCTGTGGCCTGGGAACATGACTGAGGTGTGATTCTGGAAACCTGTGGCCTGGGAACATGACATCTGTTTAGATTGTGGAATACTGTGCGCAGGGAAACTGACTGAGCCTTGGTTCTGGAACCATGTGGACTGGGAACATGACTGAGGTTTTATTCTGGAACCATGTAGCCTGGGAACATAACTGAGGATTGATTCTGGCACCCTGTGGCCTGGGAACATAACATGGGTGGATTCTGGAAACCTGAGGCCTGGGAACATGACATCTGTTTAGATTGTGGAATACTGTGCCCAGGGAAACTGACTGAGCCTTGCTTCTGGAACCATGTGGACTGGGAACATGACTGAGGTTTTATTCTGGAACCCTGTAGCCTGGGAACATAACTGAGGATTGATTCTGGAACCCTGTGGCCTGGGAACATGACATGGGTGGATTCTGGAACCCTGAGGCCTGGGAACATGACATCTGTGTAGATTGTGGAATACTGTGCCCCGGGAACCTGACTGAGCCTTGGTTCTGGAACCCTGTGGACTGGCAACATGACAGAGATTTTATTCTGGAAGCCTGTAGCCTGGGAAAATAACTGAGGATTGAGTCTGGAACCCTGTGGCCTGGCAGCATGACATCAGTGGATTCTGGAACTCTGTGGCCTGGGAACCTGCGAACGGTTTGACTCTGGAACCCTGTGGCCTGGGAACATATCTGAGGTTTGATGGTGGAAACCTGTGGCCTGGCAACATGTCTGAGGTTTGATTCTGGAAGACTGTGGCCAGGGAACATGATATCGGGTTGATTTTGGAAACCTGTGTCCTGGGAACAAGACTGAGGTTTGATTGTTGAAACCTGTGGCCTGCGAACATGACTCAGGTTTGATTCTGGAACCATGTGTCCTGGGAATATGACTGAGGTTTGATTCTAGAACCCTGTGGCCTGGGAACTTGACTGAGGTTGGATGGCAGAAACCTGTGGCCTGGCAAATTGACTGAGCTTTGATTTGGAACCCTGTGCACGGGGACCATGACTGAGGTCTTATACTGTAACCCCTTGGCGTGGGAATATGACATTAGTTTGATTCTGGAGCCTTGTTTACTGGGAACATGACTGAGGTGTGATGGTTGAACCCTGTGGCCTGGCAACATGATTGAGGTTTGATAGTGGAACCGTGTGCACGGGGACCATGATTGAGGCCTGATACTGGAACCCCGTGGCGTGGGAACATGACATTGGTTTGATTCTCGAGCCCTGTTTACTGGGAATATGACTGAGGATTAATGGTTGAACCCTGTGGCCCGGCAACATGATTGAGGTTTGACAGTGGAACCCTCAGGCTTGGGAACATGAGTGAGGCTTGATGGTGGAACCCTGTGGCCTGGCAACATGCCTGAGTTTTGATGGTGGAACCCTGTGGCTTGGCAAGGTGACTTAGGTTTGATTGTGGAACACTCTGGCCTGGCAAAATGACTGAGGCTTTATTCTGGAGCCCTGTTTACCGGGAATATGACTGAGGTTTGATGGTTGAACCCTGTGGCCTGGCAACATGACTGAGGTTTGATTCTGGTTCCCTGTGGCTTGGGAACATGACTGATGTTAGAGTGTGGAATCCTGTGGCCTGGGAACATGACTGAGGTTTGCATTCTGGTACCCTGTTGCCTGGGAACATGAAATCGGTTTGATTCTGTAAACCTGAGGCCTGGGAATATGACTGAGGTTTGATGGTGGTACCCTATGGCCTGGCAACATGACTGAGGTTTGATTCTGGATCCCTGTTGCCTGGGAACATGACTGAGGCGTGATTCTGGAAACCTGTGGCCTGGGAACATGACATCTGTTTAGATTGTGGAATCCTGTGCCCCGGGAATCTGACTGAGCCTTAGTTCTGGAACCCTGTGGACTGGGAACATGACTGAGGTTTTATTCTGGAACCCTGTAGGCTGGGAACATAACTGAGGATTGATTCTGGAACCATGTGGCCTGGCAGCATGACACCGGTGGATTCTGGAACTCTGTGGCTTGGGAACCTGCGAACGGTTTGACTCTGCAACCCTGTGGCCTGGGAACCTGTCTGAGGTTTGATGGTGGAAACCTGTGTCCTGGCAACATGACTGAGGTTTCATTCTGGAAGACTGTGTCCAGGGAACATGATATCGGGATGATTGTGGAAACCTGTTTCCTGGGAACAAGACTGAGGTTTGATTGTTGAAACCTGTGGCCTGCGAACATGACTCAGGTTTGATTCTGGAACCATGTGTCCTGGGAATATGACTGAGGTTTGATTCTGGAAACCTTTGGCCTGGGAAAATGACTGAGGTTTCATTGTGGAAACATATGGCCTGGGATCATGACTGAGGTTTGATGGTGGAACACTCTGGCCTGGCAAAATGACTGAGGCTTGATTCTGGAACCCTGTGGCCTGGGAAGTTGACTGAGGTTGGATGGCAGAAACCTGTGGACTGGCAACATGACTGAGGTTAGATTTGGAACCATGTGCACGGGGACCATGACTGAGGCCTGATACTGGAACCCCGTGGCGTGGGAACATGACATTGGTTTGATTCTGGAGCCCTGTTTACTGGGAACATGACTGAGGTTTGATGGTTGAACCCTGTGGCCTGGCAAGATGATTGAGGTTTGATAGTGGAACCCTCAGGCTTGGGAACATGAGTGAGGCTTGATGGTGGAACCCTGTGGCCTGGCAACATGCCTGAGTTTTGATGGTGGAACCCTGTGGCTTGGCAAGGTGACTTAGGTTTGATTGTGGAACACTCTGGCCTGGCAAAATGACTGAGGCTTTATTCTGGAGCCCTGTTTACCGGGAATATGACTGAGGTTTGATGGTTGAACCCTGTGGCCTGGCAACATGACTGAGGTTTGATTCTGGTTCCCTGTGGCTTGGGAACATGACTGATGTTAGAGTGTGGAATCCTGTGGCCTGGGAACATGACTGAGGTTTGCATTCTGGTACCCTGTTGCCTGGGAACATGAAATCGGTTTGATTCTGTAAACCTGAGGCCTGGGAATATGACTGAGGTTTGATGGTGGTACCCTATGGCCTGGCAACATGACTGAGGTTTGATTCTGGATCCCTGTTGCCTGGGAACATGACTGAGGCGTGATTCTGGAAACCTGTGGCCTGGGAACATGACATCTGTTTAGATTGTGGAATCCTGTGCCCCGGGAATCTGACTGAGCCTTAGTTCTGGAACCCTGTGGACTGGGAACATGACTGAGGTTTTATTCTGGAACCCTGTAGGCTGGGAACATAACTGAGGATTGATTCTGGAACCATGTGGCCTGGCAGCATGACAACGGTGGATTCTGGAACTCTGTGGCTTGGGAACCTGCGAACGGTTTGACTCTGCAACCCTGTGGCCTGGGAACCTGTCTGAGGTTTGATGGTGGAAACCTGTGTCCTGGCAACATGACTGAGGTTTCATTCTGGAAGACTGTGTCCAGGGAACATGATATCGGGATGATTGTGGAAACCTGTTTCCTGGGAACAAGACTGAGGTTTGATTGTTGAAACCTGTGGCCTGCGAACATGACTCAGGTTTGATTCTGGAACCATGTGTCCTGGGAATATGACTGAGGTTTGATTCTGGAAACCTTTGGCCTGGGAAAATGACTGAGGTTTCATTGTGGAAACATATGGCCTGGGATCATGACTGAGGTTTGATGGTGGAACACTCTGGCCTGGCAAAATGACTGAGGCTTGATTCTGGAACCCTGTGGCCTGGGAAGTTGACTGAGGTTGGATGGCAGAAACCTGTGGACTGGCAACATGACTGAGGTTAGATTTGGAACCATGTGCACGGGGACCATGACTGAGGCCTGATACTGGAACCCCGTGGCGTGGGAACATGACATTGGTTTGATTCTGGAGCCCTGTTTACTGGGAACATGACTGAGGTTTGATGGTTGAACCCTGTGGCCTGGCAAGATGATTGAGGTTTGATAGTGGAACCCTCAGGCTTGGGAACATGAGTGAGGCTTGATGGTGGAACCCTGTGGCCTGGCAATATGCCTGAGGTTTGATAGTGGAACCCTGTGGCTTGGCAAGATGACTTAGGTTTGATTGTGGAACACTCTGGCCTGGGAACATGACTGAGGCTTGATGGTGGAACCGTGGCCTGGCCACAGGACTGAGGTTTGATTGTGGAACCCTCTGGCCTGGGAATATGACTGAGGTTTATTTGTGGAACCCTGTGGCCTGGGAACATGATTGGGATTTGATTTCTGACATCTGTGTCCAGGGAACATGACTGAGGATTTATTCTGGAATCCTGTGTCCTGGGAACATGACTGAGGTTTGATTCTGGGACCGTGTGGCCTGGGAATATGACTGAGGTTTGATTCTGGAAACCATTTGCCTAGGAACATGACTGATGTTAGAGTGTGGAATCCTGTGGCCTGGGAACATGACATCGGATTGGATTCTGCTACCCTGTTGCCTGGGAACATGAAATCGGTTTGATTCTGGAAACCTGAGGCCTAGGAATATGACTGAGGTTTGATGGTGGTACCCTATGGCCTGGCAACATGACTGAGGTTTGATTCTGGATCCCTGTGGCCTGGGAACATGACTGAGGTGTGATTCTGGAAACCTGTGGCCTGGGAACATGACATCTGTTTAGATTGTGGAATACTGTGCGCAGGGAAACTGACTGAGCCTTGGTTCTGGAACCATGTGGACTGGGAACATGACTGAGGTTTTATTCTGGAACCATGTAGCCTGGGAACATAACTGAGGATTGATTCTGGCACCCTGTGGCCTGGGAACATAACATGGGTGGATTCTGGAAACCTGAGGCCTGGGAACATGACATCTGTTTAGATTGTGGAATACTGTGCCCAGGGAAACTGACTGAGCCTTGCTTCTGGAACCATGTGGACTGGGAACATGACTGAGGTTTTATTCTGGAACCCTGTAGCCTGGGAACATAACTGAGGATTGATTCTGGAACCCTGTGGCCTGGGAACATGACATGGGTGGATTCTGGAACCCTGAGGCCTGGGAACATGACATCTGTGTAGATTGTGGAATACTGTGCCCCGGGAACCTGACTGAGCCTTGGTTCTGGAACCCTGTGGACTGGCAACATGACAGAGATTTTATTCTGGAAGCCTGTAGCCTGGGAAAATAACTGAGGATTGAGTCTGGAACCCTGTGGCCTGGCAGCATGACATCAGTGGATTCTGGAACTCTGTGGCCTGGGAACCTGCGAACGGTTTGACTCTGGAACCCTGTGGCCTGGGAACATATCTGAGGTTTGATGGTGGAAACCTGTGGCCTGGCAACATGTCTGAGGTTTGATTCTGGAAGACTGTGGCCAGGGAACATGATATCGGGTTGATTTTGGAAACCTGTGTCCTGGGAACAAGACTGAGGTTTGATTGTTGAAACCTGTGGCCTGCGAACATGACTCAGGTTTGATTCTGGAACCATGTGTCCTGGGAATATGACTGAGGTTTGATTCTAGAACCCTGTGGCCTGGGAACTTGACTGAGGTTGGATGGCAGAAACCTGTGGCCTGGCAAAATGACTGAGCTTTGATTTGGAACCCTGTGCACGGGGACCATGACTGAGGTCTTATACTGTAACCCCTTGGCGTGGGAATATGACATTAGTTTGATTCTGGAGCCTTGTTTACTGGGAACATGACTGAGGTGTGATGGTTGAACCCTGTGGCCTGGCAACATGATTGAGGTTTGATAGTGGAACCGTGTGCACGGGGACCATGATTGAGGCCTGATACTGGAACCCCGTGGCGTGGGAACATGACATTGGTTTGATTCTCGAGCCCTGTTTACTGGGAATATGACTGAGGATTAATGGTTGAACCCTGTGGCCCGGCAACATGATTGAGGTTTGACAGTGGAACCCTCAGGCTTGGGAACATGAGTGAGGCTTGATGGTGGAACCCTGTGGCCTGGCAACATGCCTGAGTTTTGATGGTGGAACCCTGTGGCTTGGCAAGGTGACTTAGGTTTGATTGTGGAACACTCTGGCCTGGGAACATGACTGAGGCTTGATGGTGGAACCGTGTCCTGGCAACAGGACTGAGGTTTGATTGTGGAACCCTCTGGCCTGGGAATATGACTGAGGTTTATTTGTGGAACCCTGTGGCCTGGGAACATGACTGGGATTTGATTTCTGACATCTGTGTCCAGGGAACATGACTGAGGTTTTATTCTGGAACCCTGTGTCCTGGGAACATGACTGAGGTTTGATTCTGGGACCATGTGGCCTGGGAATATGACTGAGGTTTGATTCTGGAAACCATTTGCCTGGGAACATGACTGATGTTAGAGTGTGGAATCCTGTGGCCTGGGAACATGACATCGGATTGGATTCTGCTACCCTGTTGCCTGGGAACATGAAATCGGTTTGATTCTGGAAACCTGAGGCCTGGGAATATGACTGAGGTTTGATGGTGGTACCCTATGGCCTGGCAACATGACTGAGGTTTGATTCTGGTTCCCTGTGGCCTGGGAACATGACTGATGTTAGAGTGTGGAATCCTGTGGCCTGGGAACATGACTGAGGTTTGGATTCTGGTACCCTGTTGGCTGGGAACATGAAATCGGTTTCATTTTGGAAACCTGAGGCCTGGAAATACGACTGAGGTTTGATGGTGGTACCCTATTGCCTGGCAAAATGACTGAGGTTTGATTCTGGATCCCTGTGGCCTGGCAACATGACTGAGGTTTGATTCTGGAAGACTGTTGCCAGGGAACATGATATCGGGTTGATTCTGGAAACCTGTGTCCTGGGAACAAGACTGAGGTTTGATTCTGGAACCCTGTGGCCTGGGAACATGACTGAGGTTTGTTTCTGGAAGCCTGGTCCCGGGGAACATGACTGAGGTTTGACTCTGGACACCTGTGTCCTGGGAACAAACTGAGGTTTGATTCTGGATTCCTGTGGCCTGGGAACATGACTGAGGTTTGTTTCTGGAAGCCTGTTTCCTGGGAACATGACTGAGGTTTGATTCTGGACACCTGTGTCCTGGGAACATGACTGAGGTTTGATTGTTGAAACCTGTGGCCTGCGAACATGACTCAGGTTGATTCTGGAACCTAGTGTCCTGGGAATATGACTGAGGTTTGATTCTGGAAAACTTTGTCTTGGGAAAATGACTGAGCTTTCAATGTGGAAACATGTGGCCTGGGATCATGACTGAGGTTTGATGGTGGAACACTCTGGCCTGGCAAAATGACTGAGGCTTGATTCTGGAACCCTGTGTCCCTGGAACTTGACTGAGGTTGGATGGCAGAAATCTGTGGACTGGCAACTTTACTGAGGTTTGATTGTGGAACCCTGTGCACGGGGACCATGACTGAGGCCTGATACTGGAACCCCGTGGCTTGGGAATATGACATTGGTTTGATTCTGGAGCCCAGTTTACTGGGAACATGACTGAGTATTGATGGTTGAAACCTGTGGCCTGGCAACATGATTGAGGTTTGATAGTGGAACCCTCAGGCTTGGGAACATGAGTGAGGCTTGATGGTGGAAACCTGTGGCCTGGCAATATGCCTGAGGTTTGATGGTGGAACCCTGTGTCTTGGCAAGATGACTTAGGTTTGATTGTGGAACACTCTGGCCTGGGAACATGACTGAGCCTTGATCGTGGAACCGTGGCCTGGAACAGGACTGAGGTTTGATTGTGGAACTCTCTGGCCTGGGAATGTGACCTGGATTTGATTTCTGAAACCTGTGTCCAGGGAACATCACTGAGGTTTTATTCTGGAACCCTGTGTCCTGGGAGCACAAGTGAGGTTTGATTCTGGAAACCATTGGCCTGGGAACATGACTGATGTTAGAGTGTCTAATCCTGTGGCCTGGGAACATGACATCTGTTTGGATTCTGGTACCCTGTTGCTTGGGAACATGAAATCGGTTTGATTCTGGAAAACTGTGGCCTGGGAATATGACTGAGGTTTGCTGGTGGAACCCTAAGGCCTGGCAACATCACTGAGGTTTCATTTTGAATCCCTGTGGCCTGGGAACATGACTGAGGCGTGATTCTGGAAAACTGTGTCCTGGGAACATGACATCTGTTTAGATTGTGGAATACTGTGCCCCGGGAACCTGACTGAGCCTTGGTTCTGGAACCCTGTGGACTGGGAACATGACTGAGGTTTTATTCTGGAACCCTGTAGCCTGGGAACATAACTGAGGATTGATTCTGGAACCCTGTGTACTGGGAACATGACATGGGTGGATTCTGGAACCCTGAGGCCTGGGAACATGACATCTGTTTAGATGGTTCAATACTGGGCCCCGGGAAACTGACTGAGCCTTGGTTCTGGAACCCTGTGTACTGGGAACATGACTGAGGATTGATTCTGGAACCCTGTGGCCTGGCAGCATGACATCGGTGGATTCTGGATCTCTGTGGCCTGGGAACCTGCGAACGGTTTGACTCTGGAACCCTGTGGCCTGGGGACCTGTCTGAGGTTTGATGGTGGAAACCTGTGGCCTGGCAACATGACTGAGGTTTGATTCTGGAAGACTGTGGCCAAGGAACATGATATCGGGTTGATTTTGGAAACCTGTGTCCTGGGAACAAGACTGAGGTTTGATTGTTGAAACCTGTGGCCTGCGAACATGACTCATGTTTGATTCTGGAACCATGTGTCCTGGGAATATGACTGAGGTTTGATTCCGGAAACCTTTGGCCTGGGAAAATGACTGAGGTTTCATTGTGGAAACATGTGGCCTGGGATCATGACTGAGGTTTGATGGTGGAAAACTCTGGCCTGGCAAAATTACTGAGGCCTGATACTGGAACCCCGTGGCATGGGAACATGACATTGGTTTGATTCTGGAGCCCTGTTTACTGGGAACGTGACTGAGGTTTCATGGTTGAATCCTGTGGCCTGGCAACATGATTGAGGTTTGATAGTGGAACCCTCAGGCTTGGGAACATGAGTGAGGCTTGATGGTGGAACCCTTTGGCCTGGCAACATGCCTGAGGTTTGATGGTCGAATCCTGTGGCTTGGCAAGGTTACTTAGGTTTGATTGTGGAACACTCTGGCCTGGGAACATGACAGAGGCTTGATGGTGGAACCGTGGCCTGGCAACAGAACTGAGGTTTGATTGTGGAACCCTCTGGCCTGGGAATATGACTGAGGTTTAATTGTGGAACCCTGTGGCCTGGGAACATGACTGGGATTTGATATCTGAAACCTGTGTCCAGGGAACATGAATGAGGTTTTATTCTGGAACCCTGTGTCCTGGGAACACGACTGAGGTTTGATTCTGGAAACCATTGGCCTGGGAACATGACTGATGTTAGAGTGTGGAATCCTGTGACCTGGGAACATGACATCGGTTTGGAGTCTGGTACCCTGTTGCCTGGGAACATGAAATCGATTTGATTCTGTAAACGTGTGGCCTGGGAATATGACTGAGGTTTTATGGTGGTACCCTATGGCCTGGCAACATGACTGAGTTTTTTTTTTTTTTTTTTTTTTTTTAACATCTTTATTGAAGTATATTTGCCTTACAATGGTGTGTTAGCTTCTGCTTTATAACAAAGTGAATCAGTTATACATATACAAGATGTTCCCATTTCTCTTCCCTCTTGCATCTCCCTCCCTCCCACCCTCCCCGTCCCACACCTCTAGGTGGTCACAAAGCACCGAGCTGATCTCCCTGTGCTATGCGGCTGCTTCCCACTAGTTATCTATTTTACATTTGGTAGTGTATATATGTCCATGACACTCTCTTACCCTGTCACATCTCACCCCACCCCCTCCCCATATCCTCAAGTCCATTCTCTAGTAGGTCTGTGTCTTTATTCCCGTCTTGCCACTAGGTTCTTCATGGCCTTTTTTTTTTTTTTTTTCCCCTTAGATTCCGTATATATGTGTTAGCATACTGTATTTGTTTTTCTCTTTCTGACTTACTTCACTCTGTATGACAGACTCTAACTCCATCCACCTCATTACAAATACCTCCATTCCATTTCTTTTTATGGCTGAGTAATATTCCATTGTATATATGTGCCCCATCTTCTTTATCCATTCATCTGTCGATGGACATTTAGATTGCTTCCATGTCCTGGCTATTGTAAATAGAGCTGCAATGAACATTTTGGTACATGACTCTTTTTGACCTATGGTTTTCTCAGGGTATATGCCCAGTAGTGGGATTGCTGGGTCGTATGGTAGTTCTATTTGTAGTTTTTTAAGGAACCTCCATACTGTTCTCCATAGTAGCTGTATCAATTTACATTCCCACCAACAGTGCAAGAGTGTTCCCTTTCCTCCACACCCTCTCCAGCATTTATTGTTTCTAGATTTTTTGATGATGGCCATTCTGACCGGTGTGAGATGATATCTCATTGTAGTTTTGATTTGCATTTCTCTAATGATTAATGATGTTGAGCATTCTTTCATGTGTCTGTAGGCCATCTGTATATCTTCTTTGGAGAAATGTCTATTTAGGTCTTCAGCCCATTTTTGGATTGGGTTGTTCGTTTTTTTTGTTATTGAGCTGCATGAGCTGCTTGTAAATCTTGGAGATTAATCCTTTGTGAGTTGCTTCATTTGCAAATATTTTCTCCCATTCTGAGGGTTGTCTTTTGGTCTTGTTTATGGTTTCCTTTGCTGTGCAAAAGCTTTTAAGTTTCATTAGGTCCCATTTGTTTATTTGTGTTCTTATTTCCATTTCTCTGGGAGCTGGGTCAAAAATAATCTTGCTGTGATGTATGTCATAGAGTGTTCTGCCTATGTTTTCCTCTAAGAGTTTGATAGTGTCTGCCCTTACACTTAGGTTTTTAATCCATTTTGAGTTTATTTTTGTGCATGGTGTCAGGGAGTGTTCTAATTTCATACTTTTACATGTACCTGTCCAATTTTCCCAGCACCACTTATTGAAGAGGCTGTCTTTTCTCCACTGTATATGCTTGCCTCCTTTATCAAAAATAAGGTGACCATATGTGTGTGGGTTTATCTCTGGGCTTTCTATCCTGTTCCATTGATCTATATTTCTGTTTTTGTGCCAGTACCAAACTGTCTTGATTACTGTAGCTTTGTAATATAGTCTGAAGTCAGGGAGCCTGATTCCCCCAGCTCCATTTTTCGTTCTCAAGATTGCTTTGGCTATTCGGGGTCTTTTGTGTTTCCATACAAATTGTGAAATTTTTTGTTCTAGTTCTGTGAAAAATGCCAGTGGTAGTTTGATAGGGATTGCATTGAATATGTAGATTGCTTTGGGTAGTAGAGTCATTTTCACAATGTTGATTCTTCCAATCCAGGAACATGGTATATCTCTCCATCTATTTGTATCATCTTTAATTTCTTTCATCAGTGTCTTATAATTTTCTGCATACAGGTCTTTTGTCTCCTTAGGTAGGTTTATTCCTAGATATTTTATTCTTTCTGTTGCAATGGTAAATGGGAGTGTTTTCTTAATTTCACTTTCAGATTTTTCGTCATTAGTGTATAGAAATGCAAGAGATTTCTGTGCATTAATTTTGTATCCTGCTACTTTACCAAATTCATTGATTAGCTCTAGGAGTTTTCTGGTAGCATCTTTAGGATTCTCTATGTATAGTATCATGTCATCTGCAAATAGTGACAGCTTTACTTCTTCTTTTCCGATTTGGATTCCTATTATTTCTTTGTCTTCTCTGATTGCTGTGGCTAACACTTCCAAAACTATGTTGAATAATAGTGGTGAGAGTGGGCAACCTTGTCTTGTTCCTGATCTTAGTGGAAATGGTTTCAGTTTTTCACCATTGAGGACAATGTTGGCTGTGGGTTTGTCATATATGGCCTTTATTATGTTGAGGAAAGTTCCCTCTATGCCTACTTTCTGCAGGGCTTTTATCATAAATGGGTGTTGAATTTTGTCGAAAGCTTTCTCTGCATCTATTGAGATGATCATATGGTTTTTCTCCTTCAATTTGTTAATATGATGTATCACATTGATTGATTTGCGTATATTGAAGAATCCTTGCATTCCTGGGATAAACCCCACTTGATCATGGTGTGTGATCCTTTTAATGTGCTGTTGGATTCTGTTTGCTGGTATTTTGTTGAGGATTTTTGCATCTATGTTCCTCAGTGATATTGGCCTGTAGTTTTCTTTCTTTGTGACATCTTTGTCTGGTTTTGGTATCAGCGTGATGGTGGCCTCGTAGAATGAGTTTGGGAGTGTTCCTCCCTCTGCAATATTTTGGAAGACTTTGAGAAGGATAGGTGTTAGCTCTTCTCTAAATGTTTGATAGAATTCACCTGTGAAGCCATCTGGTCCTGGGCTTTTGTTTGTTGGAAGGTTTTTAATCACTGTTTCAATTTCAGTGCTTGTGATTGGTCTGTTCATATTTTCTATTTCTTCCTGGTTCAGTCTCGGCAGTTTGTGCATTTCTAAGAATCTGTCCATTCCTTGCAGGTTGTCCATTTTATTGGCATAGAGTTGCTTGTAGTAATCTCTCATGATCTTTTGTATTTCTGCAGTGTCAGTGGTTACTTCTCCTTTTTCATTTCTAATTCTATTGATCTGAGTCTTCTCCCTTTTTCTCTTGATGAGTCTGGCTAATGGTTTATCAATTTTGTTTATCTTCTCAAAGAACCAGCTTTTAGTTTCATTGATTTTTGCTATTGTTTCCTTCATTTCTTTTTCATTTATTTCTGACCTGATCTTTATAATTTCTTTCCTTCTGCTGGCTTTGGGGTTTTTTTGTTCTTCTTTCTCTAATTGCTTTAGGTGCAAGGTTAGGTTGTTTATTCGAGATGTTTCCTGTTTCTTGAGGTAGGCTTGTATTGCTATACACTTCCCTCTTAGCACTGCTTTTGCTGCGTCCCATAGGTTTTGGGTCGTCGTATCTCCATTGTCATTTGTTTCTAGGTATTTTTTGATTTCCCCTTTGATTTCTTCAGTGATCACTTCGTTATTAAGTAATGTATTGTGTAGCCTCCATGTATTTGTATTTTTTACAGATCTTTTCCTGTAATTGATATCTAGTCTCATAGCACTGTGGTCGGAAAAGATACTTGATACGATTTCAATTTTCTTAAATTTACCAAGGCTTGATTTGTGACCCAAGATATGATCTATCCTGGAGAATGTTCCATGAGCACTTGAGAAAAATGTGTATTCTGTTGTTTTTGGGTGGAATGTCCTATAAATATCAATTAAGTCCATCTTGTTTAATGTATCATTTAAAGCTTGTGTTTCCTTATTTATTTTCATTTTGGATGATCTGTCCATTGGTGAAAGTGGGGTGTTAAAGTCCCCTACTATGATTGTGTTGCTGTCGATTTCCCCTTTTATGGCTGTTAGTATTTGCCTTATGTATTGAGGTACTCCTATGTTGGGTGCATAAATATTTTCAATTGTTATACCTTCCTCTTGGATCGATCCCTTGATCATTATATAGTGTCCTTCTTTGTCTCTTGTACTAGTCTTTATTTTAAAGTCTATTTTGTCTGATATGAGAATTGCTGCTCCAGCTTTCTTTTGATTTCTATTTGCATGGAATATCTTTTTCCATCCCCTCACTTTCAGTCTATATGTGTCTCTAGGTCTGAAGTGGGTCTCTTGTAGACAGCATATATATGGGTCTTGTTTTTGTATCCATTCAGCCAGCCTGTGTCTTTTGGTGGGAGCATTTAACCCATTTACGTTCAAGGTAATTATCGATATGTATGTTCCTATTCCCATTTTCTTAAATGTTTTGGGTTTGTTATTGTAGGTGTTTTCCTTCTCTTGTGTTTCTTGCCTAGAGAAGTTCCTTTAGCATGTGTTGTAAAGCTGGTTTGGTGGTGCTGGACTCTCTCAGCTTTTGCTTGTCTGTAAAGGTTTTAATTTCTCCATCGAATCTGAATGAGATCCTTGCTGGGTAATGTAATCTTGGTTGTAGGTTTTTCTCCTTCATCACTTTAAGTATATCCTGCCACTCTCTTCTGGCTTGCAGAGTTTCTGCTGAAAGATCAGATGTTAACCTTATGGGGATTCCCTTGTGTGTTATTTGTTTTTTTTTTCCCTTGCTGCCTTTAATATGTTTTCCTTATATTTAATTTTTGACAGTTTGATTAATATGTGTCTTGGTGTGTTTCTCCTTGGGTTTATCCTGTATGGGACTCTCTGTGCTTCCAGGACTTGATTAACTATTTCCTTTCCCATATTAGGGAAGTTTTCAACTATAATCTCTTCAAGTATTTTCTCAGTCCCTTTCTTTTTCTCTTCTTCTTCTGGGACCCCTATAATTCGAATGTTGGTGTGTTTAATGTTGTCCCAGAGGTCTCTGAGACTGTCCTCAGTTATTTTCATTCTTTTTTCTTTATCCTGCTCTGTAGTAGTTATTTCCACCATTTTATCTTCCAGGTCACTTATCCTTTCTTCTGCCTCAGTTATTCTGCTATTGATCCCATCTAGAGTATTTTTAATTTCATTTATTGTGTTTTTCATCATTGCTTGGTTCCTCTTTAGTTCTTCTAGGTCCTTGTTAAATGTTTCTTGCATTTTGTCTATTCTATTTCCAAGATTTTGGATCATCCTTACTATCATTATTCTGAATTCTTTTTCAGGTAGACTACCTATTTCCTCTTCATTTGTTAAGTCTGGTGTGTTCTGACCCTGCTCCTTCATCTGCTGTGTGTTTTTCTGTCGTCTCATTTTGCTTATCTTACTGTGTTTGGGGTCTCCTTTTCACAGGGTGCAGGTTCGTAGTTCCCGTTGTTTTTGGTATCTGTCCCCAGTGGCTAAGGTTGGTTCAGTGGGTTGTGTAGGCTTCCTGGTGGAGGGAACTAGTGCCTGAGCTCTGGTGGATGAGGTTGGATCTTGTCTTTCTGGTGGGCACGTCCACGTCTGGTGCTGTATTTTGGGGTGTCTGTGGCCTTATTATGATTTTAGGCAGCCTCTCTGCTAATGGATGGGGCTGTGTTCCTGTCTTGCTAGTTGTTTGGCTTAAGGTGTCCAGCACTGTAGCTTGCTGGTCGTTGAGTGAAGCTGGGTCTTGATGTTGAGATGGAGATCTCTGAGAGATTTTTGCCGTTTGGTATTACATGGAGCTGGGAGGTCTCTTGTGGACCAGTGTCCTGAAGTTGGCTCTCCCACCTCAGAGGCACGGCCCTGATGCCTGGCTGGAGCACCAAGAGCCTTTCGTCCACACGGCTCAGAGTAAAAGGGAGAAAAAATAGAAAGAAAGAAAGAAAGAAAGAGGCTATAATATAGTGAAGTAAAATAAAGCTATTGTAAAGCAAAGCTATACAGACAAAATCGCACCCAGAAGCATAAACATATACACTCACAAATAAAAGGAAAAGGGGAAAAATTAATATATCCTGCTCCCAAAGTCCACCTCCTGAATTTGGGATGATTCGTTGTCTATTCAGGTATTCAACAGATGCAGGCACATCAAGTTGTTTGTGGAGTTTTAATCCGCTGCTTCTAAGGCTGCTGGGAGAGATTTCCGCTTATCTTCCCTGTTCGCACAGCTCCTGGGGTTCAGCTTTGGATTTGGACCCGCCTCTGCGTGTAGGTCTCCTGAGGGCGTCTATTCCCCGGCCAGACAGGATGGAGTTAAAGGAGCTGCTTTGGGGGCTCTGGCTCACTCAGGTCGCGGGGAGGGAGGGGTACAGAGGAGGCGGGGTGAGCCTGCGGCGGCCGAGGCCGGCGTGACGTTGCACCAGCCTGAGGCGGGCAGTGCGTTCTCTCGGGGAAGTTGTCCCCGGATCACGGGACCCTGGCAGTGGCGGGCTGCACAGGCTCCCGGGAGGGGCGATGTGGAGAGTGACCTGTGCTCACACACAGGCTTTTTGGAGGCGGCAGCAGCAGCCCCAGCGTCTCACGCCCGTCTCTGGGGTCCGTGCTGATCGCCGCGGCTCGCGCCCTTCTCTGGAGTTCGTTTAGGCGGCGCTCTGAATCCCCTCTCCTTGCGCTGAGCGAAACAAAGAGGCAAGAAAAAGTCTCTTGCGTCTTCGGCAGCTGCAGACCTTTTCCCGGTCTCCCTCCCAGCCAGCTGTGGCGCACTAGCCCCTTCAGGCTGTGTTCACGCCGCCAGCCCCAGTCCTCTCCCTGCGATCCAACCGAAACCGAAACCCGAGCCTCAGCTCCCAGCCCCGCCCGCCAAGCAGACAAGCCTCTTGGGCTGGTGCGTGCTGCTCGGCGCCGAGCCTCTGTGCGGGAATCTCTCCGTATTTACCTCTGCGCCCCTGTTGCTGTGGGGTCTGCGCTGATAGCCGCGGCTCGCGCCCTTCTCTGGAGTTCTTTTAGGCGGCGCTCTGAATCACCTCTCCTTGCGTGCCGCGAAACAAAGAGGCAAGAAAAAGTCCCTTGCCTTTTTGGCAGCTGCAGACTTTTTCCCCGGACTCCCTCCCGGCTAGCTGTGGTGCACTAACCCCTTCAGGCTGTGTTCACGCCGGCAACCCCAGTCCTCTCCCTGCGATCCGACCAAAGCCCGATCCTCAGCTCCCAGCCCCGCCCGCCCCGTCGGGTGAGCAGACAAGCCTCTCGGGCTGGAGAGTGCTGGTCGGCACCGCTCCTCTGTGCGGGAACCTCTCCGCTTTGCCCTCTGCACCACTGTGGCTGCGCTCTCCTCCGTGGCTCCGAAGCTTCCCCCCTCTGCCTCCCGCAGTCTCTGCACACGAAGGGGCTTCCTAGTGCGTGAAAATCTTTCCTCTTTCACAGCTCCCTCCCACTGGTGCAGGTGCCGTCCCTATTCTTTGGTCTCTGTTATTTCTTTTTTCTTTTGCCCTACCCAAGTACGGGGGGAGTTTCTTGCCTTTTTGTAGGTCGGACGTTTTCTGCCAGTGCTCAGTGGGTATTGTGTAGGAGCAGTTCCACGTGTAGATGTATTTTTACTGTATCTGTGGGAAGGAAGGTGATCTCCGCGTCTTACTCTTCCGCCATCTTCCCGAGGCACCCATGACTGAGGTTTGATTCTGGATCCCTGTAGCCTGGGAACATGACTGAGGCGTGATTTTGGAAACCTGTGGCCTGGGAACATGACATCTGTTTAGATTGTGGAATACTGTGACCCGGGAACCTGACTGAGCCTTGGTTCTGGAACCCTGTGGACTGGGAACATGACTGAGATTTTATTCTGGAACCCTGTAGCCTGGGAACATAACTGAGGATTGATTCTGGAACCCTGTGGCCTGGGAACATGACATCAGTGGATTCTGGAACCCTGTGGCCTGGGAACCTGCGAACGGTTTGACTCTGGAACCCTGTGGCCTGGGAACATGTCTGAGGTTTGATGGTGGAAACCTGTGGCCTGGCAACATGACTGAGGTTGGATTCTGAAAGACTGTGACCAGGGAACATGATATCGCGTTGATTCTGGAAACCTGTGTCCTGGGAAGAAGACTGAGGTTTGATTCTGGAACCCTGTGGCCTGGGAACATGACTGAGGTGTTGTTTCTGGAAGCCTGTTCCCTGGGAACATGACTGAGGTTTGATTCTGGACACCTGTGTCCTGGGAACATGACTGAGGTATGATTGTTGAAACCTGTGGCCTGCGAACATGACTCAGGTTTGATTCTGGAAGCCTGTGTCCTGGGAATATGACTGAGGTTTGATTCTGGAAACCTTTGGCCTGGGAAAATGACTGAGGTTTCATTGTGGAAGCATGTGGCCTGGGATCATGACTGAGGTTTGATGGTGGAACACTCTGGCCTGGCAAAATGACTGAGTCTTGATTCTGGAACCCTGTGGCCTGGGAACTTGACTGAGGTTGGATGGCAGAAACCTGTGGACGGGCAACATGATTGAGGTTTGATTGTGGAACCCTGTGCATGGGGACCATGACTGAGGCCTGATATTGGAACCCCGTGGTGTGGGAACTTGACATTGGTTTGATTGTGGAGCCCTGTTTCCTGGGAACATGACTGAGGATTGATGGTTGAACCCTGAGGCCTGGCAACATGATTGAGGTTTGATAGTGGAACCCTCAGGCTTGGGAACATGAATGAGGCTTGATGGTGGAACCCTGTGTCTTGTCAACAAGCCTGAGGTTTGATGGTGGAACCCTGTGGGTTGGGAAGATGACGTAGATTTGTTTGTGGACCACTCTGGCCTGGGAACATGACTGAGGCTTGATGGTGGAACCGTGGCCTGGCAACAGGACTGAGGTTTGATTGTGGAACCCTCTTGCCTGGGAATATGACTGAGGTTTAATTGTGGAACCCTGTGGCCTGGGAACATGACTGGGATTTGATTTCTGAAACCTGTTTCCAGGGAACATGACTGAGGTTTTATTCTGGAACCCTGTGTCCTGGGAACACAACTGAGGTTTGATTCTGGAACCATGTGGCCTGTGAATATGACTGAGGTTTGATTCTGGAAACCATTGGCCTGGGAACATGACTGATGTTAGAGTGTGGAATCCTGTGGCCTGGGAACATGACATCGGTTTGGAGTCTGGTACCCTGTTGCCTGGGAACATGAAATCGGTTTGATTCTGGAAACCTGAGGCCTGGGAATATGACTGAGGTTTGATGGTGGTACCCTATGGCCTGGCAACAGTACTGAGGTTTGATTGTGGAACCCTCTGGCCGGGGAATATGACTGAGGTTTAATTGTGGAACCCTGTGGCCTGGGAACATGACTGGGATTTTATTTCTGAAACCTGTGTCCAGGGAACATGACTGAGGTTTTATTCTGGAACGCTGTGTCCTGGGAACACAACTGAGTTTGATTCTGGAACTATGTGGCCTGGGAATATGACTGAGGTTTGATTCTGGATCCCTGTGGCCTGGGAAAATGACTGAGGCGTGATTCTGTAAACCTGTGGCCTGGGAACATGACCTCTGCTTAGATTGTGGAATACTCTGCACCGGGAACCTGTCTGAGACTTGGTTCTGGAACCCTGTGGACTGGGAACATGACTGAGGATTGATTCTGGAACCCTGTGGCCTGGCAGCATGACATCGGTGGATTCTGGAACCCTGTTGCCTGGGAACCTGCGAACGGTTTGACTCTTGAACCCTGTGGCCTGGGAACATGTCTGAGGTTTGATGGTGGAAACCTGTGGCCTGAAAACATGACTGAGGTTTGATTCTGGAAGACTGTGGCCAGGGAACAAGATATCGGGTTGATTTTGGAAACCTGTGTCCTGGGAACAAGACTGAGCTTTAAATCTGGACCCCTGTGGTCTGGGAACATGACTGAGGCGTGATTCTGGGAAACTGTGGCCTCGGAACATGACATCTGTTTAGATTGTGGAATACTGTGCCCGAAAACCGGACGGAGCCTTGGTTCTGGAAACCTGTGGAATGGGAACTTGACTGAGGATTGATTCTGGAACCCTGTGGCCTGGGAACATGACATGGGTGGATTCTGGAACCCTGAGGCCAGGGAACATGACATCTGTTTAGATTGTGGAATACTGTGGCCCGGGAACCTGACTGAGCCTTGGTTCTGGAACCCTGTGGACTGGGAACATGACTGAGGTTTTATTCTGGAACCCTGTAGCCTGGGAACATAACTGAGGATTGATTCTGGAACCCTGTGGCCTGGGAACATGCCATCGGTGGATTTTGGAACCCTGTGTCCTGGGAACATGAGAATGGTTTGAGTCTGGAACCCTGTGGCCTGGGAATATGTCTGTGCTTTGATGGTGGAAACCTGTGGCCTGGCAACATGACTGAGGTTTGATTCTGGAAGACTGTGGCCAGGGAACATAATATCGGGTTGATTCTGGAAACCTGTGTCCTGGGAACAAGACTGAGGTTTGATTCTGGAACCCTGTGGCCTGGGAACTTGACTGAGGTTTGTTTTTGGAAACCTGATCCCTGGGAACATGACTGAGGTTTGATTCTGGACACCTGTGTCTTGGGAACATGACTGAGGTTTGATTGTTGAATCCTGTGCCCTGCGAACATGACTATGGTTTGATTCTGGAACCACGTGTCCTGGGAATATGACTGAGGTTTGATTCTGGAAACCTTTGGCCTGGGAAAATGACTGAGGTTTCATTGTGGAAACATGTGGCCTGGGATCATGACTGAGGTTTGATGGTGGAACACTCTGTCCTGGCAAAATAACTGAGGCTTGATTCTGGAACGCTGTGGCCTGGAAACTTGACTCTGGTTTGATGTCGGAAACCTGTGGACTGGCAACATTACTGAGGTTTGATTGTGGAACCCTGTGCACGGGGACCATGACTGAGGCCTGATACTGGAACCCCGTGGGGTGGGAACATGACATTGGTTTGATTCTGGAGCCCTGTTTACTGGGAACATGACTGAGGATTGATGGTTGAACCCTGTGGCCTGGCAAAATGATTGAGGTTTGATAGTGGAACCCTCAGGCTTGGGAACATGAGTGAGGCTTGATTGTGGAACCCTGTGGCTCTGCAAGATGAATTAGATTTGATTGTGGAACACTCTGGCCTGGGAACATGACTGACGCTTGATGGTGGAACCGTGGCCTGGCAACAGGACTGAGGTTTGATTGTGGAACCCTCTGGCCTGGGAATATGACTGAGGTTTAATTGTGGAACCCTGTGGCCTGAGAACATGACTGGGATTTTATTTCTGAAACCTGTGTGCAGGGAAGATGACTGAGGTTTTATTCTGGACCACTGTGTCCTGGGAACATGACATGGGTGGATTCTGGAACCCTGAGGCCTGGGAACATGACATCTGTTTAGATTGTGGAAAACTGTGGCCCGGGAACCTGACTGAGCCTTGGTTCTGGAACCCTGTGGACTGGGAACATGACTGAGGATTGAATCTGGAACCCTGTGGCCTGGCAGCATGACATCGGTGGATTCTGGAACCCTGTGGCCTGGGAACCTGCGAACGGTTTGACTCTTGAACCCTGTGGCCTGGGAACATGTCTGAGGTTTGATGGTAGAAACCTGTGGCCTGGAAACATGACTGAGGTTTGACTCTGGAAGACTGTGGCCAGGGAACAAGATATCGGGTTGATTTTGGAAACCTGTGTCCTGGGAACAAGACTGAGGTTTAAATCTGGATCCCTGTGGTCTGGGAACATGACTGAGGCGTGATTCTGGGAAACTGTGGCCTCGGAACATGACATCTGTTTAGATTGTGGAATACTGTGCCCCGGAAACCTGACTGAGCATTTGTTCTGGAACCCTGTGGACTGGGAACATGACTGAGGATTGATTCTGGAACCCTGTGCCCTGGGAACATGACATGGGTGGATTCTGGAACCCTGAGGCCTGGGAACATGACATCTGTTTAGATGGTGGAATACTTTGGCCCGGGAACCTGACTGAGCCTTGGTTCTGGAACCCTGTGGACTGGGAACATGATTGAGGTTTTATTCTGGAACCCTGTAGCCTGGGAACATAACTGAGGATTGATTGTGGAACCCTTTGGCATGGGAACATGACATCGGTGGATTCTGGAAACCTGTGGCATGGGAACATAAGAACGGTTTGTGTCCGGAACCCTGTGGCCTGGGAATATGTCTGAGCTTTGATGGTGGAAACCTGTGACCTGGCAACATGACTGAGGTTTGATTCTGGAAGACTGTGGCCAGGGAACATGATATCGGGTTGATTCTGGAAACCTGTGTCCTGGGAACAAGACTGAGGTTTGATTCTGGAACCCTGTTGCCTGGGAACATGACTGAGGTTTGTTTCTGGAACCCTGTGGCCTGGGAACATGACATGGGTGGATTCTGGAACCCTGAGGCCTGGGAACATGACATCTGTTTAGATTGTGGAAAACTGTGGCCCGGGAACCTGACTGAGCCTTGGTTCTGGAACCCTGTGGACTGGGAACATGACTGAGGATTGATTCTGGAACCCTGTGGCCTGGCAGCATGACATCGGTGGATTCTGGAACCCTGTGGCCTGGGAACCTGCGAACGGTTTGACTCTTGAACCCTGTGGCCTGGGAACATGTCTGAGGTTTGATGGTAGAAACCTGTGGCCTGGAAACATGACTGAGGTTTGACTCTGGAAGACTGTGGCCAGGGAACAAGATATCGGGTTGATTTTGGAAACCTGTGTCCTGGGAACAAGACTGAGTTTTAAATCTGGATCCCTGTGGTCTGGGAACATGACTGAGGCGTGATTCTGGGAAACTGTGGCCTCGGAACATGACATCTGTTTAGATTGTGGAATACTGTGCCCCGGAAACCTGACTGAGGATTGATTCTGGAACCCTGTGTCCTGGGAACATGACATCGGTGGATTCTGGAACCCTGTGACCTGGGAACATGAGAACGGTTTGAGTCTGCAACCCTGTGGCCTGGGAATATGTCTGAGCTTTGATGGTGGAAACCTGTGGCCTGGCAACATGACTGAGGTTTGATTCTGGAAGACTGTGGCCAGGGAACATGATATCGGGTTGATTCTGGAAACCTGTGTCCTGGGAACAAGACTGAGGTTTGATTCTGGAACCCTGTGGCCTGGGAACATGACTGAGGTTTGTTTCTGGAAGCCTGTTCCCTGGGAACATGACTGAGGTTTGATTGTTGAAACCTGTGCCCTGCGAACATGACTCAGGTTTGATTCTGGAACCACGTGTCCTGGGAATATGACTGAGGTTTGATTCTGGAAACCTTTGGCCTGGGAAAATGACTGATGTTTCATTGTGGAAACATGTGGCCTTGGATCATGACTGAGGTTTGATGGTGGAACACTCTGGCTTGGCAAAATGACTGAGGCTTGATTCTGGAACCCTGTGTCCTGGGAATATGACTGAGGTTTGATTCTGGAAACCATTGGACTGGGATCATGACTGATGTTAGAGTGTGGAATCCTGTGGCCGGGGAACATGACATCGGATTGTATTCTGGTACCCTGTTGCCTGGGAACATGAAATCGGTTTGATTCTGGAAACCTGAGGCCTGGGAATATGACTGAGGTTTGATTGTGGTTCCCTATGGCCTGGCAACAGTACTGAGGTTTGATTGTGGAACCCTCTGGCCGGGGAATATGACTGAGGTTTAATTGTGGAACCCTGTGGCCTGGGAACATGACTGGGATTTTATTTCTGAAACCTGTGTCCAGGGAACATGACTGACGTTTTATTCTGGAACCCTGTGTCCTGGGAACACGACTGAGTTTTGATTCTGGATCCCTGTGGCCTGCGAAAATGACTGAGGCATGATTCTTTAAACCTGTGGCCTGGGAATATGACATCTGTTTAGATTGTGGAATACTCTGCACCGGGAACCTGACTGAGACTTGGTTCTGGAACCCTGTGGACTGGGAACATGACTGAGGATTGATTCTGGAACCCTGTGGCCTGGCAGCATGACATTGGTGGATTCTGGAACCCTGTGGCCTGGGAACCTGCGAACGGTTTGACTCTTGAACCCTGTGGCCTGGGAACATGTCTGAGGTTTGATGGTGGAAACCTGTGGCCTGGAAACATGACTGAGGTTTGACTCTGGAAAACTGTGGCCAGGGAACAAGATATCGGGTTGATTTTGGAAACCTGTGTCCTGGGAACAAGACTGAGGTTTAAATCTGGATCCCTGTGGTCTGGGAACATGACTGAGGCGTGATTCTGGGAAACTGTGGCCTCGGAACATGACATCTGTTTAAATTGTGGCATACTGTGCCCCGGAAACCTGACTGAGCATTGGTTCTGGAACCCTGTGGACTGGGAACTTGACTGAGGATTGATTCTGGAACCCTGTGGCCTGGGAACATGACATGGGTGGATTCTGGAACCCTGAGGCCTGGGAACATGACATCTGTTTAGATTGTGGAATACTGTGGCCCGGGAACCTGACTGAGCCTTGGTTCTGGAACCCTGTGGACTGGGAACAGGATTGAGGTTTTATTCTGGAACCCTGTAGCCTGGGAACATAACTGAGGCTTGATTCTGGAACCCTGTGGCTTGGGAACTTGACTGAGGTTGGATGGCAGAAACCTGTGGACTGGGAACATGACTGAGGTTTGATGGTGGAAACCTGTGGCTTGACAAGATGAATTAGGTTTGATTGTGGAACACTCTGGCCTGGGAACATGACTGAGGCTTGATGGTGGAACTGTGGCCAGGCAACAGGACTGAGGTTTGATTCTGGAAGACTGTGGCCAGGGAACATGATATCGGGTTGATTCTGGAAACCTGTGTCCTGGGAACAAGACTGAGGTTTGATTCTGGATCCCTGTGGCCGGGGAACATGACTGAGGTTTTATTGTTGAAACCTGAGGCCTGCGAACATGGCTCAGGTTTGATTCTGGAAACCACTGGCCTGGGAACATGATTGATGTTAGAGTGTGCAATCATGGGGCCTGGGAACATGACATCGGTTTGGATTCTGCTACCCTGTTGACTGGGAACACGAAATCGGTTTGATTCTGGAAACCTGAGGCCTGGGAATATGATTGAGGTTTGATGGTGGTACCCTATGGCCTGGCAACATGACTGAGGTTTGATTCTGGATCCCTGTGGCCTGGGAAAATAACTGAGGCGTGATTCTGGAAACCTGTGACCTGGGAACATGGCATCAGTTTAGATTGTGGAGCACTGTGGCCCGGGAAACTGACTGAGGTTTGATTGTTGAAACCTGTGGCCTGCGAACATGACTCAGGTTGATTCTGGAACCATGTGTCCTGGGAATATGACTGAGGTTTGATTCTGGAAACCTTTGGCCTGGGAAAATGCCTGAGGTTTCATTTTGGATCATGTGGCCTGGGATTATGACTGAGGTTTGATGGTGCAAAACTCTGGCCTGGCAAAATGACTGAGGCTTGATTCTGGAGCCCTGTTTACTGGGAACATGACTGAGGTTTGATGGTTGAAACCTGTGGCCTGGCAACATGATTGAGGTTTGATAGTGGAACCCTGTGCACGGGGACAATGACTGAGGCCTGATACTGGAACCCCGTGGCATGGGAACATGACATTGGTTTCATTCTGGAGTCCTGTTTACTGGGAACATGACTGAGGTTTCATGGTTGTATCCTGTGGCCTGGCAACATGATTGAGGTTTGATAGTGGAACCCTCAGGCTTGGGAACATGAGTGAGGCTTGATGGTGGAAACCTGTGGCCTGGCAATATGCCTGAGGTTTGATGGTGGAACCCTGTGGCTTGGCAAGATGACTTAGGTTTGATTGTGGAACACTCTGGCCTGGGAACATGACTGAGGCTTGATGGTGGAACCGTGGCCTGGCAACAGGACTGAGGTTTGATTGTGGAACACTCTGGCTTGGCAAAATGACTGAGGCTTGATTCTGGAACCCTGTGGCCTGGGAACTTGACTGAGGTTGTATGGCAGAAACCTGTGGACTGGCAACATGACTGAGGTTAGATTATGGAACGCTGTGCAGGGGGACCATGACTGAGGCCTGATTCTGGAACCCCGTGGCGTGGGAACATAGCATTGGTTTGATTCTGGAGCCCTGTTTACTGGGAATATGACTGAGGATTGATGGTTGAACCCTGTGGCTTGGCAACAGGACTGAGGTTTGATTGTGGAACCCTCTGGCCTGGAAATATGACTGAGGTTTAATTGTGGAACCCTGTGGCCTGAGAACATGACTGGGATTTGATTTCTGAAACCTGTGTCCAGGGAACAAGACTGAGGTTTTATTCTGGAACCCTGTGTCCTAGGAACACGACTGAGGTTTGATTATGGAACCCTGTGGCCTGGGAATATGACTGAGGTTTGATTCTGGAAACCATTGGCCTGGGAACATGACTGATGTTAGAGTGTAGAATCCTGTGGCCTGGGAACATGACATCGGATTGTATTCTGGTAACCTGTTGCCTGGGAACATGAAATCGGTTTGATTCTGGAAACCTGAGGCCTGGGAATATGACTGAGGTTTGATGGTGGTACCCTATGGCCTGGCAACAGTACTGAGGTTTGATTGTGGAACCCTCTGGCCGGGGAATATGACTGAGGTTTAATTGTGGAACCCTGTGGCCTGGGAACATGACTGGGATTTTATTTCTGAAACCTGTGTCCAGGGAACATGACTGAGGTTTTATTCTGGAACCCTGTGTCCTGGGAACACGACTGAGTTTTGATTCTGGAACCATGTGGCCTGAGAATATGACTGAGGTTTGATTCTGGATCCCTGAGGCCTGGGAAAATGACTGAGGCGTGATCCTGTAAACCTGTGGCCTGGGAACATGACATCTATTTAGATTGTGGAATACTCTGCACCGGGAACCTGACTGAGACTTTGTTCTGGAACCCTGTGGACTGGGAACATAACTGAGGATTGATTCTGAACCCTGTGGCCTGGGAACATGACATCGGTGGATTCCGGAACCCTGAGGGCTGGGAGCATAACATCTGTTTAGATGGTGGAATACTGTGCCCCGGGAACCTGAATGAGCCTTGATTCTGGAACCCTGTGAACTGGGAACATGACTGAGGTTTTATTCTGAAACCCTGTAGCCTGCGAACATAACTGAGGATTGATTCTGGAACCCTGTGGCCTGGCAGCATGACATCGGTGGATTCTGGAACTCTGTGGCCTGGGAACCTGCGAACGGTTTGACTCTAGTACCCTGTGGCCTGGGAACATGTCTGAGGTTTGATGGTGGAAACCTGTGGCCTGGCAACATGACTGAGGTTTGATTCTGGACGACTGTGGCCAGGGAACATGATATCGGGTTGATTCTGGAAACCTGTGTCCTGGGAACAAGACTGAGGTTTGATTCTGGAACCCTGTGGCCTGGGACATGACTGAGGTTTGTTTCTGGAAGCCTGTTCCCTGGGAACATGACTGAGGTTTGATTCTGGACATCTGTGTCCTTGGAACAATACTGAGGTTTGATTCTGGAACCCTGTGGCTTGGGAACATGACTGAGGTTTGTTTCTGAAAGCCTGTTCTCTGGGAACATGACTGAGGTTTGATTCTGGACACCTGTGTCCTGGGAACATGACTGAGGTTTGATTGTTGAAACCTGTGGCCTGCGAACATGACTCAGGTTGATTCTGGAACCATGTGTCCTCGGAATATGACTGAGGTTTGATTCTGGAAACCTTTGTCCTGGGAAAATGAGTGAGGTTTCATTGTGGAAACATGTGGCCTGGAATTATGACTGAGGTTTGATGGTGGAACACTCTGGCCTGGCAAAATGACTGAGGCTTGATTCTGGAGCCCTGTTTACTGGGAACATGACTGAGGTTTGATGGTTGAACCCTGTGGCCTGGCAACATGATTGAGGTTTGACAGTGGAACCCTCAGGATTGGGAACATGAGTGAGGCTTGATGGTGGAACCCTGTGGCCTGGCAACATGCCTGAGGTTTGATGGTGGAACCCTGTGGCTTGGCAAGGTGACTTACGTTTGATTGTGGAACACTCTGGCCTGGGAACATGACTGAGACTTGATGGTGGAACCGTGGCCTGGCAACAGGACTGAGGTTTGATTGTGGAACCCTCTGGCCTGGGAATATGACTGAGGTTTAATTGTGGAACCCTGTGGCCTGGGAACATGACTGGGATTTGATTTCTGAAACCTGTGTCCAGGGAACATGACTGAGGTTTTATTCTGGAACCCTGTGTCCTGGGAACACGACTGAGGTTTGATTCTAGATCCATGTGGCCTGGGAATATGACTGAGGTTTGATTCTGGAAACCATTGGCCTGGGAACATGACTGATGTTAGAGTGTGGAATTCTGTGGCCTGGGAACATGACATCGGTTTGGATTCTGGTACCCTGTTGCCTGGCAACATGAAATCGGTTTGATTCTGGAAATCTGAGGCCTGGGAATATGACTGAGATTTGATGGTGGTACCCTATGGCCTGGCAACATGACTGAGGTTTGATTCTGATTCCCTGTGGCCTAGGAACATGACTGATGTTAGAGTGTGGAATCCTGTGGCCTGGGAACATGACTGAGGTTTGGATTCTGGTACCCTGTTGCCTGGGAACATGAAATCGGTTTGATTCTGGAAACCTGAGGCCTGGGAATATGACTGAGGTTTGATGGTGCTACCCTATGGCCTGTCAATATGACTGAGGTTTGATTCTGGATCCCTTTGGCCTGGGAACATGACTGAGGCGTGATTCTGGAAAGCTGTGGCCTGGGAACATGACATCTGTTTAGATTGTGGAATACTGAGCCACGGGAACCTGACAGAGCCTTCGTTCTGGAAGCACGTGGACTGGGAACGTGACTGAGGTTTTATTCTGGAACCCTGTAGACTGGGAAAATAACTGACGATTGATTCTGGAACCCTGTGACCTGGGAACCTGCGAACGGTTTGACTCTGGTACCCTGTGGCCTGGGAATATGTCTGAGGTTTGATGGTGAAAACCTGTGGCCTGGCAACATGATTGAGGTTTGATTCTTGAAGACTCTGGCCAGGGAACATGATATCGGGTTGATTCTGGAACCCTGTGGCCTGGGAACATGACTGAGGTTTGTTTCTGGAAGCCTGTTCCCTGGGAACATGACTGAGGTTTGATTCTGGACACCTGTGTCCTGCGAACAAGACTGAAGCTTGATTCTGGAACCCTGTGGCCTGGGAACAGGACTGAGGTTTTATTCTGGAAACCTATAGCCTGGGAACATAACTGAGGATTGATTCTGGAACCCTGTGGCCTGGGAACATGACTGAGGTTTGATTATGGAACCCTGTGGCCTGGGAATATGACTGAGGTTTGATTCTGGAAACCATTGGCCTGGGAACATGACTGATGTTAGAGTGTAGAATCCTGTGGCCTGGGAACATGACATCGGATTGTATTCTGGTACCCTGTTGCCTGGGAACATGAAATCGGTTTGATTCTGGAAACCTGAGGCCTGGGAATATGACTGAGGTTTGATGGTGGTACCCTATGGCCTGGCAACAGTACTGAGGTTTGATTGTGGAACCCTCTGGCCAGGGAATATGACTGAGGTTTAATTGTGGAACCCTGTGGCCTGGGAACATGACTGGGAATTTATTTCTGAAACCTGTGTCCAGGGAACATGACTGAGGTTTTATTCTGGAACCCTGTGTCCTGGGAACACGACTGAGTTTTGATTCTGGAACCATGTGGCCTGAGAATATGACTGAGGTTTGATTCTGGATCCCTGTGGCCTGGGAAAATGACTGAGGCGTGATTCTGTAAACCTGTGGCCTGGGAACATGACATCTATTTAGATTGTGGAATACTCTGTACCGGGAACCTGACTGAGACTTTGTTCTGGAACCCTGTGGACTGGGAACATGACTGAGGATTGATTCTGGAACCCTGTGGCCTGGCAGCATGACATCGGTGGATTTTGGAACCCTGTGGCCTGGGAAACTGCGAACGGTTTGACTCTTGAACCCTGTGGCCTAGGAACATGTCTGAGGTTTGATGGTGGAAACCTGTGGCCTGGAAACATGACTGAGGTTTGATTCTGGAAGACTGTGGCCAGGGAACAAGATATCGGGTTGATTTTGGAAACCTGTGTCCTGGGAACAAGACTGAGGTTTGAATCTGGATCCCTGTGGTCTGGGAACATGACTGAGGCGTGATTCTGGGAAACTGTGGCCTTGGAACATGACATCTGTTTAGATTTTGGAATACAGTGCCCCGGAAACCTGACTGAGCCTTGGTTCTGGAACCCTGTGGACTGGGAACTTGACTGAGGATTGATTCTGGAACCCTGTGGCCTGGGAACATGACATGGGTGGATTCTGGAACCCTGAGGCCTGGGAACATGACATCTGTTTAGATTGTGGAATACTGTGGCCCGGGAAACTGACTGAGTCTTGGTTCTGGAACCCCGTGGACTGGGAATATGACTGAGGTTTTATTCTGGAACCCTGTAGCCTGGGAACATAACTGAGGATTGATTGTGGAAACCTGTGGCCTGGGAACATGACATGGGTGGATTCTGGAACCCTGAGGCCTGGGCACATGACATCTGTTTAGATTGTGGAATACTGTTGCCCGGGAAACTGACTGAGCCTTGGTTCTGGAAACCTGTGGACTGGGAACATGACTGAAGTTTTATTCTGGAACCCTGTAGCCTGGGAACATAACTGATGATTGATTCTGGAACCCTGTGGCCTGGGAACATGACATCGGTGGATTCTGGAACCCTGTGGCCTGGGAACATGAGAACGGTTTTAGTTTGGAACCCTGTGGCCTGGGAATATGTCTGAGCTTTGATGGTGGAAACCTGTGGCCTGGCAACATGACTGAGGTTTGATTCTGGAAGACTGTGGCCAGGGAACATGATATCGGGTTGATTCTGGAAACCTGTGTCCTGGGAACAAGACTGAGGTTTGATTCTGGAACCCTGTGGCCTGGGAACATGACTGAGGTTTGTTTCTGGAAGCCTGTTCCCTGGGAACATGACTGCGGTTTGATTCTGGACACCTGTGTCTTGGGAACATGACTGAGGTTTGATTGTTGAAAGCTGTGCCCTGCGAACATGACTCAGGTTTATTTCTGGAACCACGTGTCCTGGGAATATGACTGAGGTTTGATTCTGGAATCCTTTGGCCTGGGAAAATGACTGAGGTTTCATTGTGGAAACATGTGGCCTAGGATTATGACTGAGGTTTGATCGTGGAACACTCTGGCCTGGCAAAATAACTGAGGCTTGATTCCGGAACCCTGTGGCCTGGGAACTTGACTGAGGTTGGATGGCAGAAACCTGTGGACTGGCAACATGACTGAGGTTTGATAGTGGAACCCTCAGGCTTGGGAACATGAGTGAGGCTTGATGGTGGAACCCTGTGGCTCTGCAAGATGAATTAGGTTTGATTGTGGAACACTCTGTCCTGGGAACATGACTGACGCTTGATGGTGGAACCGTGGCCTGGCAACAGGAGTGAGGTTTGATTGTGGAACCCTCTGTCCTGTGAATATGACTGAGGTTTAATTGTGGAACCCTGTGGCCTGAGAACATGACTGGGATTTGATTTCTGAAACCTGTGTCCAGGGAACATGACTGAGGTTTTATTCTGGAACCCTGTGTCCTGGGAACACAACTGAGGTTTGATTCTGGAACCCTGTGCCTTGGGAACATGACTGAGGTTTGTTTCTGGAAGCCTGTTCCCTGGGAACATGACTGAGGCTTGATGGTGGAACCGTGGCCTGGCAACAGGACTGAGGTTTGATTGTGGAACCCTCTGGCCTGGGAATATGACTGAGGTTTAATTGTGGAACCCTGTGGCCTGGGAACATGACTGGGATTTGATTTCTGAAACCTGTGTCCAGGGAATATGACTGAGGTTTTATTCTGGAACCCTGTGTCCTGGGAACACGACTGAGGTTTGATTCTAGATCCATGTGGCCTGGGAATATGACTGAAGTTTGATTCTGGAAACCATTGGCCTGGGAACATGACTGATGTTAGAGTGTGGAATTCTGTGTCCTGGGAACATGACATCGGTTTTTATTCTGGTACCCTGTTGCCTGGCAACATGAAATCGGTTTGATTCTGGAAATCTGAGGCCTGGGAATATGACTGAGATTTGATGGTGGTACCCTATGGCCTGGCAACATGACTGAGGTTTGATTCTGATTCCCTGTGGCCTAGGAACATGACTGATGTTAGAGTGTGGAATCCTGTGGCCTGCGAACATGACTGAGGTTTGGATTCTGGTACCCTGTTGCCTGGGAACATGAAATCGGTTTGATTCTGGAAACCTGAGGCCTGGGAATATGACTGAGGTTTGATGGTGCTACCCTATGGCCTGGCAATATGACTGAGGTTTGATTCTGGATCCCTTTGGCCTGGGAACATGACTGAGGCGTGATTCTGGAAAGCTGTGGCCTGGGAACATGACATCTGTTTAGATTGTGGAATACTGTGCCACGGGAACCTGACTGCGCCTTCGTTCTGGAACCCTGTGGACTGGGAACTTGACTGAAGTTTTATTCTGGAACCCTGTAGACTGGGAAAATAACTGTCGATTGATTCTGGAACCCTGTGACCTGGGAACCTGCGAACGGTTTGACTCTGGTACCCTGTGGCCTGGGAACATGTCTGACGTTTGATGTTGAAAACCTGTGGCCTGGCAACATGATTGAGGTTTGATTCTTGAAGACTCTGGCCAGGGAACATGATATCGGGTTGATTCTGGAACCCTGTGGCCTGGGAACAGGACTGAGGTTTGTTTCTGGAAGCCTGTTCCCTGGGAACATGACTGAGGTTTGATTCTGGACACCTGTGTCCTGGAAACATTACTGAGGTTTGATTGTTGAAACCTGTGCCCTGCGAACATGACTCAGGTTTGATTCTGGAACCACGTGTCCTGGGAATATGACTGAGGTTTGATTCTGGAAACCTTTGGCCTGGGAAAATGACTGATGTTTCATTGTGGAAACATGTGGCCTTGGATCATGACTGAGGTTTGATGGTGGAACACTCTGGCTTGGCAAAATGACTGAGGCTTGATTCTGGAACCCTGTGGCCTGGGAACTTGACTGAGGTTGGATGGCAGAAACCAGTGGACTGGCAACATGACTGAGGTTTGATGGTGGAAACTTGTGGCTTGACAAGATGAATTAGGTTTGATTGTGGAACACTCTGGCCTGGGAACATGACTGAGGCTTGATGGTGGAACTGTGGCCAGGCAACAGGACTGAGGTTTGATTGTGGAACCCTCTGGCCTGGGAATATGACTGAGGTTTAATTGTGGAAACCTGTGGCCCGGGAACATGACTGGGATTTTATTTCTGAAACCTGTGTCCAGGGAACATGACTGAGGTTTTCTTCTGGAACCCTGTGTCCTGGGAACACGACTGAGGTTTGATTCTGGAACCCTGTGGCCTGGGAATATGACTGAGGTTTGATTCTGGAAACCATTGGGCTGGGAACATGACTGATGTTAGAGTGTGGAATCCTGTGGCCTGGGAACATGACATAGGATTGCATTCTGGTACCCTGTTGGCTGGGAACATGAAATCGGTTTGATTCTGGAAACCTGAGGCCTGGGAATATGACTGAGGTTTGATGGTGGTACCCTATGGCCTGGCAACAGTACTGAGGTTTGATTGTGGAACCCTCTGGCCGGGCAATATGACTGAGGTTTAATTGTGGAACCCTGTGGCCTGGGAACATGACTGGGATTTGATTTCTGAAACCTGTGTCCAGGGAACATGACTGAGGTTTTATTCTGGAACGCTGTGTCCTGGGAACACGACTGAGTTTTGATTCTGGAAACATGTGGCCTGGGAATATGACTGAGGTTTGATTCTGGATCCCTGTGGCCTGGGGAAATGACTGAGGCGTGATTCTGTAAACCTTTGGCCTGGGAACATGACATCTGTTTAGATTGTGGAATACTCTGCACCGGGAACCTCTCTAAGACTTGGTTCTGGAACCCTGTGGCCTGGGAACATGACTGAGGTTTGTTTCTGGAAGCCTGTTCCCTGGGAACATGACTGAGGTTTGATTCTGGACACCTGTGTCTTGGGAACATGACGGAGGTTTGATTGTTGAATCCTGTGCCCTGCGAACATGACTCAGGTTTGATTCTGGAACCACGTGTCCTGGGAATATGACTGAGGTTTGATTCTGGAAACCTTTGGCCTGGGAAAATGACTGAGGTTTCATTGTGGAAACATGTGGCCTGGGATCATGACTGAGGTTTGATGGTCGAACACTCTGGCCTGGCAAAATGACTGAGGCTTGATTCTGGAACGCTGTGGCCTGGAAACTTGACTCTGGTTTAATGTCAGAAACCTGTGGACTGGCAACTTTACTGAGGTTTGATTGTGGAACCCTGTGCACGAGGACCATGACTGAGGCCTGATACTGGAACCCCGTGGGGTGGGAACATGACATTGGTTTGATTCTGGAGCCCTGTTGACTGGGAACATGACTGAGGATTGATGGTTGAACCCTGTGGCCTGGCAAAATGATTGAGGTTTGATAGTGGAACCTTCAGGCTTGGGAACATGAGTGAGGCTTGATGGTGGAACCCTGTGGCTCTGCAAGATGAATTAGATTTGATTGTGGAACACTCTGGCCTGGGAAAATGACTGACGCTTGATGGTGGAACCGTGGCCTGGCAAGAGGACTGAGGTTTGATTGTGGAACCCTCTGGCCTGGGAATATGACTGAGGTTTAATTGTGAAACCCAGTGGCCTTGGAACATGACTGGGATTTTATTTTTGAAACCTGTGTCCTGGGAACACGACTGAGGTTTTATTCTGAATCCCTGTAGACTGGGAACATAACTGAGGATTGATTCTGAACCCTGTGGCCTGTGAACATGACATCGGTGGATTCTGGAACCCCGAGGGCTGGGAACATAACATCTGTTTAGATGGTGGAATACTGTGCCCCGGGAACCTGAATGAGCCTTGATTCTGGAACCCTGTGAACTGGGAACATGACTGAGGTTTTATTCTGAAACCCTGTAGCCTGCGAACATAACTGAGGATTGATTCTGGAACCCTGTGGCCTGGCAGCATGACATCGGTGCATTCTGGAACGCTGTGGCCTGGGAACCTGCGAACGGTTTGACTCTAGTACCCTGTGGCCTGGGAACATGTCTGAGGTTTGATGGTGGAAACCTGTGGCCTGGCAACATGACTGAGGTTTGATTCTGGACGACTTTGGCCAGGGAACATGATATCGGGTTGATTCTGGAAACCTGTGTCCTGGGAACAAGACTGAGGTTTGATTCTGGAACCCTGTGGCCTGGGACATGACTGAGGTTTGTTTCTGGAAGCCTGTTCCTTGGGAACATGACTGAGGTTTGATTCTGGACATCTGTGTCCTGGGAACTATACTGAGGTTTGATTCTGCAACCCTGTGGCTTGGGAACATGACTGAGGTTTGATTCTGGACACCTGTGTCCTGGGAACATGACTGAGGTTTGACTGTTGAAACCTGTGGCTTGCGAACATGACTCAGGTTGATTCTGGAACCATGTGTCCTGGGAATATGACTGAGGTTTGATTCTGGAAACCTTTGTCCTGGAAAAATGAGTGAGGTTTCATTGTGGAAACATGTGGCCTGGGATTATGACTGAGGTTTGATGGTGGAACACTCTGGCCTGGCAAAATGACTGAGGCTTGATTCTGGAGCCCTGTTTACTGGGAACATGACTGAGGTTTGATGGTTGAACCCTGTGGCCTGGCAACATGATTGAGGTTTGACAGTGGAACCCTCAGGCTTGGGAACATGAGTGAGGCTTGATGGTGGAACCCTGTGGCCTGGCAACATGCCTGAGGTTTGATGGTGGAACCCTGTGGCTTGGCAAGGTGACTTAGGTTTGATTGTGGAACACTCTGGCCTGGGAACATGACTGAGGCTTGATGGTGGAACCGTGGCCTGGCAACAGGACTGAGGTTTGATTGTGGAACCCTCTGGCCTGGGAATATGACTGAGGTTTAATTGTGGAACCCTGTGGCCTGGGAACATGACTGGGATTTGATTTCTGAAACCTGTGTCCAGGGAATATGACTGAGGTTTTATTCTGGAACCCTGTGTCCTGGGAACACGACTGAGGTTTGATTCTAGATCCATGTGGCCTGGGAATATGACTGAAGTTTGATTCTGGAAACCATTGGCCTGGGAACATGACTGATGTTAGAGTGTGGAATTCTGTGTCCTGGGAACATGACATCGGTTTGTATTCTGGTACCCTGTTGCCTGGCAACATGAAATCGGTTTGATTCTGGAAATCTGAGGCCTGGGAATATGACTGAGATTTGATGGTGGTACCCTATGGCCTGGCAACATGACTGAGGTTTGATTCTGATTCCCTGTGGCCTAGGAACATGACTGATGTTAGAGTGTGGAATCCTGTGGCCTGCGAACATGACTGAGGTTTGGATTCTGGTACCTTGTTGCCTGGGAACATGAAATCGGTTTGATTCTGGAAACCTGAGGCCTGGGAATATGACTGAGGTTTGATGGTGCTACCCTATGGCCTGGCAATATGACTGAGGTTTGATTCTGGATCCCTTTGGCCTGGGAACATGACTGAGGCGTGATTCTGGAAAGCTGTGGCCTGGGAACATGACATCTGTTTAGATTGTGGAATACTGTGCCACGGGAACCTGACTGCGCCTTCGTTCTGGAACCCTGTGGACTGGGAACTTGACTGAGGTTTTATTCTGGAACCCTGTAGACTGGGAAAATAACTGTCGATTGATTCTGGAACCCTGTGACCTGGGAACCTGCGAACGGTTTGACTCTGGTACCCTGTGGCCTGGGAACATGTCTGACGTTTGATGTTGAAAACCTGTGGCCTGGCAACATGATTGAGGTTTGATTCTTGAAGACTCTGGCCAGGGAACATGATATCGGGTTGATTCTGGAACCCTGTGGCCTGGGAACAGGACTGAGGTTTGTTTCTGGAAGCCTGTTCCCTGGGAACATGACTGAGGTTTGATTCTGGACACCTGTGTCCTGGAAACATTACTGAGGTTTGATTGTTGAAACCTGTGCCCTGCGAACATGACTCAGGTTTGATTCTGGAACCACGTGTCCTGGGAATATGACTGAGGTTTGATTCTGGAAACCTTTGGCCTGGGAAAATGACTGATGTTTCATTGTGGAAACATGTGGCCTTGGATCATGACTGAGGTTTGATGGTGGAACACTCTGGCTTGGCAAAATGACTGAGGCTTGATTCTGGAACCCTGTGGCCTGGGAACTTGACTGAGGTTGGATGGCAGAAACCAGTGGACTGGCAACATGACTGAGGTTTGATGGTGGAAACTTGTGGCTTGACAAGATGAATTAGGTTTGATTGTGGAACACTCTGGCCTGGGAACATGACTGAGGCTTGATGGTGGAACTGTGGCCAGGCAACAGGACTGAGGTTTGATTGTGGAACCCTCTGGCCTGGGAATATGACTGAGGTTTAATTGTGGAACCCTGTGGCCTGGGAACATGACTGGGATTTGATTTCTGAAACCTGTGTCCAGGGAACATGACTGAGGTTTTATTCTGGAACCCTGTGTCCTGGGAACACGACTGAGGTTTGATTCTGGAACCCTGTGGCCTGGGAATATGACTGAGGTTTGATTCTGGAAACCATTGGACTAGGAACATGACTGATGTTAGAGTGTGGAATCCTGTGGCCGGGGAACATGACATCGGATTGTATTCTGGTACCCTGTTGCCTGGGAACATGAAATCGGTTTGATTCTGGAAACCTGAGGCCTGGGAATATGACTGAGGTTTGATGGTGGTTCCCTATGGCCTGGCAACAGTACTGAGGTTTGATTGTGGAACCCTCTGGCCGGGGAATATGACTGAGGTTTAATTGTGGAACCCTGTGGCCTGGGAACATGACTGGGATTTTATTTCTGAATCCTGTGTCCAGGGAACATGACTGAGGTTTTATTCTGGAACCCTGTGTCCTGGGAACACGACTGAGTTTTGATTCTGGATCCCTGTGGCCTGCGAAAATGACTGAGGCATGATTCTGTAAACCTGTGGCCTGGGAATATGACATCTGTTTAGATTGTGGAATACTCTGCACCGGGAACCTGACTGAGACTTGGTTCTGGAACCCTGTGGACTGGGAACATGACTGAGGATTGATTCTGGAACCCTGTGGCCTGGCAGCATGACATCGGTGGATTCTGGAACCCTGTGGCCTGGGAACCTGCAAACGGTTTGAGTCTTGAACCCTGTGGCCTGGGAACATGTCTGAGGTTTGATGGTGGAAACCTGTGGCATGGAAACATGACTGAGGTTTGACTCTGGAAGACTGTGGCCAGGGAACAAGATATCGGGTTGATTTTGGAAACCTGTGTCCTGGGAACAAGACTGAGGTTTAAATCTGGATCCCTGTGGTCTGGGAACATGACTGAGGCGTGATTCTGGGAAACTGTGGCCTCGGAACATGACATCTGTTTAGATTGTGGCATACTGTGCCCCGGAAACCTGACTGAGCATTGGTTCTGGAACCCTGTGGACTGGGAACATGACTGAGGATTGATTCTGGAACCCTGTGGCCTGGCAGCATGACATCGGTGGATTCTAGAACCCTGTGGCCTGGGAACCTGCGAACGGTTTGACTCTTGAACCCTGTGGCCTGGGAACATGTCTGAGGTTTGATGGTGGAAACCTGTGGCCTGGAAACATGACTGAGGTTTGACTCTCGAAGACTGTGGCCAGGGAACAAGATATCGGGTTGATTTTGGAAACCTGTGTCCTGGGAACAAGACTGAGGTTTAAATCTGGATCCCTGTGGTCTGGGAACATGACTGAGGCGTGATTCTGGGAAACTGTGGCCTCGGAACATGACATCTGTTTAGATTGTGGCATACTGTGCCCCGGAAACCTGACTGAGCATTGGTTCTGGAACCCTGTGGACTGGGAACTTGACTGAGGATTGATTCTGGAACCCTGTTGCCTGGGAACATGAAATCGGTTTGATTCTGGAAACCTGAGGCCTGGGAATATGACTGAGGTTTGATGGTGGTTCCCTATGGCCTGGCAACAGTACTGAGGTTTGATTGTGGAACCCTCTGGCCGGGGAATATGACTGAGGTTTAATTGTGGAACCCTGTGGCCTGGGAACATGACTGGGATTTTATTTCTGAAACCTGTGTCCAGGGAACATGACTGAGGTTTTATTCTGGAACCCTGTGTCCTGGGAACACGACTGAGTTTTGATTCTGGAACCATGTGGCCTGAGAATATGACTGAGGTTTGATTCTGGATCCCTGAGGCCTGGGAAAATGACTGAGGCGTGATCCTGTAAACCTGTGGCCTGGGAACATGACATCTATTTAGATTGTGGAATACTCTGCACCGGGAACCTGACTGAGACTTTGTTCTGGAACCCTGTGGACTGGGAACATAACTGAGGATTGATTCTGAACCCTGTGGCCTGGGAACATGACATCGGTGGATTCTGGAACCCTGAGGGCTGGGAGCATAACATCTGTTTAGATGGTGGAATACTGTGCCCCGGGAACCTGAATGAGCCTTGATTCTGGAACCCTGTGAACTGGGAACATGACTGAGGTTTTATTCTGAAACCCTGTAGCCTGCGAACATAACTGAGGATTGATTCTGGAACCCTGTGGCCTGGCAGCATGACATCGGTGGATTCTGGAACTCTGTGGCCTGGGAACCTGCGAACGGTTTGACTCTAGTACCCTGTGGCCTGGGAACATGTCTGAGGTTTGATGGTGGAAACCTGTGGCCTGGGAACATGACATCTGTTTAGATTGTGGAATACTCTGCACCGGGAACCTCTCTGAGACTTGGTTCTGGAACCCTGTGGCCTGGGAACATGACTGAGGTTTGTTTCTGGAAGCCTGTTCCCTGGGAACATGACTGAGGTTTGATTCTGGACACCTGTGTCTTGGGAACATGACGGAGGTTTGATTGTTGAATCCTGTGCCCTGCGAACATGACTCAGGTTTGATTCTGGAACCACGTGTCCTGGGAATATGACTGAGGTTTGATTCTGGAAACCTTTGGCCTGGGAAAATGACTGAGGTTTCATTGTGGAAACATGTGGCCTGGGATCATGACTGAGGTTTGATGGTCGAACACTCTGGCCTGGCAAAATGACTGAGGCTTGATTCTGGAACGCTGTGGCCTGGAAACTTGACTCTGGTTTGATGTCAGAAACCTGTGGACTGGCAACATTACTGAGGTTTGATTGTGGAACCCTGTGCACGGGGACCATGACTGAGGCCTAATACTGGAACCCCGTGGGGTGGGAACATGACATTGGTTTGATTCTGGAGCCCTGTTGACTGGGAACATGACTGAGGATTGATGGTTGAACCCTGTGGCCTGGCAAAATGATTGAGGTTTGATAGTGGAACCTTCAGGCTTGGGAACATGAGTGAGGCTTGATGGTGGAACCCTGTGGCTCTGCAAGATGAATTAGATTTGATTGTGGAACACTCTGGCCTGGGAACATGACTGACGCTTGATGGTGGAACCGTGGCCTGGCAAGAGGACTGAGGTTTGATTGTGGAACCCTCTGGCCTGGGAATATGACTGAGGTTTAATTGTGGAACCCAGTGGCCTTGGAACATGACTGGGATTTTATTTTTGAAACCTGTGTCCTGGGAACAAGACTGAGGTTTGATTCTGGAACCCTGTGCCCCGGGAACCTGACTGAGCCTTGTTTCTGAAACCCTGTGGACTGGGAACATGACTGAGGTTTGATTCTGGACATCTGTGTCCTGGGAACTATACTGAGGTTTGATTCTGCAACCCTGTGGCTTGGGAACATGACTGAGGTTTGATTCTGGACACCTGTGTCCTGGGAACATGACTGAGGTTTGACTGTTGAAACCTGTGGCTTGCGAACATGACTCAGGTTGATTCTGGAACCATGTGTCCTGGGAATATGACTGAGGTTTGATTCTGGAAACCTTTGTCCTGGAAAAATGAGTGAGGTTTCATTGTGGAAACATGTGGCCTGGGATTATGACTGAGGTTTGATGGTGGAACACTCTGGCCTGGAAAAATGACTGAGGCTTGATTCTGGAGCCCTGTTTACTGGGAACATGACTGAGGTTTGATGGTTGAACCCTGTGGCCTGGCAACATGATTGAGGTTTGACAGTGGAACCCTCAGGCTTGGGAACATGAGTGAGGCTTGATGGTGGAACCCTGTGGCCTGGCAACATGCCTGAGGTTTGATGGTGGAACCCTGTGGCTTGGCAAGGTGACTTAGGTTTGATTGTGGAACACTCTGGCCTGGGAACATGACTGAGGCTTGATGGTGGAACCGTGGCCTGGCAACAGGACTGAGGTTTGATTGTGGAACCCTCTGGCCTGGGAATATGACTGAGGTTTAATTGTGGAACCCTGTGGCCTGGGAACATGACTGGGATTTGATTTCTGAAACCTGTGTCCAGGGAATATGACTGAGGTTTTATTCTGGAACCCTGTGTCCTGGGAACACGACTGAGGTTTGATTCTAGATCCATGTGGCCTGGGAATATGACTGAGGTTTGATTCTGGAAACCATTGGCCTGGGAACATGACTGATGTTAGAGTGTGGAATTCTGTGGCCTGGGAACATGACATCGGTTTGGATTCTGGTACCCTGTTGCCTGGCAACATGAAATCGGTTTGATTCTGAAAATCTGAGGCCTGGGAATATGACTGAGATTTGATGGTGGTACCCTATGGCCTGGCAACATGACTGAGGTTTGATTTTGATTCCCTGTGGCCTACGAACATGACTGATGTTAGAGTGTGGAATCCTGTGGCCTGCGAACATGACATCGGATTGTATTCTGGTACCCTGTTGCCTGGGAACATGAAATCGGTTTGATTCTGGAAACCTGAGGCCTGGAAATATGACTGAGGTTTGATGGTGCTACCCTATGGCCTGGCAATATGACTGAGGTTTGATTCTGGATCCCTTTGGCCTGGGAACATGACTGAGGCGTGATTCTGGAAAGCTGTGGCCTGGGAACATGACATCTGTTTAGATTGTGGAATACTGTGCCACGGGAACCTGACTGAGCCTTCGTTCTGGAACCCTGTGGACTGGGAACGTGACTGAGGTTTTATGCTGGAACCCTGTAGACTGGGAAAATAACTGTCGATTCATTCTGGAACCCTGTGACCTGGGAACCTGCGAACGGTTTGACTCTGGTACCCTGTGGCCTGGGAACATGTCTGAGGTTTGATGTTGAAAACCTGTGGCCTGGCAACATGATTGAGGTTTGATTCTTGAAGACTCTGGCCAGGGAACATGATATCGGGTTGATTCTGGAACCCTGTGGCCTGGGAACAGGACTGAGGTTTGTTTCTGGAAGCCTGTTCCCTGGGAACATGACTGAGGTTTGATTCTGGACACCTGTGTCCTGGGAACATGACTGAGGTTTGATTGTTGAAACCTGTGGCCTGCGAACATGACTCAGATTGGATTCTGGAACCATGTGTCCTGGGAATATGACTGAGGTTTGATTCTGGAAACCTTTGGCCTGGGAAAATGACTGAGGTTTCATTGTGGAAACATGTGGCCTTGGATCATGACTGAGGTTTGATGGTGGAACAGTCTGGCCTGGCAAAATGACTGAGGCTTGATTCTGGAACCCTGTGGCCTGGGAACTTGACTGAGGTTGGATGGCAGAAACCTGTGGACTGGCAACATGACTGAGGTTTGATTGTGTAACCCTGTGCACGGGGACCAAGACTGAGGCCTGATACTGGAACCCCGTGGCGTGGGAACATGCCATTGGTTTGATTCTGGAGCCCTGTTTACTGGGAACATGACTGAGGTTTGATGGTTGAACCCTTTGGCCTGGCAACATGATTTAGGTTTGATAGTGGAACCCTCAGGTTTGGGAATATGAGTGAGGCTTGATGGTGGAACTGTGGCCAGGCAACAGGACTGAGGTTTAATTGTGGAACCCTCTGGCCTGGGAATATGACTGAGGTTTGATTCTGGAACCATGTGGCCTGGGAATATGACTGAGGTTTGATTCTGGAAACCATTGGCCTGGGAATGTGACTGATGTTAGAGTGTGGAATCCTGTGGCCTGGGAACATGACATCGGATTGGATTCTGGTACCCTGTTGCCTGGGAAAATGAAATTGGTTTGATTCTGGAAACCTGAGGCCTGTCAATATGACTGAGGTTTGATTCTGGATCCCTGTGGCCTGGGAACATGACTGAGGTTTTATGGTGGAAACCTGTGGCCTGGCAACATGCCTGAGGTTTGATGGTGGAACCCTGTGGCTTGCAAGGTGTCTTAGGTTTGATTGTGGAACACTCTGGCCTGGGAACATGATGGAGGCTTGATGGTGGAACTGTGGCCTGGCAACAGGACTAAGGTTTGATTGTGGAACCCTCTGGCCTGGGAACATGACATCTGTTTTGATTGTGGAATACTCTGCCCCGGGAACCTGACTGAGCCTTGGTTCTGGAACCCTGTGGACTGGAATCATGACTGAGGTTTTATTCTGGAACCCTGTAGCCTGGGAATATAACTGAGGGTTGATTCTGGAACCCTGTGGCCTGGGAACATGACATGGGTGGATTCTGGAACCCTGTGGCCTGGGAACATGAGAATGGTTTGACTCTGGAACCGTGTGGCCTGGGAATATGTCTGAGCTTTGATGGTGGAAACCTGTGGCCTGGCAACATGACTGAGCTTTGATTCTGGAAGACTGTGGCCTGGGAACATGATATCGGGTTGATTCTGGAAACCTGTGTCCTGGGAACAAGCCTGAGGTTTGATTCTGGAAACCTGTGCCCTGCGAACATGACTCAGGTGTGTTTCTGGAAGCCTGTTCCCTGGGAACATGACTGAGGTTTGATGCTGGACACCTGTGTCCTGGGAACATGACTGAGGTTTGATTGTTGAAACCTGTGCCCTGCGAACATGACTCAGGTTTGATTCTGGAACCACGTGTCCTGGGAATATGACTGAGGTTTGATTCTGGAAACCTTTGGCCTGGGAAAATGACTGAGGTTTCATTGTGGAAACATGTGGCCTGGGATCATGACTGAGGTTGGATGGCAGAAACCTGTGGACTGGCAACATGACTGAGGTTTGATTGTGGAACCCTGTGCATGGGGACCATGACTGAGGCCTGATACTGGAACCCCGTGGCATGGGAACATAGCATTGGTTTGATTCTGGAGCCCTGTTTACTGGGAACATGACTGAGGATTGATGGTTGAACCCTGTGGCCTGGCAACATGATTGAGGTTTGATAGTGGAACCCTCAGGCTTGGGAACAGGAGTGAGGCTTGATGGTGGAACCCTGTGGCCTGGCAACATGCCTGAGGTTTGATGGTGGAAACCTGTGGCTTGGCAAGGTGACTTAGGTTTGATTGTGGAACACTCGTTCCTGGGAACATGACTGAGGCTTGATGGTGGAACGGTGGCCTGGCAACAGGACTGAGGTTTGATTGTGGAACCTTCTGGCCTGGGAATATGACTGAGGTTTAATTGTGGAACCCTGTGGCCTGGGAACATGACTGGGATTTGATTTCTGAAACCTGTGTCCTGGGAACATGACTGAGGTTTTATTCTGGAACCCTGTGTCCTGGGAACACTACTGAGGTTTGATTCTGGAACCATGTGGCCTGGGAATATGACTGAGGTTTGATTCTGGAAACCATTGGCCTGGGAAGGTGACTGATGGTACAGTGTGGAATCCTGTGTCCTGGGAACATGACATCGTATTGGATTCTGGTACCCTGTTGCCTGGGAACATGAAATCGGTTTGATTCTGGAAACCTGAGGCCTGGGAATATGACTGACGTTTGATGGTGGTACCCTATGGCCTGTCAATATGACTGAGGTTTGATTCTGGATCCCTGTGGCCTGGGAACATGACTGAGGCGTGATTCTGGAAACCTGTGGCCTGGGAACATGACATCTGTTTAGATTGTGGAATACTGTGCCCCGGGAAACTGACTGAGCCTTGGTTCTGGAACCCTGTGGACTGGGAACATAACTGAGGATTCACTTTGGAACCCTGTGGCCTGGGAACATGACATCGGTGGATTCTGGAACACTGTGGCCTGGGAACCTGCGAACGGTTTGACTCTGGAACCCTGTGGCCTGAGAACATGTCTGAGGATTGATGGTGGAAACTTGTGGCTTGGCAAGGTGACTTAGGTTTGATTGTGGAACACTCTGGCCTGGGAACATGACTGAGGCTTGATGGTGGAACTGTGGCCTGGCAACAGGACTGAGGTTTGATTGTGGAACCCTCTGGCCTGGGAATATTACTGAGGTTTAATTGTGGAACCCTGTGGCCTGGGAACATGACTGGGCTTTCATTTCTGAAACCTGTGTCCAGGGAACATGACTGAGGTTTTATTCTAGAACCCTGTGTCCTGGGAAGACGACTGAGGTTTGATTCTGGAACCATGTGGCCTGGGAATATGAGTGAGGTTTGATTCTGGAAACCATTCGCCTGGGAACATGACTGAGGTTAGAGTGTGGAATCCTGTGGCCTGGGAACATGACATCTGTTTAGATTGTGGAATACTGTGTCCCGGGAACCTGACTGAGCCTTGGTTCTGGAACCCTGTGGACTGGGAACATGACATCGGTGGATTCTGGAACCCTGTTACCTGGGAACCTGCGAACGGTTTGACTCCTGAACCCTGTGGCCTGGGAACATGTCTGAGGTTTGATGGTGGAAACCTGTGGCCTGGCAACATGCCTGAGGTTTGATGGTGGAACCCTGTGGCTTGCAAGGTGTCTTAGGTTTGATTGTGGAACACTCTGGCCTGGGAACATGACTGAGGCTTGATGGTGGAACTGTGGCCTGGCAACAGGACTAAGGTTTGATTGTGGAACCCTCTGGCCTGGTAATATGACTGAGGTTTAATTGTGGAACCCTGTGGCCTGGGAACATGACTGGGATTTGATTTCTGAAACCTGTGTCCAGGGAACATGACTGAGGTTTTATTCTGGAACCCTGTGTCCTGGGAACACGACTGAGGTTTGTTTCTGGAACCATGTGGCCTGGGAATATGACTGAGGTTTGATTCTTGAAACCATTTGCCTGGGAAGATGACTGATGTTAGAGTGTGGAATCCTGTGGCCTGGGAACATGACATCGGATTGGATTCTGGTACCCTGTTTTCTGGGAACATGAAATCGGTTTGATTCTGGAAACCTGAGGCCTGGGAATATGACTGAGGTTTGATGGTGGTACCCTGTGGCCTGGGAACATAACTGAGGATTGATTCTGGAACCCTGTGGCCTGGGAACATAACATGGGTGGATTCTGGAACCCTGAGGCCTGGGAACATGACATCTGTTTAGATTGTGGAATACTGTGCCCCGGGAACCTGACTGAGCCTTTGTTCTGGAACCCTGTGGACTGGAATCATGACTGAGGTTTTATTCTGGAACCCTGTAGCCTGGGAATATAACTGAGGGTTGATTCTGGAACCCTGTGGCCTGGGAACATGACATGCGTGGATTCTGGAACCCTGTGGCCTGGGAACATGAGAATGGTTTGACTCTGGAACCGTGTGGCCTGGGAATATGTCTGAGCTTTGATGGTGGAAACCTGTGGCCTGGCAACATGACTGAGCTTTGATTCTGGAAGACTGTGGCCAGGGAACATGATATCGGGTTGATTCTGGAAACCTGTGTCCTGGGAACAAGCCTGAGGTTTGATTCTGGAAACCTGTGCCCTGCGAACATGACTCAGGTGTGTTTCTGGAAGCCTGTTCCCTGGGAACATGACTGAGGTTTGATGCTGGACACCTGTGTCCTGGGAACATGACTGAGGTTTGATTGTTGAAACCTGTGCCCTGCGAACATGACTCAGGTTTGATTCTGGAACCACGTGTCCTGGGAATATGACTGAGGTTTGATTCTGGAAACCTTTGGCCTGGGAAAATGACTGAGGTTTCATTGTGGAAACATGTGGCCTGGGATCATGACTGAGGTTTGATGGTGGAACACTCTGGCCTGGCAAAATGACTGAGGCTTGATTCTGGAACCCTGTGGCCTGGGAACTTGACTGAGGTTGGATGGCAGAAACCTGTGGACTGGCAACATGACTGAGGTTTGATTGTGGAACCCTGTGCATGGGGACCATGACTGAGGCCTGATACTGGAACCCCGTGGCATGGGAACATAGCATTGGTTTGATTCTGGAGCCCTGTTTACTGGGAACATGACTGAGGATTGATGGTTGAACCCTGTGGCCTGGCAACATGATTGAGGTTTGATAGTGGAACCCTCAGGCTTGGGAACAGGAGTGAGGCTTGACGGTGGAACCCTGTGGCCTGACAACATGCCTGAGGTTTGATGGTGGAAACCTGTGGCTTGGCAAGGTGACTTAGGTTTGATTGTGGAACACTCATTCCTGGGAACATGACTGAGGCTTGATGGTGGAACTGTGGCCTGGCAACAGGACTGAGGTTTGATTGTGGAACCCTCTGGCCTGGGAATATGACTGAGGTTTAATTGTGGAACCCTGTGGCCTGGGAACATGACTGGGATTTGATTTCTGAAACCTGTGTCCTGGGAACATGACTGAGGTTTTATTCTGGAACCCTGTGTCCTGGGAACACGACTGAGGTTTGATTCTGGAACCATGTGGCCTGGGAATATGACTGAGGTTTGATTCTTGAAACCATTGGCCTGGGAAGATGACTGATGTTAGAGTGTGGAATCCTGTGGCCTGGGAACATGACATCGGATTGGATTCTGGTACCCTGTTGTCTGGGAACATGAAATCGGTTTGATTCTGGAAACCTGAGGCCTGGGAATATGACTGAGGATTGATTCTGGAACCCTGTGGCCTGGGAACATAACATGGGTGGATTCTGGAATCCTGAGGCCTGGGAACATGACATCTGTTTAGATTGTGGAATACTGTGCCCCGGGAACCTGACTGAGCCTTGGTTCTGGAACCCTGTGGACTGGAATCATGACTGAGGTTTTATTCTGGAACCCTGTAGCCTGGGAATATAACTGAGGGTTGATTCTGGAACCCTGTGGCCTGGGAACATGACATGGGTGGATTCTGGAACCCTGTGGCCTGGGAACATGAGAATGGTTTGACTCTGGAACCGTGTGGCCTGGGAATATGTCTGAGGTTTGATGCTGGAAACCTGTGGCTTGGCAAGGTGACTTAGGTTTGATTGTGGAACACTCATTCCTGGGAACATGACTGAGGCTTGATGGTGGAACCGTGGCCTGGCAACAGGACTGAGGTTTGATTGTGGAACCCTCTGGCCTGGGAATATGACTGAGGTTTAATTGTGGAACCCTGTGGCCTGGGAACATGACTGGGATTTGATTTCTGAAACCTCTGTCCTGGGAACATGACTGAGGTTTTATTCTGGAACCCTGTGTCCTGGGAACACGACTGAGGTTTGATTCTGGAACCATGTGGCCTGGGAATATGACTGAGGTTTGATTCTGGAAACCATTGGCCTGGGAAGGTGACTGATGGTACAGTGTGGAATCCTGTGTCCTGGGAACATGACATCGTATTGGATTCTGGTACCCTGTTGCCTGGGAACATGAAATCGGTTTGATTCTGGAAACCTGAGGCCTGGGAATATGACTGACGTTTGATGGTGGTACCCTATGGCCTGTCAATATGACTGAGGTTTGATTCTGGATCCCTGTGGCCTGGGAACATGACTGAGGCGTGATTCTGGAAACCTGTGGCCTGGGAACATGACATCTGTTTAGATTGTGGAATACTGTGCCCCGGGAAACTGACTGAGCCTTGGTTCTGGAACCCTGTGGACTGGGAACATGATATCGGTGGATTCTGGAACCCTGTGACCTGGGAACCTGCGAACGGTTTGACTCTGGAACCCTGTGGCCTGAGAACATGTCTGAGGATTGATGGTGGAAACCTGTGGCTTGGCAAGGTGACTTAGGTTTGATTGTGGAACACTCTGACCTGGGAACATGACTGAGGCTTGATGGTGGAACTGTGGCCTGGCAACAGGACTGAGGTTTGATTGTGGAACCCTCTGGCCTGGGAATATGACTGAGGTTTAATTGTGGAACCCTGTGGCCTGGGAACATGACTGGGCTTTCATTTCTGAAACCTGTGTCCAGGGAACATGACTGAGGTTTTATTCTAGAACCCAGTGTCCTGGGAAGACGACTGAGGTTTGATTCTGGAACCATGTGGCCTGGGAATATGAGTGAGGTTTGATTCTGGAAACCATTCGCCTGGGAACATGACTGAGGTTAGAGTGTGGAATCCTGTGGCCTGGGAACATGACATCTGTTTAGATTGTGGAATACTGTGCCCCGGGAACCTGACTGAGCCTTGGTTCTGGAACCCTGTGGACTGGGAACATGACATCGGTGGATTCTGGAACCCTGTTACCTGGGAACCTGCGAACGGTTTGACTCCTGAACCCTGTGGCCTGGGAACATGTCTGAGGTTTGATGGTGGAAACCTGTGGCCTGGCAACATGCCTGAGGTTTGATGGTGGAACCCTGTGGCTTGCAAGGTGTCTTAGGTTTGATTGTGGAACACTCTGGCCTGGGAACATGACTGAGGCTTGATGGTGGAACTGTGGCCTGGCAACAGGACTAAGGTTTGATTGTGGAACCCTCTGGCCTGGGAATATGACTGAGGTTTAATTGTGGAACCCTGTGGCCTGGGAACATGACTGGGATTTGATTTCTGAAACCTGTGTCCAGGGAACATGACTGAGGTTTTATTCTGGAACCCTGTGTCCTGGGAACACGACTGAGGTTTGTTTCTGGAACCATGTGGCCTGGGAATATGACTGAGGTTTGATTCTTGAAACCATTGGCCTGGGAAGATGACTGTTGTTAGAGTGTGGAATCCTGTGGCCTGGGAACATGACATCAGATTGGATTCTGGTACCCTGTTTTCTGGGAACATGAAATCGGTTTGATTCTGGAAACCTGAGGCCTGGGAATATGACTGAGGTTTGATGGTGGTACCCTGTGGCCTGGGAACATAACTGAGGATTGATTCTGGAACCCTGTGGCCTGGGAACATAACATGGGTGGATTCTGGAACCCTGAGGCCTGGGAACATGACATCTGTTTAGATTGTGGAATACTGTGCCCCGGGAACCTGACTGAGCCTTGGTTCTGGAACCCTGTGGACTGGAATCATGACTGAGGTTTTATTCTGGAACCCTGTAGCCTGGGAATATAACTGAGGGTTGATTCTGGAACCCTGTGGCCTGGGAACATGACATGCGTGGATTCTGGAACCCTGTGGCCTGGGAACATGAGAATGGTTTGACTCTGGAACCGTGTGGCCTGGGAATATGTCTGAGCTTTGATGGTGGAAACCTGTGGCCTGGCAACATGACTGAGCTTTGATTCTGGAAGACTGTGGCCAGGGAACATGATATCGGGTTGATTCTGGAAACCTGTGTCCTGGGAACAAGCCTGAGGTTTGATTCTGGAAACCTGTGCCCTGCGAACATGACTCAGGTGTGTTTCTGGAAGCCTGTTCCCTGGGAACATGACTGAGGTTTGATGCTGGACACCTGTGTCCTGGGAACATGACTGAGGTTTGATTGTTGAAACCTGTGCCCTGCGAACATGACTCAGGTTTGATTCTGGAACCACGTGTCCTGGGAATATGACTGAGGTTTGATTCTGGAAACCTTTGGCCTGGGAAAATGACTGAGGTTTCATTGTGGAAACATGTGGCCTGGGATCATGACTGAGGTTTGATGGTGGAACACTCTGGCCTGGCAAAATGACTGAGGCTTGATTCTGGAACCCTGTGGCCTGGGAACTTGACTGAGGTTGGATGGCAGAAACCTGTGGACTGGCAACATGACTGAGGTTTGATTGTGGAACCCTGTGCATGGGGACCATGACTGAGGCCTGATACTGGAACCCCGTGGCATGGGAACATAGCATTGGTTTGATTCTGGAGCCCTGTTTACTGGGAACATGACTGAGGATTGATGGTTGAACCCTGTGGCCTGGCAACATGATTGAGGTTTGATAGTGGAACCCTCAGGCTTGGGAACAGGAGTGAGGCTTGACGGTGGAACCCTGTGGCCTGACAACATGCCTGAGGTTTGATGGTGGAAACCTGTGGCTTGGCAAGGTGACTTAGGTTTGATTGTGGAACACTCATTCCTGGGAACATGACTGAGGCTTGATGGTGGAACTGTGGCCTGGCAACAGGACTGAGGTTTGATTGTGGAACCCTCTGGCCTGGGAATATGACTGAGGTTTAATTGTGGAACCCTGTGGCCTGGGAACATGACTGGGATTTGATTTCTGAAACCTGTGTCCTGGGAACATGACTGAGGTTTTATTCTGGAACCCTGTGTCCTGGGAACACGACTGAGGTTTGATTCTGGAACCATGTGGCCTGGGAATATGACTGAGGTTTGATTCTTGAAACCATTGGCCTGGGAAGATGACTGATGTTAGAGTGTGGAATCCTGTGGCCTGGGAACATGACATCGGATTGGATTCTGGTACCCTGTTGTCTGGGAACATGAAATCGGTTTGATTCTGGAAACCTGAGGCCTGGGAATATGACTGAGGATTGATTCTGGAACCCTGTGGCCTGGGAACATAACATGGGTGGATTCTGGAATCCTGAGGCCTGGGAACATGACATCTGTTTAGATTGTGGAATACTGTGCCCCGGGAACCTGACTGAGCCTTGGTTCTGGAACCCTGTGGACTGGAATCATGACTGAGGTTTTATTCTGGAACCCTGTAGCCTGGGAATATAACTGAGGGTTGATTCTGGAACCCTGTGGCCTGGGAACATGACATGGGTGGATTCTGGAACCCTGTGGCCTGGGAACATGAGAATGGTTTGACTCTGGAACCGTGTGGCCTGTGAATATGTCTGAGGTTTGATGGTGGAAACCTGTGGCTTGGCAAGGTGACTTAGGTTTGATTGTGGAACACTCATTCCTGGGAACATGACTGAGGCTTGATGGTGGAACCGTGGCCTGGCAACAGGACTGAGGTTTGATTGTGGAACCCTCTGGCCTGGGAATATGACTGAGGTTTAATTGTGGAACCCTGTGGCCTGGGAACATGACTGGGATTTGATTTCTGAAACCTCTGTCCTGGGAACATGACTGAGGTTTTATTCTGGAACCCTGTGTCCTGGGAACACGACTGAGGTTTGATTCTGGAACCATGTGGCCTGGGAATATGACTGAGGTTTGATTCTGGAAACCATTGGCCTGGGAAGGTGACTGATGGTACAGTGTGGAATCCTGTGTCCTGGGAACATGACATCGTATTGGATTCTGGTACCCTGTTGCCGGGGAACATGAAATCGGTTTGATTCTGGAAACCTGAGGCCTGGGAATATGACTGACGTTTGATGGTGGTACCCTATGGCCTGTCAATATGACTGAGGTTTGATTCTGGATCCCTGTGGCCTGGGAACATGACTGAGGCGTGATTCTGGAAACCTGTGGCCTGGGAACATGACATCTGTTTAGATTGTGGAATACTGTGCCCCGGGAAACTGACTGAGCCTTGGTTCTGGAACCCTGTGGACTGGGAACATGATATCGGTGGATTCTGGAACCCTGTGACCTGGGAACCTGCGAACGGTTTGACTCTGGAACCCTGTGGCCTGAGAACATGTCTGAGGATTGATGGTGGAAACCTGTGGCTCTGCAAGATGAATTAGATTTGATTGTGGAACACTCTGTCCTGGGAACATGACTGACGCTTGATGGTGGAACCGTGGCCTGGCAAGAGGACTGAGGTTTGATTGTGGAACCCTCTGGCCTGGGAATATGACTGAGGTTTAATTGTGGAACCCTGTGGCCTGGGAATATGACTCGGATTTGATTTCTGAAACCTGTGTCCAGGGAACATGACTGAGTTTTTATTCTGGAACCCTGTGTCCTGGGAACATGACTGAGGTTTGATTCTGGAACCATGTGGCCTGGGAATATGACTGAGGTTTGATGGTGGTACCCTATGGCCTGGCAACATGACTGAGGTTTGATTCTGGATCCCTGTGGCCTGGGAACATGACTGAGGCGTGATTCTGGAAACCTGTGGCCTGGGAACATGACATCTGTTTAGATTGTGGAATACTGTGCCCCGGGAACCTGACTGAGCCTTGTTTCTGGAACCCTGTGGACTGGGAACATGACTGAGGTTTGATTCTGGAACCCTGTGGCCTGGGAACATGACATGGGTGGATTCTGGAACCCTGAGGCCTGGGAACATGACATCTGTTTACATTGTGGAATACTGTGCAACGGGAACCTGACTGAGCCTTTGTTCTGGAACCCTGTCGACTGGGAACATGACTGAGGTTTTATTCTGGGACCCTGTAGCCTGGGAACATAACTGAGGATTGATTCTGGAACCCTGTGGCCAGGGAACATGACATCGGTGGATTCTGGAACCCTGTGGCCTGGGAACATGAGAACGGTTTGACTCTGGAACCCTGTGGCCTGGGAATATGTCTGAGCTTTGATGGTGGAAACCTGTGGCCTGGCAACATGACTGAGGTTTGATTCTGGAAGACTGTGGCCAGGGAACATGATATCGGGTTGATTCTGGAAACCTGTGTCCTGGGAACAATACTGAGGTTTGATTCTGGAACCCTGTGTCTTGGGAACATGACTGAGGTTTGTTTCTGGAAGCCTGTTCTCTGGGAACATGACTGAGGTTTGATTCTGAACACCTGTGTCCTGGGAACATGACTGAGGTTTGATTGTTGAAACCTGTGGCCTGCGAACATGACTCAGGTTGATTCTGGAAACATGTGTTCTGGGAATATGACTGAGGTTTGATTCTGGAAACCTTTGTCCTGGGAAAATGAGTGAGCTTTCATTGTGGAAACATGTGGCCTGGGATTATGACTGAGGTTTGATGGTGGAACACTCTGGCCTGGCAAAATGACTGAGGCTTGATTCTGGAGCCCTGTTTACTGGCAACATGACTGAGGTTTGATGGTTGAACCCTGTGGCCTGGCAACATGATTGAGGTTTGACAGTGGAACCCTCAGGCTTGGGAACATGAGTGAGGCTTGATGGTGGAACCCTGTGGCCTGGCAACATGCCTGAGGTTTGATGGTGGAACTCTGTGGCTTTGCAAGATTACTTAGGTTTGATTGTGGAACACTCTGGCCTGGGAAGATGACTGAGGTTTAATTGTGGAGCCCTGTGGCCTGGGAACATGACTGGGATTTGATTTCTGAAACCTGTGTCCAGGGAACATTACTGAGGTTTTATTCTGGAACCCTGTGTCCTGGGAACACGACTGAGGTTTGATTCTAGAACCATGTGGCCTGGGAATATGACTGAGGTTTGATTCTGGAAACCATTGGCCTGGGAACATGACTGATGTTAGAGTGTGGAATCCTGTGGCCTGGGAACATGACATCAGTTTGGATTCTGGTACCCTGTTGCCTGGCAACATGAAATCGGTTTGATTCTGGAAATCTGAGGCCTGGGAATATGACTGAGGTTTGATGGTGGTACCCTATGGCCTGGCAACATGACTGAGGTTTGATTCTGGATCTCTGTGGCCTGGGAAAATGACTGAGGTGTGATTCTGGAGACCTGTGGCCTGGGAACATAACTGAGGATTGATTCTGGAACCCTGTTGCCTGGGAACATAACATGGGTGGATTCTGGAACCCTGAGGCCTGGGAACAAGACATCTGTTTAGATTGTGGAATACTGTGACCCGGGAACCTGACTGAGCTTTGGTTCTGGAACCCTGTGGACTGGGAACATGACTGAGGATTGATTCTGGAACCCTGTGGCCTGTGAACATGACATGGGTGGATTCTGGAACCCTGAGGCCTGGGAACATGACATCTGTTTAGATTGTGGAATACTGTGCCCCGGGTACCTGACTGAGCCTTGATTCTGGAACCCTGTAGCCTGCGAACATAACTGAAGATTGATTCTGGAACCCTGTGGCCTGGCCGCATGACATCGGTGGATTCTGGAACTCTGTGGCCTGGGAACCTGCGAACGGTTTGACTCTGGTACACTGTGGCCTGGGAACATGTCTGAGGTTTGATGGTGGAAACCTGTGGCCTGGCAACATGACTGAGGATTGACTCTGGAAGACTGTAGCCAGGGAACATGATATCGGGTTGATTCTGGAACCCTGTGTCCTGGGAACAGGACTGAGGTTTGATTCTGGAACCCTGTGTCCTGGGAACACGACTGAGGTTTGATTCTGTAACCATGTGGCCTGGGAATATGACTGAGGTTTGATTCTGGAAACCATTGGCCTGGGAATATGACTGATGTTAGAATGTGGAATCCTGTGGCCTGGGAACATGACATCGGTTTGGATTCTGGTACCCTGTTGCCTGGGAACATGAAATCGGTTTGATTCTGTAAACCTGAGGTCTAGGAATATGACTGAGGTTTGATTGTGGTAACCTATGGCCTGGCAACATGACTGAGGTTTGATTCTGGATCCCTGTGGCCTGGGAACATGACTGAGGCGTGATTCTGGAAACCTGTGGCCTGGGAACATGACATCTGTTTAGATTGTGGAATACTGTGCCCCGGGAACCTGACTGAGCCTTGGTTCTGGAACCCTGTGGACTGGGAACATGACTGAGGTTTTATTCTGGAACCCTGTAGCCTGGGACCATAACTGAGGATTGATTCTGGAACCCTGTGGCCTGGGCACATGACAACGGTGGATTCTGGAACCCTGTGGACTAGGAACATGAATGAGGTTTTATTCTGGAACCTTGTAGCCTGGGAACATAACTGAGGATTGATTATGGAACCCAGTGGCCTGGGAACATGACATGGGTGGATTCTGGAACCCTGAGGCCTGGGAACATTACATCTGTTTAGATTGTGGAATACTGTGCCCTGGGAACGTGACTGAGCCTTGGTTCTGGAACCCTGTGGACTGGCAGCATGACATCTGTGGATTCTGGAACTCTGTGGCCTGGGAACCTGCGAACGGTTTGACTCTGGTACCCTGTGGCCTGGGAACATGTCTGAGGTTTGATGGTGGTAACCTGTGGCCTGGTAACATGACTGAGGATAGACTCTGGAAGACTGTGGCCAGGGAACATGATATCGGGTTGATTCTGGAAACCTGTGTCCTGGGAACAAGACTGAGAATTGATTCTGGAACCCTGATGCCTGGGAACTTGACTGAGGTTTGTTTCTGGAAGCCTGTTCCCTGGGAACATGACTGCGGTTTGATTCTGGACACCTGTGTCCTGGGAACAAGACTGAGGTTTGATTCTGCAACCCTGTGGCTTGGGAACATGACTGAGGTTTGTTTCTGGAAGCCTGTTCTCTGGGAACATGACTGAGGTTTGATTCTTGACACCTGTGTCCTGGGAACATGACTGAGGTTTGATTGTTGAAACCTGTGGCCTTCGAACACGACTCAGGTTGATTCTGGAACCATGTGTCCTGGGAATATGACTGAGGTTTGATTCTGGAAACCTTTGTCCTGGGAAAATGACTGAGGTTTCATTGTGGAAACATGTGGCCTGGGATCATGACTGACGTTTGATGGTGGAACACTCTGGCCTGGCAAAATGACTGAGGCTTGATTCTGGAGCCCTGTTTACTGGGAACATGACTGAGGTTTGATGGCAGAAACCTGTGGACTGGCAACATGACTGAGGTTTGATTTGGAACCCTGTGCACGGGGACCATGACTGAGACCTTATACTGGAACCCCGTGGCATGGGAACATGACATTGGTTTGATTCTGGAGCCCTGTTTACTGGGAACATGACTGAGGTTTCATGGTTGAATCCTGTGGCCTGGCAACATGATTGAGGTTTGATAGTGGAACCCTCAGGCTTGGGAACATGAGTGAGGCTTGATGGTGGAACCCTGTGGCCTGGCAATATGCCTGAGGTTTGATGGTGGAACCCTGTGGCTTGGCAAGATGACTTAGGTTTGATTGTGGAACACTCTGGCCTGGGAACATGACTGAGGCTTGATGGTGGAACCGTGGCCTGGCAACAGGACTGAGGTTTGATTGTGGAACCCTCTGGCCTGGGAATATGACTGAGGTTTAATTGTGGAACCCTGTGGCCTGGGAACATGACTGGGATTTGATTTCTGAAACCAGTGTCCAGGGCACATGACTGAGGTTTTATTCTGGAACCCTGTGTCGTGGGAACACGACTGAGGTCTGATTCTGTAACCATGTGGCCTGGGAATATGACTGAGGTTTGATTCTGGAAACCATTGGCCCTGGGAACATGACTGATGTTAGAATGTGGAATCCTGTGGCCTGGGAACATGACATCGGTTTGGATTCTGGTACCCTGTTGCCTGGGAACATGAAATCGGTTTGATTCTGTAAACCTGAGGTCTGGGAATATGACTGAGGTTTGATTGTGGTACCCAATGGCCTGGCAACATGACTGAGGTTTGATTCTGGATGCCTGTGGCCTGGGAACATGACTGAGGCATGATTCTGGAAACCTGTGGCTTGGGAACATGACATCTGTTTAGATTGTGGAATACTGTGCCCCGGGAACCTGACTGAGCCTTGGTTCTGGAACCCTGTGGACTGGGAACATGACTGAGGTTTTATTCTGGAACCCTGTAGCCTGGGACCATAACTGAGGATTGATTCTGGAACCCTGTGGCCTGGGCACATGACAACGGTGGATTCTGGAACCCTGTGGACTAGGAACATGAATGAGGTTTTATTCTGGAACCTTGTAGCCTGGGAACATAACTGAGGATTGATTATGGAACCCAGTGGCCTGGGAACATGACATGGGTGGATTCTGGAACCCTGAGGCCTGGGAACATTACATCTGTTTAGATTGTGGAATACTGTGCCCTGGGAACGTGACTGAGCCTTGGTTCTGGAACCCTGTGGACTGGCAGCATGACATCTGTGGATTCTGGAACTCTGTGGCCTGGGAACCTGCGAACGGTTTGACTCTGGTACCCTGTGGCCTGGGAACATGTCTGAGGTTTGATGGTGGTAACCTGTGGCCTGGTAACATGACTGAGGATAGACTCTGGAAGACTGTGGCCAGGGAACATGATATCGGGTTGATTCTGGAAACCTGTGTCCTGGGAACAAGACTGAGAATTGATTCTGGAACCCTGATGCCTGGGAACTTGACTGAGGTTTGTTTCTGGAAGCCTGTTCCCTGGGAACATGACTGCGGTTTGATTCTGGACACCTGTGTCCTGGGAACAAGACTGAGGTTTGATTCTGCAACCCTGTGGCTTGGGAACATGACTGAGGTTTGTTTCTGGAAGCCTGTTCTCTGGGAACATGACTGAGGTTTGATTCTGGACACCTGTGTCCTGGGAACATGACTGAGGTTTGATTGTTGAAACCTGTGGCCTTCGAACACGACTCAGGTTGATTCTGGAACCATGTGTCCTGGGAATATGACTGAGGTTTGATTCTGGAAACCTTTGTCCTGGGAAAATGACTGAGGTTTCATTGTGGAAACATGTGGCCTGGGATCATGACTGACGTTTGATGGTGGAACACTCTGGCCTGGCAAAATGACTGAGGCTTGATTCTGGAGCCCTGTTTACTGGGAACATGACTGAGGTTTGATGGCAGAAACCTGTGGACTGGCAACATGACTGAGGTTTGATTTGGAACCCTGTGCACGGGGACCATGACTGAGACCTTATACTGGAACCCCGTGGCATGGGAACATGACATTGGTTTGATTCTGGAGCCCTGTTTACTGGGAACATGACTGAGGTTTCATGGTTGAATCCTGTGGCCTGGCAACATGATTGAGGTTTGATAGTGGAACCCTCAGGCTTGGGAACATGAGTGAGGCTTGATGGTGGAACCCTGTGGCCTGGCAATATGCCTGAGGTTTGATGGTGGAACCCTGTGGCTTGGCAAGATGACTTAGGTTTGATTGTGGAACACTCTGGCCTGGGAACATGACTGAGGCTTGATGGTGGAACCGTGGCCTGGCAACAGGACTGAGGTTTGATTGTGGAACCCTCTGGCCTGGGAATATGACTGAGGTTTAATTGTGGAACCCTGTGGCCTGGGAACATGACTGGGATTTGATTTCTGAAACCAGTGTCCAGGGCACATGACTGAGGTTTTATTCTGGAACCCTGTGTCGTGGGAACACGACTGAGGTCTGATTCTGTAACCATGTGGCCTGGGAATATGACTGAGGTTTGATTCTGGAAACCATTGGCCCTGGGAACATGACTGATGTTAGAATGTGGAATCCTGTGGCCTGGGAACATGACATCGGTTTGGATTCTGGTACCCTGTTGCCTGGGAACATGAAATCGGTTTGATTCTGTAAACCTGAGGTCTGGGAATATGACTGAGGTTTGATTGTGGTACCCAATGGCCTGGCAACATGACTGAGGTTTGATTCTGGATGCCTGTGGCCTGGGAACATGACTGAGGCATGATTCTGGAAACCTGTGGCCTGGGAACATGACATCTGTTTAGATTGTGGAATACTGTGCCCCGGGAACCTGACTGAGCGTTGGTTCTGGAACCCTGTGGACTGGGAACATGACTGAGCTTTTATTCTGGAACCCTGTAGCCTGGGACAATAACTGAGGATTGATTCTGGAACCCTGTGGCCTGGGCACATGACAACGGTGGATTCTGGAACCCTGTGGACTAGGAACATGACTGAGGTTTTATTCTGGAACCTTGTAGCCTGGGAACATAACTGAGGATTGATTCTGGAACCCTGAGGCCTGGGAACATGACATCTGTTTAGATTGTGGAATACTGTGCCCTGGGAACGTGACTGAGCCTTGGTTCTGGAACTCTGTGCCCTGGGAACATGACTGACGTTTTCTTCTGGAACCCTGTAGCCTGGGAACATAACTGAGGATTGATTCTGGAACCCTGTGGCCTGGGAACATGACTGGGATTTGATTTCTGAAACCTGTGTCCAGGGAAAATGACTGAGGTTTTATTCTGGAACCCTGTGTCCTGGGAATACGACTGAGGTTTGATTCTGGAACCCTGATGCCTGGGAACTTGACTGAGGTTTGTTTCTGAAGCCTGTTACCTTGGAATATGACTGAGGTTTGATTCTGGACACCTGTGTCCTGGAAACATGACTGAGGTTTGATTGTTGAAACCTGTGGCCTGCGAACATGACTCAGGTTTGATTCTGGAACCATGTGTCCTGGGAATATGACTGAGGTTTGATTCTGGAACCCTGTGGCCTGGGAACATGACTGGGATTTGATTTCTGAAACCTGTGTCCAGGGAAAATGACTGAGGTTTTATTCTGGAACCCTGTGTCCTGGGAACACGACTGAGGTTTGATTCTGGAACCACGTGGCCTGGGAATATGACTTAGGTTTGATTCTGGAAACCATTGGCCTGGGAACATGACTGATGTTAGAGTGTGGAATCCTGTGCCCTGGGAACATGACATCGGTTTGGATTCTGGTACCCTGTTGCCTGGAAACATGAAATCGGTTTGATTCTGGACACCTTAGGCCTGGGAATATGACTGAGGTTTGATTGTGGATCCCTGTGGCCTGGGAACATGACATCTGTTTAGATTGTGGAATACTGTGCCCCGGGAACCTGACTGAGCCTTGGTTCTGGACCCCTGTGGACTGGGAACATGACTGAGGTTTTATTCTGGAACCCTGTAGCCTGGGAACATAACTGAGGATTGATTCTGGAAGCCTGTGGCCTGGGAACATGACATCGGTGGATTCTGCAACACTGTGGCCTGGGAACCTGCGAACGGTTTGACTCTGGAACCCTGTGGCCTGGGAACATGTTTGAGGTTTGATGGTGGAAACCTGTGGCCTGGCAACATGACTGAGGTTTGATTCTGAAAGACTGTGGCCAGGGAACATGATATCGGGTTGATTCTGGAAACCTGTGTCCTGGGAACAAGACTGAGGTTTGATTCTGGAACCCTGTTGCCTGGGAACATGACTGACGTTTGTTTCTGGAAGCCTGTTCCCTTGGAATATTACTGAGGTTTGATTCTGGACACCTGTGTCCTGGAAACATGACTGAGGTTTGATTGTTGAAACCTGTGGCCTGCGAACATGACTCAGGTTTGATTCTGGAACCATGTGTCCTGGGAATATGACTGAGGTTTGATTCTGGAACCTTGTGGCCTGGGAACATTACTGGGATTTGATGTCTGAAACCTGTGTCCAGGGAAAATGACTGAGGTTTTATTCTGGAACCCTGTGTCCTGGGAACACGACTGAGGTTTGATTCTAGAACCACGTGGCCTGGGAATATGACTTAGGTATGATTCTGGAAACCATTGGCCAGGGAACATGACTGATGTTAGAATGTGGAATCCTGTGGCCTGGGAACATGACATCGGTTTGGATTCTGGTACCCTGTTGCCTGGGAACATGAAATCGGTTTGATTCTGTAAACCTGAGGTCTGGAAATATGATTGAGGTTTGATTGTGGTACCCAATGGCCTGGCAACATGACTGAGGTTTGATTCTGGATGCCTGTGGCCTGGGAACATGACTGAGGCATGATTCTGGAAAACTGTGGCCTGGGAACATGATATCTGTTTAGATTGTGGAATACTGTGCCCCGGGAACCTGACTGAGCCTTGGTTCTGGAACCCTGTGGACTGGGAACATGACTGAGGTTTTATTCTGGAACCCTGTAGCCTGGGACCATAACTGAGGATTGATTCTGGAACCCTGTGGCCTGCGCACATGACAACGGTGGATTCTGGAACCCTGTGCACTAGGAACATGACTGAGGTTTTATTCTGGAACCTTGTAGCCTGGGAACATAACTGAGGATTGATTGTGGAACCCTGTGGCCTGGGAACATGACATGGGTGGATTCTGGAACCCTGAGGCCTGGGAACATGACATCTGTTTAGATTGTGGAATACTCTGCCCCGGGAACCTGACTGAGCCTTGGTTCTGGAACCCTGTAGACTGGGAACATAAATGACGATTTATTCTGGGACCCTGTGACCTGGGAACCTGCGAACGGTTTGACTCTGGTACCCTGTGGCCTGGGAACATGTCTGAGGTTTGATTCTGGAACCCTGTGGCTTGGCAACATGATTGAGGTTTGATTCTGGAAGACTGTGGCCAGGGAACATGATATCGGGTTGATTCTGGAAACCTGTGTCCTGGGAACAAGACTGAGGTTTGATTCTTGAACCCTGTGGCTTGGGAACATGACTGAGGTTTGTTTCTGGAAGCCAGTTCCCTGGGAACATGACTGAGGTTTGATTCTGGACACCTGTGTCCTGGGAACAAGACTGAGGTTTGATTCTGGAACCCTGTGGCCTGGGAACATGACTGGGATTTTATTTCTGAAACCTGTGTCCAGGGAAGATGACTGAGGTTTTATTCTGGACCACTGTGTCCTGGGAACATGACATGGGTGGATTCTGGAACCCTGAGGCCTGGGAACATGACATCTGTTTAGATTGTGGAATACTGTGCCCCCGAACCTGACTGAGCCTTGGTTCTGGAGCCCTGTAGACTGGGAATATAACTGACGATTGATTCTGGAACCCTGTGACCTGGGAACATGCGAACGGTTTGACTCTGGTACCCTGTGGCCTGGGAACATGTCTGAGGTTTGATGGTGAAAACCTGTGGCCTGGCAACATGATTGAGGTTTGATTCTGGAAGACTGTGGCCAGGGAACATGATATCGGGTTGATTCTGGAAACCTGTGTCCTGGGAACAAGACTGAGGTTTGATTCTGGAACCCTGTGGCTTGGGAACATGACTGAGGTTTGTTTCTGGAAGCCAGTTCCCTGGGAACATGACTGAGGTTTGATTCTGGACACCTGTGTCCTGGGAACAAGACTGAGGTTTGATTCTGGAACCCTGTGCACGGGGACCATGACTGAGGCCTGATACTGGAACCCCGTGGCGTGGGAACATGACATTGGTTTGATTCTGGAGCCCTGTTTACTGGGAACATGACTGAGGTTTGATGGTTGAACCCTTTGGCCGGGCAACATGATTGAGGTTTGATAGTGGAACCCTCAGGCTTGGGAATATGAGTGAGGCTTGATGGTGGAACCCTGTGCCCTGGCAATATGACTTAGGTTTGATTGTGGAACACTCTGCGCTGGGAACATGACTGAGGCTTCATGGTGGAACCGTGGCCTGGCAACAGGACTGAGGTTTGATTGTGGAACGCTCTGGCCTGGGAATATGACTGAGGTTTAATTGTGGAACCCTGTGGCCTGGGAACATGACTGGGATTTTATTTCTGAAACCTGTGTCCAGGGAACATGACTGAGGTTTTATTCTGGAAACCTGTGTCTTCGGAACACGACTGAGTTTTTATTCTGGAACCATGTGGCCTGGGAATATGAGTGAGGTTTGATTCTGGAAACCATTGGCCTGGGAACATGACTGATGTTAGAGTGTGCAATCCTGAGGCCTGGGAACATGACATCGGTTTGGATTCTGGTACCCTGTTGCCTGGGAACACGAAATCGTTTTGATTCCGGAAATCTGAGGCCTGGCAACATGACTGAGGTTTGATTCTGGATCTCTGTGGCCTGGGAAAATGACTGAGGCGTGATTCTGGAGACCTGTTGCCTGGAAACATGACATCTGTTTAGATTGTGGAATACTTTACCCGGGAACCTGACTGAGCCTTGGTTCTGGAACACTGTGCACTAGGAACATGACTGAGGTTTTATTCTGGAACCCTGTAGCCTGGGAATATAACTGAGGATTGATTCTGGAACCCTGTGGCCTGGGAACATAACATGGGTTGATTCTGGAAACCTGTGTCCTGGGAACAAGACTGAGGTTTGATTCTGGAACCCTGATGCCTGGGAACTTGACTGAGGTTTGTTTCTGGAAGCCAGTTCCCTGGGAACATGACTGCGGTTTGATTCTGGACACCTGTGTCCTGGGAACAAGACTGAGGTTTGAGTCTGCAACCCTGTGGCTTGGGAACAGTACTGAGGTTTGTTTCTGGAAGCCTGTTCTCTGGGAACATGACTGAGGTTTGATTCTGGACACCTGTGTCCTGGGAACATGACTGAGGTTTGATTGTTGTAACCTTTGGCCTTCGAACATGACTCAGGTTGATTCTGGAACCATGTGTCCTGGGAATATGACTGAGGTTTGATTCTGGAAACCTTTGTCCTGGGAAAATGACTGAGGTTTCATTGTGGAAACATGTGGCCTGGGATCATGACTGACGTTTGATGGTGGAACACTCTGGCTTGGCAAAATGACTGAGGCTTGATTCTGGAGCCCTGTTTACTGGGAACATGACTGAGGTTTGATGGCAGAAACCTGTGGACTGGCAACATGACTGAGGTTTGATTTGGAACCCTGTGCACGGGGACCATGACTGAGGCCTGATACTGGAACCCCGTGGCGTGGGAACATGACATTGGTTTGATTCTGGAGCCCTGTTTACTTGGAACATGACTGAGGATTGATGGTTGAACCCTGTGCCTGGCAACATGATTGAGGTTTGATAGTGGAACCCTCAGGCTTGGGAACATGAGTGAGGCTTGATGATGGAACCCTGTGGCCGGGCAACATGCCTGAGGTTTGATGGTGGAACTTGTGGCTTGGCAAGATGACTTAGGTTTGATTGTGGAACACTCTGGCCTGGGAACATGACTGAGGCTTGATGGTGGAACTGTGGCCTGGCGACAGGACTGAGGTTTGATTGGGGAACCCTCTGGCCTGGGAATATGACTGAGGTTTAATTGTGGAACCTTGTGGCCTGGGAACATGACTGGGATTTGATTTCTGAAACTTGTGTCCAGGGAACATGACTGAGGTTTTATTCTGGAACCCTGTGTCCTTGGAACACGACTGAGGTTTGATTCTGGAACCATGTGGCCTGGGAATATGACTGAGGTTTGATTCTGGAAACCATTGGCCTGGGAACATGACTGATGTTAGAATGTGGAATCCTGTGGCCTGGGAACATGACATCGGTTTGGATTCTGGTACCCAGTTGCCTGGGAACATGAAATCGGTTTGATTCTGTAAACCTGAGGTCTGGGAATATGACTGAGGTTTGATTGTGGTACCCAATGGCCTGGCAACATGACTGAGGTTTGATTCTGGATGCCTGTGGCCTGGGAACATGACTGAGGCATGATTCTGGAAACCTGTGGCCTGGGAACATGACATCTGTTTAGATTGTGGAATACTGTGCCCCGGGAAACTGACTGAGCGTTGGTTCTGGAACCCTGTGGACTGGGAACATGACTGAGGTTTTATTCTGGAACCCTGTAGCCTGGGACCATAACTGAGGATTGATTCTGGAACCCTGTGGCCTGGGCACATGTCAACGTTGGATTCTGGAACCCTGTGGACTAGGAACATGACTGAGGTTATATTCTGGAACCTTGTAGCCTGGGAACATAACTGAGGATTGATTCTGGAACCCTGTGGCCTGGGAACATGACATGGGTGGATTCTGGAACCCTGAGTCCTGGGAACATGACATCTGTTTAGATTGTGGAATACTGTGCCCCGGGAACCTGACTGAGCCTTGGTTCTGGAACCCTGTGGACTGGGAACATGACTGAGGTTTTATTCTGGAACCCTGTGTCCTGGGAACATGACATGGGTGGATTCTGGAACCCTGAGGCCTGGGAACATGAAATCTGTTTAGATTGTGCAATACTGTGGCCTGGGAACTTGACTGAGCCTTGGTTCTGGAAACCTGTGGAATGGGAATATGACTGAGGTTTTATTCTGGAGCCGTGTAGCATGGGAACATAACTGAGGATTCACTTTGGAACCCTGTGGCCCAGATAATGACATGGGTGGATTCTGGAAACCTGAGGCCTTGGAACATGACATCTGTTTAGATTGTGGAATACTGTGGCCCGGGAACCTGACTGAGCCTTGGTTCTGGAACGCTGTGGACTGGGAACATGACTGAGGTTCTATTCTGGAAACCTGTAGCCTGGGAACATAACTGAGGATTGATTCTGGAACCCTGTAGCCTGGGAACATGACATCGGTGGATTCTGGAACACTGTGGCCTGGGAAACTGCGAACGGTTTGACTCTGGAACCCTGTGGCCTGGGAACATGTCTGAGGTTAGATGGTGGAAACCTGTGGCCTGGCAACATGACTGAGGTTTGATTCTGAAAGACTGTGGCCAGGGAACATGATATCGGGTTGATTCTGGAAACCTGTGTCCTGGGAACAAGACTGAGGTTTGATTCTGGAACCCTGTTGCCTGGGAACATGACTGAGGTTTGTTTCTGGAAGCCTGTTCCCTTGGAATATGACTGAGGTTTGATTCTGGACACCTGTGTCCTGGAAACATGACTGAGGTTTGATTGTTGAAACCTGTGGCCTGCGAACATGACTCAGGCTTGACTCTGGAACCATGTGTCCTGGGAATATGACTGAGGTTTGATTCTGGAACCCTGTGGCCTGGGAACATGACTGGGATTTGATTTCTGAAACCTGTGTCCAGGGAAAATGACTGAGGTTTGATTCTGGAACCCTGTGTCCTGGGAACACGACTGAGGTTTGATTCTGGAACCACGTGGCCTGGGAATATGACTTAGGTTTGATTCTGAAAACCATTGGCCAGGGAACATGACTGATGTTAGAGTGTGGAATCCTGTGGCCTGGGAACATGACATCGGTTTGGATTCTGGTACCCTGTTGCCTGGAAACATGAAATCGGTTTGATTCTGGAAACCTTAGGCCTGGGAATATGACTGAGGTTTGATGGTGGTACCCTATGGACTGGCAACATGACTGAGGTTTGATTCTGGATCCCTGTGGCCTGGGAACATGACATCTGTTTAGATTGTGGAATACTGTGCCCCGGGAACCTGAGTGAGCCTTGGTTCTGGACCCCTGTGGACTGGGAACATGACTGAGGTTTTATTCTGGAACCCTGTGTCCTGTTAACATGACATGGGTGGATTCTGGAACCCTGAGGCCTGGGAATATGAAATCTGTTTAGATTGTGGAATACTGTGGCCTGGGAACTTGACTGAGCCTTGGTTCTGGAAACCTGTGGACTGGGAATATGACTGAGGTTTTATTCTGGAGCCGTGTAGACTTGGAACATAACTGAGGTTTCACTTTGGAACCCTGTGGCCCAGGAACATGACATGGGTGGATTCTGGAAACCTGAGGCCTTGGAACATGACATCTGTTTAGATTGTGGAATACTGTGGCCCGGGAACCTGACTGAGCCTTGGTTCTGGAACCCTGTGGACTGGGAACATGACTGAGGTTTTATTCTGGAACCCTGTCGCCTGGGAACATAACTGAGGATTGATTCTGGAAGCCTGTGGCCTGGGAACATGACATCGGTGGATTCTGGAACACTGTGGCCTGGGAACCTGCGGACGGTTTGACTCTGGAACCCTGTGGCCTGGTTACATGTCTGAGGTTTGATGGTGGAAACCTGTGGCCTGGCAACATGACTGAGGTTTGATTCTGAAAGACTGTGGCCAGGGAACATGATATCGGGTTGATTCTGGAAACCTGTGTCCTGGGAACAAAACTGAGGTTTGATTTTGGAACCCTGTTGCCTGGGAACATGACTGACGTTTGTTTTTGGAAGCCTGTCCCCTTGGAATATGACGGAGGTTTGATTCTGGACACCTGTGTCCTGGAAACATGACTGAGGTTTGATTGTTGAAACCCGTGGCTTGCGAACATGACTCAGGTTTGATTCTGGAACCATGTGTCCTGGGAATATGACTGAGGTTTGATTCTGGAAGCCTTTGTCCTGGGAAAATGACTGAGGTTTCATTGTGGAAACATGTGGCCGGGGATCATGACTGAGGTTTAATGGTGGAACACTCTGGCCTTGCAAAATGACTGAGGCTTGATTCTGGAACCCTGGGGCCTGGGAACTTGACTGAGGTCGGATGGCAGAAACCTGTGGATTGGCAACATGACTGAGGTTTGATTGTGGAACCCTGTGCACGGGGACCATGACTGAGGCCTGATACTGGAACCCCGTGGCGTGGGAACATGACATTGGTTTGATTCTGGAGCCCTGTTTACTTGGAACATGACTGAGGATTGATGGTTGAACCCTGTGTCCTGGCAACATGATTGAGGTTTGATAGTGGAACCCTCAGGCTTGGGAACATGAGTGAGGCTTGATGATGGAACCCTGTGGCCGGGCAACATGCCTGAGGTTTGATGGTGGAACCCTGTGGCTTGGCAAGTTGACTTAGGTTTGATTGTGGACCACTCTGGCCTGGGAACATGACTGAGGTTTAATTGTGGAACCCTGTGGCCTGGGAACATGACTGGGATTTGATTTCTGAAACCTGTGTCCAGGGAAGATGACTGAGGTTTTATTCTGGACCACTGTGTCCTGGGAACAGGACATGGGTGGATTCTGGAACACTGAGGCCTGGGAACATGACATCTGTTTAGATTGTGGAATACTGTGCCCCGGGAACCTGACTGAGCCTTGGTTCTGGAACCCTGTAGACTGGGAACATAACTGACGATTGATTCTGGAACCCTGTGACCTGGGAACCTGCGAACGGTTTGACTCTGGTACCCTGTGGCCTGGGAACATAACATGGGTTGATTCTGGAAACCTGTGTCCTTGGAACAAGACTGAGGTTTGATTCTGGAACCCTGATGCCTGGGAACTTGACTGAGGTTTGTTTCTGGAAGCCTGTTCCCTGGGAACATGACTGCGGTTTGATTCTGGACACCTGTGTCCTGGGAACAAGACTGAGGTTTGAGTCTGCAACCCTGTGGCTTGGGAACATGACTGAGGTTTGTTTCTGGAAGCCTGTTCTCTGGGAACATGACTGAGGTTTGATTCTGGACACCTGTGTCCTGGGAACATGACTGAGGTTTGATTGTTGAAACCTTTGGCCTTCGAACATGACTCAGGTTGATTCTGGAACCATGTGTCCTGGGAATATGACTGAGGTTTGATTCTGGAAACCTTTGGCCTGGGAAAATGACTGAGGTTTCATTGTGGAAACATGTGGCCTGGGATCATGCCTGAGGTTTGATGGTGGAACACTCTGGCCTGGCAAAATGACTGAGGCTTGATTCTGGAGCCCTGTTTCCTGGGAACATGACTGATGTATGATGGCAGAAACCTGTGGACTGGCAACATGACTGAGGTTTGATTTGGAACCCTGTGCACGGGGACCATGACTGATGCCTGATACTGGAACCCCGTGGCATGGGAACATGACATTGGTTTGATTCTGGAGCCCTGTTTACTGGGAACATGACTGAGGTTTGATGGTTGAACCCTTTGGCCTGGCAACATGATTGAGGTTTGATAGTGGAACCCTCAGGCTTGGGAACATGAGTGAGGCTTGATGGTGGAACCCTGTGGCCTGGCAATATGCCTGAGGTTTGATGGTGGAACCCTGTGGCTTGGCAAGATGACTTAGGTTTGATTGTGGAACACTCTGGCCTGGGAACATGACTGAGGCTTGATGGTGGAACCGTGGCCTGGCAATAGGACTGAGGTTTGATTGTGGAACCCTCTGGCCTGGGAATATGACTGAGGTTTAATTGTGGAACCCTGTGGCCTGGGAACATGACTGGGATTAGATTTCTGGAACCTGTGTCCAGGGAACATGACTGAGGTTTTATTCTGGAATCCTGTGTCCTGGGAACACGACTGAGGTTTGATTCTGTAACCATGTGGCCTCGGAATATGACTGAGGTTTGATTCTGGAAACCATTGGCCTGGGAACATGACTGATGTTAGAATGTGGAATCCTGTGGCCTGGGAACATGACATCGGTTTGGATTCTGGTACCCTGTTGCCTGGGAACATGAAATCGGTTTGATTCTGTAAACCTGAGGTCTGGGAATATGACTGAGGTTTGATGTGGTACCCAATGGCCTGGCAACATGACTGAGGTTTGATTCTGGATGCCTGTGGCCTGGGAACATGACTGAGGCATGATTCTGGAAACCTGTGGCCTGGGAACATGACATCTGTTTAGATTGTGGAATACTGTGCCCCGGGAACCTGACTGAGCCTTGGTTCTGGAACCCTGTGGACTGGGAACATGACTGAGGTTTTATTCTGGAACCCTGTAGCCTGGGACCATAACTGAGGATTGATTCTGGAACCCTGTGGCCTGGGCACATGTCAACGGTGGATTCTGGAACCCTGTGGACTAGGAACATGACTGAGGTTTTATTCTGGAACCTTGTAGCCTGGGAACATAACTGAGGATTGATTCTGGAACCCTGTGGCCTGGGAACATGACATGGGTGGATTCTGGAACCCTGAGGCCTGGGAACATGACATCTGTTTAGATTGTGGAATACTGTGCCCCGGGAACCTGACTGAGCCTTGGTTCTGGAACCCTGTGGACTGGGAACATGACTGAGGTTTTATTCTGGAACCCTGTGTCCTGGGAACATGACATGGGTGGATTCTGGAAACCTGAGGCCTGGGAACATGAAATCTGTTTAGATTGTGCAATACTGTGGCCTGGGAACTTGACTGAGCCTTGGTTCTGGAAACCTGTGGAATGGGAATATGACTGAGGTTTTATTCTGGAGCCGTGTAGCATGGGAACATAACTGAGGATTCACTTTGGAACCCTGTGGCCCAGATAATGACATGGGTGTATTCTGGAAACCTGAGGCCTTGGAACATGACATCTGTTTAGATTGTGGAATACTGTGGCCCGGGAACCTGACTGAGCCTTGGTTCTGGAACCCTGTGGACTGGGAACATGACTGAGGTTCTATTCTGGAAACCTGTAGCCTGGGAACATAACTGAGGATTGATTCTGGAACCCTGTAGCCTGGGAACATGACATCGGTGGATTCTGGAACACTGTGGCCTGGGAACCTGCGAACGGTTTGACTCTGGAACCCTGTGGCCTGGGAACATGTCTGAGGTTAGATGGTGGAAACCTGTGGCCTGGCAACATGACTGAGGTTTGATTCTGAAAGACTGTGGCCAGGGAACATGATATCGGGTTGATTCTGGAAACCTGTGTCCTGGGCACAAGACTGAGGTTTGATTCTGGAACCCTGTTGCCTGGGAACATGACTGAGGTTTGTTTCTGGAAGCCTGTTCCCTTGGAATATGACTGAGGTTTGATTCTGGACACCTGTGTCCTGGAAACATGACTGAGGTTTGATTGTTGAAACCTGTGGCCTGCGAACATGACTCAGGCTTGACTCTGGAACCATGTGTCCTGGGAATATGACTGAGGTTTGATTCTGGAACCCTGTGGCCTGGGAACATGACTGGGATTTGATTTCTTAAACCTGTGTCCAGGGAACATGACTGAGGTTTTATTCTGGAACCCTGTGTCCTGGGAACACGACTGAGGTTTGATTCTCGAACCACGTGGCCTGGAAATATGACTTAGGTTTGATTCTGGAAACCATTGGCCTGGGAACATGACTGATGTTAGAGTGTGGAATCCTGTGCCCTGGGAACATGACATCGGTTTGGATTCTGGTACCCTGTTGCCTGGAAACATGAAATTGGTTTGATTCTGGAAACCTTAGGCCTGGGAATATGACTGAGGTTTGATGGTGGTACCCTATGGACTGGCAACATGACTGAGGTTTGATTCTGGATCCCTGTGGCCTGGGAAAATGACATCTGTTTAGATTGTGGAATACTGTGCCCCGGGAACCTGACTGAGCCTTGGTTCTGGACCCCTGTGGACTGGGAACATGACTGAGGTTTTATTCTGGAACCCTGTGTCCTGTTAACATGACATGGGTGGATTCTGGAACCCTGAGGCCTGGGAACATGAAATCTGTTTAGATTGTGGAATACTGTGGCCTGGGAACTTGACTGAGCCTTGGTTCTGGAAACCTGTGGACTGGGAATATGACTGAGGTTTTATTCTGGAGTCGTGTAGTCTTGGAACATAACTGAGGATTCACTTTGGAACCCTGTGGCCCAGGAACATGACATGGGTGGATTCTGGAAACCTGAGGCCTTGGAACATGACATCTGTTTAGATTGTGGAATACTGTGGCCCGGGAACCTGACTGAGCCTTGGTTCTGGAACCCTGTGGACTGGGAACATGACTGAGGTTTTATTCTGGAACCCTGTCGCCTGGAAACATAACTGAGGATTGATTCTGGAAGCCTGTGGCCTGGGAACATGACATCGGTGGATTCTGGAACACTGTGGCCTGGGAACCTGCGAACGGTTTGACTCTGGAACCCTGTGGCCTGGGAACATGTCTGAGGTTTGATGGTGGAAACCTGTGGCCTGGCAACATGACTGAGGTTTGATTCTGAAAGACTGTGGCCAGGGAACATGATATCGGGTTGATTCTGGAAACCTGTGTCCTGGGAACAAGACTGAGGTTTGATTTTGGAACCCTGTTGCCTGGGAACATGACTGACGTTTGTTTCTGGAAGCCTGTCCCCTTGGAATATGACGGAGGTTTGATTCTGGACACCTGTGTCCTGGAAACATGACTGAGGTTTGATAGTGGAACCCTCAGGCTTGGGAACATGAGTGATGCTTGATGATGGAACCCTGTGGCCGGGCAACATGCCTGAGGTTTGATGGTGGAACCCTGTGGCTTGGCAAGTTGACTTAGGTTTGATTGTGGACCACTCTGGCCTGGGAACATGACTGAGGCTTGATGGTGGAACCGAGGCCTGGCAACAGGACTGAGGTTTGATGGTGGAACCCTCTGGCCTGGGAATATGACTGAGGTTTAATTGTGGAACCCTGTGGCCTGGGAACATGACTGGGATTTTATTTCTGAAACCTGTGTCCAGGGAAGATGACTGAGGTTTTATTCTGGACCACTGTGTCCTAGGAACAGGACATGGGTGGATTCTGGAACCCTGAGGCCTGGGAACATGACATCTGTTTAGATTGTGGAATACTGTGCCCCGGGAACCTGACTGAGCCTTGGTTCTGGAACCCTGTAGACTGGGAACATAACTGACGATTGATTCTGGAACCCTGTGACCTGGGAACCTGCGAACGGTTTGACTCTGGTACCCTGTGGCCTGGGAACATGTCTGATTTTTGATGGTGAAAACCTGTGGCCTGGCAACATGATTGAGGTTTGATTCTGGAAGACTGTGGCCAGGGAACATGATATCGGGTTAATTCTGGAAACCTGTGTCCTGGGAACCAGACTGAGGTTTGTTTCTGGAACCCTGTGGCTTGGGAACATGACTGACGTTTATTTCTGGAAGCCAGTTCCCTGGGAACATGACTGAGGTTTGATTCTGGAACCCTGTGGCCTGGGAACATGACTGAGGTTTGTTTCTGGAAGCCAGTTCCCTGGGAACATGACCTAGGTTTGATTCTGGACACCTGTGTCCTGGGAACATGACTGAGGTTTGATTGTTGAAACCTGTGGCCTGCGAACATGACTCAGATTTGATTCTGGAACCATGTGTCCTGGGAATATGACTGAGGTATGGTTCTGGAAACCTTTGTCCTGGGAAAATGACTGAGGTTTCATTGTGGAAACATGTGGCCGGGGATCATGACTGAGGTTTGATGGTGGAACACTCTGGCCTGTCAAAATGACTGAGGCTTGATTCTGGAACCCTGGGGCCTGGGAACTTGACTGAGGTTGGATGGCAGAAACCTGTGGACTGGCACATGACTGAGGTTTGATTGTGTAACCCTGGGCACGGGGACCATGACTGAGGCCTGATACTGGAACCCCGTGGCGTGGGAACATGACATTGGTTTGATTCTGGAGCCCTGTTTACTGGGAACATGACTGAGGTTTGATGGTTGAACCCTTTGGCCTGGCAACATGATTGAGGTTTGATAGTGGAACCCTCAGGCTTGGGAATATGAGTGAGGCTTGATGGTGGAACCCTGTGACCTGGCAATATGACTTAGGTTTGATTGTGGAACACTCTGGCCTGGGAACATGACTGGGATTTTATTTCTGAAACCTGTGTCCAGGGAACATGACTGAGGTTTTATTCTGGAAACCTGTGTCTTGGGAACACGACTGAGTTTTTATTCTGGAACCATGTGGCCTGGGAATATGAGTGAGGTTTGATTCTGGAAACCATTGGCCTGGGAACATGACTGATGTTAGAGTGTGCAATCCTGAGGCCTGGGAACATGACATCGGTTTGGATTCTGGTACCCTGTTGCCTGGGAACACGAAATCGGTTTGATTCCGGAAATCTGAGGCCTGGCAACATGACTGAGGTTTGATTCTGGATCTCAGTGGCCTGGGAAAATGACTGAGGCGTGATTCTGGAGACCTGTGGCCTGGAAACATGACATCTGTGTAGAATGTGGAATACTTTGGCCCGGGAAACTGACTGAGCCTTTGTTCTGGAACACTGTGCACTAGGAACATGACTGAGGTTTTATTCTGGAACCCTGTAGCCTGGGAACATAACTGAGTATTGATTCTGGAACCCTGTGGCCTGGGAACATAACATGGGTTGATTCTGGAAACCTGTGTCCTTGGAACAAGACTGAGGTTTGATTCTGGAACCCTGATGCCTGGGAACTTGACTGAGGTTTGTTTCTGGAAGCCTGTTCCCTGGGAACATGACTGCGGTTTGATTCTGGACACCTGTGTCCTGGGAACAAGACTGAGGTTTGAGTCTGCAACCCTGTGGCTTGGGAACATTACTGAGGTTTGTTTCTGGAAGCCTGTTCTCTGGGAACATGACTGAAGTTTGATTCTGGACACCTGTGTCCTGGGAACATGACTGAGGTTTGATTGTTGAAACCTTTGGCCTTCGAACATGACTCAGGTTGATTCTGGAACCATGTGTCCTGGGAATATAACTGAGGTTTGATTCTGGAAACCTTTGGCTTGGGAAAATGACTGAGGTTTCATTGTGGAAACATGTGGCCTGGGATCATGCCTGAGGTTTGATGGTGGAACACTCTGGCCTGGCAAAATGACTGAGGCTTGATTCTGGAGCCCTGTTTCCTGGGAACATGACTGATGTATGATGGCAGAAACCTGTGGACTGGCAACATGACTGAGGTTTGATTTGGAACCCTGTGCACGGGGACCATGACTGATGCCTGATACTGGAACCCCGTGGCATGGGAACATGACATTGGTTTGATTCTGGAGCCCTGTTTACTGGGAACATGACTGAGGTTTGATGGTTGAACCCTTTGGCCTGGCAACATGATTGAGGTTTGATAGTGGAACCCTCAGGCTTGGGAACATGAGTGAGGCTTGATGGTGGAACCCTGTGGCTTGGCAATATGCCTGAGGTTTGATGGTGGAACCCTGTGGCTTGGCAAGATGACTTAGGTTTGATTGTGGAACACTCTGGCCTGGGAACATGACTGAGGCTTGATGGTGGAACCGTGGCCTGGCAACAGGACTGAGGTTTGATTGTGGAACCCTCTGGCCTGGGAATATGACTGAGGTTTAATTGTGGAACCCTGTGGCCTGGGAACATGACTGGGATTAGATTTCTGGAACCTGTGTCCAGGGAACATGACTGAGGTTTTATTCTGGAACCCTGTGTCCTGGGAACACGACTGAGGTTTGATTCTGGAACCATGTGGCCTGGGAATATGACTGAGGTTTGATTCTGGAAACCATTGGCCTGGGAACATGACTGATGTTAGAATGTGGAATCCTGTGTCCTGGGAACATGACATCGGTTTGGATTCTGGTACCCTGTTGCCTGGGAACATGAAATCGGTTTGATTCTGTAAACCTGAGGTCTGGGAATATGACTGAGGTTTGATGTGGTACCCAATGGCCTGGCAACATGACTGAGGTTTGATTCTGGATGCCTGTGGCCTGGGAACATGACATCTGTTTAGATTGTGGAATACTGTGCCCCGGGAACCTGACTGAGCCTTGGTTCTGGAACCCTGTGGACTGGGAACATGACTGATGTTTTATTCTGGTACCCTGTAGCCTGGGACCATAACTGAGGATTGATTCTGGAACCCTGTGGCCTGGGCACATGTCAACAGTGGATTCTGGAACCCTGTGGACTAGGAACATGACTGAGGTTTTATTCTGGAACCTTGTAGCCTGGGAACATAACTGAGGATTGATTCTGGAACCCTGTGGCCTGGGAAAATGACACGGGTGGATTCTGGAACCCTGAGGCCTGGGAACATGACATCTGTTTAGATTGTGGAATACTGTGCCCCGGGAACCTGACTGAGCCTTGTTTCTGGAACCCTGTGGACTGGGAACATGACTGAGGTTTTATTCTGGAACCCTGTGTCCTGGGAACATGACATGGGTGGATTCTAGAACCCTGAGGCTTTGGAACATGAAATCTGTTTAGATTGTGCAATACTGTGGCCTGGGAACTTGACTGAGCATTGGTTCTGGAAACCTGTGGAGTGGGAATATGACTGAGGTTTTATTCTGGAGCCGTGTAGCATGGGAACATAACTGAGGATTCACTTTGGAACCCTGTGGCCCAGGAACATGACATGGGTGGATTGTGGAAACCTGAGGCCTTGGAACATGACATCTGTTTAGATTGTGGAATACTGTGGCCCGGGAACCTGACTGAGCCTTGGTTCTGGAACCCTGTGGACTGGGAACATGACTGAGGATTTATTCTGGAAACCCGTAGCCTGGGAACATAACTGAGGATTGATTCTGGAACCCTGTGGCCTGGGAACATGACATCGGTGGATTCTGGAACACTGTGGCCTGGGAACCTGCGAACGGTTTGACTCTGGAACCCTGTGGCCTGGGAACATGTCTGAGGTTAGATGGTGGAAACCTGTGGCCTGGCAACATGACTGAGGTTTGATTCTGAAAGACTGTGGCCAGGGAACATGATATCGGGTTGATTCTGGAAACCTGTGTCCTGGGCACAAGACTGAGGTTTGATTCTGGAACCCTGTTGCCTGGGAACATGACTGAGGTTTGTTTCTGGAAGCCTGTTCCCTTGGAATATGACTGAGGTTTGATTCTGGACACCTGTGTCCTGGAAACATGACTGAGGTTTGATTGTTGAAACCTGTGGCCTGCGAACATGACTCAGGTTTGACTCTGGAACCATGTGTCCTGGGAATATGACTGAGGTTTGATTCTGGAACCCTGTGGCCTGGGAACATGACTGGGATTTGATTTCTGAAACCTGTGTCCAGGGAACATGACTGAGGTTTTATTCTGGAACCCTGTGTCCTGGGAACACGACTGAGGTTTGATTCTGTAACCATGTGGCCTGGCAAAATGACTGAGGCTTGATTCTGGAACCCTGGGGCCTGGGAACTTGACTGAGGTCGGATGGCAGAAACCTGTGGATTGGCAACATGACTGAGGTTTGATTGTGGAACCCTGTGCACGGGGACCATAACTGAGGCCTGATACTGGAACCCCGTGCCGTGGAAACATGACATTGGTTTGATTCTGGAGCCCTGTTTACTTGGAACATGACTGAGGATTGATGGTTGAACCCTGTGTCCTGGCAACATGATTGAGGTTTGATAGTGGAACCCTCAGGCTTGGGAACATGAGTGAGGCTTGATGGTGGAACCGAGGCCTGGCAACAGGACTGAGGTTTGATGGTGGAACCCTCTGGCCTGGGAATATGACTGAGGTTTAATTGTGGAACCCTGTGGCCTGGGAACATGACTGGGATTTTATTTCTGAAACCTGTGTCCAGGGAAGATGACTGAGGTTTTATTCTGGACCACTGTGTCCTGGGAACAGGACATGGGTGGATTCTGGAACCCTGAGGCCTGGGAACATGACATCTGTTTAGATTGTGGAATACTGTGCCCCGGGAACCTGACTGAGCCTTGGTTCAGGAACCCTGTAGATTGGGAACATAACTGAAGATTGATTCTGGAAACCTGTGACCTGGGAACCTGCGAACGGTTTGACTCTGGTACCCTGTGGCCTGGGAACATGTCTGTGGTTTGATGGTGAAAACCTTTGGCCTGGCAACATGATTGAGGTTTGATTCTGGAAGACTGTGGCCAGGGAAAACGACTGAGTTTTTATTCTGGAGCCATGTGGCCTGGCAACATAACTGAGGTTTGATTCTGGATCTCTGTGGCCTGGGAAAATGACTGAGGCGTGATTCTGGACACCTGTGGCCTGGAAATATGACATCTGTTTAGATTGTGGAATACTTTGGCCCGGGAACCTCACTGAGCCTTGGTTCTGGAACACTGTGCACTAGGAACATGACTGAGGTTTTATTCTGGAACCCTGTAGCCTGGGAACATAACTGAGGATTGATTCTGGAACCCTGTGGCCTGGGAACATAACATGGGTTGATTCTGGAAACCTGTGTCCTGGGAACAAGACTGAGGTTTGATTCTGGAACCCTGATGCCTGGGAACTTGACTGAGGTTTGTTTCTGGAAGCCTGTTCTCTGGGAACATGACTGAGGTTTGATTCTGGACACCTGTGTCCTGGGAACATGACTGAGGTTTGATTGTTTAAACCTGTGGCCTTCGAACATGACTCAGGTTGATTCTGGAACCATGTGTCCTGGGAATATGACTGAGGTTTGATTCTGGAAAACTTTGTCCTGGGAAAATGACTGAGGTTTTATTGTGGAAACATGTGGCCTGGGATCATGACTGAGGTTGGATGGTGGAACACTCTGGCCTGGCAAAATGACTGAGGCTTGATTCTGGAGACCTGTTTACTGGGAACATGACTGAGGTTTGATGGCAGAAACCTGTGGACTGGCAACATGACTGACGTTTGATTTGGAACCCTGTGCACGGGGACCATGACTGAGGCCTGATACTGGAACCCCGTGGCATGGGAACATGACATTGGTTTGATTCTGGAGCCCTGTTTACTGGGAACATGACTGAGGTTTCATGGTTGAATCCTGTGGCCTGGCAACATGATTGAGGTTTGATAGTGGAACCCTCAGGCTTGGGAACATGAGTGAGGCTTGATGGTGGAACCGTGGCCTGGCAACAGGACTGAGGTTTGATTGTGTAACCCTCTGGCCTGGGATTATGACTGAGGTTTAATTGTGGAACCCTGTGGCCTGGGAACATGACTGGGATTTGATTTCTGAAACCTGTGTCCAGGGAACATGACTGAGGTTTTATTCTGGAACCCTGTGTCCTGGGAACACGACTGAGGTTTGATTCTGTAACCATGTGGCCTGGGAATATGACTGAGGTTTGATTCTGGAAACCATTGGCCTGGGAACATGACTGATGTTAGAATGTGGAATCCTGTGGCCTGGGAACATGACATCGGTTTGGATTCTGGTACCCTGTTGCCTGGGAACATGAAATCGGTTTGATTCTGTTAACCTGAGGTCTGGGAATATGACTGAGGTTTGATTGTGGTACCCTACGGCCTGGCAACATGACTGAGGTTTGATTTTGGATGCCTGTGGCCTGGGAACATGACTGAGGCATGATTCTGGAAACCTGTGGCCTGGGAACATAACATCTGTTTAGATTGTGGAATACTGTGCCCCGGGAACCTGACTGAGCCTTGGTTCTGGAACCCTGTGGACTGGGAACATGACTGAGGTTTTATTCTGGAACCCTGTAGCCTGGGGCCATAACTGAGGATTGATTCTGGAACCCTGTGGCCTGGGCACATGACAACGGTGGATTCTGGAACCCTGTGGACTAGGAACATGACTGAGGTTTTATTTTGGAACCTTGTAGCCTGGGAACATAACTGAGGATTGATTCTGGAACCCTGTGGCCTGGGAACATGACATTGGTGGATTCTGGAACCCTGAGGCCTGGGAACATGACATCTGTTTAGATTGTGGAATACTGTGCCCTGGGAACGTGACTGAGCCTTGGTTCTGGAACCCTGTGGACTGGGAACATGACTGACGTTTTATTCTGGAACCCTGTAGCCTGGGAACATAACTGAGGATTGATTCTGGAACCCTGTGGCCTGGGAACATGACTGGGATTTGATTTCTGAAACCTGTGTCCAGGGAAAATGACTGAGGTTTTATTCTGGAACCCTGTGTCCTGGGAACACGACTGAGGTTTGATTCTGGAACCATGTGGCCGGGGAATATGACTTAGGTTTGATTCTGGAAACCATTGGCCTGGGAACATGACTGATGTTAGAGTGTGGAATCCTGTGGCCTGGGAACATGACATCGGTTTGGATTCTGGTACCCTGTTGCCTGGAAACATGAAATCGGTTTGATTCTGGAAACCTTAGGCCTGGGAATATGACTGAGGTTTGATGGTGGTACCCTATGGCCTGGCAATATGACTGAGGTTTGATTCTGGATCCCTGTGGCCTGGGAACATGACATCTGTTTAGATTGTGGAATACTGTGCCCCGAGAACCTGACTGAGCCTTGGTTCTGGAACCCTGTGGACTGGGAACTTGACTGACGTTTTATTCTGGAACCCTGTGTCCTGGGAACATGACATGGGTGGATTCTGGAACCCTGAGGCCTGGGACCATGAAATCTGTTTAGATTGTGGAATACTGTGGCCTGGGAACTTGACTGAGCCTTGGCTCTGGAAACCTGTGGACTGGGAATATGACTGAGGTTTTATTCTGGAACCCTGTAGCCTGGGAACATAACTGAGGATTCACTTTGGAACCCTGTGGCCCAGGAACATGACATGGGTGGATTCTGGAAACCTGAGGCCTTGGAACATGACATCTGTTTAGATTGTGGAATACTGTGGCCCGGGAACCTGACTGAGCCTTGGTTCTGGAACCCTGTGGACTGGGAACATGACTGAGATTTTATTCTGGAACCCTGTAGCCTGGGAACATAACTGAGGATTGATTCTGGAAGCCTGTGGCCTGGGAACATGACATTGGTGGATTCTGGAACTCTGTGGCCTGGGAACCTGCGAACGGTTTGACTCTGGTACCCTGTGGCCTGGGAACATGTCTGAGGTTTGATGGTGGAAACCTGTGGCCTGGCAACATGACTGAGGATTGATTCTGGAAGACTGTGGCCAGGGAACATGATATCTGGTTGATTCTGGAAACCTGTGTCCTGGGAACAAGACTGAAGTTTGATTCTGGAACCCTGTGGCCTGGGAACATGACTGAGGTTTGTTTCTGGAAGCCAGTTCCCTGGGAACATGACTGCGGTTTGATTCTGGACACCTGTGTCCTGGGAACAAGACTGAGGTTTGATTCTGCAACCCTGTGGCTTGGGAACATGACTGAGGTTTGTTTCTGGAAGCCTCTTCTCTGGGAACATGACTGAGGTTTGATTCTGGACACCTGTGTCCTGGGAACATGACTGACGTTTGATTGTTGAAACCTGTGGCCTTCGAACATGACTCAGGTTGATTCTGGAACCATGTGTCCTGGGAATATGACTGAGGTTTGATTCTGGAAACCTTTGTCCTGGGAAAATGACTGAGGTTTCATTGTGGAAACATGTGGCCTGGGATCATGACTGAGGTTTGATGGTGGAACACTCTGGCCTGGCAAAATGACTGAGGCATGATTCTGGAGCCCTGTTAACTGGGAACATGACTGAGGTTTGATGGCAGAAACCTGTGGACTGGCAACATGACTGAGGTTTGATTTGGAACCCTGTGCACGGGGACCATGACTGAGGCCTGATACTGGAACCCCGTGGCATGGGAACATGACATTGGTTTGATTCTGGAACCCTGTTTACTGGGAACATGACTGAGGTTTCATGGTTGATTCCTGTGGCCTGGCCACATGATTGAGGTTTGATAGTGGAACCCTCAGGCTTGGGAACATGAGTGAGGCTTGATGGTGGAACCCTGTGGCCTGGCAATATGCCTGAGGTTTGATAGTGGAACCCTGTGGCTTGGCAAGATGACTTAGGTTTGATTGTGGAACACTCTGGCCTGGGAACATGACTGAGGCTTGATGGTGGAACCGTGTCCTTTCCAAAGGACTGAGGTTTGATTGTGGAACCCTCTGGCCTGGGAATATGACTGAGGTTTAATTGTGGAACCCTGTGGCCTGGGAACATGACTGGGATTTGATTTCTGAAACCTGTGTCCAGGGAACATGACTGAGGTTTTATTCTGGAACCCTGTGTCCTGGGAACACGACTGAGGTTTGATTCTGGAACCATGTGGCCTGGGAATATGAGTGAGGTTTGATTCTGGAAACCATTGGCCTGGGAACATGACTGATGTTAGAATGTGGAATCCTGTGGCCTGGGAACATGACATCGGTTTGGATTCTGGTACCCTGTTGCCTGGGAAAATGAAATCGGTTTGATTCTGTAACCTGAGGTCTGGGAATATGACTGAGGTTTGATTGTGGTACCCTACGGCCTGGCAACATGACTGAGGTTTGATTCTGGATGCCTGTGGCCTGGGAACATGACGGAGTCATGATTCTGGAAACCTGTGGCCTGGGAACCTGACATCTGTTTAGATTGTGGAATACTGTGCACCGGGAAACTGACTGAGCCTTGGTTCTGGAACCCTGTGGACTGGGAACATGACTGAGGTTTTATTCTGGAACCCTGTAGTCTGGGACCATAACTGAGTATTGATTCTGGAACCCTGTGGCCTGGGCACATGACAACGGTGGATTCTGGAACCCTGTGGACTAGGAACATGACTGAGGTTTTATTCTGGAACCTTGTAGCCTGGGAACATAACTGAGGATTGATTCTGGAACCCTGTGGCCTGGGAACATGACATGGGTGGATTCTGGAACCCTGAGGCCTGGGAACATGACATCTGTTTAGACTGTGGAATACTGTGCCCTGGGAACGTGACTGAGCCTTGGTTCTGGAACCCTGTGGACTGGGAACATGACTGACGTTTTATTCTGGAACCCTGTAGCCTGGGAACATAACTGAGGATTGATTCTGCAACCCTGTGGCCTGGGAATATGACTGGGATTTGATTTCTGAAACCTGTGTCCAGGGAAAATGACTGAGGGTTTATTCTGGAACCCTGGTTAATGGGAACACGACTGAGGTTTGATTCTGGAACCATGTGGCCTGGGAATATGACTTTGGTTTGATTCTGGAAACCATTGGCCTGGGAACATGACTGATGTTAGAGTGTGGAATCCTGTGCCCTGGGAACATGACATCGGTTTGGATTCTGGTACCCTGTTGCCTGGAAACATGAAATCGGTTTGATTCTGGAAACCTTAGGCCTGGGAATATGACTGAGGTTTGATGGTGGTACCCTATGGCATGGCAATATGACTGAGGTTTGATTCTGGATCCCTGTGGCCTGGGAACATGACATCTATTTAGATTGTGGAATACTGTGCCCCGGGAACCTGACTGAGCCTTGGTTCTGGAACCCTGTGGACTGGGAACTTGACTGACGTTTTATTCTGGAACCCTGTGTCCTGGGAACATGACATGGGTGGATTCTGGAACCCTGAGGCCTGGGACCATGAAATCTTTTTAGATTGTGGAATACTGTGGCCTGGGAACTTGACTGAACCTTGGTTCTGGAAACCTGTGGACTGGGAATATGACTGAGATTTTATTCTGGAACCCTGTAGCCTGGGAACATAACTGAGGATTCACTTTGGAACCCTGTGGCCCAGGAACATGACATGGGTGGATTCTGGAAACCTGAGGCCTTGGAATATGACATCTGTTTAGATTGTGGAATACTGTGTCCCGGGAACCTGACTGAGCCTTGGTTCAGGAACCCTGTGGACTGGGAACATAACTGAGGATTGATTCTGGAACCCTGTGGCCTGGGAACATGACATCGGTGGATTCTGGAACTCTGTGGCCTGGGAACCTGCGAACGGTTTGACTCTGGTACCCTGTGGCCTGGGAACATGTCTGAGGTTTGATGGTGGAAACCTGTGGCCTGGCAACATGACTGAGGATTGATTCTGGAAGACTGTGGCCAGGGAACATGATATCTGGTTGATTCTGGAAACCTGTGTCCTGGGAACAAGACTGAAGTTTGATTCTGGAACCCTGTGGCCTGGGAACATGACTGAGGTTTGTTTCTGAAGCCTGTTCCCTGGGAACATGACTGCGGTTTCATTCTGGACACCTGTGTCCTGGGAACAAGACTGAGGTTTGACTCTGCAACCCTGTGGCTTGGGAACATGACTGAGGTTTGTTTCTGGAAGCCTCTTCTCTGGGAACATGACTGAGGTTTGATTGTTGAAACCTGTGGCCTTCGAACATGGCTCAGGTTGATTCTGGAACCATGTGTCCTGGGAATATGACTGAGGTTTGATTCTGGAAAACTTTGTCCTGGGAAAATGACTGAGGTTTCATTGTGGAAACATGTGGCCTGGGATCATGACTGAGGTTTGATGGTGGAACACTCTGGCCTGGGAACATGACTGAGGCTTGATGGTGGAACCGTGTCCTGGCAACAGGACTGAGGTTTGATTGTGGAACCCTCTGGCCTGGGAATATGACTGAGGTTTAATTGTGGAACCCTGTGGCCTGGGAACATGACTGGGATTTGATTTCTGAAACCTGTGTCCAGGGAACATGACTGAGGTTTTATTCTGGAACCCTGTGTCCTGGGAACACGACTGAGGTTTGATTCTGGAACCATGTGGCCTGGGAATATGACTGAGGTTTGATTCTGGAAACCATTGGCCTGGGAACATGACTGATGTTAGAATGTGGAATCCTGTGGCCTGGGAACATGACATCGGTTTGGATTCTGGTACCCTGTTGCCTGGGAACATGAAATCGGTTTGATTCTGTAAACCTGAGGTCTGGGAATATGACTGAGGTTTGATTGTGGTACCCTATGGCCTGGCAACATGACTGAGGTTTGATTCTGGATGCCTGTGGCCTGGGGACATGACTGAGGCATGATTCTGGAAACCTGTGGCCTGGGAACATGACATCTGTTTAGATTGTGGAATACTGTGCCCCGGGAGACTGACTGAGCCTTGGTTCTGGAACCCTGTGGACTGGGAACATGACTGAGGTTTTATTCTGGAACCCTGTAGCCTGGGACCATAACTGAGGATTGATTCTGGAAGCCTGTGGCCTGGGAACATGACATTGGTGGATTCTGGAACCCTGAGTCCTGGAACCATGAAATCTGTTTAGATTGTGGAATACTGTGGCCCGGGAACCTGACTGAGCCTTGGTTCTGGAACCCTGTGGACTGGGAACAGGACTGAGGTTTTATTCTGGAACCCTGTAGCCTGGGAACATAACTGAGGATTCACTTTGGAACCCTGTGGCCGAGGAACATGACATGGGTGGATTCTGGAAACCTGAGGCCTTGGAACATGACATCTGTTTAGATTGTGGAATACAGTGGCCCGGGAACCTGACTGAGCCTTGGTTCTGGAACCCTGTGGACTGGGAACATGACTGAGATTTTATTCTGGGACCCTGTAGCCTGGGAACATAACTGAGGATTGATTCTGGAACCCTGTGGCCTGGGAACATGACATCGGTGGATTCTGGAACTCTGTGGCCTGGGAACCTGCGAACGGTTTGACTCTGGTACCCTGTGGCCTGGGAACATGTCTGAGGTTTGATGGTGGAAACCTGTGGCCTGGCAACATGACTGAGGATTGATTCTGGAAGACTGTGGCCAGGGAACATGATATCTGGTTGATTCTGGAAACCTGTGTCCTGGGAACAAGACTGAAGTTTGATTCTGGAACCCTGTGGCCTTTGAACATGACATCTGTTTAGACTGTGGAATACTGTTCCCTGGGAACTTGACTGAGCCTTGGTTCTGGAACCCTGTGGACTGGGAACATGACTGACGTTTTATTCTGGAACCCTGTAGCCTGGGAACATAACTGAGGATTGATTCTGGAACCCTGTGGCCTGGGAACATGACTGGGATTTGATTTCTGAAACCTGTGTCCAGGGAAAATGACTGAGGTTTTATTCTGGAACCCTGTGTCCTGGGAACACGACTGAGGTTTGATTCTGGAACCATGTGGCCTGGGAATATGACTTAGGTTTGATTCTGGAAACCATTGGCCTGGGAACATGACTGATGTTAGAGTGTGGAATCCTGTGCCCTGGGGACATGACATCGGTTTGGATTCTGGTACCCTGTTGCCTGGAAACATGAAATCGGTTTGATTCTGGAAACCTTAGGCCTGGGAATATGACTGAGGTTTGATGGTGGTACCCTATGGCTTGGCAATATGACTGAGGTTTGATTCTGGATCCCTGTGGCCTGGGAACATGACATCTGTTTAGATTGTGGAATACTGTGCCCCGGGAACCTGACTGAGCCTTGGTTCTGGAACCCTGTGGACTGGGAACTTGACTGACGTTTTATTCTGGAACCCTGTGTCCTGGGAACATGACATGGGTGGATTCTGGAACCCTGAGTCCTGGGACCATGAAATCTGTTTAGATTGTGGAATACTGTGTCCTGGGAACTTGACTGAGCCTTGGTTCTGTAAACCTGTGGACTGGGAATATGACTGAGGTTTTATTCTGGAACCCTGTAGCCTGGGAACATAACTGAGGATTCACTTTGGAACCCTGTGGCCCAGGAACATGACATGGGTGGATTCTGGAAACCTGAGGCCTTGGAACATGACATCTGTTTAGATTGTGGAATACTGTGCCCCGGGAAACTGACTGAGCCTTGGTTCTGGAACCCTGTGGACTGGGAACATGACTGAGGTTTTATTCTGGAACCCTGTAGCCTGGGACCATAACTGAGGATTCATTCTGGAACCCTGTGTCCTGGGCACATGAAAACGGTGGATTCTGGAACCCTGTGGACTAGGAACATGACTGAGGTTTTATTCTGGAACCTTGTAGCCTGGGAGCATAATTGAGGATTGATTCTGGAACCCTGTGGCCTGGGAACATGACATGGGTGGATTCTGGAACCCTGAGGCCTGGGAACATGACATCTGTTTAGACTGTGGAATACTGTGCCCTGGGAACGTGACTGAGCCTTGGTTCTGGAACCCTGTGGACTGGGAACATGACTGACGTTTTATTCTGGAACCCTGTAGCCTGGGAACATAACTGAGGATTGATTCTGGAACCCTGTGGCCTGGGAACATGACTGGGATTTGATTTCTGAAACCTGTGTCCAGGGAACATGACTGAGGTTTTATTCTGGAACCCTGTTTCCTGGGAACACGACTGAGGTTTGATTCTGGAACCATGTGGCCTGGGAATATGACTTAGGTTTGATTCTGGAAACCATTGGCCTGGGAACATGACTGATGTTAGAGTGTGGAATCCTGTGCCCTGGGAACATGACATCGGTTTGGATTCTGGTACCCTGTTGCCTGGAAACATGAAATCGGTTTGATTCTGGAAACCTTAGGCCTGGGAATATGACTGAGGTTTGATGGTGGTACCCTATGGTCTGGCAATATGACTGAGGTTTGATTCTGGATCCCTGTGGCCTGGGAACATGACATCTGTTTAGATTGTGGAATACTGTGCCCCGGGAACCTGACTGAGCCTTGGTTCTGGAACCCTGTGGACTGGGAACTTGACTGACGTTTTATTCTGGAACCCTGTGTCCTGGGAACATGACATGGGTGGATTCTGGAACCCTGAGGCCTGGAACCATGAAATCTGTTTAGATTGTGGAATACTGTGGCCCGGGAACCTGACTGAGCCTTGGTTCTGGAACCCTGTGGACTGGGAACATGACTGAGGTTTTATTCTGGAACCCTGTAGCCTGGGAACATAACTGAGGATTCACTTTGGAACCCTGTGGCCGAGGAACATGACATGGGTGGATTCTGGAAACCTGAGGCCTTGGAACATGACATCTGTTTAGATTGTGGAATACAGTGGCCCGGGAACCTGACTGAGCCTTGGTTCTGGAACCCTGTGGACTGGGAACATGACTGAGATTTTATTCTGGGACCCTGTAGCCTGGGAACATAACTGAGGATTGATTCTGGAACCCTGTGGCCTGGGAACATGACATCGGTGGATTCTGGAACTCTGTGGCCTGGGAACCTGCGAACGGTTTGACTCTGGTACCCTGTGGCCTGGGAACATGTCTGAGGTTTGATGGTGGAAACCTGTGGCCTGGCAACATGACTGAGGATTGATTCTGGAAGACTGTGGCCAGGGAACATGATATCTGGTTGATTCTGGAAACCTGTGTCCTGGGAACAAGACTGAAGTTTGATTCTGGAACCCTGTGGCCTTTGAACATGACATCTGTTTAGACTGTGGAATACTGTTCCCTGGGAACTTGACTGAGCCTTGGTTCTGGAACCCTGTGGACTGGGAACATGACTGACGTTTTATTCTGGAACCCTGTAGCCTGGGAACATAACTGAGGATTGATTCTGGAACCCTGTGGCCTGGGAACATGACTGGGATTTGATTTCTGAAACCTGTGTCCAGGGAAAATGACTGAGGTTTTATTCTGGAACCCTGTGTCCTGGGAACACGACTGAGGTTTGATTCTGGAACCATGTGGCCTGGGAATATGACTTAGGTTTGATTCTGGAAACCATTGGCCTGGGAACATGACTGATGTTAGAGTGTGGAATCCTGTGCCCTGGGGACATGACATCGGTTTGGATTCTGGTACCCTGTTGCCTGGAAACATGAAATCGGTTTGATTTTGGAAACCTTAGGCCTGGGAATATGACTGAGGTTTGATGGTGGTACCCTATGGCTTGGCAATATGACTGAGGTTTGATTCTGGATCCCTGTGGCCTGGGAACATGACATCTGTTTAGATTGTGGAATACTGTGCCCCGGGAACCTGACTGAGCCTTGGTTCTGGAACCCTGTGGACTGGGAACTTGACTGACGTTTTATTCTGGAACCCTGTGTCCTGGGAACATGACATGGGTGGATTCTGGAACCCTGAGTCCTGGGACCATGAAATCTGTTTAGATTGTGGAATACTGTGTCCTGGGAACTTGACTGAGCCTTGGTTCTGTAAACCTGTGGACTGGGAATATGACTGAGGTTTTATTCTGGAACCCTGTAGCCTGGGAACATAACTGAGGATTCACTTTGGAACCCTGTGGCCCAGGAACATGACATGGGTGGATTCTGGAAACCTGAGGCCTTGGAACATGACATCTGTTTAGATTGTGGAATACTGTGCCCCGGGAAACTGACTGAGCCTTGGTTCTGGAACCCTGTGGACTGGGAACATGACTGAGGTTTTATTCTGGAACCCTGTAGCCTGGGACCATAACTGAGGATTCATTCTGGAACCCTGTGTCCTGGGCACATGAAAACGGTGGATTCTGGAACCCTGTGGACTAGGAACATGACTGAGGTTTTATTCTGGAACCTTGTAGCCTGGGAGCATAATTGAGGATTGATTCTGGAACCCTGTGGCCTGGGAACATGACATGGGTGGATTCTGGAACCCTGAGGCCTGGGAACATGACATCTGTTTAGACTGTGGAATACTGTGCCCTGGGAACGTGACTGAGCCTTGGTTCTGGAACCCTGTGGACTGGGAACATGACTGACGTTTTATTCTGGAACCCTGTAGCCTGGGAACATAACTGAGGATTGATTCTGGAACCCTGTGGCCTGGGAACATGACTGGGATTTGATTTCTGAAACCTGTGTCCAGGGAACATGACTGAGGTTTTATTCTGGAACCCTGTTTCCTGGGAACACGACTGAGGTTTGATTCTGGAACCATGTGGCCTGGGAATATGACTTAGGTTTGATTCTGGAAACCATTGGCCTGGGAACATGACTGATGTTAGAGTGTGGAATCCTGTGCCCTGGGAACATGACATCGGTTTGGATTCTGGTACCCTGTTGCCTGGAAACATGAAATCGGTTTGATTCTGGAAACCTTAGGCCTGGGAATATGACTGAGGTTTGATGGTGGTACCCTATGGTCTGGCAATATGACTGAGGTTTGATTCTGGATCCCTGTGGCCTGGGAACATGACATCTGTTTAGGTTGTGGAATACTGTGCCCCGGGAACCTGACTGAGCCTTGGTTCTGGAACCCTGTGGACTGGGAACTTGACTGACGTTTTATTCTGGAACCCTGTGTCCTGGGAACATGACATGGGTGGATTCTGGAACCCTGAGGCCTGGAACCATGAAATCTGTTTAGATTGTGGAATACTGTGGCCCGGGAACCTGACTGAGCCTTGGTTCTGGAACCCTGTGGACTGGGAACAGGACTGAGGTTTTATTCTGGAACCCTGTAGCCTGGGAACATAACTGAGGATTCACTTTGGAACCCTGTGGCCCAGGAACATGACATGGGTGGATTCTGGAAACCTGAGGCCTTGGAACATGACATCTGTTTAGATTGTGGAATACTGTGGCCCGGGAACCTGACTGAGCCTTGGTTCTGGAACCCTGTGGACTGGGAACATGACTGAGGTTTTATTCTGGAACCCTGTAGCCTGGGAACATAACTGAGGATTCACTTTGGAACCCTGTGGCCGAGGAACATGACATGGGTGGATTCTGGAAACCTGAGGCCTTGGAACATGACATCTGTTTAGATTGTGGAATACAGTGGCCCGGGAACCTGACTGAGCCTTGGTTCTGGAACCCTGTGGACTGGGAACATGACTGAGATTTTATTCTGGGACCCTGTAGCCTGGGAACATAACTGAGGATTGATTCTGGAACCCTGTGGCCTGGGAACATGACATCGGTGGATTCTGGAACTCTGTGGCCTGGGAACCTGCGAACGGTTTGACTCTGGTACCCTGTGGCCTGGGAACATGTCTGAGGTTTGATGGTGGAAACCTGTGGCCTGGCAACATGACTGAGGATTGATTCTGGAAGACTGTGGCCAGGGAACATGATATCTGGTTGATTCTGGAAACCTGTGTCCTGGGAACAAGACTGAAGTTTGATTCTGGAACCCTGTGGCCTTTGAACATGACATCTGTTTAGACTGTGGAATACTGTTCCCTGGGAACTTGACTGAGCCTTGGTTCTGGAACCCTGTGGACTGGGAACATGAGTGACGTTTTATTCTGGAACCCTGTAGCCTGGGAACATAACTGAGGATTGATTCTGGAACCCTGTGGCCTGGGAACATGACTGGGATTTGATTTCTGAAACCTGTGTCCAGGGAAAATGACTGAGGTTTTATTCTGGAACCCTGTGTCCTGGGAACACGACTGAGGTTTGATTCTGGAACCATGTGGCCTGGGAATATGACTTAGGTTTGATTCTGGAAACCATTGGCCTGGGAACATGACTGATGTTAGAGTGTGGAATCCTGTGCCCTGGGGACATGACATCGGTTTGGATTCTGGTACCCTGTTGCCTGGAAACATGAAATCGGTTTGATTCTGGAAACCTTAGGCCTGGGAATATGACTGAGGTTTGATGGTGGTACCCTATGGCTTGGCAATATGACTGAGGTTTGATTCTGGATCCCTGTGGCCTGGGAACATGACATCTGTTTAGATTGTGGAATACTGTGCCCCGGGAACCTGACTGAGCCTTGGTTCTGGAACCCTGTGGACTGGGAACTTGACTGACGTTTTATTCTGGAACCCTGTGTCCTGGGAACATGACATGGGTGGATTCTGGAACCCTGAGTCCTGGGACCATGAAATCTGTTTAGATTGTGGAATACTGTGTCCTGGGAACTTGACTGAGCCTTGGTTCTGTAAACCTGTGGACTGGGAATATGACTGAGGTTTTATTCTGGAACCCTGTAGCCTGGGAACATAACTGAGGATTCACTTTGGAACCCTGTGGCCCAGGAACATGACATGGGTGGATTCTGGAAACCTGAGGCCTTGGAACATGACATCTGTTTAGATTGTGGAATACTGTGCCCCGGGAAACTGACTGAGCCTTGGTTCTGGAACCCTGTGGACTGGGAACATGACTGAGGTTTTATTCTGGAACCCTGTAGCCTGGGACCATAACTGAGGATTCATTCTGGAACCCTGTGTCCTGGGCACATGAAAACGGTGGATTCTGGAACCCTGTGGACTAGGAACATGACTGAGGTTTTATTCTGGAACCTTGTAGCCTGGGAGCATAATTGAGGATTGATTCTGGAACCCTGTGGCCTGGGAACATGACATGGGTGGATTCTGGAACCCTGAGGCCTGGGAACATGACATCTGTTTAGACTGTGGAATACTGTGCCCTGGGAACGTGACTGAGCCTTGGTTCTGGAACCCTGTGGACTGGGAACATGACTGACGTTTTATTCTGGAACCCTGTAGCCTGGGAACATAACTGAGGATTGATTCTGGAACCCTGTGGCCTGGGAACATGACTGGGATTTGATTTCTGAAACCTGTGTCCAGGGAACATGACTGAGGTTTTATTCTGGAACCCTGTGTCCTGGGAACACGACTGAGGTTTGATTCTGGAACCATGTGGCCTGGGAATATGACTTAGGTTTGATTCTGGAAACCATTGGCCTGGGAACATGACTGATGTTAGAGTGTGGAATCCTGTGCCCTGGGAACATGACATCGGTTTGGATTCTGGTACCCTGTTGCCTGGAAACATGAAATCGGTTTGATTCTGGAAACCTTAGGCCTGGGAATATGACTGAGGTTTGATGGTGGTACCCTATGGCCTGGCAATATGACTGAGGTTTGATTCTGGATCCCTGTGGCCTGGGAACATGACATCTGTTTAGATTGTGGAATACTGTGCCCCTGGAACCTGACTGAGCCTTGGTTCTGGAACCCTGTGGACTGGGAACTTGACTGACGTTTTATTCTGGAACCCTGTGTCCTGGGAACATGACATGGGTGGATTCTGGAACCCTGAGGCCTGGAACCATGAAATCTGTTTAGATTGTGGAATACTGTGGCCTGGGAACTTGACTGAGCCTTGGTTCTGGAAACCTGTGGACTGGGAATATGACTGAGGTTTTATTCTGGAACCCTGTAGCCTGGGAACATAACTGAGGATTGATTCTGGAAGCCTGTGGCCTGGGAACATGACATTGGTGGATTCTGGAACTCTGTGGCCTGGGAACCTGCGAACGGTTTGACTCTGGTACCCTGTGGCCTGGGAACATGTCTGAGGTTTGATGGTGGAAACCTGTGGCCTGGCAACATGACTGAGGATTGATTCTGGAAGACTGTGGCCAGGGAACATGATATCTGGTTGATTCTGGAAACCTGTGTCCTGGGAACAAGACTGAAGTTTGATTCTGGAACCCTGTGGCTTGGGAACATGACTGAGGTTTGTTTCTGAAGCCTGTTCCCTGGGAACATGACTGCGGTTTGATTCTGGACACCTGTGTCCTGGGAACAAGACTGAGGTTTGACTCTGCAACCCTGTGGCTTGGGAACATAACTGAGGTTTGTTTCTGGAAGCCTCTTCTCTGGGAACATGACTGAGGTTTGATTCTGGACACCTGTGTCCTGGGAACATGACTGACGTTTGATTGTTGAAACCTGTGGCCTTCGAACATGACTCAGGTTGATTCTGGAACCATGTGTCCTGGGAATATGACTGAGGTTTGATTCTGGAAAACTTTGTCCTGGGAAAATGACTGAGGTTTCATTGTGGAAACATGTGGCCTGGGATCATGACTGAGGTTTGATGGTGGAACACTCTGGCCTGGGAACATGACTGAGGCTTGATGGTGGAACCGTGTCCTGGCAAAACGACTGAGGTTTGATTGTGGAACCCTCTGGCCTGGGAATATGACTGAGGTTTAATTGTGGAACCCTGTGGCCTGGGAACATGACTGGGATTTGATTTCTGAAACCTGTGTCCAGGGAATATGACTGAGGTTTGATTCTGGAACCACGTGGCCTGGGAATATGACTTAGGTTTGATTCTGAAAACCATTGGCCAGGGAACATGACTGATGTTTGAGTGTGGAATCCTGTGCCCTGGGAACATGACATCGGTTTGGATTCTGGTACCCTGTTGCCTGGAAACATGAAATCGGTTTGATTCTGGAAACCTTAGGCCTGGGAATATGACTGAGGTTTGATGGTGGTACCCTATGGACTGGCAACATGACTGAGGTTTGATTCTGGATCCCTGTGGCCTGGGAACATGACATCTGTTTAGATTGTGGAATACTGTGCCCCGGGAACCTGACTGAGCCTTGGTTCTGGACCCCTGTGGACTGGGAACATGACTGAGGTTTTATTCTGGAACCCTGTGTCCTGTTAACATGACATGGGTGGATTCTGGAACCCTGAGGCCTGGGAACATGAAATCTGTTTAGAGTGTGGAATACTGTGGCCTGGGAACTTGGCTGAGCCTTGGTTCTGGAAACCTGTGGACTGGGAATATGACTGAGGTTTTATTCTGGAGCCGTGTAGACTTGGAACATAACTGAGGATTCACTTTGGAACCCTGTGGCCCAGGAACATGACATGGGTGGATTCTGGAAACCTGAGGCCTTGGAACATGACATCTGTTTAGATTGTGGAATACTGTGGCCCGGGAACCTGACTGAGCCTTGGTTCTGGAACCCTGTGGACTGGGAACATGACTGAGGTTTTATTCTGGAACCCTGTCGCCTGGGAACATAACTGAGGATTGATTCTGGAAGCCTGTGGCCTGGGAACATGACATCGGTGGATTCTGGAACACTGTGGCCTGGGAACCTGCGGACGGTTTGACTCTGGAACCCTGTGGCCTGGGAACATGTCTGAGGTTTGATGGTGGAAACCTGTGGCCTGGCAACATGACTGAGGTTTGATTCTGAAAGACTGTGGCCAGGGAACATGATATCGGGTTGATTCTGGAAACCTGTGTCCTGGGAACAAGACTGAGGTTTGATTTTGGAACCCTGTTGCCTGGGAACATGACTGACGTTTGTTTCTGGAAGCCTGTCCCCTTGGAATATGACGGAGGTTTGATTCTGGACACCTGTGTCCTGGAAACATGACTGAGGTTTGATTGTTGAAACCCGTGGCTTGCGAACATGACTCAGGTTTGATTCTGGAACCATGTGTCCTGGGAATATGACTGAGGTTTGATTCTGGAAACCTTTGTCCTGGGAAAATGACTGAGGTTTCATTGTGGAAACATGTGGCCGGGGATCATTACTGAGGTTTAATGGTGGAACACTCTGGCCTCGCAAAATGACTGAGGCTTGATTCTGGAACCCTGGGGCCTGGGAACTTGACTGAGGTCGGATGGCAGAAACCTGTGGATTGGCAACATGACTGAGGTTTGATTGTGGAACCCTGTGCACGGGGACCATGACTGAGGCCTGATACTGGAACCCCGTGGCGTGGGAACATGACATTGGTTTGATTCTGGAGCCCTGTTTACTTGGAACATGACTGAGGATTGATGGTTGAACCCTGTGTCCTGGCAACATGATTGAGGTTTGATAGTGGAACCCTCAGGCTTGGGAACATGAGTGAGGCTTGATGATGGAACCCTGTGGCCGGGCAACATGCCTGAGGTTTGATGGTGGAACCCTGTGGCTTGGCAAGATGACTTAGGTTTGATTGTGGAACACTCTGGCCTGGGAACATGAGTGAGGCTTGATGGTGGAACCGTGGCCTGGCAACAGGACTGAGGTTTGATTGTGTAACCCTCTGGCCTGGGATTATGACTGAGGTTTAATTGTGGAACCCTGTGGCCTGGGAACATGACTGGGATTTGATTTCTGAAACCTGTGTCCAGGGAACATGACTGAGGTTTTATTCTGGAACCCTGTGTCCTGGGAACACGACTGAGGTTTGATTCTGTAACCATGTGGCCTGGGAATATGACTGAGGTTTGATTCTGGAAACCATTGGCCTGGGAACATGACTGATGTTAGAATGTGGAATCCTGTGGCCTGGGAACATGACATCGGTTTGGATTCTGGTACCCTGTTGCCTGGGAACATGAAATCGGTTTGATTCTGTTAACCTGAGGTCTGGGAATATGACTGAGGTTTGATTGTGGTACCCTACGGCCTGGCAACATGACTGAGGTTTGATTTTGGATGCCTGTGGCCTGGGAACATGACTGAGGCATGATTCTGGAAACCTGTGGCCTGGGAACATAACATCTGTTTAGATTGTGGAATACTGTGCCCCGGGAACCTGACTGAGCCTTGGTTCTGGAACCCTGTGGACTGGGAACATGACTGAGGTTTTATTCTGGAACCCTGTAGCCTGGGGCCATAACTGAGGATTGATTCTGGAACCCTGTGGCCTGGGCACATGACAACGGTGGATTCTGGAACCCTGTGGACTAGGAACATGACTGAGGTTTTATTCTGGAACCTTGTAGCCTGGGAACATAACTGAGGATTGATTCTGGAACCCTGTGGCCTGGGAACATGACATTGGTGGATTCTGGAACCCTGAGGCCTGGGAACATGACATCTGTTTAGACTGTGGAATACTGTGCCCTGGGAACGTGACTGAGCCTTGGTTCTGGAACCCTGTGGACTGGGAACATGACTGACGTTTTATTCTGGAACCCTGTAGCCTGGGAACATAACTGAGGATTGATTCTGGAACCCTGTGGCCTGGGAACATGACTGGGATTTGATTTCTGAAACCTGTGTCCAGGGAAAATGACTGAGGTTTTATTCTGGAACCCTGTGTCCTGGGAACACGACTGAGGTTTGATTCTGGAACCATGTGGCCGGGGAATATGACTTAGGTTTGATTCTGGAAACCATTGGCCTGGGAACATGACTGATGTTAGAGTGTGGAATCCTGTGGCCTGGGAACATGACATCGGTTTGGATTCTGGTACCCTGTTGCCTGGAAACATGAAATCGGTTTGATTCTGGAAACCTTAGGCCTGGGAATATGACTGAGGTTTGATGGTGGTACCCTATGGCCTGGCAATATGACTGAGGTTTGATTCTGGATCCCTGTGGCCTGGGAACATGACATCTGTTTAGATTGTGGAATACTGTGCCCCGGGAACCTGACTGAGCCTTGGTTCTGGAACCCTGTGGACTGGGAACTTGACTGACGTTTTATTCTGGAACCCTGTGTCCTGGGAACATGACATGGGTGGATTCTGGAACCCTGAGGCCTGGGACCATGAAATCTGTTTAGATTGTGGAATACTGTGGCCTGGGAACGTGACTGAGCCTTGGTTCTGGAACCCTGTGGCCTGGGAACATGACTGAGGTTTGTTTCTGGAAGCCTGTTCCCTTGGAATATGACTGAGGTTTGATTCTGGACACCTGTGTCCTGGAAACATGACTGAGGTTTGATTGTTGAAACCTGTGGCCTGCGAACATGACTCAGGTTTGACTCTGGAACCATGTGTCCTGGGAATATGACTGAGGTTTGATTCTGGAACCCTGTGGCCTTGGAACATGACTGGGATTTGATTTCTGAAACCTGTGTCCAGGGAACATGACTGAGGTTTTATTCTGGAACCCTGTGTCCTGGGAACACGACTGAGGTTTGATTCTGTAACCATGTGGCCTGGCAAAATGACTGAGGCTTGATTCTGGAACCCTGGGGCCTGGGAACTTGACTGAGGTCGGATGGCAGAAACCTGTGGATTGGCAACATGACTGAGGTTTGATTGTGGAACCCTGTGCACGGGGACCATAACTGAGGCCTGATACTGGAACCCCGTGCCGTGGAAACATGACATTGGTTTGATTCTGGAGCCCTGTTTACTTGGAACATGACTGAGGATTGATGGTTGAACCCTGTGTCCTGGCAACATGATTGAGGTTTGATAGTGGAACCCTCAGGCTTGGGAACATGAGTGAGGCTTGATGGTGGAACCGAGGCCTGGCAACAGGACTGAGGTTTGATGGTGGAACCCTCTGGCCTGGGAATATGACTGAGGTTTAATTGTGGAACCCTGTGGCCTGGGAACATGACTGGGATTTTATTTCTGAAACCTGTGTCCAGGGAAGATGACTGAGGTTTTATTCTGGACCACTGTGTCCTGGGAACAGGACATGGGTGGATTCTGGAACCCTGAGGCCTGGGAACATGACATCTGTTTAGATTGTGGAATACTGTGCCCCGGGAACCTGACTGAGCCTTGGTTCAGGAACCCTGTAGATTGGGAACATAACTGAAGATTGATTCTGGAAACCTGTGACCTGGGAACCTGCGAACGGTTTGACTCTGGTACCCTGTGGCCTGGGAACATGTCTGTGGTTTGATGGTGAAAACCTTTGGCCTGGCAACATGATTGAGGTTTGATTCTGGAAGACTGTGGCCAGGGAAAACGACTGAGTTTTTATTCTGGAGCCATGTGGCCTGGCAACATAACTGAGGTTTGATTCTGGATCTCTGTGGCCTGGGAAAATGACTGAGGCGTGATTCTGGACACCTGTGGCCTGGAAATATGACATCTGTTTAGATTGTGGAATACTTTGGCCCGGGAACCTCACTGAGCCTTGGTTCTGGAACACTGTGCACTAGGAACATGACTGAGGTTTTATTCTGGAACCCTGTAGCCTGGGAACATAACTGAGGATTGATTCTGGAACCCTGTGGCCTGGGAACATAACATGGGTTGATTCTGGAAACCTGTGTCCTGGGAACAAGACTGAGGTTTGATTCTGGAACCCTGATGCCTGGGAACTTGACTGAGGTTTGTTTCTGGAAGCCTGTTCTCTGGGAACATGACTGAGGTTTGATTCTGGACACCTGTGTCCTGGGAACATGACTGAGGTTTGATTGTTTAAACCTGTGGCCTTCGAACATGACTCAGGTTGATTCTGGAACCATGTGTCCTGGGAATATGACTGAGGTTTGATTCTGGAAACCTTTGTCCTGGGAAAATGACTGAGGTTTTATTGTGGAAACATGTGGCCTGGGATCATGACTGAGGTTGGATGGTGGAACACTCTGGCCTGGCAAAATGACTGAGGCTTGATTCTGGAGACCTGTTTACTGGGAACATGACTGAGGTTTGATGGCAGAAACCTGTGGACTGGCAACATGACTGACGTTTGATTTGGAACCCTGTGCACGGGGACCATGACTGAGGCCTGATACTGGAACCCCGTGGCATGGGAACATGACATTGGTTTGATTCTGGAGCCCTGTTTACTGGGAACATGACTGAGGTTTCATGGTTGAATCCTGTGGCCTGGCAACATGATTGAGGTTTGATAGTGGAACCCTCAGGCTTGGGAACATGAGTGAGGCTTGATGGTGGAACCGTGGCCTGGCAACAGGACTGAGGTTTGATTGTGTAACCCTCTGGCCTGGGATTATGACTGAGGTTTAATTGTGGAACCCTGTGGCCTGGGAACATGACTGGGATTTGATTTCTGAAACCTGTGTCCAGGGAACATGACTGAGGTTTTATTCTGGAACCCTGTGTCCTGGGAACACGACTGAGGTTTGATTCTGGAACCATGTGGCCTGGGAATATGACTTAGGTTTGATTCTGGAAACCATTGGCCTGGGAACATGACTGATGTTAGAGTGTGGAATCCTGTGCCCTGGGGACATGACATCGGTTTGGATTCTGGTACCCTGTTGCCTGGAAACATGAAATCGGTTTGATTCTGGAAACCTTAGGCCTGGGAATATGACTGAGGTTTGATGGTGGTACCCTATGGCTTGGCAATATGACTGAGGTTTGATTCTGGATCCCTGTGGCCTGGGAACATGACATCTGTTTAGATTGTGGAATACTGTGCCCCGGGAAACTGACTGAGCCTTGGTTCTGGAACCCTGTGGACTGGGAACTTGACTGACGTTTTATTCTGGAACCCTGTGTCCTGGGAACATGACATGGGTGGATTCTGGAACCCTGAGTCCTGGGACCATGAAATCTGTTTAGATTGTGGAATACTGTGTCCTGGGAACTTGACTGAGCCTTGGTTCTGTAAACCTGTGGACTGGGAATATGACTGAGGTTTTATTCTGGAACCCTGTAGCCTGGGAACATAACTGAGAATTCACTTTGGAACCCTGTGGCCCAGGAACATGACATGGGTGGATTCTGGAAACCTGAGGCCTTGGAACATGACATCTGTTTAGATTGTGGAATACTGTGCCCCGGGAAACTGACTGAGCCTTGGTTCTGGAACCCTGTGGACTGGGAACATGACTGAGGTTTTATTCTGGAACCCTGTAGCCTGGGACCATAACTGAGGATTCATTCTGGAACCCTGTGTCCTGGGCACATGAAAACGGTGGATTCTGGAACCCTGTGGACTAGGAACATGACTGAGGTTTTATTCTGGAACCTTGTAGCCTGGGAGCATAATTGAGGATTGATTCTGGAACCCTGTGGCCTGGGAACATGACATGGGTGGATTCTGGAACCCTGAGGCCTGGGAACATGACATCTGTTTAGACTGTGGAATACTGTGCCCTGGGAACGTGACTGAGCCTTGGTTCTGGAACCCTGTGGACTGGGAACATGACTGACGTTTTATTCTGGAACCCTGTAGCCTGGGAACATAACTGAGGATTGATTCTGGAACCCTGTGGCCTGGGAACATGACTGGGATTTGATTTCTGAAACCTGTGTCCAGGGAACATGACTGAGGTTTTATTCTGGAACCCTGTGTCCTGGGAACACGACTGAGGTTTGATTCTGGAACCATGTGGCCTGGGAATATGACTTAGGTTTGATTCTGGAAACCATTGGCCTGGGAACATGACTGATGTTAGAGTGTGGAATCCTGTGCCCTGGGAACATGACATCGGTTTGGATTCTGGTACCCTGTTGCCTGGAAACATGAAATCGGTTTGATTCTGGAAACCTTAGGCCTGGGAATATGACTGAGGTTTGATGGTGGTACCCTATGGCCTGGCAATATGACTGAGGTTTGATTCTGGATCCCTGTGGCCTGGGAACATGACATCTGTTTAGATTGTGGAATACTGTGCCCCGGGAACCTGACTGAGCCTTGGTTCTGGAACCCTGTGGACTGGGAAATTGACTGACGTTTTATTCTGGAACCCTGTGTCCTGGGAACATGACATGGGTGGATTCTGGAACCCTGAGGCCTGGAACCATGAAATCTGTTTAGATTGTGGAATACTGTGGCCTGGGAACTTGACTGAGCCTTGGTTCTGGAAACCTGTGGACTGGGAATATGACTGAGGTTTTATTCTGGAACCCTGTAGCCTGGGAACATAACTGAGGATTGATTCTGGAAGCCTGTGGCCTGGGAATATGACATTGGTGGATTCTGGAACTCTGTGGCCTGGGAACCTGCGAACGGTTTGACTCTGGTACCCTGTGGCCTGGGAACATGTCTGAGGTTTGATGGTGGAAACCTGTGGCCTGGCAACATGACTGAGGATTGATTCTGGAAGACTGTGGCCAGGGAACATGATATCTGGTTGATTCTGGAAACCTGTGTCCTGGGAACAAGACTGAAGTTTGATTCTGGAACCCTGTGGCTTGGGAACATGACTGAGGTTTGTTTCTGAAGCCTGTTCCCTGGGAACATGACTGCGGTTTGATTCTGGACACCTGTGTCCTGGGAACAAGACTGAGGTTTGACTCTGCAACCCTGTGGCTTGGGAACATAACTGAGGTTTGTTTCTGGAAGCCTCTTCTCTGGGAACATGACTGAGGTTTGATTCTGGACACCTGTGTCCTGGGAACATGACTGACGTTTGATTGTTGAAACCTGTGGCCTTCGAACATGACTCAGGTTGATTCTGGAACCATGTGTCCTGGGAATATGACTGAGGTTTGATTCTGGAAAACTTTGTCCTGGGAAAATGACTGAGGTTTCATTGTGGAAACATGTGGCCTGGGATCATGACTGAGGTTTGATGGTGGAACACTCTGGCCTGGGAACATGACTGAGGCTTGATGGTGGAACCGTGTCCTGGCAAAAGGACTGAGGTTTGATTGTGGAACCCTCTGGCCTGGGAATATGACTGAGGTTTAATTGTGGAACCCTGTGGCCTGGGAACATGACTGGGATTTGATTTCTGAAACCTGTGTCCAGGGAATATGACTGAGGTTTGATTCTGGAACCACGTGGCCTGGGAATATGACTTAGGTTTGATTCTGAAAACCATTGGCCAGGGAACATGACTGATGTTAGAGTGTGGAATCCTGTGCCCTGGGAACATGACATCGGTTTGGATTCTGGTACCCTGTTGCCTGGAAACATGAAATCGGTTTGATTCTGGAAACCTTAGGCCTGGGAATATGACTGAGGTTTGATGGTGGTACCCTATGGACTGGCAACATGACTGAGGTTTGATTCTGGATCCCTGTGGCCTGGGAACATGACATCTGTTTAGATTGTGGAATACTGTGCCCCGGGAACCTGACTGAGCCTTGGTTCTGGACCCCTGTGGACTGGGAACATGACTGAGGTTTTATTCTGGAACCCTGTGTCCTGTTAACATGACATGGGTGGATTCTGGAACCCTGAGGCCTGGGAACATGAAATCTGTTTAGAGTGTGGAATACTGTGGCCTGGGAACTTGACTGAGCCTTGGTTCTGGAAACCTGTGGACTGGGAATATGACTGAGGTTTTATTCTGGAGCCGTGTAGACTTGGAACATAACTGAGGATTCACTTTGGAACCCTGTGGCCCAGGAACATGACATGGGTGGATTCTGGAAACCTGAGGCCTTGGAACATGACATCTGTTTAGATTGTGGAATACTGTGGCCCGGGAACCTGACTGAGCCTTGGTTCTGGAACCCTGTGGACTGGGAACATGACTGAGGTTTTATTCTGGAACCCTGTCGCCTGGGAACATAACTGAGGATTGATTCTGGAAGCCTGTGGCCTGGGAACATGACATCGGTGGATTCTGGAACACTGTGGCCTGGGAACCTGCGGACGGTTTGACTCTGGAACCCTGTGGCCTGGGAACATGTCTGAGGTTTGATGGTGGAAACCTGTGGCCTGGCAACATGACTGAGGTTTGATTCTGAAAGACTGTGGCCAGGGAACATGATATCGGGTTGATTCTGGAAACCTGTGTCCTGGGAACAAGACTGAGGTTTGATTTTGGAACCCTGTTGCCTGGGAACATGACTGACGTTTGTTTCTGGAAGCCTGTCCCCTTGGAATATGACGGAGGTTTGATTCTGGACACCTGTGTCCTGGAAACATGACTGAGGTTTGATTGTTGAAACCCGTGGCTTGCGAACATGACTCAGGTTTGATTCTGGAACCATGTGTCCTGGGAATATGACTGAGGTTTGATTCTGGAAACCTTTGTCCTGGGAAAATGACTGAGGTTTCATTGTGGAAACATGTGGCCGGGGATCATTACTGAGGTTTAATGGTGGAACACTCTGGCCTCGCAAAATGACTGAGGCTTGATTCTGGAACCCTGGGGCCTGGGAACTTGACTGAGGTCGGATGGCAGAAACCTGTGGATTGGCAACATGACTGAGGTTTGATTGTGGAACCCTGTGCACGGGGACCATGACTGAGGCCTGATACTGGAACCCCGTGGCGTGGGAACATGACATTGGTTTGATTCTGGAGCCCTGTTTACTTGGAACATGACTGAGGATTGATGGTTGAACCCTGTGTCCTGGCAACATGATTGAGGTTTGATAGTGGAACCCTCAGGCTTGGGAACATGAGTGAGGCTTGATGATGGAACCCTGTGGCCGGGCAACATGCCTGAGGTTTGATGGTGGAACCCTGTGGCTTGGCAAGATGACTTAGGTTTGATTGTGGAACACTCTGGCCTGGGAACATGAGTGAGGCTTGATGGTGGAACCGTGGCCTGGCAACAGGACTGAGGTTTGATTGTGTAACCCTCTGGCCTGGGATTATGACTGAGGTTTAATTGTGGAACCCTGTGGCCTGGGAACATGACTGGGATTTGATTTCTGAAACCTGTGTCCAGGGAACATGACTGAGGTTTTATTCTGGAACCCTGTGTCCTGGGAACACGACTGAGGTTTGATTCTGTAACCATGTGGCCTGGGAATATGACTGAGGTTTGATTCTGGAAACCATTGGCCTGGGAACATGACTGATGTTAGAATGTGGAATCCTGTGGCCTGGGAACATGACATCGGTTTGGATTCTGGTACCCTGTTGCCTGGGAACATGAAATCGGTTTGATTCTGTTAACCTGAGGTCTGGGAATATGACTGAGGTTTGATTGTGGTACCCTACGGCCTGGCAACATGACTGAGGTTTGATTTTGGATGCCTGTGGCCTGGGAACATGACTGAGGCATGATTCTGGAAACCTGTGGCCTGGGAACATAACATCTGATTAGATTGTGGAATACTGTGCCCCGGGAACCTGACTGAGCCTTGGTTCTGGAACCCTGTGGACTGGGAACATGACTGAGGTTTTATTCTGGAACCCTGTAGCCTGGGGCCATAACTGAGGATTGATTCTGGAACCCTGTGGCCTGGGCACATGACAACGGTGGATTCTGGAACCCTGTGGACTAGGAACATGACTGAGGTTTTATTCTGGAACCTTGTAGCCTGGGAACATAACTGAGGATTGATTCTGGAACCCTGTGGCCTGGGAACATGACATTGGTGGATTCTGGAACCCTGAGGCCTGGGAACATGACATCTGTTTAGACTGTGGAATACTGTGCCCTGGGAACGTGACTGAGCCTTGGTTCTGGAACCCTGTGGACTGGGAACATGACTGACGTTTTATTCTGGAACCCTGTAGCCTGGGAACATAACTGAGGATTGATTCTGGAACCCTGTGGCCTGGGAACATGACTGGGATTTGATTTCTGAAACCTGTGTCCAGGGAAAATGACTGAGGTTTTATTCTGGAACCCTGTGTCCTGGGAACACGACTGAGGTTTGATTCTGGAACCATGTGGCCGGGGAATATGACTTAGGTTTGATTCTGGAAACCATTGGCCTGGGAACATGACTGATGTTAGAGTGTGGAATCCTGTGGCCTGGGAACATGACATCGGTTTGGATTCTGGTACCCTGTTGCCTGGAAACATGAAATCGGTTTGATTCTGGAAACCTTAGGCCTGGGAATATGACTGAGGTTTGATGGTGGTACCCTATGGCCTGGCAATATGACTGAGGTTTGATTCTGGATCCCTGTGGCCTGGGAACATGACATCTGTTTAGATTGTGGAATACTGTGCCCCGGGAACCTGACTGAGCCTTGGTTCTGGAACCCTGTGGACTGGGAACTTGACTGACGTTTTATTCTGGAACCCTGTGTCCTGGGAACATGACATGGGTGGATTCTGGAACCCTGAGGCCTGGGACCATGAAATCTGTTTAGATTGTGGAATACTGTGGCCTGGGAACGTGACTGAGCCTTGGTTCTGGAACCCTGTGGCCTGGGAACATGACTGAGGTTTGTTTCTGGAAGCCTGTTCCCTTGGAATATGACTGAGGTTTGATTCTGGACACCTGTGTCCTGGAAACATGACTGAGGTTTGATTGTTGAAACCTGTGGCCTGCGAACATGACTCAGGTTTGACTCTGGAACCATGTGTCCTGGGAATATGACTGAGGTTTGATTCTGGAACCCTGTGGCCTTGGAACATGACTGGGATTTGATTTCTGAAACCTGTGTCCAGGGAACATGACTGAGGTTTTATTCTGGAACCCTGTGTCCTGGGAACACGACTGAGGTTTGATTCTGTAACCATGTGGCCTGGCAAAATGACTGAGGCTTGATTCTGGAACCCTGGGGCCTGGGAACTTGACTGAGGTCGGATGGCAGAAACCTGTGGATTGGCAACATGACTGAGGTTTGATTGTGGAACCCTGTGCACGGGGACCATAACTGAGGCCTGATACTGGAACCCCGTGCCGTGGAAACATGACATTGGTTTGATTCTGGAGCCCTGTTTACTTGGAACATGACTGAGGATTGATGGTTGAACCCTGTGTCCTGGCAACATGATTGAGGTTTGATAGTGGAACCCTCAGGCTTGGGAACATGAGTGAGGCTTGATGGTGGAACCGAGGCCTGGCAACAGGACTGAGGTTTGATGGTGGAACCCTCTGGCCTGGGAATATGACTGAGGTTTAATTGTGGAACCCTGTGGCCTGGGAACATGACTGGGATTTTATTTCTGAAACCTGTGTCCAGGGAAGATGACTGAGGTTTTATTCTGGACCACTGTGTCCTGGGAACAGGACATGGGTGGATTCTGGAACCCTGAGGCCTGGGAACATGACATCTGTTTAGATTGTGGAATACTGTGCCCCGGGAACCTGACTGAGCCTTGGTTCAGGAACCCTGTAGATTGGGAACATAACTGAAGATTGATTCTGGAAACCTGTGACCTGGGAACCTGCGAACGGTTTGACTCTGGTACCCTGTGGCCTGGGAACATGTCTGTGGTTTGATGGTGAAAACCTTTGGCCTGGCAACATGATTGAGGTTTGATTCTGGAAGACTGTGGCCAGGGAAAACGACTGAGTTTTTATTCTGGAGCCATGTGGCCTGGCAACATAACTGAGGTTTGATTCTGGATCTCTGTGGCCTGGGAAAATGACTGAGGCGTGATTCTGGACACCTGTGGCCTGGAAATATGACATCTGTTTAGATTGTGGAATACTTTGGCCCGGGAACCTCACTGAGCCTTGGTTCTGGAACACTGTGCACTAGGAACATGACTGAGGTTTTATTCTGGAACCCTGTAGCCTGGGAACATAACTGAGGATTGATTCTGGAACCCTGTGGCCTGGGAACATAACATGGGTTGATTCTGGAAACCTGTGTCCTGGGAACAAGACTGAGGTTTGATTCTGGAACCCTGATGCCTGGGAACTTGACTGAGGTTTGTTTCTGGAAGCCTGTTCTCTGGGAACATGACTGAGGTTTGATTCTGGACACCTGTGTCCTGGGAACATGACTGAGGTTTGATTGTTTAAACCTGTGGCCTTCGAACATGACTCAGGTTGATTCTGGAACCATGTGTCCTGGGAATATGACTGAGGTTTGATTCTGGAAACCTTTGTCCTGGGAAAATGACTGAGGTTTTATTGTGGAAACATGTGGCCTGGGATCATGACTGAGGTTGGATGGTGGAACACTCTGGCCTGGCAAAATGACTGAGGCTTGATTCTGGAGACCTGTTTACTGGGAACATGACTGAGGTTTGATGGCAGAAACCTGTGGACTGGCAACATGACTGACGTTTGATTTGGAACCCTGTGCACGGGGACCATGACTGAGGCCTGATACTGGAACCCCGTGGCATGGGAACATGACATTGGTTTGATTCTGGAGCCCTGTTTACTGGGAACATGACTGAGGTTTCATGGTTGAATCCTGTGGCCTGGCAACATGATTGAGGTTTGATAGTGGAACCCTCAGGCTTGGGAACATGAGTGAGGCTTGATGGTGGAACCGTGGCCTGGCAACAGGACTGAGGTTTGATTGTGTAACCCTCTGGCCTGGGATTATGACTGAGGTTTAATTGTGGAACCCTGTGGCCTGGGAACATGACTGGGATTTGATTTCTGAAACCTGTGTCCAGGGAACATGACTGAGGTTTTATTCTGGAACCCTGTGTCCTGGGAACACGACTGAGGTTTGATTCTGTAACCATGTGGCCTGGGAATATGACTGAGGTTTGATTCTGGAAACCATTGGCCTGGGAACATGACTGATGTTAGAATGTGGAATCCTGTGGCCTGGGAACATGACATCGGTTTGGATTCTGGTACCCTGTTGCCTGGAAACATGAAATCGGTTTGATTCTGTTAACCTGAGGTCTGGGAATATGACTGAGGTTTGATTGTGGTACCCTACGGCCTGGCAACATGACTGAGGTTTGATTTTGGATGCCTGTGGCCTGGGAACATGACTGAGGCATGATTCTGGAAACCTGTGGCCTGGGAACATAACATCTGTTTAGATTGTGGAATACTGTGCCCCGGGAACCTGACTGAGCCTTGGTTCTGGAACCCTGTGGACTGGGAACATGACTGAGGTTTTATTCTGGAACCCTGTAGCCTGGGGCCATAACTGAGGATTGATTCTGGAACCCTGTGGCCTGGGCACATGACAACGGTGGATTCTGGAACCCTGTGGACTAGGAACATGACTGAGGTTTTATTTTGGAACCTTGTAGCCTGGGAACATAACTGAGGATTGATTCTGGAACCCTGTGGCCTGGGAACATGACATTGGTGGATTCTGGAACCCTGAGGCCTGGGAACATGACATCTGTTTAGATTGTGGAATACTGTGCCCTGGGAACGTGACTGAGCCTTGGTTCTGGAACCCTGTGGACTGGGAACATGACTGACGTTTTATTCTGGAACCCTGTAGCCTGGGAACATAACTGAGGATTGATTCTGGAACCCTGTGGCCTGGGAACATGACTGGGATTTGATTTCTGAAACCTGTGTCCAGGGAAAATGACTGAGGTTTTATTCTGGAACCCTGTGTCCTGGGAACACGACTGAGGTTTGATTCTGGAACCATGTGGCCGGGGAATATGACTTAGGTTTGATTCTGGAAACCATTGGCCTGGGAACATGACTGATGTTAGAGTGTGGAATCCTGTGGCCTGGGAACATGACATCGGTTTGGATTCTGGTACCCTGTTGCCTGGAAACATGAAATCGGTTTGATTCTGGAAACCTTAGGCCTGGGAATATGACTGAGGTTTGATGGTGGTACCCTATGGACTGGCAATATGACTGAGGTTTGATTCTGGATCCCTGTGGCCTGGGAACATGACATCTGTTTAAATTGTGGAATACTGTGCCCCGAGAACCTGACTGAGCCTTGGTTCTGGAACCCTGTGGACTGGGAACTTGACTGACGTTTTATTCTGGAACCCTGTGTCCTGGGAACATGACATGGGTGGATTCTGGAACCCTGAGGCCTGGGACCATGAAATCTGTTTAGATTGTGGAATACTGTGGCCTGGGAACTTGACTGAGCCTTGGCTCTGGAAACCTGTGGACTGGGAATATGACTGAGGTTTTATTCTGGAACCCTGTAGCCTGGGAACATAACTGAGGATTCACTTTGGAACCCTGTGGCCCAGGAACATGACATGGGTGGATTCTGGAAACCTGAGGCCTTGGAACATGACATCTGTTTAGATTGTGGAATACTGTGGCCCGGGAACCTGACTGAGCCTTGGTTCTGGAACCCTGTGGACTGGGAACATGACTGAGATTTTATTCTGGAACCCTGTAGCCTGGGAACATAACTGAGGATTGATTCTGGAAGCCTGTGGCCTGGGAACATGACATTGGTGGATTCTGGAACTCTGTGGCCTGGGAACCTGCGAACGGTTTGACTCTGGTACCCTGTGGCCTGGGAACATGTCTGAGGTTTGATGGTGGAAACCTGTGGCCTGGCAACATGACTGAGGATTGATTCTGGAAGACTGTGGCCAGGGAACATGATATCTGGTTGATTCTGGAAACCTGTGTCCTGGGAACAAGACTGAAGTTTGATTCTGGAACCCTGTGGCCTGGGAACATGACTGAGGTTTGTTTCTGGAAGCCAGTTCCCTGGGAACATGACTGCGGTTTGATTCTGGACACCTGTGTCCTGGGAACAAGACTGAGGTTTGATTCTGCAACCCTGTGGCTTGGGAACATGACTGAGGTTTGTTTCTGGAAGCCTCTTCTCTGGGAACATGACTGAGGTTTGATTCTGGACACCTGTGTCCTGGGAACATGACTGAGGTTTGATTGTTGAAACCTGTGGCCTTCGAACATGACTCAGGTTGATTCTGGAACCATGTGTCCTGGGAATATGACTGAGGTTTGATTCTGGAAACCTTTGTCCTGGGAAAATGACTGAGGTTTCATTGTGGAAACATGTGGCCTGGGATCATGACTGAGGTTTGATGGTGGAACACTCTGGCCTGGCAAAATGACTGAGGCATGATTCTGGAGCCCTGTTAACTGGTAACATGACTGAGGTTTGATGGCAGAAACCTGTGGACTGGCAACATGACTGAGGTTTGATTTGGAACCCTGTGCACGGGGACCATGACTGAGGCCTGATACTGGAACCCCGTGGCATGGGAACATGACATTGGTTTGATTCTGGAACCCTGTTTACTGGGAACATGACTGAGGTTTCATGGTTGATTCCTGTGGCCTGGCCACATGATTGAGGTTTGATAGTGGAACCCTCAGGCTTGGGAACATGAGTGAGGCTTGATGGTGGAACCGTGTCCTTTCCAAAGGACTGAGGTTTGATTGTGGAACCCTCTGGCCTGGGAATATGACTGAGGTTTAATTGTGGAACCCTGTGGCCTGGGAACATGACTGGGATTTGATTTCTGAAACCTGTGTCCAGGGAACATGACTGAGGTTTTATTCTGGAACCCTGTGTCCTGGGAACACGACTGAGGTTTGATTCTGGAACCATGTGGCCTGGGAATATGACTGAGGTTTGATTCTGGAAACCATTGGCCTGGGAACATGACTGATGTTAGAATGTGGAATCCTGTGGCCTGGGAACATGACATCGGTTTGGATTCTGGTACCCTGTTGCCTGGGAACATGAAATCGGTTTGATTCTGTAAACCTGAGGTCTGGGAATATGACTGAGGTTTGATTGTGGTACCCTATGGCCTGGCAACATGACTGAGGTTTGATTCTGGATGCCTGTGGCCTGGGAACATGACTGAGGCATGATTCTGGAAACCTGTGGCCTGGGAACATGACATCTGTTTAGATTGTGGAATACTGTGCCCCGGGAGACTGACTGAGCCTTGGTTCTGGAACCCTGTGGACTGGGAACATGACTGAGGTTTTATTCTGGAACCCTGTAGCCTGGGACCATAACTGAGGATTGATTCTGGAACCCTGTGGCCTGGGAACATGACATGGGTGGATTCTGGAACCCTGAGGCCTGGGAACATGACATCTGTTTAGACTGTGGAATACTGTGCCCTGGGAACGTGACTGAGCCTTGGTTCTGGAACCCTGTGGACTGGGAACATGACTGACGTTTTATTCTGGAACCCTGTAGCCTGGGAACATAACTGAGGATTGATTCTGGAACCCTGTGGCCTGGGAACATGACTGGGATTTGATTTCTGAAACCTGTGTTCAGGGAAAATGACTGAGGTTTTATTCTGGAACCCTGTGTCCTGGGAACACGACTGAGGTTTGATTCTGGAACCATGTGGCCGGGGAATATGACTTAGGTTTGATTCTGGAAACCATTGGCCTGGGAACATGACTGATGTTAGAGTGTGGAATCCTGTGCCCTGGGAACATGACATCGGTTTGGATTCTGGTACCCTGTTGCCTGGAAACATGAAATCGGTTTGATTCTGGAAACCTTAGGCCTGGGAATATGACTGAGGTTTGATGGTGGTACCCTATGGCCTGGCAATATGACTGAGGTTTGATTCTGGATCCCTGTGGCCTGGGAACATGACATCTGTTTAGATTGTGGAATACTGTGCCCCGGGAACCTGACTGAGCCTTGGTTCTGGAACCCTGTGGACTGGGAACTTGACTGACGTTTTATTCTGGAACCCTGTGTCCTGGGAACATGACATGGGTGGATTCTGGAACCCTGAGGCCTGGGACCATGAAATCTGTTTAGATTGTGGAATACTGTGGCCTGGGAACTTGACTGAGCCTTGGTTCTGGAAACCTGTGGACTGGGAATATGACTGAGGTTTTATTCTGGAACCCTGTAGCCTGGGAACATAACTGAGAATTCACTTTGGAACCCTGTGGCCCAGGAACATGACATGGGTGGATTCTGGAAACCTGAGGCCTTGGAACATGACATCTGTTTAGATTGTGGAATACTGTGGCCCGGGAACCTGACTGAGCCTTGGTTCTGGAACCCTGTGGACTGGGAACATGACTGAGATTTTATTCTGGAACCCTGTAGCCTGGGAACATAACTGAGGATTGATTCTGGAAGCCTGTGGCCTGGGAACATGACATTGGTGGATTCTGGAACTCTGTGGCCTGGGAACCTGCGAACGGTTTGACTCTGGTACCCTGTGGCCTGGGAACATGTCTGAGGTTTGATGGTGGAAACCTGTGGCCTGGCAACATGACTGAGGATTGATTCTGGAAGACTGTGGCCAGGGAACATGATATCTGGTTGATTCTGGAAACCTGTGTCCTGGGAACAAGACTGAAGTTTGATTCTGGAACCCTGTGGCCTGGGAACATGACTGAGGTTTGTTTCTGGAAGCCAGTTCCCTGGGAACATGACTGCGGTTTGATTCTGGACACCTGTGTCCTGGGAACAAGACTGAGGTTTGACTCTGCAACCCTGTGGCTTGGGAACATGACTGAGGTTTGTTTCTGGAAGCCTCTTCTCTGGGAACATGACTGAGGTTTGATTCTGGACACCTGTGTCCTGGGAACATGACTGAGGTTTGATTGTTGAAACCTGTGGCCTTCGAACATGACTCAGGTTGATTCTGGAACCATGTGTCCTGGGAATATGACTGAGGTTTGATTCTGGAAAACTTTGTCCTGGGAAAATGACTGAGGTTTCATTGTGGAAACATGTGGCCTGGGATCATGACTGAGGTTTGATGGTGGAACACTCTGGCCTGCGAACATGACTGAGGCTTGATGGTGGAACCGTGTCCTGGCAAAAGGACTGAGGGTTGATTGTGGAACCCTCTGGCCTGGGAATATGACTGAGGTTTAATTTTGGAACCCTGTGGCCTGGGAACATGACTGGGATTTGATTTCTAAAACCTGTGTCCAGGGAAAATGACTGAGGTTTTATTCTGGAACCCTGTGTCCTGGGAACACGACTGAGGTTTGATTCTGGAACCATGTGGCCTGGGAATATGACTGAGGTTTGATTCTGGAAACCATTGTCCTGGGAACATGACTGATGTTAGAATGTGGAATCCTGTGGCCTGGGAACATGACATCGGTTTGGATTCTGGTACCCTGTTGCCTGGGAACATGAAATCGGTTTGATTTTGTAAATCTGAGGTCTGGGAATATGACTGAGGTTTGATTGTGGTACCCTACGGCCTGGCAACATGACTGAGGTTTGATTCTGGATGCCTGTGGCCTGGGAACATGACATCTGTTTAGATTGTGGAATACTGTGCCCCGGGAAACTGACTGAGCCTTGGTTCTGGAACCCTGTGGACTGGGAACATGACTGAGGTTTTATTCTGGAACCCTGTAGCCTGGGACCATAACTGAGGATTCATTCTGGAACCCTGTGTCCTGGGCACATGAAAACGGTGGATTCTGGAACCCTGTGGACTAGGAACATGACTGAGGTTTTATTCTGGAACCTTGTAGCCTGGGAGCATAATTGAGGATTGATTCTGGAACCCTGTGGCTTGGGAACATGACATGGGTGGATTCTGGAACCCTGAGGCCTGGGAACATGACATCTGTTTAGACTGTGGAATACTGTGCCCTGGGAACGTGACTGAGCCTTGGTTCTGGAACCCTGTGGACTGGGAACATGACTGACGTTTTATTCTGGAACCCTGTAGCCTGGGAACATAACTGAGGATTGATTCTGGAACCCTGTGGCCTGGGAACATGACTGGGATTTGATTTCTGAAACCTGTGTCCAGGGAACATGACTGAGGTTTTATTCTGGAACCCTGTTTCCTGGGAACACGACTGAGGTTTGATTCTGGAACCATGTGGCCTGGGAATATGACTTAGGTTTGATTCTGGAAACCATTGGCCTGGGAACATGACTGATGTTAGAGTGTGGAATCCTGTGCCCTGGGAACATGACATCGGTTTGGATTCTGGTACCCTGTTGCCTGGAAACATGAAATCGGTTTGATTCTGGAAACCTTAGGCCTGGGAATATGACTGAGGTTTGATGGTGGTACCCTATGGCCTGGCAATATGACTGAGGTTTGATTCTGGATCCCTGTGGCCTGGGAACATGACATCTGTTTAGATTGTGGAATACTGTGCCCCGGGAACCTGACTCAGCCTTGGTTCTGGAACCCTGTGGACTGGGAACTTGACTGACGTTTTATTCTGGAACCCTGTGTCCTGGGAACATGACATGGGTGGATTCTGGAACCCTGAGGCCTGGAACCATGAAATCTGTTTAGATTGTGGAATACTGTGGCCCGGGAACCTGACTGAGCCTTGGTTCTGGAACCCTGTGGACTGGGAACATGACTGAGGTTTTATTCTGGAACCCTGTAGCCTGGGAACATAACTGAGGATTCACTTTGGAACCCTGTGGCCCAGGAACATGACATGGGTGGATTCTGGAAACCTGAGGCCTTGGAACATGACATCTGTTTAGATTGTGGAATACTGTGACCCGGGAACCTGACTGAGCCTTGGTTCTGGAACCCTGTGGACTGGGAACATGACTGAGGTTTTATTCTGGAACCCTGTAGCCTGGGAACATAACTGAGGATTCACTTTGGAACCCTGTGGCCCAGGAACATGACATGGGTGGATTCTGGAAACCTGAGGCCTTGGAACATGACATCTGTTTAGATTGTGGAATACAGTGGCCCGGGAACCTGACTGAGCCTTGGTTCTGGAACCCTGTGGACTGGGAACATGACTGAGATTTTATTCTGGGACCCTGTAGCCTGGGAACATAACTGAGGATTGATTCTGGAAGCCTGTGGCCTGGGAACATGACATTGGTGGATTCTGGAACTCTGTGGCCTGGGAACCTGCGAACGGTTTGACTCTGGTACCCTGTGGCCTGGGAACATGTCTGAGGTTTGATGGTGGAAACCTGTGGCCTGGCAACATGACTGAGGATTGATTCTGGAAGACTGTGGCCAGGGAACATGATATCTGGTTGATTCTGGAAACCTGTGTCCTGGGAACAAGACTGAAGTTTGATTCTGGAACCCTGTGGCCTGGGAACATGACATCTGTTTAGACTGTGGAATACTGTGCCCTGGGAACTTGACTGAGCCTTGGTTCTGGAACCCTGTGGACTGGGAACATGACTGACGTTTTATTCTGGAACCCTGTAGCCTGGGAACATAACTGAGGATTGATTCTGGAACCCTGTGGCCTGGGAACATGACTGGGATTTGATTTCTGAAACCTGTGTCCAGGGAAAATGACTGAGGTTTTATTCTGGAACCCTGTGTCCTGGGAACACGACTGAGGTTTGATTCTGGAACCATGTGGCCTGGGAATATGACTTAGGTTTGATTCTGGAAACCATTGGCCTGGGAACATGACTGATGTTAGAGTGTGGAATCCTGTGCCCTGGGGACATGACATCGGTTTGGATTCTGGTACCCTGTTGCCTGGAAACATGAAATCGGTTTGATTCTGGAAACCTTAGGCCTGGGAATATGACTGAGGTTTGATGGTGGTACCCTATGGCTTGGCAATATGACTGAGGTTTGATTCTGGATCCCTGTGGCCTGGGAACATGACATCTGTTTAGATTGTGGAATACTGTGCCCCGGGAACCTGACTGAGCCTTGGTTCTGGAACCCTGTGGACTGGGAACTTGACTGACGTTTTATTCTGGAACCCTGTGTCCTGGGAACATGACATGGGTGGATTCTGGAACCCTGAGTCCTGGGACCATGAAATCTGTTTAGATTGTGGAATACTGTGTCCTGGGAACTTGACTGAGCCTTGGTTCTGTAAACCTGTGGACTGGGAATATGACTGAGGTTTTATTCTGGAACCCTGTAGCCTGGGAACATAACTGAGGATTCACTTTGGAACCCTGTGGCCCAGGAACATGACATGGGTGGATTCTGGAAACCTGAGGCCTTGGAACATGACATCTGTTTAGATTGTGGAATACTGTGCCCCGGGAAACTGACTGAGCCTTGGTTCTGGAACCCTGTGGACTGGGAACATGACTGAGGTTTTATTCTGGAACCCTGTAGCCTGGGACCATAACTGAGGATTCATTCTGGAACCCTGTGTCCTGGGCACATGAAAACGGTGGATTCTGGAACCCTGTGGACTAGGAACATGACTGAGGTTTTATTCTGGAACCTTGTAGCCTGGGAGCATAATTGAGGATTGATTCTGGAACCCTGTGGCCTGGGAACATGACATGGGTGGATTCTGGAACCCTGAGGCCTGGGAACATGACATCTGTTTAGACTGTGGAATACTGTGCCCTGGGAACGTGACTGAGCCTTGGTTCTGGAACCCTGTGGACTGGGAACATGACTGACGTTTTATTCTGGAACCCTGTAGCCTGGGAACATAACTGAGGATTGATTCTGGAACCCTGTGGCCTGGGAACATGACTGGGATTTGATTTCTGAAACCTGTGTCCAGGGAACATGACTGAGGTTTTATTCTGGAACCCTGTGTCCTGGGAACACGACTGAGGTTTGATTCTGGAACCATGTGGCCTGGGAATATGACTTAGGTTTGATTCTGGAAACCATTGGCCTGGGAACATGACTGATGTTAGAGTGTGGAATCCTGTGCCCTGGGAACATGACATCGGTTTGGATTCTGGTACCCTGTTGCCTGGAAACATGAAATCGGTTTGATTCTGGAAACCTTAGGCCTGGGAATATGACTGAGGTTTGATGGTGGTACCCTATGGCCTGGCAATATGACTGAGGTTTGATTCTGGATCCCTGTGGCCTGGGAACATGACATCTGTTTAGATTGTGGAATACTGTGCCCCGGGAACCTGACTGAGCCTTGGTTCTGGAACCCTGTGGACTGGGAACTTGACTGACGTTTTATTCTGGAACCCTGTGTCCTGGGAACATGACATGGGTGGATTCTGGAACCCTGAGGCCTGGAACCATGAAATCTGTTTAGATTGTGGAATACTGTGGCCTGGGAACTTGACTGAGCCTTGGTTCTGGAAACCTGTGGACTGGGAATATGACTGAGGTTTTATTCTGGAACCCTGTAGCCTGGGAACATAACTGAGGATTCACTTTGGAACCCTGTGGCCCAGGAACATGACATGGGTGGATTCTGGAAACCTGAGGCCTTGGAACATGACATCTGTTTAGATTGTGGAATACAGTGGCCCGGGAACCTGACTGAGCCTTGGTTCTGGAACCCTGTGGACTGGGAACATGACTGAGATTTTATTCTGGAACCCTGTAGCCTGGGAACATAACTGAGGATTGATTCTGGAACCCTGTGGCCTGGGAACATGACATCGGTGGATTCTGGAACTCTGTGGCCTGGGAACCTGCGAACGGTTTGACTCTGGTACCCTGTGGCCTGGGAACATGTCTGAGGTTTGATGGTGGAAACCTGTGGCCTGGCAACATGACTGAGGATTGATTCTGGAAGACTGTGGCCAGGGAACATGATATCTGGTTGATTCTGGAAACCTGTGTCCTGGGAACAAGACTGAAGTTTGATTCTGGAACCCTGTGGCCTGGGAACATGACTGAGGTTTGTTTCTGAAGCCTGTTCCCTGGGAACATGACTGCGGTTTGATTCTGGACACCTGTGTCCTGGGAACAAGACTGAGGTTTGACTCTGCAACCCTGTGGCTTGGGAACATGACTGAGGTTTGTTTCTGGAAGCCTCTTCTCTGGGAACATGACTGAGGTTTGATTCTGGACACCTGTGTCCTGGAACATGACTGACGTTTGATTGTTGAAACCTGTGGCCTTCGAACATGACTCAGGTTGATTCTGGAACCATGTGTCCTGGGAATATGACTGAGGTTTGATTCTGGAAAACTTTGTCCTGGGAAAATGACTGAGGTTTCATTGTGGAAACATGTGGCCTGGGATCATGACTGAGGTTTGATGGTGGAACACTCTGGTCTGGGAACATGACTGAGGCTTGATGGTGGAACCGTGTCCTGGCAAAAGGACTGAGGTTTGATTGTGGAACCCTCTGGCCTGGGAATATGACTGAGGTTTAATTGTGGAACCCTGTGGCCTGGGAACATGACTGGGATTTGATTTCTGAAACCTGTGTCCAGGGAATATGACTGAGGTTTGATTCTGGAACCACGTGGCCTGGGAATATGACTTAGGTTTGATTCTGAAAACCATTGGCCAGGGAACATGACTGATGTTAGAGTGTGGAATCCTGTGCCCTGGGAACATGACATCGGTTTGGATTCTGGTACCCTGTTGCCTGGAAACATGAAATCGGTTTGATTCTGGAAACCTTAGGCCTGGGAATATGACTGAGGTTTGATGGTGTTACCCTATGGACTGGCAACATGACTGAGGTTTGATTCTGGATCCCTGTGGCCTGGGAACATGACATCTGTTTAGATTGTGGAATACTGTGCCCCGGGAACCTGACTGAGCCTTGGTTCTGGACCCCTGTGGACTGGGAACATGACTGAGGTTTTATTCTGGAACCCTGTGTCCTGTTAACATGACATGGGTGGATTCTGGAACCCTGAGGCCTGGGAACATGAAATCTGTTTAGATTGTGGAATACTGTGGCCTGGGAACTTGACTGAGCCTTGGTTCTGGAAACCTGTGGACTGGGAATATGACTGAGGTTTTATTCTGGAGCCGTGTAGACTTGGAACATAACTGAGGATTCACTTTGGAACCCTGTGGCCCAGGAACATGACATGGGTGGATTCTGGAAACCTGAGGCCTTGGAACATGACATCTGTTTAGATTGTGGAATACTGTGGCCCGGGAACCTGACTGAGCCTTGGTTCTGGAACCCTGTGGACTGGGAACATGACTGAGGTTTTATTCTGGAACCCTGTCGCCTGGGAACATAACTGAGGATTGATTCTGGAAGCCTGTGGCCTGGGAACATGACATCGGTGGATTCTGGAACACTGTGGCCTGGGAACCTGCGGACGGTTTGACTCTGGAACCCTGTGGCCTGGGAACATGTCTGAGGTTTGATGGTGGAAACCTGTGGCCTGGCAACATGACTGAGGTTTGATTCTGAAAGACTGTGGCCAGGGAACATGATATCGGGTTGATTCTGGAAACCTGTGTCCTGGGAACAAGACTGAGGTTTGATTTTGGAACCCTGTTGCCTGGGACATGACTGACGTTTGTTTCTGGAAGCCTGTCCCCTTGGAATATGACGGAGGTTTGATTCTGGACACCTGTGTCCTGGAAACATGACTGAGGTTTGATTGTTGAAACCCGTGGCTTGCGAACATGACTCAGGTTTGATTCTGGAACCATGTGTCCTGGGAATATGACTGAGGTTTGATTCTGGAAACCTTTGTCCTGGGAAAATGACTGAGGTTTCATTGTGGAAACATGTGGCCGGGGATCATGACTGAGGTTTAATGGTGGAACACTCTGGCCTCGCAAAATGACTGAGGCTTGATTCTGGAACCCTGGGGCCTGGGAACTTGACTGAGGTCGGATGGCAGAAACCTGTGGATTTGCAACATGACTGAGGTTTGATTGTGGAACCCTGTGCACGGGGACTATGACTGAGGCCTGATACTGGAACCCCGTGGCGTGGGAACATGACATTGGTTTGATTCTGGAGCCCTGTTTACTTGGAACATGACTGAGGATTGATGGTTGAACCCTGTGTCCTGGCAACATGATTGAGGTTTGATAGTGGAACCCTCAGGCTTGGGAACATGAGTGAGGCTTGATGATGGAACCCTGTGGCCGGGCAACATGCCTGAGGTTTGATGGTGGAACCCTGTGGCTTGGCAAGTTGACTTAGGTTTGATTGTGGACCACTCTGGCCTGGGAACATGACTGAGGCTTGATGGTGGAACCGAGGCCTGGCAACAGGACTGAGGTTTGATGGTGGAACCCTCTGGCCTGGGAATATGACTGAGGTTTAATTGTGGAACCCTGTGGCCTGGGAACATGACTGGGATTTGATTTCTAAAACCTGTGTCCAGGGAAGATGACTGAAGTTTTATTCTGGACCACTGTGTCCTGGGAACAGGACATGGGTGGATTCTGGAACACTGAGGCCTGGGAACATGACATCTGTTTAGATTGTGGAATACTGTGCCCCGAGAACCTGACTGAGCCTTGGTTCTGGAACCCTGTAGACTGGGAACATAACTGACGATTGATTCTGGAACCCTGTGACCTGGGAACCTGCGAACGGTTTGACTCTGGTACCCTGTGGCCTGGGAACATAACATGGGTTGATTCTGGAAACCTGTGTCCTTGGAACAAGACTGAGGTTTGATTCTGGAACCCTGATGCCTGGGAACTTGACTGAGGTTTGTTTCTGGAAGCCTGTTCCCTGGGAACATGACTGCGGTTTGATTCTGGACACCTGTGTCCTGGGAACAAGACTGAGGTTTGAGTCTGCAACCCTGTGGCTTGGGAACATGACTGAGGTTTGTTTCTGGAAGCCTGTTCTCTGGGAACATGACTGAGGTTTGATTCTGGACACCTGTGTCCTGGGAACATGACTGAGGTTTGATTGTTGAAACCTTTGGCCTTCGAACATGACTCAGGTTGATTCTGGAACCATGTGTCCTGGGAATATGACTGAGGTTTGATTCTGGAAACCTTTGGCCTGGGAAAATGACTGAGGTTTCATTGTGGAAACATGTGGCCTGGGATCATGCCTGAGGTTTGATGGTGGAACACTCTGGCCTGGCAAAATGACTGAGGCTTGATTCTGGAGCCCTGTTTCCTGGGAACATGACTGATGTATGATGGCAGAAACCTGTGGACTGGCAACATGACTGAGGTTTGATTTGGAACCCTCTGCACGGGGACCATGACTGATGCCTGATACTGGAACCCCGTGGCATGGGAACATGACATTGGTTTGATTCTGGAGCCCTGTTTACTGGGAACATGACTGAGGTTTGATGGTTGAACCCTTTGGCCTGGCAACATGATTGAGGTTTGATAGTGGAACCCTCAGGCTTGGGAACATGAGTGAGGCTTGATGGTGGAACCCTGTGGCCTGGCAATATGCCTGAGGTTTGATGGTGGAACCCTGTGGCTTGGCAAGATGACTTAGGTTTGATTGTGGAACACTCTGGCCTGGGAACATGACTGAGGCTTGATGGTGGAACCGTGGCCTGGCAACAGGACTGAGGTTTGATTGTGGAACCCTCTGGCCTGGGAATATGACTGAGGTTTAATTGTGGAACCCTGTGGCCTGGGAACATGACTGGGATTAGATTTCTGGAACCTGTGTCCAGGGAACATCACTGAGGTTTTATTCTGGAACCCTGTGTCCTGGGAACACGACTGAGGTTTGATTCTGTAACCATGTGGCCTGGGAATATGACTTTGGTTTGATTCTGGAAACCATTGGCCTGGGAACATGACTGATGTTAGAATGTGGAATCCTGTGGCCTGGGAACATGACATCGGTTTGGATTCTGGTACCCTGTTGCCTGGGAACATGAAATCGGTTTGATTCTGTAAACCTGAGGTCTGGGAATATGACTGAGGTTTGATGTGGTACCCAATGGCCTGGCAACATGACTGAGGTTTGATTCTGGATGCCTGTCGCCTGGGAACATGACTGAGGCATGATTCTGGAAACCTGTGGCCTGGGAACATGACATCTGTTTAGATTGTGGAATACTGTGCCCCGGGAACCTGACTGAGCCTTGGTTCTGGAACCCTGTGGACTGGGAACATGACTGAGGTTTTATTCTGGAACCCTGTAGCCTGGGACCATAACTGAGGATTGATTCTGGAACCCTGTGGCCTGGGCACATGTCAACGGTGGATTCTGGAACCCTGTGGACTAGGAACATGACTGAGGTTTTATTCTGGAACCTTGTAGCCTGGGAAGATAACTGAGGATTGATTCTGGAACCCTGTGGCCTGGGAACATGACATGGGTGGATTCTGGAACCCTGAGGCCTGGGAACATGACATCTGTTTAGATTGTGGAATACTGTGCCCCGGGAACCTGACTGAGCCTTGGTTCTGGAACCCTGTGGACTGGGAACATGACTGAGGTTTTATTCTGGAACCCTGTGTCCTGGGAACATGACATGGGTGGATTCTGGAACCCTGAGGCCTGGGAACATGAAATCTGTTTAGATTGTGCAATACTGTGGCCTGGGAACTTGACTGAGCCTTGGTTCTGGAAACCTGTGGAATGGGAATATGACTGAGGTTTTATTCTGGAGCCGTGTAGCATGGGAACATAACTGAGGATTCACTTTGGAACCCTGTGGCCCAGATAATGACATGGGTGTATTCTGGAAACCTGAGGCCTTGGAACATGACATCTGTTTAGATTGTGGAATACTGTGGCCCGGGAACCTGACTGAGCCTTGGTTCTGGAACCCTGTGGACTGGGAACATGACTGAGGTTCTATTCTGGAAACCTGTAGCCTGGGAACATAACTGAGGATTGATACTGGAACCCTGTAGCCTGGGAACATGACATCGGTGGATTCTGGAACACTGTGGCCTGGGAACCTGCGAACGGTTTGACTCTGGAACCCTGTGGCCTGGGAACATGTCTGAGGTTAGATGGTGGAAACCTGTGGCCTGGCAACATGACTGAGGTTTGATTCTGAAAGACTGTGGCCAGGGAACATGATATCGGGTTGATTCTGGAAACCTGTGTCCTGGGAACAAGACTGAGGTTTGATTCTGGAACCCTGTTGCCTGGGAACATGACTGAGGTTTGTTTCTGGAAGCCTGTTCCCTTGGAATATGACTGAGGTTTGATTCTGGACACCTGTGTCCTGGAAACATGACTGAGGTTTGATTGTTGAAACCTGTGGCCTGCGAACATGACTCAGGCTTGACTCTGGAACCATGTGTCCTGGGAATATGACTGAGGTTTGATTCTGGAACCCTGTGGCCTGGGAACATGACTGGGATTTGATTTCTGAAACCTGTGTCCAGGGAAAATGACTGAGGTTTGATTCTGGAACCCTGTGTCCTGGGAACACGACTGAGGTTTGATTCTGGAACCACGTGGCCTGGGAATATGACTTAGGTTTGATTCTGAAAACCATTGGTTAGGGAACATGACTGATGTTAGAGTGTGGAATCCTGTGCCCTGGGAACATGACATCGGTTTGGATTCTGGTACCCTGTTGCCTGGAAACATGAAATCGGTTTGATTCTGGAAACCTTAGGCCTGGGAATATGACTGAGGTTTGATGGTGGTACCCTATGGACTGGCAACATGACTGAGGTTTGATTCTGGATCCCTGTGGCCTGGGAACATGACATCTGTTTAGATTGTGGAATACTGTGCCCCGGGAACCTGACTGAGCCTTGGTTCTGGACCCCTGTGGACTGGGAACATGACTGAGGTTTTATTCTGGAACCCTGTGTCCTGTTAACATGACATGGGTGGATTCTGGAACCCTGAGGCCTGGGAACTTGAAATCTGTTTAGATTGTGGAATACTGTGGCCTGGGAACTTGACTGAGCCTTGGTTCTGGAAACCTGTGGACTGGGAATATGACTGAGGTTTTATTCTGGAGCCGTGTAGCCTTGGAACATAACTGAGGATTCACTTTGGAACCCTGTGGCCCAGGAACATGACATGGGTGGATTCTGGAAACCTGAGGCCTTGGAACATGACATCTGTTTAGATTGTGGAATACTGTGGCCTGGGAACCTGACTGAGCCTTGGTTCTGGAACCCTGTGGACTGGGAACATGACTGAGGTTTTATTCTGGAACCCTGTCGCCTGGGAACATAACTGAGGATTGATTCTGGAAGCCTGTGGCCTGGGAACATGACATCGGAGGATTCTGGAACACTGTGGCCTGGGAACCTGCGAACGGTTTGACTCTGGAAACCTGTGGCCTGGGAACATGTCTGAGGTTTGATGGTGGAAACCTGTGGCCTGGCAACATGACTGAGGATTGATTCTGGAAGACTGTGGCCAGGGAACATGATATCTGGTTGATTCTGGAAACCTGTGTCCTGGGAACAAGACTGAAGTTTGATTCTGGAACCCTGTGGCCTGGGAACATGACTGAGGTTTGTTTCTGAAGCCTGTTCCCTGGGAACATGACTGCGGTTTGATTCTGGACACCTGTGTCCTGGGAACAAGACTGAGGTTTGACTCTGCAACCCTGTGGCTTGGGAACATGACTGAGGTTTGTTTCTGGAAGCCTCTTCTCTGGGAACATGACTGAGGTTTGATTCTGGACACCTGTGTCCTGGAACATGACTGACGTTTGATTGTTGAAACCTGTGGCCTTCGAACATGACTCAGGTTGATTCTGGAACCATGTGTCCTGGGAATATGACTGAGGTTTGATTCTGGAAAACTTTGTCCTGGGAAAATGACTGAGGTTTCATTGTGGAAACATGTGGCCTGGGATCATGACTGAGGTTTGATGGTGGAACACTCTGGTCTGGGAACATGACTGAGGCTTGATGGTGGAACCGTGTCCTGGCAAAAGGACTGAGGTTTGATTGTGGAACCCTCTGGCCTGGGAATATGACTGAGGTTTAATTGTGGAACCCTGTGGCCTGGGAACATGACTGGGATTTGATTTCTGAAACCTGTGTCCAGGGAATATGACTGAGGTTTGATTCTGGAACCACGTGGCCTGGGAATATGACTTAGGTTTGATTCTGAAAACCATTGGCCAGGGAACATGACTGATGTTAGAGTGTGGAATCCTGTGCCCTGGGAACATGACATCGGTTTGGATTCTGGTACCCTGTTGCCTGGAAACATGAAATCGGTTTGATTCTGGAAACCTTAGGCCTGGGAATATGACTGAGGTTTGATGGTGTTACCCTATGGACTGGCAACATGACTGAGGTTTGATTCTGGATCCCTGTGGCCTGGGAACATGACATCTGTTTAGATTGTGGAATACTGTGCCCCGGGAACCTGACTGAGCCTTGGTTCTGGACCCCTGTGGACTGGGAACATGACTGAGGTTTTATTCTGGAACCCTGTGTCCTGTTAACATGACATGGGTGGATTCTGGAACCCTGAGGCCTGGGAACATGAAATCTGTTTAGATTGTGGAATACTGTGGCCTGGGAACTTGACTGAGCCTTGGTTCTGGAAACCTGTGGACTGGGAATATGACTGAGGTTTTATTCTGGAGCCGTGTAGACTTGGAACATAACTGAGGATTCACTTTGGAACCCTGTGGCCCAGGAACATGACATGGGTGGATTCTGGAAACCTGAGGCCTTGGAACATGACATCTGTTTAGATTGTGGAATACTGTGGCCCGGGAACCTGACTGAGCCTTGGTTCTGGAACCCTGTGGACTGGGAACATGACTGAGGTTTTATTCTGGAACCCTGTCGCCTGGGAACATAACTGAGGATTGATTCTGGAAGCCTGTGGCCTGGGAACATGACATCGGTGGATTCTGGAACACTGTGGCCTGGGAACCTGCGGACGGTTTGACTCTGGAACCCTGTGGCCTGGGAACATGTCTGAGGTTTGATGGTGGAAACCTGTGGCCTGGCAACATGACTGAGGTTTGATTCTGAAAGACTGTGGCCAGGGAACATGATATCGGGTTGATTCTGGAAACCTGTGTCCTGGGAACAAGACTGAGGTTTGATTTTGGAACCCTGTTGCCTGGGACATGACTGACGTTTGTTTCTGGAAGCCTGTCCCCTTGGAATATGACGGAGGTTTGATTCTGGACACCTGTGTCCTGGAAACATGACTGAGGTTTGATTGTTGAAACCCGTGGCTTGCGAACATGACTCAGGTTTGATTCTGGAACCATGTGTCCTGGGAATATGACTGAGGTTTGATTCTGGAAACCTTTGTCCTGGGAAAATGACTGAGGTTTCATTGTGGAAACATGTGGCCGGGGATCATGACTGAGGTTTAATGGTGGAACACTCTGGCCTCGCAAAATGACTGAGGCTTGATTCTGGAACCCTGGGGCCTGGGAACTTGACTGAGGTCGGATGGCAGAAACCTGTGGATTGGCAACATGACTGAGGTTTGATTGTGGAACCCTGTGCACGGGGACCATGACTGAGGCCTGATACTGGAACCCCGTGGCGTGGGAACATGACATTGGTTTGATTCTGGAGCCCTGTTTACTTGGAACATGACTGAGGATTGATGGTTGAACCCTGTGTCCTGGCAACATGATTGAGGTTTGATAGTGGAACCCTCAGGCTTGGGAACATGAGTGAGGCTTGATGATGGAACCCTGTGGCCGGGCAACATGCCTGAGGTTTGATGGTGGAACCCTGTGGCTTGGCAAGTTGACTTAGGTTTGATTGTGGACCACTCTGGCCTGGGAACATGACTGAGGCTTGATGGTGGAACCGAGGCCTGGCAACAGGACTGAGGTTTGATGGTGGAACCCTCTGGCCTGGGAATATGACTGAGGTTTAATTGTGGAACCCTGTGGCCTGGGAACATGACTGGGATTTGATTTCTAAAACCTGTGTCCAGGGAAGATGACTGAAGTTTTATTCTGGACCACTGTGTCCTGGGAACAGGACATGGGTGGATTCTGGAACACTGAGGCCTGGGAACATGACATCTGTTTAGATTGTGGAATACTGTGCCCCGAGAACCTGACTGAGCCTTGGTTCTGGAACCCTGTAGACTGGGAACATAACTGACGATTGATTCTGGAACCCTGTGACCTGGGAACCTGCGAACGGTTTGACTCTGGTACCCTGTGGCCTGGGAACATAACATGGGTTGATTCTGGAAACCTGTGTCCTTGGAACAAGACTGAGGTTTGATTCTGGAACCCTGATGCCTGGGAACTTGACTGAGGTTTGTTTCTGGAAGCCTGTTCCCTGGGAACATGACTGCGGTTTGATTCTGGACACCTGTGTCCTGGGAACAAGACTGAGGTTTGAGTCTGCAACCCTGTGGCTTGGGAACATGACTGAGGTTTGTTTCTGGAAGCCTGTTCTCTGGGAACATGACTGAGGTTTGATTCTGGACACCTGTGTCCTGGGAACATGACTGAGGTTTGATTGTTGAAACCTTTGGCCTTCGAACATGACTCAGGTTGATTCTGGAACCATGTGTCCTGGGAATATGACTGAGGTTTGATTCTGGAAACCTTTGGCCTGGGAAAATGACTGAGGTTTCATTGTGGAAACATGTGGCCTGGGATCATGCCTGAGGTTTGATGGTGGAACACTCTGGCCTGGCAAAATGACTGAGGCTTGATTCTGGAGCCCTGTTTCCTGGGAACATGACTGATGTATGATGGCAGAAACCTGTGGACTGGCAACATGACTGAGGTTTGATTTGGAACCCTCTGCACGGGGACCATGACTGATGCCTGATACTGGAACCCCGTGGCATGGGAACATGACATTGGTTTGATTCTGGAGCCCTGTTTACTGGGAACATGACTGAGGTTTGATGGTTGAACCCTTTGGCCTGGCAACATGATTGAGGTTTGATAGTGGAACCCTCAGGCTTGGGAACATGAGTGAGGCTTGATGGTGGAACCCTGTGGCCTGGCAATATGCCTGAGGTTTGATGGTGGAACCCTGTGGCTTGGCAAGATGACTTAGGTTTGATTGTGGAACACTCTGGCCTGGGAACATGACTGAGGCTTGATGGTGGAACCGTGGCCTGGCAACAGGACTGAGGTTTGATTGTGGAACCCTCTGGCCTGGGAATATGACTGAGGTTTAATTGTGGAACCCTGTGGCCTGGGAACATGACTGGGATTAGATTTCTGGAACCTGTGTCCAGGGAATATCACTGAGGTTTTATTCTGGAACCCTGTGTCCTGGGAACACGACTGAGGTTTGATTCTGTAACCATGTGGCCTGGGAATATGACTTTGGTTTGATTCTGGAAACCATTGGCCTGGGAACATGACTGATGTTAGAATGTGGAATCCTGTGGCCTGGGAACATGACATCGGTTTGGATTCTGGTACCCTGTTGCCTGGGAACATGAAATCGGTTTGATTCTGTAAACCTGAGGTCTGGGAATATGACTGAGGTTTGATGTGGTACCCAATGGCCTGGCAACATGACTGAGGTTTGATTCTGGATGCCTGTCGCCTGGGAACATGACTGAGGCATGATTCTGGAAACCTGTGGCCTGGGAACATGACATCTGTTTAGATTGTGGAATACTGTGCCCCGGGAACCTGACTGAGCCTTGGTTCTGGAACCCTGTGGACTGGGAACATGACTGAGGTTTTATTCTGGAACCCTGTAGCCTGGGACCATAACTGAGGATTGATTCTGGAACCCTGTGGCCTGGGCACATGTCAACGGTGGATTCTGGAACCCTGTGGACTAGGAACATGACTGAGGTTTTATTCTGGAACCTTGTAGCCTGGGAAGATAACTGAGGATTGATTCTGGAACCCTGTGGCCTGGGAACATGACATGGGTGGATTCTGGAACCCTGAGGCCTGGGAACATGACATCTGTTTAGATTGTGGAATACTGTGCCCCGGGAACCTGACTGAGCCTTGGTTCTGGAACCCTGTGGACTGGGAACATGACTGAGGTTTTATTCTGGAACCCTGTGTCCTGGGAACATGACATGGGTGGATTCTGGAACCCTGAGGCCTGGGAACATGAAATCTGTTTAGATTGTGCAATACTGTGGCCTGGGAACTTGACTGAGCCTTGGTTCTGGAAACCTGTGGAATGGGAATATGACTGAGGTTTTATTCTGGAGCCGTGTAGCATGGGAACATAACTGAGGATTCACTTTGGAACCCTGTGGCCCAGATAATGACATGGGTGTATTCTGGAAACCTGAGGCCTTGGAACATGACATCTGTTTAGATTGTGGAATACTGTGGCCCGGGAACCTGACTGAGCCTTGGTTCTGGAACCCTGTGGACTGGGAACATGACTGAGGTTCTATTCTGGAAACCTGTAGCCTGGGAACATAACTGAGGATTGATACTGGAACCCTGTAGCCTGGGAACATGACATCGGTGGATTCTGGAACACTGTGGCCTGGGAACCTGCGAACGGTTTGACTCTGGAACCCTGTGGCCTGGGAACATGTCTGAGGTTAGATGGTGGAAACCTGTGGCCTGGCAACATGACTGAGGTTTGATTCTGAAAGACTGTGGCCAGGGAACATGATATCGGGTTGATTCTGGAAACCTGTGTCCTGGGAACAAGACTGAGGTTTGATTCTGGAACCCTGTTGCCTGGGAACATTACTGAGGTTTGTTTCTGGAAGCCTGTTCCCTTGGAATATGACTGAGGTTTGATTCTGGACACCTGTGTCCTGGAAACATGACTGAGGTTTGATTGTTGAAACCTGTGGCCTGCGAACATGACTCAGGCTTGACTCTGGAACCATGTGTCCTGGGAATATGACTGAGGTTTGATTCTGGAACCCTGTGGCCTGGGAACATGACTGGGATTTGATTTCTGAAACCTGTGTCCAGGGAAAATGACTGAGGTTTGATTCTGGAACCCTGTGTCCTGGGAACACGACTGAGGTTTGATTCTGGAACCACGTGGCCTGGGAATATGACTTAGGTTTGATTCTGAAAACCATTGGTTAGGGAACATGACTGATGTTAGAGTGTGGAATCCTGTGCCCTGGGAACATGACATCGGTTTGGATTCTGGTACCCTGTTGCCTGGGAACATGAAATCGGTTTGATTCTGGAAACCTTAGGCCTGGGAATATGACTGAGGTTTGATGGTGGTACCCTATGGACTGGCAACATGACTGAGGTTTGATTCTGGATCCCTGTGGCCTGGGAACATGACATCTGTTTAGATTGTGGAATACTGTGCCCCGGGAACCTGACTGAGCCTTGGTTCTGGACCCCTGTGGACTGGGAACATGACTGAGGTTTTATTCTGGAACCCTGTGTCCTGTTAACATGACATGGGTGGATTCTGGAACCCTGAGGCCTGGGAACTTGAAATCTGTTTAGATTGTGGAATACTGTGGCCTGGGAACTTGACTGAGCCTTGGTTCTGGAAACCTGTGGACTGGGAATATGACTGAGGTTTTATTCTGGAGCCGTGTAGCCTTGGAACATAACTGAGGATTCACTTTGGAACCCTGTGGCCCAGGAACATGACATGGGTGGATTCTGGAAACCTGAGGCCTTGGAACATGACATCTGTTTAGATTGTGGAATACTGTGGCCCGGGAACCTGACTGAGCCTTGGTTCTGGAACCCTGTGGACTGGGAACATGACTGAGGTTTTATTCTGGAACCCTGTCGCCTGGGAACATAACTGAGGATTGATTCTGGAAGCCTGTGGCCTGGGAACATGACATCGGTGGATTCTGGAACACTGTGGCCTGGGAACCTGCGAACGGTTTGACTCTGGAAACCTGTGGCCTGGGAACATGTCTGAGGTTTGATGGTGGAAACCTGTGGCCTGGCAACATGACTGAGGTTTGATTCTGAAAGACTGTGGCCAGGGAACATGATATCGGGTTGATTCTGGAAACCTGTGTCCTGGGAACAAGACTGAGGTTTGATTTTGGAACCCTGTTGCCTGGGAAAATGACTGACGTTTGTTTCTGGAAGCCTGTCCCCTTGGAATATGACGGAGGTTTGATTCTGGACACCTGTGTCCTGGAAACATGACTGAGGTTTGATAGTGGAACCCTCAGGCTTGGGAACATGAGTGAGGCTTGATGATGGAACCCTGTGGCCGGGCAACATGCCTGAGGTTTGATGGTGGAACCCTGTGGCTTGGCAAGTTGACTTAGGTTTGATTGTGGACCACTCTGGCCTGGGAACATGACTGAGGCTTGATGGTGGAACCGAGGCCTGGCAACAGGACTGAGGTTTGATGGTGGAACCCTGTGGCCTGGGAATATGACTGAGGTTTAATTGTGGAACCCTGTGGCCTGGGAACATGACTGGGATTTGATTTCTGAAACCTGTGTCCAGGGAAGATGGCTGAGGTTTTATTCTGGACCACTGTGTCCTGGGAACAGGACATGGGTGGATTCTGGAACCCTGAGGCCTGGGAACATGACATCTGTTTAGATTGTGGAATACTGTGCCCCGGGAACCTGACTGAGCCTTGGTTCTGGAACCCTGTAGACTGGGAACATAACTGACGATTGATTCTGGAACCCTGTGACCTGGGAACCTGCGAACGGTTTGACTCTGGTACCCTGTGGCCTGGGAACATGTCTGATTTTTGATGGTGAAAACCTGTGGCCTGGCAACATGATTGAGGTTTGGTTCTGGAAGACTGTGGCCAGGGAACATGATATCGGGTTGATTCTGGAAACCTGTGTCCTGGGAACCAGACTGAGGTTTGATTCTGGAACCCTGTGGCTTGGGAACATGACTGAGGTTTGTTTCTGGAAGCCAGTTCCCTGGGAACATGACTGAGGTTCGATTCTGGAACCCTGTGGCCTGGGAACATGACTGAGGTTTGTTTCTGGAAGCCAGTTCCCTGGGAACATGACTGAGGTTTGATTCTGGACACCTGTGTCCTGGGAACATGACTGAGGTTTGATTGTTGAAACCTGTGGCCTGCGAACATGACTCAGATTTGATTCTGGAACCATGTGTCCTGGGAATATGACTGAGGTATGGTTCTGGAAACCTTTGTCCTGGGAAAATGACTGAGGTTTCATTGTGGAAACATGTGGCCGGGGATCATGACTGAGGTTTGATGGTGGAACACTCTGGCCTGTCAAAATGACTGAGGCTTGATTCTGGAACCCTGGGGCCTGGGAACTTGACTGAGGTTGGATGGCAGAAACCTGTGGACTGGCACATGACTGAGGTTTGATTGTGTAACCCTGGGCACGGGGACCATGACTGAGGCCTGATACTGGAACCCCGTGGCGTGGGAACATGACATTGGTTTGATTCTGGAGCCCTGTTTACTGGGAACATGACTGAGGTTTGATGGTTGAACCCTTTGGCCTGGCAACATGATTGAGGTTTGATAGTGGAACCCTCAGGCTTGGGAATATGAGTGAGGCTTGATGGTGGAACCCTGTGGCCTGGCAATATGACTTAGGTTTGATTGTTGAACACTCTGGCCTGGGAACATGACTGGGATTTTATTTCTGAAACCTGTGTCCAGGGAACATGACTGAGGTTTTATTCTGGAAACCTGTGTCTTGGGAACACGACTGAGTTTTTATTCTGGAACCATGTGGCCTGGGAATATGAGTGAGGTTTGATTCTGGAAACCATTGGCCTGGGAACATGACTGATGTTAGAGTGTGCAATCCTGAGGCCTGGGAACATGACATCGGTTTGGATTCTGGTACCCTGTTGCCTGGGAACACGAAATCGGTTTGATTCCGGAAATCTGAGGCCTGGCAACATGACTGAGGTTTGATTCTGGATCTCAGTGGCCTGGGAAAATGACTGAGGCGTGATTCTGGACACCTGTGGCCTGGAAACATGACATCTGTTTAGAATGTGGAATACTTTGGCCCGGGAAACTGACTGAGCCTTTGTTCTGGAACACTGTGCACTAGGAACATGACTGAGGTTTTATTCTGGAACCCTGTAGCCTGGGAACATAACTGAGTATTGATTCTGGAACCCTGTGGCCTGGGAACATAACATGGGTTGATTCTGGAAACCTGTGTCCTTGGAACAAGACTGAGGTTTGATTCTGGAACCCTGATGCCTGGGAACTTGACTGAGGTTTGTTTCTGGAAGCCTGTTCCCTGGGAACATGACTGCGGTTTGATTCTGGACACCTGTGTCCTGGGAACAAGACTGAGGTTTGAGTCTGCAACCCTGTGGCTTGGGAACATGACTGAGGTTTGTTTCTGGAAGCCTGTTCTCTGGGAACATGACTGAAGTTTGATTCTGGACACCTGTGTCCTGGGAACATGACTGAGGTTTGATTGTTGAAACCTTTGGCCTTCGAACATGACTCAGGTTGATTCTGGAACCATGTGTCCTGGGAATATAACTGAGGTTTGATTCTGGAAACCTTTGGCCTGGGAAAATGACTGAGGTTTCATTGTGGAAACATGTGGCCTGGGATCATGCCTGAGGTTTGATGGTGGAACACTCTGGCCTGGCAAAATGACTGAGGCTTGATTCTGGAGCCCTGTTTCCTGGGAACATGACTGATGTATGATGGCAGAAACCTGTGGACTGGCAACATGACTGAGGTTTGATTTGGAACCCTGTGCACGGGGACCATGACTGAGGCCTGATACTGGAACCCCGTGGCATGGGAACATGACATTGGTTTGATTCTGGAGCCCTGTTTACTGGGAACATGACTGAGGTTTGATGGTTGAACCCTTTGGCCTGGCAACATGATTGAGGTTTGATAGTGGAACCCTCAGGCTTGGGAACATGAGTGAGGCTTGATGGTGGAACCCTGTGGCCTGGCAATATGCCTGAGGTTTGATGGTGGAACCCTGTGGCTTGGCAAGATGACTTAGGTTTGATTGTGGAACACTCTGGCCTGGGAACATGACTGAGGCTTGATGGTGGAACCGTGGCCTGGCAACAGGACTGAGGTTTGATTGTGGAACCCTCTGGCCTGGGAATATGACTGAGGTTTAATTGTGGAACCCTGTGGCCTGGGAACATGACTGGGATTAGATTTCTGGAACCTGTGTCCAGGGAACATGACTGAGGTTTTATTCTGGAACCCTGTGTCCTGGGAACACGACTGAGGTTTGATTCTGTAACCATGTGGCCTGGGAATATGACTGAGGTTTGATTCTGGAAACCATTGGCCTGGGAACATGACTGATGTTAGAATGTGGAATCCTGTGGCCTGGGAACATGACATCGGTTTGGATTCTGGTACCCTGTTGCCTGGGAACATGAAATCGGTTTGATTCTGTAAACCTGAGGTCTGGGAATATGACTGAGGTTTGATGTGGTACCCAATGGCCTGGCAACATGACTGAGGTTTGATTCTGGATGCCTGTCGCCTGGGAACATGACTGAGGCATGATTCTGGAAACCTGTGGCCTGGGAACATGACATCTGTTTAGATTGTGGAATACTGTGCCCCTGGAACCTGACTGAGCCTTGGTTCTGGAACCCTGTGGACTGGGAACATGACTGAGGTTTTATTCTGGTACCCTGTAGCCAGGGACCATAACTGAGGATTGATTCTGGAACCCTGTGGCCTGGGCACATGTCAACGGTGGATTCTGGAACCCTGTGGACTAGGAACATGACTGAGGTTTTATTCTGGAACCTTGTAGCCTGGGAACATAACTGAGGATTGATTCTGGAACCCTGTGGCCTGGGAAAATGACATGGGTGGATTCTGGAACCCTGAGGCCTGGGAACATGACATCTGTTTAGATTGTGGAATACTGTGCCCCGGGAACCTGACTGAGCCTTGGTTCTGGAACCCTGTGGACTGGGAACATGACTGAGGTTTTATTCTGGAAACCTGTGTCCTGGGAACATGACATGGGTGGATTCTAGAACCCTGAGGCTTTGGAACATGAAATCTGTTTAGATTGTGCAATACTGTGGCCTGGGAATTTGACTGAGCATTGGTTCTGGAAACCTGTGGACTGGGAATATGACTGAGGTTTTATTCTGGAGCCGTGTAGCATGGGAACATAACTGAGGATTCACTTTGGAACCCTGTGGCCCAGGAACATGACATGGGTGGATTGTGGAAACCTGAGGCCTTGGAACATGACATCTGTTTAGATTGTGGAATACTGTGGCCCGGGAACCTGACTGAGCCTTGGTTCTGGAACCCTGTGGACTGGGAACATGACTGAGGATTTATTCTGGAAACCCGTAGCCTGGGAACATAACTGAGGATTGATTCTGGAACCCTGTGGCCTGGGAACATGACATCGGTGGATTCTGGAACACTGTGGCCTGGGAACCTGCGAACGGATTGACTCTGGAACCCTGTGGCCTGGGAACATGTCTGAGGTTTGATGGTGGAAACCTGTGGCCTGACAACATGACTGAGGTTTGATTCTGAAAGACTGTGGCCAGGGAACATGATATCGGGTTGATTCTGGAAACCTGTGTCCTGGGAACAAGACTGAGGTTTGATTCTGGAACCCTGTTGCCTGGGAACATGACTGAGGTTTGTTTCTGGAAGCCTGTTCCCTTGGAATATGACTGAGGTTTGATTCTGGACACCTGTGTCCTGGAAACATGACTGAGGTTTGATTGTTGAAACCTGTGGCCTGCGAACATGACTCAGGTTTGACTCTGGAACCATGTGTCCTGGGAATATGACTGAGGTTTGATTCTGGAACCCTGTGGCCTGGGAACATGACTGGGATTTGATTTCTGAAACCTGTGTCCAGGGAAAATGACTGAGGTTTGATTCTGGAACCCTGTGTCCTGGGAACACGACTGAGGTTTGATTCTGGAACCACGTGGCCTGGGAATATGACTTAGGTTTGATTCTGGAAACCATTGGCCAGGGAACATGACTGATGTTAGAGTGTGGAATCCTGTGCCCTGGGAACATGACATCGGTTTGGATTCTGGTACCCTGTTGCCTGGAAACATGAAATCGATTTGATTCTGGAAACCTTAGGCCTGGGAATATGACTGAGGTTTGATTGTGGTACCCTATGGACTGGCAACATGACTGAGGTTTGATTCTGGATCCCTGTGGCCTGGGAACATGACATCTGTTTAGATTGTGGAATACTGTGCCCCGGGAACCTGACTGAGCCTTGGTTCTGGACCCCTGTGGACTGGGAACATGACTGAGGTTTTATTCTGGAACCCTGTGTCCTGTTAACATGACATGGGTGGATTCTGGAACCCTGAGGCCTGGGAACATGAAATCTGTTTAGATTGTGGAATACTGTGGCCTGGGAACTTGACTGAGCCTTGGTTCTGGAAACCTGTGGACTAGGAATATGACTGAGGTTTTATTCTGGAGCAGTGTAGCCTGGGAACATAACTGAGGATTCACTTTGGAACCCTGTGGCCCAGGAACATGACATGGGTGGATTCTGGAAACCTGAGGCCTTGGAACATGACATCTGTTTAGATTGTGGAATAATGTGGCCCGGGAACCTGACTGAGCCTTGGTTCTGGAACTCTGTGGACTGGGAACATGACAGAGGTTTTATTCTGGAACCCTGTCGCCTGGGAACATAACTGAGGATTGATTCTGGAAGCCTGTGGCCTGGTAACATGACATCGGTGGATTCTGGGACTCTGTGGCCTGGGAACCTGCGAACGGTTTGACTCTGGAACCCTGTGGCCTGGGAACATGTCTGAGGTTTGATGGTGGAAACCTGTGGCCTGGCAACATGACTGAGGTTTGATTCTGAAAGACTGTGGCCAGGGAACATGATATCGGGTTGATTCTGGAAACCTGTGTCCTGGGAACAAGACTGAGGTTTGATTCTGGAAACCTGTTGCCTGGGAATATGACTGACGTTTGTTTCTGGAAGCCTGTTCCCTTGGAATATGACTGAGGTTTGATTTTGGACACCTGTGTCCTGGAAACATGACTGAGGTTTGATTGTTGAAACCTGTGGCCTGCGAACATGACTCAGGTTTGATTCTGGAACCATGTGTCCTGGGAATATGACTAAGGTTTGATTCTGGAAACCTTTGGCCTGGGAAAATGACTGAGGTTTCATTGTGGAAAAATGTGGCCTGGGATCATGACTGAGGTTTAATGGTGGAACACTCTGGCCTCGCAAAATGACTGAGGCTTGATTCTGGAACCCTGGGGCCTGGGAACTTGACTGAGGTCGGATGGCAGAAACCTGTGGATTGGCAACATGACTGAGGTTTGATTGTGGAACCCTGTGCACGGGGACCATGACTGAGGCCTGATACTGGAACCCCGTGGCGTGGGAACATGACATTGGTTTGATTCTGGAGCCCTGTTTACTTGGAACATGACTGAGGATTGATGGTTGAACCCTGTGTCCTGGCAACATGATTGAGGTTTGATAGTGGAACCCCCAGGCTTGGGAACATGAGTGAGGCTTGATGGTGGAACCCTGTGGCCTGGCAATATGCCTGAGGTTTGATAGTGGAACCCTGTGGCTTGGCAAGATGACTTAGGTTTGATTGTGGAACACTCTGGCCTGGGAACATGACTGAGGCTTGATGGTGGAACCGTGTCCTTTCCAAAGGACTGAGGTTTGATTGTGCAACCCTCTGGCCTGGGAATATGACTGAGGTTTAATTGTGGAACCCTGTGGCCTGGGAACATGACTGGGATTTGATTTCTGAAACCTGTGTCCAGGGAAGATGACTGAGGTTTTATTCTGGACCACTGTGTCCTGGGAACAGGACATGGGTGTATTCTGGAACCCTGAGGCCTGGGAACATGACATCTGTTTAGATTGTGGAATACTGTGCCCCGAGAACCTGACTGAGCCTTGGTTCTGGAACCCTGTAGACTGGGAACATAACTGACGATTGATTCTGGAACCCTGTGACCTGGGAACCTGCGAACGGTTTGACTCTGGTACCCTGTGGCCTGGGAACATAACATGGGTTGATTCTGGAAACCTGTGTCCTTGGAACAAGACTGAGGTTTGATTCTGGAACCCTGATGCCTGGGAACTTGACTGAGGTTTGTTTCTGGAAGCCTGTTCCCTGGGAACATGACTGCGGTTTGATTCTGGACACCTGTGTCCTGGGAACAAGACTGAGGTTTGAGTCTGCAACCCTGTGGCTTGGGAACATGACTGAGGTTTGTTTCTGGAAGCCTGTTCTCTGGGAACATGACTGAGGTTTGATTCTGGACACCTGTGTCCTGGGAACATGACTGAGGTTTGATTGTTGAAACCTTTGGCCTTCGAACATGACTCAGGTTGATTCTGGAACCATGTGTCCTGGGAATATGACTGAGGTTTGATTCTGGAAACCTTTGGCCTGGGAAAATGACTGAGGTTTCATTGTGGAAACATGTGGCCTGGGATCATGCCTGAGGTTTGATGGTGGAACACTCTGGCCTGGCAAAATGACTGAGGCTTGATTCTGGAGCCCTGTTTCCTGGGAACATGACTGATGTATGATGGCAGAAACCTGTGGACTGGCAACATGACTGAGGTTTGATTTGGAACCCTCTGCACGGGGACCATGACTGATGCCTGATACTGGAACCCCGTGGCATGGGAACATGACATTGGTTTGATTCTGGAGCCCTGTTTACTGGGAACATGACTGAGGTTTGATGGTTGAACCCTTTGGCCTGGCAACATGATTGAGGTTTGATAGTGGAACCCTCAGGCTTGGGAACATGAGTGAGGCTTGATGGTGGAACCCTGTGGCCTGGCAATATGCCTGAGGTTTGATGGTGGAACCCTGTGGCTTGGCAAGATGACTTAGGTTTGATTGTGGAACACTCTGGCCTGGGAACATGACTGAGGCTTGATGGTGGAACCGTGGCCTGGCAACAGGACTGAGGTTTGATTGTGGAACCCTCTGGCCTGGGAATATGACTGAGGTTTAATTGTGGAACCCTGTGGCCTGGGAACATGACTGGGATTAGATTTCTGGAACCTGTGTCCAGGGAACATCACTGAGGTTTTATTCTGGAACCCTGTGTCCTGGGAACACGACTGAGGTTTGATTCTGTAACCATGTGGCCTGGGAATATGACTTTGGTTTGATTCTGGAAACCATTGGCCTGGGAACATGACTGATGTTAGAATGTGGAATCCTGTGGCCTGGGAACATGACATCGGTTTGGATTCTGGTACCCTGTTGCCTGGGAACATGAAATCGGTTTGATTCTGTAAACCTGAGGTCTGGGAATATGACTGAGGTTTGATGTGGTACCCAATGGCCTGGCAACATGACTGAGGTTTGATTCTGGATGCCTGTCGCCTGGGAACATGACTGAGGCATGATTCTGGAAACCTGTGGCCTGGGAACATGACATCTGTTTAGATTGTGGAATACTGTGCCCCGGGAACCTGACTGAGCCTTGGTTCTGGAACCCTGTGGACTGGGAACATGACTGAGGTTTTATTCTGGAACCCTGTAGCCTGGGACCATAACTGAGGATTGATTCTGGAACCCTGTGGCCTGGGCACATGTCAACGGTGGATTCTGGAACCCTGTGGACTAGGAACATGACTGAGGTTTTATTCTGGAACCTTGTAGCCTGGGAAGATAACTGAGGATTGATTCTGGAACCCTGTGGCCTGGGAACATGACATGGGTGGATTCTGGAACCCTGAGGCCTGGGAACATGACATCTGTTTAGATTGTGGAATACTGTGCCCCGGGAACCTGACTGAGCCTTGGTTCTGGAACCCTGTGGACTGGGAACATGACTGAGGTTTTATTCTGGAACCCTGTGTCCTGGGAACATGACATGGGTGGATTCTGGAACCCTGAGGCCTGGGAACATGAAATCTGTTTAGATTGTGCAATACTGTGGCCTGGGAACTTGACTGAGCCTTGGTTCTGGAAACCTGTGGAATGGGAATATGACTGAGGTTTTATTCTGGAGCCGTGTAGCATGGGAACATAACTGAGGATTCACTTTGGAACCCTGTGGCCCAGATAATGACATGGGTGTATTCTGGAAACCTGAGGCCTTGGAACATGACATCTGTTTAGATTGTGGAATACTGTGGCCCGGGAACCTGACTGAGCCTTGGTTCTGGAACCCTGTGGACTGGGAACATGACTGAGGTTCTATTCTGGAAACCTGTAGCCTGGGAACATAACTGAGGATTGATACTGGAACCCTGTAGCCTGGGAACATGACATCAGTGGATTCTGGAACACTGTGGCCTGGGAACCTGCGAACGGTTTGACTCTGGAACCCTGTGGCCTGGGAACATGTCTGAGGTTAGATGGTGGAAACCTGTGGCCTGGCAACATGACTGAGGTTTGATTCTGAAAGACTGTGGCCAGGGAACATGATATCGGGTTGATTCTGGAAACCTGTGTCCTGGGAACAAGACTGAGGTTTGATTCTGGAACCCTGTTGCCTGGGAACATGACTGAGGTTTGTTTCTGGAAGCCTGTTCCCTTGGAATATGACTGAGGTTTGATTCTGGACACCTGTGTCCTGGAAACATGACTGAGGTTTGATTGTTGAAACCTGTGGCCTGCGAACATGACTCAGGCTTGACTCTGGAACCATGTGTCCTGGGAATATGACTGAGGTTTGATTCTGGAACCCTGTGGCCTGGGAACATGACTGGGATTTGATTTCTGAAACCTGTGTCCAGGGAAAATGACTGAGGTTTGATTCTGGAACCCTGTTTCCTGGGAACACGACTGAGGTTTGATTCTGGAACCACGTGGCCTGGGAAAATGACTTAGGTTTGATTCTGAAAACCATTGGTTAGGGAACATGACTGATGTTAGAGTGTGGAATCCTGTGCCCTGGGAACATGACATCGGTTTGGATTCTGGTACCCTGTTGCCTGGAAACATGAAATCGGTTTGATTCTGGAAACCTTAGGCCTGGGAATATGACTGAGGTTTGATGGTGGTACCCTATGGACTGGCAACATGACTGAGGTTTGATTCTGGATCCCTGTGGCCTGGGAACATGACATCTGTTTAGATTGTGGAATACTGTGCCCCGGGAACCTGACTGAGCCTTGGTTCTGGACCCCTGTGGACTGGGAACATGACTGAGGTTTTATTCTGGAACCCTGTGTCCTGTTAACATGACATGGGTGGATTCTGGAACCCTGAGGCCTGGGAACATGAAATCTGTTTAGATTGTGGAATACTGTGGCCTGGGAACTTGACTGAGCCTTGGTTCTGGAAACCTGTGGACTGGGAATATGACTGAGGTTTTATTCTGGAGCCGTGTAGCCTTGGAACATAACTGAGGATTCACTTTGGAACCCTGTGGCCCAGGAACATGACATGGGTGGATTCTGGAAACCTGAGGCCTTGGAACATGACATCTGTTTAGATTGTGGAATACTGTGGCCCGGGAACCTGACTGAGCCTTGGTTCTGGAACCCTGTGGACTGGGAACATGACTGAGGTTTTATTCTGGAACCCTGTCGCCTGGGAACATAACTGAGGATTGATTCTGGAAGCCTGTGGCCTGGGAACATGACATCGGTGGATTCTGGAACACTGTGGCCTGGGAACCTGCGAACGGTTTGACTCTGGAACCCTGTGGCCTGGGAACATGTCTGAGGTTTGATGGTGGAAACCTGTGGCCTGGCAACATGACTGAGGTTTGATTCTGAAAGACTGTGGCCAGGGAACATGATATCGGGTTGATTCTGGAAACCTGTGTCCTGGGAACAAGACTGAGGTTTGATTTTGGAACCCTGTTGCCTGGGAAAATGACTGACGTTTGTTTCTGGAAGCCTGTCCCCTTGGAATATGACGGAGGTTTGATTCTGGACACCTGTGTCCTGGAAACATGACTGAGGTTTGATAGTGGAACCCTCAGGCTTGGGAACATGAGTGAGGCTTGATGATGGAACCCTGTGGCCGGGCAACATGCCTGAGGTTTGATGGTGGAACCCTGTGGCTTGGCAAGTTGACTTAGGTTTGATTGTGGACCACTCTGGCCTGGGAACATGACTGAGGCTTGATGGTGGAACCGAGGCCTGGCAACAGGACTGAGGTTTGATGGTGGAACCCTGTGGCCTGGGAATATGACTGAGGTTTAATTGTGGAACCCTGTGGCCTGGGAACATGACTGGGATTTGATTTCTGAAACCTGTGTCCAGGGAAGATGACTGAGGTTTTATTCTGGACCACTGTGTCCTGGGAACAGGACATGGGTGGATTCTGGAACCCTGAGGCCTGGGAACATGACATCTGTTTAGATTGTGGAATACTGTGCCCCGGGAACCTGACTGAGCCTTGGTTCTGGAACCCTGTAGACTGGGAACATAACTGACGATTGATTCTGGAACCCTGTGACCTGGGAACCTGCGAACGGTTTGACTCTGGTACCCTGTGGCCTGGGAACATGTCTGATTTTTGATGGTGAAAACCTGTGGCCTGGCAACATGATTGAGGTTTGGTTCTGGAAGACTGTGGCCAGGGAACATGATATCGGGTTGATTCTGGAAACCTGTGTCCTGGGAACCAGACTGAGGTTTGATTCTGGAACCCTGTGGCTTGGGAACATGACTGAGGTTTGTTTCTGGAAGCCAGTTCCCTGGGAACATGACTGAGGTTTGATTCTGGACACCTGTGTCCTGGGAACATGACTGAGGTTTGATTGTTGAAACCTGTGGCCTGCGAACATGACTCAGATTTGATTCTGGAACCATGTGTCCTGGGAATATGACTGAGGTATGGTTCTGGAAACCTTTGTCCTGGGAAAATGACTGAGGTTTCATTGTGGAAACATGTGGCCGGGGATCATGACTGAGGTTTGATGGTGGAACACTCTGGCCTGTCAAAATGACTGAGGCTTGATTCTGGAACCCTGGGGCCTGGGAACTTGACTGAGGTTGGATGGCAGAAACCTGTGGACTGGCACATGACTGAGGTTTGATTGTGTAACCCTGGGCACGGGGACCATGACTGAGGCCTGATACTGGAACCCCGTGGCGTGGGAACATGACATTGGTTTGATTCTGGAGCCCTGTTTACTGGGAACATGACTGAGGTTTGATGGTTGAACCCTTTGGCCTGGCAACATGATTGAGGTTTGATAGTGGAACCCTCAGGCTTGGGAATATGAGTGAGGCTTGATGGTGGAACCCTGTGGCCTGGCAATATGACTTAGGTTTGATTGTTGAACACTCTGGCCTGGGAACATGACTGGGATTTTATTTCTGAAACCTGTGTCCAGGGAACATGACTGAGGTTTTATTCTGGAAACCTGTGTCTTGGGAACACGACTGAGTTTTTATTCTGGAACCATGTGGCCTGGGAATATGAGTGAGGTTTGATTCTGGAAACCATTGGCCTGGGAACATGACTGATGTTAGAGTGTGCAATCCTGAGGCCTGGGAACATGACATCGGTTTGGATTCTGGTACCCTGTTGCCTGGGAACACGAAATCGGTTTGATTCCGGAAATCTGAGGCCTGGCAACATGACTGAGGTTTGATTCTGGATCTCAGTGGCCTGGGAAAATGACTGAGGCGTGATTCTGGAGACCTGTGGCCTGGAAACATGACATCTGTTTAGAATGTGGAATACTTTGGCCCGGGAAACTGACTGAGCCTTTGTTCTGGAACACTGTGCACTAGGAACATGACTGAGGTTTTATTCTGGAACCCTGTAGCCTGGGAACATAACTGAGTATTGATTCTGGAACCCTGTGGCCTGGGAACATAACATGGGTTGATTCTGGAAACCTGTGTCCTTGGAACAAGACTGAGGTTTGATTCTGGAACCCTGATGCCTGGGAACTTGACTGAGGTTTGTTTCTGGAAGCCTGTTCCCTGGGAACATGACTGCGGTTTGATTCTGGACACCTGTGTCCTGGGAACAAGACTGAGGTTTGAGTCTGCAACCCTGTGGCTTGGGAACATGACTGAGGTTTGTTTCTGGAAGCCTGTTCTCTGGGAACATGACTGAAGTTTGATTCTGGACACCTGTGTCCTGGGAACATGACTGAGGTTTGATTGTTGAAACCTTTGGCCTTCGAACATGACTCAGGTTGATTCTGGAACCATGTGTCCTGGGAATATAACTGAGGTTTGATTCTGGAAACCTTTGGCCTGGGAAAATGACTGAGGTTTCATTGTGGAAACATGTGGCCTGGGATCATGCCTGAGGTTTGATGGTGGAACACTCTGGCCTGGCAAAATGACTGAGGCTTGATTCTGGAGCCCTGTTTCCTGGGAACATGACTGATGTATGATGGCAGAAACCTGTGGACTGGCAACATGACTGAGGTTTGATTTGGAACCCTGTGCACGGGGACCATGACTGAGGCCTGATACTGGAACCCCGTGGCATGGGAACATGACATTGGTTTGATTCTGGAGCCCTGTTTACTGGGAACATGACTGAGGTTTGATGGTTGAACCCTTTGGCCTGGCAACATGATTGAGGTTTGATAGTGGAACCCTCAGGCTTGGGAACATGAGTGAGGCTTGATGGTGGAACCCTGTGGCCTGGCAATATGCCTGAGGTTTGATGGTGGAACCCTGTGGCTTGGCAAGATGACTTAGGTTTGATTGTGGAACACTCTGGCCTGGGAACATGACTGAGGCTTGATGGTGGAACCGTGGCCTGGCAACAGGACTGAGGTTTGATTGTGGAACCCTCTGGCCTGGGAATATGACTGAGGTTTAATTGTGGAACCCTGTGGCCTGGGAACATGACTGGGATTAGATTTCTGGAACCTGTGTCCAGGGAACATGACTGAGGTTTTATTCTGGAACCCTGTGTCCTGGGAACACGACTGAGGTTTGATTCTGTAACCATGTGGCCTGGGAATATGACTGAGGTTTGATTCTGGAAACCATTGGCCTGGGAACATGACTGATGTTAGAATGTGGAATCCTGTGGCCTGGGAACATGACATCGGTTTGGATTCTGGTACCCTGTTGCCTGGGAACATGAAATCGGTTTGATTCTGTAAACCTGAGGTCTGGGAATATGACTGAGGTTTGATGTGGTACCCAATGGCCTGGCAACATGACTGAGGTTTGATTCTGGATGCCTGTCGCCTGGGAACATGACTGAGGCATGATTCTGGAAACCTGTGGCCTGGGAACATGACATCTGTTTAGATTGTGGAATACTGTGCCCCGGGAACCTGACTGAGCCTTGGTTCTGGAACCCTGTGGACTGGGAACATGACTGATGTTAGAATGTGGAATCCTGTGGCCTGGGAACATGACATCGGTTTGGATTCTGGTACCCTGTTGCCTGGGAACATGAAATCGGTTTGATTCTGTAAACCTGAGGTCTGGGAATATGACTGAGGTTTGATGTGGTACCCAATGGCCTGGCAACATGACTGAGGTTTGATTCTGGATGCCTGTCGCCTGGGAACATGACTGAGGCATGATTCTGGAAACCTGTGGCCTGGGAACATGACATCTGTTTAGATTGTGGAATACTGTGCCCCGGGAACCTGACTGAGCCTTGGTTCTGGAACCCTGTGGACTGGGAACATGACTGAGGTTTTATTCTGGAAACCTGTGTCCTGGGAACATGACATGGGTGGATTCTAGAACCCTGAGGCTTTGGAACATGAAATCTGTTTAGATTGTGCAATACTGTGGCCTGGGAATTTGACTGAGCATTGGTTCTGGAAACCTGTGGACTGGGAATATGACTGAGGTTTTATTCTGGAGCCGTGTAGCATGGGAACATAACTGAGGATTCACTTTGGAACCCTGTGGCCCAGGAACATGACATGGGTGGATTGTGGAAACCTGAGGCCTTGGAACATGACATCTGTTTAGATTGTGGAATACTGTGGCCCGGGAACCTGACTGAGCCTTGGTTCTGGAACCCTGTGGACTGGGAACATGACTGAGGATTTATTCTGGAAACCCGTAGCCTGGGAACATAACTGAGGATTGATTCTGGAACCCTGTGGCCTGGGAACATGACATCGGTGGATTCTGGAACACTGTGGCCTGGGAACCTGCGAACGGATTGACTCTGGAACCCTGTGGCCTGGGAACATGTCTGAGGTTTGATGGTGGAAACCTGTGGCCTGACAACATGACTGAGGTTTGATTCTGAAAGACTGTGGCCAGGGAACATGATATCGGGTTGATTCTGGAAACCTGTGTCCTGGGAACAAGACTGAGGTTTGATTCTGGAACCCTGTTGCCTGGGAACATGACTGAGGTTTGTTTCTGGAAGCCTGTTCCCTTGGAATATGACTGAGGTTTGATTCTGGACACCTGTGTCCTGGAAACATGACTGAGGTTTGATTGTTGAAACCTGTGGCCTGCGAACATGACTCAGGTTTGACTCTGGAACCATGTGTCCTGGGAATATGACTGAGGTTTGATTCTGGAACCCTGTGGCCTGGGAACATGACTGGGATTTGATTTCTGAAACCTGTGTCCAGGGAAAATGACTGAGGTTTGATTCTGGAACCCTGTGTCCTGGGAACACGACTGAGGTTTGATTCTGGAACCACGTGGCCTGGGAATATGACTTAGGTTTGATTCTGGAAACCATTGGCCAGGGAACATGACTGATGTTAGAGTGTGGAATCCTGTGCCCTGGGAACATGACATCGGTTTGGATTCTGGTACCCTGTTGCCTGGAAACATGAAATCGATTTGATTCTGGAAACCTTAGGCCTGGGAATATGACTGAGGTTTGATTGTGGTACCCTATGGACTGGCAACATGACTGAGATTTGATTCTGGATCCCTGTGGCCTGGGAACATGACATCTGTTTAGATTGTGGAATACTGTGCCCCGGGAACCTGACTGAGCCTTGGTTCTGGACCCCTGTGGACTGGGAACATGACTGAGGTTTTATTCTGGAACCCTGTGTCCTGTTAACATGACATGGGTGGATTCTGGAACCCTGAGGCCTGGGAACATGAAATCTGTTTAGATTGTGGAATACTGTGGCCTGGGAACTTGACTGAGCCTTGGTTCTGGAAACCTGTGGACTAGGAATATGACTGAGGTTTTATTCTGGAGCAGTGTAGCCTGGGAACATAACTGAGGATTCACTTTGGAACCCTGTGGCCCAGGAACATGACATGGGTGGATTCTGGAAACCTGAGGCCTTGGAACATGACATCTGTTTAGATTGTGGAATAATGTGGCCCGGGAACCTGACTGAGCCTTGGTTCTGGAACTCTGTGGACTGGGAACATGACAGAGGTTTTATTCTGGAACCCTGTCGCCTGGGAACATAACTGAGGATTGATTCTGGAAGCCTGTGGCCTGGTAACATGACATCGGTGGATTCTGGGACTCTGTGGCCTGGGAACCTGCGAACGGTTTGACTCTGGAACCCTGTGGCCTGGGAACATGTCTGAGGTTTGATGGTGGAAACCTGTGGCCTGGCAACATGACTGAGGTTTGATTCTGAAAGACTGTGGCCAGGGAACATGATATCGGGTTGATTCTGGAAACCTGTGTCCTGGGAACAAGACTGAGGTTTGATTCTGGAAACCTGTTGCCTGGGAACATGACTGACGTTTGTTTCTGGAAGCCTGTTCCCTTGGAATATGACTGAGGTTTGATTTTGGACACCTGTGTCCTGGAAACATGACTGAGGTTTGATTGTTGAAACCTGTGGCCTGCGAACATGACTCAGGTTTGATTCTGGAACCATGTGTCCTGGGAATATGACTAAGGTTTGATTCTGGAAACCTTTGGCCTGGGAAAATGACTGAGGTTTCATTGTGGAAAAATGTGGCCTGGGATCATGACTGAGGTTTAATGGTGGAACACTCTGGCCTCGCAAAATGACTGAGGCTTGATTCTGGAACCCTGGGGCCTGGGAACTTGACTGAGGTCGGATGGCAGAAACCTGTGGATTGGCAACATGACTGAGGTTTGATTGTGGAACCCTGTGCACGGGGACCATGACTGAGGCCTGATACTGGAACCCCGTGGCGTGGGAACATGACATTGGTTTGATTCTGGAGCCCTGTTTACTTGGAACATGACTGAGGATTGATGGTTGAACCCTGTGTCCTGGCAACATGATTGAGGTTTGATAGTGGAACCCCCAGGCTTGGGAACATGAGTGAGGCTTGATGGTGGAACCGAGGCCTGGCAACAGGACTGAGGTTTGATGGTGGAACCCTCTGGCCTGGGAATATGACTGAGGTTTAATTGTGGAACCCTGTGGCCTGGGAACATGACTGGGATTTGATTTCTGAAACCTGTGTCCAGGGAAGATGACTGAGGTTTTATTCTGGACCACTGTGTCCTGGGAACAGGACATGGGTGTATTCTGGAACCCTGAGGCCTGGGAACATGACATCTGTTTAGATTGTGGAATACTGTGGCCCGGGAACCTGACTGAGCCTTGGTTCTGGAACCCTGCAGATTGGGAACATAACTGAAGATTGATTCTGGAAACCTGTGACCTGGGAACCTGCGAACGGTTTGACTCTGGTACCCTGTGGCCTGGGAACATGTCTGTGGTTTGATGGTGAAAACCTGTGGCCTGGCAACATGATTGAGGTTTGATTCTGGAAGACTGTGGCCAGGGAACACGACTGAGTTTTTATTCTGGAACCATGTGGCCTGGCAACATGACTGAGGTTTGATTTTGGATCTCTGTGGCCTGGGAAAATGACTGAGGCGTGATTCTGGACACCTGTGGCCTGGAAATATGACATCTGTTTATATTGTGGAATACTTTGGCCCGGGAACCTCACTGAGCCTTGGTTCTGGAACACTGTGCACTAGGAACATGACTGAGGTTTTATTCTGGAACCCTGTAGCCTGGGAACATAACTGAGGATTGATTCTGGAACCCTGTGGCCTGGGAACATAACATGGGTTGATTCTGGAAACCTGTGTCCTGGGAACAAGACTGAGGTTTGATTCTGGAACCCTGATGCCTGGGAACTTGACTGAGGTTTGTTTCTGGAAGCCTGTTCCCTGGGAACATGACTGCGGTTTGATTCTGGACACCTGTGTCCTGGGAACAAGACTGAGGTTTGATTCTGCAACCCTGTGGCTTGGGAACATGACTGAGGTTTGTTTCTGGAAGCCTGTTCTCTGGGAACATGACTGAGGTTTGATTCTGGACACCTGTGTCCTGGGAACATGACTGAGGTTTGATTGTTGAAACCTGTGGCCTTCGAACATGACTCAGGTTGATTCTGGAACCATGTGTCCTGGGAATATGACTGAGGTTTGATTCTGGAAACCTTTGTCCTGGGAAAATGACTGAGGTTTTATTGTGGAAACATGTGGCCTGGGATCATGACTGAGGTTTGATGGTGGAACACTCTGGCCTGGCAAAATGACTGAGGCTTGATTCTGGAGCCCTGTTTACTGGGAACATGACTGAGGTTTGATGGCAGAAACCTGTGGACTGGCAACATGACTGACGTTTGATTTGGAACCCTGTGCACGGGGACCATGACTGAGGCCTGATACTGGAACCCCGTGGCATGGGAACATGACATTGGTTTGATTCTGGAGCCCTCTTTACTGGGAACATGACTGAGGTTTCATGGTTGAATCCTGTGGCCTGGCAACATGATTGAGGTTTGATAGTGGAACCCTCAGGCTTGGGAACATGAGTGAGGCTTGATGGTGGAACCCTGTGGCCTGGCAATATGCCTGAGGTTTGATGGTGGAACCCTGTGGCTTGGCAAGATGACTTAGGTTTGATTGTGGAACACTCTGGCCTGGGAACATGACTGAGGCTTGATGGTGGAACCGTGGCCTGGCAACAGGACTGAGGTTTGATTGTGTAACCCTCTGGCCTGGGATTATGACTGAGGTTTAATTGTGGAACCCTGTGGCCTGGGAACATGACTGGGATTTGATTTCTGAAACCTGTGTCCAGGGAACATGACTGAGGTTTTATTCTGGAACCCTGTGTCCTGGGAACACGACTGAGGTTTGATTCTGTAACCATGTGGCCTGGGAATATGACTGAGGTTTGATTCTGGAAACCATTGTCCTGGGAACATGACTGATGTTAGAATGTGGAATCCTGTGGCCTGGGAACATGACATCGGTTTGGATTCTGGTACCCTGTGGCCTGGGAACATGAAATCGGTTTGATTCTGTTAACCTGAGGTCTGGGAATATGACTGAGGTTTGATTGTGGTACCCTACGGCCTGGCAACATGACTGAGGTTTGATTTTGGATGCCTGTGGCCTGGGAACATGACTGAGGCATGATTCTGGAAACCTGTGGCCTGGGAACATGACATCTGTTTAGATTGTGGAATACTGTGCCCCGGGAACCTGACTGAGCCTTGGTTCTGGAACCCTGTGGACTGGGAACATGACTGAGGTTTTATTCTGGAACCCTGTAGCCTGGGGCCATAACTGAGGATTGATTCTGGAACCCTGTGGCCTGGGCACATGACAACGGTGGATTCTGGAACCCTGTGGACTAGGAACATGACTGAGGTTTTATTGTGGAACCTTGTAGCCTGGGAACATAACTGAGGATTGATTCTGGAACCCTGTGGCCTGGGAACATGACATTGGTGGATTCTGGAACCCTGAGGCCTGGGAACATGACATCTGTTTAGATTGTGGAATACTGTGCCCTGGGAACGTGACTGAGCCTTGGTTCTGGAACCCTGTGGCCTGGGAACATGACTGGGATTTGATTTCTGAAACCTGTGTCCAGGGAAAATGACTGAGGTTTTATTCTGGAACCCTGTGTCCTGGGAACACGACTGAGGTTTCATTCTGGAACCATGTGGCCGGGGAATATGACTTAGGTTTGATTCTGGAAACCATTGGCCTGGGAACATGACTGATGTTAGAGTGTGGAATCCTGTGGCCTGGGAACATGACATCGGTTTGGATTCTGGTACCCTGTTGCCTGGAAACATGAAATCGGTTTGATTCTGGAAACCTTAGGCCTGGGAATATGACTGAGGTTTGATGGTGGTACCCTATGGCCTGGCAATATGACTGAGGTTTGATTCTGGATCCCTGTGGCCTGGGAACATGACATCTGTTTAGATTGTGGAATACTGTGCCCCGGGAACCTGACTGAGCCTTGGTTCTGGAACCCTGTGGACTGGGAACTTGACTGACGTTTTATTCTGGAACCCTGTGTCCTGGGAACATGACATGGGTGGATTCTGGAACCCTGAGGCCTTGGAACATGACATCTGTTTAGATTGTGGAATACTGTGGCCCGGGAACCTGACTGAGCCTTGGTTCTGGAACCCTGTGGACTGGGAACATGACTGAGATTTTATTCTGGAACCCTGTAGCCTGGGAACATAACTGAGGATTGATTCTGGAAGCCTGTGGCCTGGGAACATGACATTGGTGGATTCTGGAACTCTGTGGCCTGGGAACCTGCGAACGGTTTGACTCTGGTACCCTGTGGCCTGGGAACATGTCTGAGGTTTGATGGTGGAAACCTGTGGCCTGGCAACATGACTGAGGATTGATTCTGGAAGACTGTGGCCAGGGAACATGATATCTGGTTGATTCTGGAAACCTGTGTCCTGGGAACAAGACTGAAGTTTGATTCTGGAACCCTGTGGCCTGGGAACATGACTGAGGTTTGTTTCTGGAAGCCAGTTCCCTGGGAACATGACTGCGGTTTGATTCTGGACACCTGTGTCCTGGGAACAAGACTGAGGTTTGATTCTGCAACCCTGTGGCTTGGGAACATGACTGAGGTTTGTTTCTGGAAGCCTCTTCTCTGGGAACATGACTGAGGTTTGATTCTGGACACCTGTGTCCTGGGAACATGACTGAGGTTTGATTGTTGAAACCTGTGGCCTTCGAACATGACTCAGGTTGATTCTGGAACCATGTGTCCTGGGAATATGACTGAGGTTTGATTCTGGAAACCTTTGTCCTGGGAAAATGACTGAGGTTTCATTGTGGAAACATGTGGCCTGGGATCATGACTGAGGTTTGATGGTGGAACACTCTGGCCTGGCAAAATGACTGAGGCATGATTCTGGAGCCCTGTTAACTGGGAACATGACTGAGGTTTGATGGCAGAAACCTGTGGACTGGCAACATGACTGAGGTTTGATTTGGAACCCTGTGCACGGGGACCATGACTGAGGCCTGATACTGGAACCCCGTGGCATGGGAACATGACATTGGTTTGATTCTGGAACCCTGTTTACTGGGAACATGACTGAGGTTTCATGGTTGATTCCTGTGGCCTGGCCACATGATTGAGGTTTGATAGTGGAACCCTCAGGCTTGGGAACATGAGTGAGGCTTGATGGTGGAACCCTGTGGCCTGGCAATATGCCTGAGGTTTGATAGTGGAACCCTGTGGCTTGGCAAGATGACTTAGGTTTGATTGTGGAACACTCTGGCCTGGGAACATGACTGAGGCTTGATGGTGGAACCGTGTCCTTTCCAAAGGACTGAGGTTTGATTGTGCAACCCTCTGGCCTGGGAATATGACTGAGGTTTAATTGTGGAACCCTGTGGCCTGGGAACATGACTGGGATTTGATTTCTGAAACCTGTGTCCAGGGAACATGACTGAGGTTTTATTCTGGAACCCTGTGTCCTGGGAACACGACTGAGGTTTGATTCTGGAACCATGTGGCCTGGGAATATGACTGAGGTTTGATTCTGGAAACCATTGGCCTGGGAACATGACTGATGTTAGAATGTGGAAACCTGTGACCTGGGAACATGACATCGGTTTGGATTCTGGTACCCTGTTGCCTGGGAACATGAAATCGGTTTGATTCTGTAAACCTGAGGTCTGGGAATATGACTGAGGTTTGATTGTGGTACCCTACGGCCTGGCAACATGACTGAGGTTTGATTCTGGATGCCTGTGGCCTGGGAACATGACGGAGTCATGATTCTGGAAACCTGTGGCCTGGGAACCTGACATCTGTTTAGATTGTGGAATACTGTGCACCGGGAAACTGACTGAGCCTTGGTTCTGGAACCCTGTGGACTGGGAACATGACTGAGGTTTTATTCTGGCACCCTGTAGCCTGGGACCATAACTGAGGATTGATTCTGGAACCCTGTGGCCTGGGCACATGACAACGGTGGATTCTGGAACCCTGTGGACTAGGAACATGACTGAGGTTTTATTCTGGAACCTTGTAGCCTGGGAACATAACTGAGGATTGATTCTGGAACCCTGTGGCCTGGGAACATGACATGGGTGGATTCTGGAACCCTGAGGCCTGGGAACATGACATCTGTTTAGACTGTGGAATACTGTGCCCTGGGAACGTGACTGAGCCTTGGTTCTGGAACCCTGTGGACTGGGAACATGACTGACGTTTTATTCTGGAACCCTGTAGCCTGGGAACATAACTGAGGATTGATTCTGGAACCCTGTGGCCTGGGAATATGACTGGGATTTGATTTCTGAAACCTGTGTCCAGGGAAAATGACTGAGAGTTTATTCTGGAACCCTGTGTCCTGGGAACACGACTGAGGTTTGATTCTGGAACCATGTGGCCTGGGAATATGACTTTGGTTTGATTCTGGAAACCATTGGCCTGGGAACATGACTGATGTTAGAGTGTGGAATCCTGTGCCCTGGGAACATGACATCGGTTTGGATTCTGGTACCCTGTTGCCTGGAAACATGAAATCGGTTTGATTCTGGAAACCTTAGGCCTGGGAATATGACTGAGGTTTGATGGTGGTACCCTATGGACTGGCAACATGACTGAAGTTTGATTCTGGATCCCTGTGGCCTGGGAACATGACATCTGTTTAGATTGTGGAATACTGTGCCCCGGGAACCTGACTGAGCCTTGGTTCTGGACCCCTGTGGACTGGGAACATGACTGAGGTTTTATTCTGGAACCCTGTGTCCTGTTAACATGACATGGGTGGATTCTGGAACCCTGAGGCCTGGGAACATGAAATCTGTTTAGATTGTGGAATACTGTGGCCTGGGAACTTGACTGAGCCTTGGTTCTGGAAACCTGTGGACTGGGAATATGACTGAGGTTTTATTCTGGAGCCGTGTAGCCTTGGAACATAACTGAGGATTCACTTTGGAACCCTGTGGCCCAGGAACATGACATGGGTGGATTCTGGAAACCTGAGGCCTTGGAACATGACATCTGTTTAGATTGTGGAATACTGTGGCCCGGGAACCTGACTGAGCCTTGGTTCTGGAACCCTGTGGACTGGGAACATGACTGAGGTTTTATTCTGGAACCCTGTCGCCTGGGAACATAACTGAGGATTGATTCTGGAAGCCTGTGGCCTGGGAACATGACATCGGTGGATTCTGGAACACTGTGGCCTGGGAACCTGCGAACGGTTTGACTCTGGAACCCTGTGGCCTGGGAACATGTCTGAGGTTTGATGGTGGAAACCTGTGGCCTGGCAACATGACTGAGGTTTGATTCTGAAAGACTGTGGCCAGGGAACATGATATCGGGTTGATTCTGGAAACCTGTGTCCTGGGAACAAGACTGAGGTTTGATTTTGGAACCCTGTTGCCTGGGAAAATGACTGACGTTTGTTTCTGGAAGCCTGTCCCCTTGGAATATGACGGAGGTTTGATTCTGGACACCTGTGTCCTGGAAACATGACTGAGGTTTGATAGTGGAACCCTCAGGCTTGGGAACATGAGTGAGGCTTGATGATGGAACCCTGTGGCCGGGCAACATGCCTGAGGTTTGATGGTGGAACCCTGTGGCTTGGCAAGTTGACTTAGGTTTGATTGTGGACCACTCTGGCCTGGGAACATGACTGAGGCTTGATGGTGGAACCGAGGCCTGGCAACAGGACTGAGGTTTGATGGTGGAACCCTGTGGCCTGGGAATATGACTGAGGTTTAATTGTGGAACCCTGTGGCCTGGGAACATGACTGGGATTTGATTTCTGAAACCTGTGTCCAGGGAAGATGACTGAGGTTTTATTCTGGACCACTGTGTCCTGGGAACAGGACATGGGTGGATTCTGGAACCCTGAGGCCTGGGAACATGACATCTGTTTAGATTGTGGAATACTGTGCCCCGGGAACCTGACTGAGCCTTGGTTCTGGAACCCTGTAGACTGGGAACATAACTGACGATTGATTCTGTAACCCTGTGACCTGGGAACCTGCGAACGGTTTGACTCTGGTACCCTGTGGCCTGGGAACATGTCTGATTTTTGATGGTGAAAACCTGTGGCCTGGCAACATGATTGAGGTTTGGTTCTGGAAGACTGTGGCCAGGGAACATGATATCGGGTTGATTCTGGAAACCTGTGTCCTGGGAACCAGACTGAGGTTTGATTCTGGAACCCTGTGGCTTGGGAACATGACTGAGGTTTGTTTCTGGAAGCCAGTTCCCTGGGAACATGACTGAGGTTCGATTCTGGAACCCTGTGGCCTGGGAACATGACTGAGGTTTGTTTCTGGAAGCCAGTTCCCTGGGAACATGACTGAGGTTTGATTCTGGACACCTGTGTCCTGGGAACATGACTGAGGTTTGATTGTTGAAACCTGTGGCCTGCGAACATGACTCAGATTTGATTCTGGAACCATGTGTCCTGGGAATATGACTGAGGTATGGTTCTGGAAACCTTTGTCCTGGGAAAATGACTGAGGTTTCATTGTGGAAACATGTGGCCGGGGATCATGACTGAGGTTTGATGGTGGAACACTCTGGCCTGTCAAAATGACTGAGGCTTGATTCTGGAACCCTGGGGCCTGGGAACTTGACTGAGGTTGGATGGCAGAAACCTGTGGACTGGCACATGACTGAGGTTTGATTGTGTAACCCTGGGCACGGGGACCATGACTGAGGCCTGATACTGGAACCCCGTGGCGTGGGAACATGACATTGGTTTGATTCTGGAGCCCTGTTTACTGGGAACATGACTGAGGTTTGATGGTTGAACCCTTTGGCCTGGCAACATGATTGAGGTTTGATAGTGGAACCCTCAGGCTTGGGAATATGAGTGAGGCTTGATGGTGGAACCCTGTGGCCTGGCAATATGACTTAGGTTTGATTGTTGAACACTCTGGCCTGGGAACATGACTGGGATTTTATTTCTGAAACCTGTGTCCAGGGAACATGACTGAGGTTTTATTCTGGAAACCTGTGTCTTGGGAACACGACTGAGTTTTTATTCTGGAACCATGTGGCCTGGGAATATGAGTGAGGTTTGATTCTGGAAACCATTGGCCTGGGAACATGACTGATGTTAGAGTGTGCAATCCTGAGGCCTGGGAACATGACATCGGTTTGGATTCTGGTACCCTGTTGCCTGGGAACACGAAATCGGTTTGATTCCGGAAATCTGAGGCCTGGCAACATGACTGAGGTTTGATTCTGGATCTCAGTGGCCTGGGAAAATGACTGAGGCGTGATTCTGGAGACCTGTGGCCTGGAAACATGACATCTGTTTAGAATGTGGAATACTTTGGCCCGGGAAACTGACTGAGCCTTTGTTCTGGAACACTGTGCACTAGGAACATGACTGAGGTTTTATTCTGGAACCCTGTAGCCTGGGAACATAACTGAGTATTGATTCTGGAACCCTGTGGCCTGGGAACATAACATGGGTTGATTCTGGAAACCTGTGTCCTTGGAACAAGACTGAGGTTTGATTCTGGAACCCTGATGCCTGGGAACTTGACTGAGGTTTGTTTCTGGAAGCCTGTTCCCTGGGAACATGACTGCGGTTTGATTCTGGACACCTGTGTCCTGGGAACAAGACTGAGGTTTGAGTCTGCAACCCTGTGGCTTGGGAACATGACTGAGGTTTGTTTCTGGAAGCCTGTTCTCTGGGAACATGACTGAAGTTTGATTCTGGACACCTGTGTCCTGGGAACATGACTGAGGTTTGATTGTTGAAACCTTTGGCCTTCGAACATGACTCAGGTTGATTCTGGAACCATGTGTCCTGGGAATATAACTGAGGTTTGATTCTGGAAACCTTTGGCCTGGGAAAATGACTGAGGTTTCATTGTGGAAACATGTGGCCTGGGATCATGCCTGAGGTTTGATGGTGGAACACTCTGGCCTGGCAAAATGACTGAGGCTTGATTCTGGAGCCCTGTTTCCTGGGAACATGACTGATGTATGATGGCAGAAACCTGTGGACTGGCAACATGACTGAGGTTTGATTTGGAACCCTGTGCACGGGGACCATGACTGAGGCCTGATACTGGAACCCCGTGGCATGGGAACATGACATTGGTTTGATTCTGGAGCCCTGTTTACTGGGAACATGACTGAGGTTTGATGGTTGAACCCTTTGGCCTGGCAACATGATTGAGGTTTGATAGTGGAACCCTCAGGCTTGGGAACATGAGTGAGGCTTGATGGTGGAACCCTGTGGCCTGGCAATATGCCTGAGGTTTGATGGTGGAACCCTGTGGCTTGGCAAGATGACTTAGGTTTGATTGTGGAACACTCTGGCCTGGGAACATGACTGAGGCTTGATGGTGGAACCGTGGCCTGGCAACAGGACTGAGGTTTGATTGTGGAACCCTCTGGCCTGGGAATATGACTGAGGTTTAATTGTGGAACCCTGTGGCCTGGGAACATGACTGGGATTAGATTTCTGGAACCTGTGTCCAGGGAACATGACTGAGGTTTTATTCTGGAACCCTGTGTCCTGGGAACACGACTGAGGTTTGATTCTGTAACCATGTGGCCTGGGAATATGACTGAGGTTTGATTCTGGAAACCATTGGCCTGGGAACATGACTGATGTTAGAATGTGGAATCCTGTGGCCTGGGAACATGACATCGGTTTGGATTCTGGTACCCTGTTGCCTGGGAACATGAAATCGGTTTGATTCTGTAAACCTGAGGTCTGGGAATATGACTGAGGTTTGATGTGGTACCCAATGGCCTGGCAACATGACTGAGGTTTGATTCTGGATGCCTGTCGCCTGGGAACATGACTGAGGCATGATTCTGGAAACCTGTGGCCTGGGAACATGACATCTGTTTAGATTGTGGAATACTGTGCCCCTGGAACCTGACTGAGCCTTGGTTCTGGAACCCTGTGGACTGGGAACATGACTGAGGTTTTATTCTGGTACCCTGTAGCCAGGGACCATAACTGAGGATTGATTCTGGAACCCTGTGGCCTGGGCACATGTCAACGGTGGATTCTGGAACCCTGTGGACTAGGAACATGACTGAGGTTTTATTCTGGAACCTTGTAGCCTGGGAACATAACTGAGGATTGATTCTGGAACCCTGTGGCCTGGGAAAATGACATGGGTGGATTCTGGAACCCTGAGGCCTGGGAACATGACATCTGTTTAGATTGTGGAATACTGTGCCCCGGGAACCTGACTGAGCCTTGGTTCTGGAACCCTGTGGACTGGGAACATGACTGAGGTTTTATTCTGGAAACCTGTGTCCTGGGAACATGACATGGGTGGATTCTAGAACCCTGAGGCTTTGGAACATGAAATCTGTTTAGATTGTGCAATACTGTGGCCTGGGAATTTGACTGAGCATTGGTTCTGGAAACCTGTGGACTGGGAATATGACTGAGGTTTTATTCTGGAGCCGTGTAGCATGGGAACATAACTGAGGATTCACTTTGGAACCCTGTGGCCCAGGAACATGACATGGGTGGATTGTGGAAACCTGAGGCCTTGGAACATGACATCTGTTTAGATTGTGGAATACTGTGGCCCGGGAACCTGACTGAGCCTTGGTTCTGGAACCCTGTGGACTGGGAACATGACTGAGGATTTATTCTGGAAACCCGTAGCCTGGGAACATAACTGAGGATTGATTCTGGAACCCTGTGGCCTGGGAACATGACATCGGTGGATTCTGGAACACTGTGGCCTGGGAACCTGCGAACGGATTGACTCTGGAACCCTGTGGCCTGGGAACATGTCTGAGGTTTGATGGTGGAAACCTGTGGCCTGACAACATGACTGAGGTTTGATTCTGAAAGACTGTGGCCAGGGAACATGATATCGGGTTGATTCTGGAAACCTGTGTCCTGGGAACAAGACTGAGGTTTGATTCTGGAACCCTGTTGCCTGGGAACATGACTGAGGTTTGTTTCTGGAAGCCTGTTCCCTTGGAATATGACTGAGGTTTGATTCTGGACACCTGTGTCCTGGAAACATGACTGAGGTTTGATTGTTGAAACCTGTGGCCTGCGAACATGACTCAGGTTTGACTCTGGAACCATGTGTCCTGGGAATATGACTGAGGTTTGATTCTGGAACCCTGTGGCCTGGGAACATGACTGGGATTTGATTTCTGAAACCTGTGTCCAGGGAAAATGACTGAGGTTTGATTCTGGAACCCTGTGTCCTGGGAACACGACTGAGGTTTGATTCTGGAACCACGTGGCCTGGGAATATGACTTAGGTTTGATTCTGGAAACCATTGGCCAGGGAACATGACTGATGTTAGAGTGTGGAATCCTGTGCCCTGGGAACATGACATCGGTTTGGATTCTGGTACCCTGTTGCCTGGAAACATGAAATCGATTTGATTCTGGAAACCTTAGGCCTGGGAATATGACTGAGGTTTGATTGTGGTACCCTATGGACTGGCAACATGACTGAGGTTTGATTCTGGATCCCTGTGGCCTGGGAACATGACATCTGTTTAGATTGTGGAATACTGTGCCCCGGGAACCTGACTGAGCCTTGGTTCTGGACCCCTGTGGACTGGGAACATGACTGAGGTTTTATTCTGGAACCCTGTGTCCTGTTAACATGACATGGGTGGATTCTGGAACCCTGAGGCCTGGGAACATGAAATCTGTTTAGATTGTGGAATACTGTGGCCTGGGAACTTGACTGAGCCTTGGTTCTGGAAACCTGTGGACTAGGAATATGACTGAGGTTTTATTCTGGAGCAGTGTAGCCTGGGAACATAACTGAGGATTCACTTTGGAACCCTGTGGCCCAGGAACATGACATGGGTGGATTCTGGAAACCTGAGGCCTTGGAACATGACATCTGTTTAGATTGTGGAATAATGTGGCCCGGGAACCTGACTGAGCCTTGGTTCTGGAACTCTGTGGACTGGGAACATGACAGAGGTTTTATTCTGGAACCCTGTCGCCTGGGAACATAACTGAGGATTGATTCTGGAAGCCTGTGGCCTGGTAACATGACATCGGTGGATTCTGGGACTCTGTGGCCTGGGAACCTGCGAACGGTTTGACTCTGGAACCCTGTGGCCTGGGAACATGTCTGAGGTTTGATGGTGGAAACCTGTGGCCTGGCAACATGACTGAGGTTTGATTCTGAAAGACTGTGGCCAGGGAACATGATATCGGGTTGATTCTGGAAACCTGTGTCCTGGGAACAAGACTGAGGTTTGATTCTGGAAACCTGTTGCCTGGGAACATGACTGACGTTTGTTTCTGGAAGCCTGTTCCCTTGGAATATGACTGAGGTTTGATTTTGGACACCTGTGTCCTGGAAACATGACTGAGGTTTGATTGTTGAAACCTGTGGCCTGCGAACATGACTCAGGTTTGATTCTGGAACCATGTGTCCTGGGAATATGACTAAGGTTTGATTCTGGAAACCTTTGGCCTGGGAAAATGACTGAGGTTTCATTGTGGAAAAATGTGGCCTGGGATCATGACTGAGGTTTAATGGTGGAACACTCTGGCCTCGCAAAATGACTGAGGCTTGATTCTGGAACCCTGGGGCCTGGGAACTTGACTGAGGTCGGATGGCAGAAACCTGTGGATTGGCAACATGACTGAGGTTTGATTGTGGAACCCTGTGCACGGGGACCATGACTGAGGCCTGATACTGGAACCCCGTGGCGTGGGAACATGACATTGGTTTGATTCTGGAGCCCTGTTTACTTGGAACATGACTGAGGATTGATGGTTGAACCCTGTGTCCTGGCAACATGATTGAGGTTTGATAGTGGAACCCCCAGGCTTGGGAACATGAGTGAGGCTTGATGGTGGAACCGAGGCCTGGCAACAGGACTGAGGTTTGATGGTGGAACCCTCTGGCCTGGGAATATGACTGAGGTTTAATTGTGGAACCCTGTGGCCTGGGAACATGACTGGGATTTGATTTCTGAAACCTGTGTCCAGGGAAGATGACTGAGGTTTTATTCTGGACCACTGTGTCCTGGGAACAGGACATGGGTGTATTCTGGAACCCTGAGGCCTGGGAACATGACATCTGTTTAGATTGTGGAATACTGTGGCCCGGGAACCTGACTGAGCCTTGGTTCTGGAACCCTGCAGATTGGGAACATAACTGAAGATTGATTCTGGAAACCTGTGACCTGGGAACCTGCGAACGGTTTGACTCTGGTACCCTGTGGCCTGGGAACATGTCTGTGGTTTGATGGTGAAAACCTGTGGCCTGGCAACATGATTGAGGTTTGATTCTGGAAGACTGTGGCCAGGGAACACGACTGAGTTTTTATTCTGGAACCATGTGGCCTGGCAACATGACTGAGGTTTGATTTTGGATCTCTGTGGCCTGGGAAAATGACTGAGGCGTGATTCTGGACACCTGTGGCCTGGAAATATGACATCTGTTTAGATTGTGGAATACTTTGGCCCGGGAACCTCACTGAGCCTTGGTTCTGGAACACTGTGCACTAGGAACATGACTGAGGTTTTATTCTGGAACCCTGTAGCCTGGGAACATAACTGAGGATTGATTCTGGAACCCTGTGGCCTGGGAACATAACATGGGTTGATTCTGGAAACCTGTGTCCTGGGAACAAGACTGAGGTTTGATTCTGGAACCCTGATGCCTGGGAACTTGACTGAGGTTTGTTTCTGGAAGCCTGTTCCCTGGGAACATGACTGCGGTTTGATTCTGGACACCTGTGTCCTGGGAACAAGACTGAGGTTTGATTCTGCAACCCTGTGGCTTGGGAACATGACTGAGGTTTGTTTCTGGAAGCCTGTTCTCTGGGAACATGACTGAGGTTTGATTCTGGACACCTGTGTCCTGGGAACATGACTGAGGTTTGATTGTTGAAACCTGTGGCCTTCGAACATGACTCAGGTTGATTCTGGAACCATGTGTCCTGGGAATATGACTGAGGTTTGATTCTGGAAACCTTTGTCCTGGGAAAATGACTGAGGTTTTATTGTGGAAACATGTGGCCTGGGATCATGACTGAGGTTTGATGGTGGAACACTCTGGCCTGGCAAAATGACTGAGGCTTGATTCTGGAGCCCTGTTTACTGGGAACATGACTGAGGTTTGATGGCAGAAACCTGTGGACTGGCAACATGACTGACGTTTGATTTGGAACCCTGTGCACGGGGACCATGACTGAGGCCTGATACTGGAACCCCGTGGCATGGGAACATGACATTGGTTTGATTCTGGAGCCCTCTTTACTGGGAACATGACTGAGGTTTCATGGTTGAATCCTGTGGCCTGGCAACATGATTGAGGTTTGATAGTGGAACCCTCAGGCTTGGGAACATGAGTGAGGCTTGATGGTGGAACCCTGTGGCCTGGCAATATGCCTGAGGTTTGATGGTGGAACCCTGTGGCTTGGCAAGATGACTTAGGTTTGATTGTGGAACACTCTGGCCTGGGAACATGACTGAGGCTTGATGGTGGAACCGTGGCCTGGCAACAGGACTGAGGTTTGATTGTGTAACCCTCTGGCCTGGGATTATGACTGAGGTTTAATTGTGGAACCCTGTGGCCTGGGAACATGACTGGGATTTGATTTCTGAAACCTGTGTCCAGGGAACATGACTGAGGTTTTATTCTGGAACCCTGTGTCCTGGGAACACGACTGAGGTTTGATTCTGTAACCATGTGGCCTGGGAATATGACTGAGGTTTGATTCTGGAAACCATTGTCCTGGGAACATGACTGATGTTAGAATGTGGAATCCTGTGGCCTGGGAACATGACATCGGTTTGGATTCTGGTACCCTGTTGCCTGGGAACATGAAATCGGTTTGATTCTGTTAACCTGAGGTCTGGGAATATGACTGAGGTTTGATTGTGGTACCCTACGGCCTGGCAACATGACTGAGGTTTGATTATGGATGCCTGTGGCCTGGGAACATGACTGAGGCATGATTCTGGAAACCTGTGGCCTGGGAACATGACATCTGTTTAGATTGTGGAATACTGTGCCCCGGGAACCTGACTGAGCCTTGGTTCTGGAACCCTGTGGACTGGGAACATGACTGAGGTTTTATTCTGGAACCCTGTAGCCTGGGGCCATAACTGAGGATTGATTCTGGAACCCTGTGGCCTGGGCACATGACAACGGTGGATTCTGGAACCCTGTGGACTAGGAACATGACTGAGGTTTTATTCTGGAACCTTGTAGCCTGGGAACATAACTGAGGATTGATTCTGGAACCCTGTGGCCTGGGAACATGACATTGGTGGATTCTGGAACCCTGAGGCCTGGGAACATGACATCTGTTTAGATTGTGGAATACTGTGCCCTGGGAACGTGACTGAGCCTTGGTTCTGGAACCCTGTGGCCTGGGAACATGACTGGGATTTGATTTCTGAAACCTGTGTCCAGGGAAAATGACTGAGGTTTTATTCTGGAACCCTGTGTCCTGGGAACACGACTGAGGTTTCATTCTGGAACCATGTGGCCGGGGAATATGACTTAGGTTTGATTCTGGAAACCATTGGCCTGGGAACATGACTGATGTTAGAGTGTGGAATCCTGTGGCCTGGGAACATGACATCGGTTTGGATTCTGGTACCCTGTTGCCTGGAAACATGAAATCGGTTTGATTCTGGAAACCTTAGGCCTGGGAATATGACTGAGGTTTGATGGTGGTACCCTATGGCCTGGCAATATGACTGAGGTTTGATTCTGGATCCCTGTGGCCTGGGAACATGACATCTGTTTAGATTGTGGAATACTGTGCCCCGGGAACCTGACTGAGCCTTGGTTCTGGAACCCTGTGGACTGGGAACTTGACTGACGTTTTATTCTGGAACCCTGTGTCCTGGGAACATGACATGGGTGGATTCTGGAACCCTGAGGCCTTGGAACATGACATCTGTTTAGATTGTGGAATACTGTGGCCCGGGAACCTGACTGAGCCTTGGTTCTGGAACCCTGTGGACTGGGAACATGACTGAGATTTTATTCTGGAACCCTGTAGCCTGGGAACATAACTGAGGATTGATTCTGGAACCCTGTGGCCTGGGCACATGACAACGGTGGATTCTGGAACCCTGTGGACTAGGAACATGACTGAGGTTTTATTCTGGAACCTTGTAGCCTGGGAACATAACTGAGGATTGATTCTGGAACCCTGTGGCCTGGGAACATGACATGGGTGGATTCTGGAACCCTGAGGCCTGGGAACATGACATCTGTTTAGACTGTGGAATACTGTGCCCTGGGAACGTGACTGAGCCTTGGTTCTGGAACCCTGTGGACTGGGAACATGACTGACGTTTTATTCTGGAACCCTGTAGCCTGGGAACATAACTGAGGATTGATTCTGGAACCCTGTGGCCTGGGAATATGACTGGGATTTGATTTCTGAAACCTGTGTCCAGGGAAAATGACTGAGAGTTTATTCTGGAACCCTGTGTCCTGGGAACACGACTGAGGTTTGATTCTGGAACCATGTGGCCTGGGAATATGACTTTGGTTTGATTCTGGAAACCATTGGCCTGGGAACATGACTGATGTTAGAGTGTGGAATCCTGTGCCCTGGGAACATGACATCGGTTTGGATTCTGGTACCCTGTTGCCTGGAAACATGAAATCGGTTTGATTCTGGAAACCTTAGGCCTGGGAATATGACTGAGGTTTGATGGTGGTACCCTATGGACTGGCAACATGACTGAGGTTTGATTCTGGATCCCTGTGGCCTGGGAACATGACATCTGTTTAGATTGTGGAATACTGTGCCCCGGGAACCTGACTGAGCCTTGGTTCTGGACCCCTGTGGACTGGGAACATGACTGAGGTTTTATTCTGGAACCCTGTGTCCTGTTAACATGACATGGGTGGATTCTGGAACCCTGAGGCCTGGGAACATGAAATCTGTTTAGATTGTGGAATACTGTGGCCTGGGAACTTGACTGAGCCTTGGTTCTGGAAACCTGTGGACTGGGAATATGACTGAGGTTTTATTCTGGAGCCGTGTAGCCTTGGAACATAACTGAGGATTCACTTTGGAACCCTGTGGCCCAGGAACATGACATGGGTGGATTCTGGAAACCTGAGGCCTTGGAACATGACATCTGTTTAGATTGTGGAATACTGTGGCCCGGGAACCTGACTGAGCCTTGGTTCTGGAACCCTGTGGACTGGGAACATGACTGAGGTTTTATTCTGGAACCCTGTCGCCTGGGAACATAACTGAGGATTGATTCTGGAAGCCTGTGGCCTGGGAACATGACATCGGTGGATTCTGGAACACTGTGGCCTGGGAACCTGCGAACGGTTTGACTCTGGAACCCTGTGGCCTGGGAACATGTCTGAGGTTTGATGGTGGAAACCTGTGGCCTGGCAACATGACTGAGGTTTGATTCTGAAAGACTGTGGCCAGGGAACATGATATCGGGTTGATTCTGGAAACCTGTGTCCTGGGAACAAGACTGAGGTTTGATTTTGGAACCCTGTTGCCTGGGAAAATGACTGACGTTTGTTTCTGGAAGCCTGTCCCCTTGGAATATGACGGAGGTTTGATTCTGGACACCTGTGTCCTGGAAACATGACTGAGGTTTGATAGTGGAACCCTCAGGCTTGGGAACATGAGTGAGGCTTGATGATGGAACCCTGTGGCCGGGCAACATGCCTGAGGTTTGATGGTGGAACCCTGTGGCTTGGCAAGTTGACTTAGGTTTGATTGTGGACCACTCTGGCCTGGGAACATGACTGAGGCTTGATGGTGGAACCGAGGCCTGGCAACAGGACTGAGGTTTGATGGTGGAACCCTGTGGCCTGGGAATATGACTGAGGTTTAATTGTGGAACCCTGTGGCCTGGGAACATGACTGGGATTTTATTTCTGAAACCTGTGTCCAGGGAAGATGACTGAGGTTTTATTCTGAACCACTGTGTCCTGGGAACAGGACATGGGTGGATTCTGGAACCCTGAGGCCTGGGAACATGACATCTGTTTAGATTGTGGAATACTGTGCCCCGGGAACCTGACTGAGCCTTGGTTCTGGAACCCTGTAGACTGGGAACATAACTGACGATTGATTCTGGAACCCTGTGACCTGGGAACCTGCGAACGGTTTGACTCTGGTACCCTGTGGCCTGGGAACATGTCTGATTTTTGATGGTGAAAACCTGTGGCCTGGCAACATGATTGAGGTTTGGTTCTGGAAGACTGTGGCCAGGGAACATGATATCGGGTTGATTCTGGAAACCTGTGTCCTGGGAACCAGACTGAGGTTTGATTCTGGAACCCTGTGGCTTGGGAACATGACTGAGGTTTGTTTCTGGAAGCCAGTTCCCTGGGAACATGACTGAGGTTCGATTCTGGAACCCTGTGGCCTGGGAACATGACTGAGGTTTGTTTCTGGAAGCCAGTTCCCTGGGAACATGACTGAGGTTTGATTCTGGACACCTGTGTCCTGGGAACATGACTGAGGTTTGATTGTTGAAACCTGTGGCCTGCGAACATGACTCAGATTTGATTCTGGAACCATGTGTCCTGGGAATATGACTGAGGTATGGTTCTGGAAACCTTTGTCCTGGGAAAATGACTGAGGTTTCATTGTGGAAACATGTGGCCGGGGATCATGACTGAGGTTTGATGGTGGAACACTCTGGCCTGTCAAAATGACTGAGGCTTGATTCTGGAACCCTGGGGCCTGGGAACTTGACTGAGGTTGGATGGCAGAAACCTGTGGACTGGCACATGACTGAGGTTTGATTGTGTAACCCTGGGCACGGGGACCATGACTGAGGCCTGATACTGGAACCCCGTGGCGTGGGAACATGACATTGGTTTGATTCTGGAGCCCTGTTTACTGGGAACATGACTGAGGTTTGATGGTTGAACCCTTTGGCCTGGCAACATGATTGAGGTTTGATAGTGGAACCCTCAGGCTTGGGAATATGAGTGAGGCTTGATGGTGGAACCCTGTGGCCTGGCAATATGACTTAGGTTTGATTGTTGAACACTCTGGCCTGGGAACATGACTGGGATTTTATTTCTGAAACCTGTGTCCAGGGAACATGACTGAGGTTTTATTCTGGAAACCTGTGTCTTGGGAACACGACTGAGTTTTTATTCTGGAACCATGTGGCCTGGGAATATGAGTGAGGTTTGATTCTGGAAACCATTGGCCTGGGAACATGACTGATGTTAGAGTGTGCAATCCTGAGGCCTGGGAACATGACATCGGTTTGGATTCTGGTACCCTGTTGCCTGGGAACACGAAATCGGTTTGATTCCGGAAATCTGAGGCCTGGCAACATGACTGAGGTTTGATTCTGGATCTCAGTGGCCTGGGAAAATGACTGAGGCGTGATTCTGGAGACCTGTGGCCTGGAAACATGACATCTGTTTAGAATGTGGAATACTTTGGCCCGGGAAACTGACTGAGCCTTTGTTCTGGAACACTGTGCACTAGGAACATGACTGAGGTTTTATTCTGGAACCCTGTAGCCTGGGAACATAACTGAGTATTGATTCTGGAACCCTGTGGCCTGGGAACATAACATGGGTTGATTCTGGAAACCTGTGTCCTTGGAACAAGACTGAGGTTTGATTCTGGAACCCTGATGCCTGGGAACTTGACTGAGGTTTGTTTCTGGAAGCCTGTTCCCTGGGAACATGACTGCGGTTTGATTCTGGACACCTGTGTCCTGGGAACAAGACTGAGGTTTGAGTCTGCAACCCTGTGGCTTGGGAACATGACTGAGGTTTGTTTCTGGAAGCCTGTTCTCTGGGAACATGACTGAAGTTTGATTCTGGACACCTGTGTCCTGGGAACATGACTGAGGTTTGATTGTTGAAACCTTTGGCCTTCGAACATGACTCAGGTTGATTCTGGAACCATGTGTCCTGGGAATATAACTGAGGTTTGATTCTGGAAACCTTTGGCCTGGGAAAATGACTGAGGTTTCATTGTGGAAACATGTGGCCTGGGATCATGCCTGAGGTTTGATGGTGGAACACTCTGGCCTGGCAAAATGACTGAGGCTTGATTCTGGAGCCCTGTTTCCTGGGAACATGACTGATGTATGATGGCAGAAACCTGTGGACTGGCAACATGACTGAGGTTTGATTTGGAACCCTGTGCACGGGGACCATGACTGAGGCCTGATACTGGAACCCCGTGGCATGGGAACATGACATTGGTTTGATTCTGGAGCCCTGTTTACTGGGAACATGACTGAGGTTTGATGGTTGAACCCTTTGGCCTGGCAACATGATTGAGGTTTGATAGTGGAACCCTCAGGCTTGGGAACATGAGTGAGGCTTGATGGTGGAACCCTGTGGCCTGGCAATATGCCTGAGGTTTGATGGTGGAACCCTGTGGCTTGGCAAGATGACTTAGGTTTGATTGTGGAACACTCTGGCCTGGGAACATGACTGAGGCTTGATGGTGGAACCGTGGCCTGGCAACAGGACTGAGGTTTGATTGTGGAACCCTCTGGCCTGGGAATATGACTGAGGTTTAATTGTGGAACCCTGTGGCCTGGGAACATGACTGGGATTAGATTTCTGGAACCTGTGTCCAGGGAACATGACTGAGGTTTTATTCTGGAACCCTGTGTCCTGGGAACACGACTGAGGTTTGATTCTGTAACCATGTGGCCTGGGAATATGACTGAGGTTTGATTCTGGAAACCATTGGGCTGGGAACATGACTGATGTTAGAATGTGGAATCCTGTGGCCTGGGAACATGACATCGGTTTGGATTCTGGTACCCTGTTGCCTGGGAACATGAAATCGGTTTGATTCTGTAAACCTGAGGTCTGGGAATATGACTGAGGTTTGATGTGGTACCCAATGGCCTGGCAACATGACTGAGGTTTGATTCTGGATGCCTGTCGCCTGGGAACATGACTGAGGCATGATTCTGGAAACCTGTGGCCTGGGAACATGACATCTGTTTAGATTGTGGAATACTGTGCCCCTGGAACCTGACTGAGCCTTGGTTCTGGAACCCTGTGGACTGGGAACATGACTGAGGTTTTATTCTGGTACCCTGTAGCCAGGGACCATAACTGAGGATTGATTCTGGAACCCTGTAGCCTGGGCACATGTCAACGGTGGATTCTGGAACCCTGTGGACTAGGAACATGACTGAGGTTTTATTCTGGAACCTTGTAGCCTGGGAACATAACTGAGGATTGATTCTGGAACCCTGTGGCCTGGGAAAATGACATGGGTGGATTCTGGAACCCTGAGGCCTGGGAACATGACATCTGTTTAGATTGTGGAATACTGTGGCCTGGGAATTTGACTGAGCATTGGTTCTGGAAACCTGTGGACTGGGAATATGACTGAGGTTTTATTCTGGAGCCGTGTAGCATGGGAACATAACTGAGGATTCACTTTGGAACCCTGTGGCCCAGGAACATGACATGGGTGGATTGTGGAAACCTGAGGCCTTGGAACATGACATCTGTTTAGATTGTGGAATACTGTGGCCCGGGAACCTGACTGAGCCTTGGTTCTGGAACCCTGTGGACTGGGAACATGACTGAGGATTTATTCTGGAAACCCGTAGCCTGGGAACATAACTGAGGATTGATTCTGGAACCCTGTGGCCTGGGAACATGACATCGGTGGATTCTGGAACACTGTGGCCTGGGAACCTGCGAACGGATTGACTCTGGAACCCTGTGGCCTGGGAACATGTCTGAGGTTTGATGGTGGAAACCTGTGGCCTGACAACATGACTGAGGTTTGATTCTGAAAGACTGTGGCCAGGGAACATGATATCGGGTTGATTCTGGAAACCTGTGTCCTGGGAACAAGACTGAGGTTTGATTCTGGAACCCTGTTGCCTGGGAACATGACTGAGGTTTGTTTCTGGAAGCCTGTTCCCTTGGAATATGACTGAGGTTTGATTCTGGACACCTGTGTCCTGGAAACATGACTGAGGTTTGATTGTTGAAACCTGTGGCCTGCGAACATGACTCAGGTTTGACTCTGGAACCATGTGTCCTGGGAATATGACTGAGGTTTGATTCTGGAACCCTGTGGCCTGGGAACATGACTGGGATTTGATTTCTGAAACCTGTGTCCAGGGAAAATGACTGAGGTTTGATTCTGGAACCCTGTGTCCTGGGAACACGACTGAGGTTTGATTCTGGAACCACGTGGCCTGGGAATATGACTTAGGTTTGATTCTGGAAACCATTGGCCAGGGAACATGACTGATGTTAGAGTGTGGAATCCTGTGCCCTGGGAACATGACATCGGTTTGGATTCTGGTACCCTGTTGCCTGGAAACATGAAATCGATTTGATTCTGGAAACCTTAGGCCTGGGAATATGACTGAGGTTTGATTGTGGTACCCTATGGACTGGCAACATGACTGAGGTTTGATTCTGGATCCCTGTGGCCTGGGAACATGACATCTGTTTAGATTGTGGAATACTGTGGCCTGGGAACTTGACTGAGCCTTGGTTCTGGACCCCTGTGGACTGGGAACATGACTGAGGTTTTATTCTGGAACCCTGTGTCCTGTTAACATGACATGGGTGGATTCTGGAACCCTGAGGCCTGGGAACATGAAATCTGTTTAGATTGTGGAATACTGTGGCCTGGGAACTTGACTGAGCCTTGGTTCTGGAAACCTGTGGACTAGGAATATGACTGAGGTTTTATTCTGGAGCAGTGTAGCCTGGGAACATAACTGAGGATTCACTTTGGAACCCTGTGGCCCAGGAACATGACATGGGTGGATTCTGGAAACCTGAGGCCTTGGAACATGACATCTGTTTAGATTGTGGAATAATGTGGCCCGGGAACCTGACTGAGCCTTGGTTCTGGAACTCTGTGGACTGGGAACATGACAGAGGTTTTATTCTGGAACCCTGTCGCCTGGGAACATAACTGAGGATTGATTCTGGAAGCCTGTGGCCTGGTAACATGACATCGGTGGATTCTGGGACTCTGTGGCCTGGGAACCTGCGAACGGTTTGACTCTGGAACCCTGTGGCCTGGGAACATGTCTGAGGTTTGATGGTGGAAACCTGTGGCCTGGCAACATGACTGAGGTTTGATTCTGAAAGACTGTGGCCAGGGAACATGATATCGGGTTGATTCTGGAAACCTGTGTCCTGGGAACAAGACTGAGGTTTGATTCTGGAAACCTGTTGCCTGGGAACATGACTGACGTTTGTTTCTGGAAGCCTGTTCCCTTGGAATATGACTGAGGTTTGATTTTGGACACCTGTGTCCTGGAAACATGACTGAGGTTTGATTGTTGAAACCTGTGGCCTGCGAACATGACTCAGGTTTGATTCTGGAACCATGTGTCCTGGGAATATGACTAAGGTTTGATTCTGGAAACCTTTGGCCTGGGAAAATGACTGAGGTTTCATTGTGGAAAAATGTGGCCTGGGATCATGACTGAGGTTTAATGGTGGAACACTCTGGCCTCGCAAAATGACTGAGGCTTGATTCTGGAACCCTGGGGCCTGGGAACTTGACTGAGGTCGGATGGCAGAAACCTGTGGATTGGCAACATGACTGAGGTTTGATTGTGGAACCCTGTGCACGGGGACCATGACTGAGGCCTGATACTGGAACCCCGTGGCGTGGGAACATGACATTGGTTTGATTCTGGAGCCCTGTTTACTTGGAACATGACTGAGGATTGATGGTTGAACCCTGTGTCCTGGCAACATGATTGAGGTTTGATAGTGGAACCCCCAGGCTTGGGAACATGAGTGAGGCTTGATGGTGGAACCGAGGCCTGGCAACAGGACTGAGGTTTGATGGTGGAACCCTCTGGCCTGGGAATATGACTGAGGTTTAATTGTGGAACCCTGTGGCCTGGGAACATGACTGGGATTTGATTTCTGAAACCTGTGTCCAGGGAAGATGACTGAGGTTTTATTCTGGACCACTGTGTCCTGGGAACAGGACATGGGTGTATTCTGGAACCCTGAGGCCTGGGAACATGACATCTGTTTAGATTGTGGAATACTGTGGCCCGGGAACCTGACTGAGCCTTGGTTCTGGAACCCTGCAGATTGGGAACATAACTGAAGATTGATTCTGGAAACCTGTGACCTGGGAACCTGCGAACGGTTTGACTCTGGTACCCTGTGGCCTGGGAACATGTCTGTGGTTTGATGGTGAAAACCTGTGGCCTGGCAACATGATTGAGGTTTGATTCTGGAAGACTGTGGCCAGGGAACACGACTGAGTTTTTATTCTGGAACCATGTGGCCTGGCAACATGACTGAGGTTTGATTTTGGATCTCTGTGGCCTGGGAAAATGACTGAGGCGTGATTCTGGACACCTGTGGCCTGGAAATATGACATCTGTTTAGATTGTGGAATACTTTGGCCCGGGAACCTCACTGAGCCTTGGTTCTGGAACACTGTGCACTAGGAACATGACTGAGGTTTTATTCTGGAACCCTGTAGCCTGGGAACATAACTGAGGATTGATTCTGGAACCCTGTGGCCTGGGAACATAACATGGGTTGATTCTGGAAACCTGTGTCCTGGGAACAAGACTGGGATTTGATTTCTGAAACCTGTGTCCAGGGAAAATGACTGAGGTTTTATTCTGGAACCCTGTGTCCTGGGAACACGACTGAGGTTTCATTCTGGAACCATGTGGCCTGGGAATATGACTTAGGTTTGATTCTGGAAACCATTGGCCTGGGAACATGACTGATGTTAGAGTGTGGAATCCTGTGCCCTGGGAACATGACATCGGTTTGGATTCTGGTACCCTGTTGCCTGGAAACATGAAATCGGTTTGATTCTGGAAACCTTAGGCCTGGGAATATGACTGAGGTTTGATGGTGGTACCCTATGGCCTGGCAATATGACTGAGGTTTGATTCTGGATCCCTGTGGCCTGGGAACATGACATCTGTTTAGATTGTGGAATACTGTGCCCCGGGAACCTGACTGAGCCTTGGTTCTGGAACCCTGTGGACTGGGAACTTGACTGACGTTTTATTCTGGAACCCTGTGTCCTGGGAACATGACATGGGTGGATTCTGGAACCCTGAGGCCTTGGAACATGACATCTGTTTAGATTGTGGAATACTGTGGCCCGGGAACCTGACTGAGCCTTGGTTCTGGAACCCTGTGGACTGGGAACATGACTGAGATTTTATTCTGGAACCCTGTAGCCTGGGAACATAACTGAGGATTGATTCTGGAAGCCTGTGGCCTGGGAACATGACATTGGTGGATTCTGGAACTCTGTGGCCTGGGAACCTGCGAACGGTTTGACTCTGGTACCCTGTGGCCTGGGAACATGTCTGAGGTTTGATGGTGGAAACCTGTGGCCTGGCAACATGACTGAGGATTGATTCTGGAAGACTGTGGCCAGGGAACATGATATCTGGTTGATTCTGGAAACCTGTGTCCTGGGAACAAGACTGAAGTTTGATTCTGGAACCCTGTGGCCTGGGAACATGACTGAGGTTTGTTTCTGGAAGCCAGTTCCCTGGGAACATGACTGCGGTTTGATTCTGGACACCTGTGTCCTGGGAACAAGACTGAGGTTTGATTCTGCAACCCTGTGGCTTGGGAACATGACTGAGGTTTGTTTCTGGAAGCCTCTTCTCTGGGAACATGACTGAGGTTTGATTCTGGACACCTGTGTCCTGGGAACATGACTGAGGTTTGATTGTTGAAACCTGTGGCCTTCGAACATGACTCAGGTTGATTCTGGAACCATGTGTCCTGGGAATATGACTGAGGTTTGATTCTGGAAACCTTTGTCCTGGGAAAATGACTGAGGTTTCATTGTGGAAACATGTGGCCTGGGATCATGACTGAGGTTTGATGGTGGAACACTCTGGCCTGGCAAAATGACTGAGGCATGATTCTGGAGCCCTGTTAACTGGGAACATGACTGAGGTTTGATGGCAGAAACCTGTGGACTGGCAACATGACTGAGGTTTGATTTGGAACCCTGTGCACGGGGACCATGACTGAGGCCTGATACTGGAACCCCGTGGCATGGGAACATGACATTGGTTTGATTCTGGAACCCTGTTTACTGGGAACATGACTGAGGTTTCATGGTTGATTCCTGTGGCCTGGCCACATGATTGAGGTTTGATAGTGGAACCCTCAGGCTTGGGAACATGAGTGAGGCTTGATGGTGGAACCCTGTGGCCTGGCAATATGCCTGAGGTTTGATAGTGGAACCCTGTGGCTTGGCAAGATGACTTAGGTTTGATTGTGGAACACTCTGGCCTGGGAACATGACTGAGGCTTGATGGTGGAACCGTGTCCTTTCCAAAGGACTGAGGTTTGATTGTGCAACCCTCTGGCCTGGGAATATGACTGAGGTTTAATTGTGGAACCCTGTGGCCTGGGAACATGACTGGGATTTGATTTCTGAAACCTGTGTCCAGGGAACATGACTGAGGTTTTATTCTGGAACCCTGTGTCCTGGGAACACGACTGAGGTTTGATTCTGGAACCATGTGGCCTGGGAATATGACTGAGGTTTGATTCTGGAAACCATTGGCCTGGGAACATGACTGATGTTAGAATGTGGAAACCTGTGGCCTGGGAACATGACATCGGTTTGGATTCTGGTACCCTGTTGCCTGGGAACATGAAATCGGTTTGATTCTGTAAACCTGAGGTCTGGGAATATGACTGAGGTTTGATTGTGGTACCCTACGGCCTGGCAACATGACTGAGGTTTGATTCTGGATGCCTGTGGCCTGGGAACATGACGGAGTCATGATTCTGGAAACCTGTGGCCTGGGAACCTGACATCTGTTTAGATTGTGGAATACTGTGCACCGGGAAACTGACTGAGCCTTGGTTCTGGAACCCTGTGGACTGGGAACATGACTGAGGTTTTATTCTGGCACCCTGTAGCCTGGGACCATAACTGAGGATTGATTCTGGAACCCTGTGGCCTGGGCACATGACAACGGTGGATTCTGGAACCCTGTGGACTAGGAACATGACTGAGGTTTTATTCTGGAACCTTGTAGCCTGGGAACATAACTGAGGATTGATTCTGGAACCCTGTGGCCTGGGAACATGACATGGGTGGATTCTGGAACCCTGAGGCCTGGGAACATGACATCTGTTTAGACTGTGGAATACTGTGCCCTGGGAACGTGACTGAGCCTTGGTTCTGGAACCCTGTGGACTGGGAACATGACTGACGTTTTATTCTGGAACCCTGTAGCCTGGGAACATAACTGAGGATTGATTCTGGAACCCTGTGGCCTGGGAATATGACTGGGATTTGATTTCTGAAACCTGTGTCCAGGGAAAATGACTGAGAGTTTATTCTGGAACCCTGTGTCCTGGGAACACGACTGAGGTTTGATTCTGGAACCATGTGGCCTGGGAATATGACTTTGGTTTGATTCTGGAAACCATTGGCCTGGGAACATGACTGATGTTAGAGTGTGGAATCCTGTGCCCTGGGAACATGACATCGGTTTGGATTCTGGTACCCTGTTGCCTGGAAACATGAAATCGGTTTGATTCTGGAAACCTTAGGCCTGGGAATATGACTGAGGTTTGATGGTGGTACCCTATGGCCTGGCAATATGACTGAGGTTTGATTCTGGATCCCTGTGGCCTGGGAACATGACATCTATTTAGATTGTGGAATACTGTGCCCCGGGAACCTGACTGAGCCTTGGTTCTGGAACCCTGTGGACTGGGAACTTGACTGACGTTTTATTCTGGAACCCTGTGTCCTGGGAACATGACATGGGTGGATTCTGGAACCCTGAGGCCTGGGACCATGAAATCTTTTTAGATTGTGGAATACTGTGGCCTGGGAACTTGACTGAGCCTTGGTTCTGGAAACCTGTGGACTGGGAATATGACTGAGATTTTATTCTGGAACCCTGTAGCCTGGGAACAAAACTGAGGATTCACTTTGGAACCCTGTGGCCCAGGAACATGACATGGGTGGATTCTGGAAACCTGAGGCCTTGGAACATGACATCTGTTTAGATTGTGGAATACTGTGTCCCGGGAACCTGACTGAGCCTTGGTTCTGGAACCCTGTGGACTGGGAACATAACTGAGGATTGATTCTGGAACCCTGTGGCCTGGGAACATGACATCGGTGGATTCTGGAACTCTGTGGCCTGGGAACCTGCGAACGGTTTGACTCTGGTACCCTGTGGCCTGGGAACATGTCTGAGGTTTGATGGTGGAAACCTGTGGCCTGGCAACATGACTGAGGATTGATTCTGGAAGACTGTGGCCAGGGAACATGATATCTGGTTGATTCTGGAAACCTGTGTCCTGGGAACAAGACTGAAGTTTGATTCTGGAACCCTGTGGCCTGGGAACATGACTGAGGTTTGACTCTGCAACCCTGTGGCTTGGGAACATAACTGAGGTTTGTTTCTGGAAGCCTCTTCTCTGGGAACATGACTGAGGTTTGATTGTTGAAACCTGTGGCCTTCGAACATGGCTCAGGTTGATTCTGGAACCATGTGTCCTGGGAATATGACTGAGGTTTGCTTCTGGAAAACTTTGTCCTGGGAAAATGACTGAGGTTTCATTGTGGAAACATGTGGCCTGGGATCATGACTGAGGTTTGATGGTGGAACACTCTGGCCTGGCAAAATGACTGAGGCTTGATTCTGGAACCCTGTGGCCTGGGAACATGACTGGGATTTGATTTCTGAAACCTGTGTCCAGGGAACATGACTGAGGTTTTATTCTGGAACCCTGTGTCCTGGGAACACGACTGAGGTTTGATTCTGGAACCATGTGGCCTGGGAATATGACTGAGGTTTGATTCTGGAAACCATTGGCCTGGGAACATGACTGATGTTAGAATGTGGAATCCTGTGGCCTGGGAACATGACATCGGTTTGGATTCTGGTACCCTGTTGCCTGGGAACATGAAATCGGTTTGATTCTGTAAACCTGAGGTCTGGGAATATGACTGAGGTTTGATTGTGGTACCCTATGGCCTGGCAACATGACTGAGGTTTGATTCTGGATGCCTGTGGCCTGGGAACATGACTGAGGCATGATTCTGGAAACCTGTGGCCTGGGAACATGACATCTGTTTAGATTGTGGAATACTGTGCCCCGGGAGACTGACTGAGCCTTGGTTCTGGAACCCTGTGGACTGGGAACATGACTGAGGTTTTATTCTGGAACCCTGTAGCCTGGGACCATAACTGAGGATTGATTCTGGAACCCTGTGGCCTGGGCACATGAAAACGGTGGATTCTGGAACCCTGTGGACTAGGAACATGACTGAGGTTTTATTCTGGAACCTTGTAGCCTGGGAACATAACTGAGGATTGATTCTGGAACCCTGTGGCCTGGGAACATGACATCGGTGGATTCTGGAACTCTGTGGCCTGGGAACCTGCGAACGGTTTGACTCTGGTACCCTGTGGCCAGGGAACATGTCTGAGGTTTGATGGTGGAAACCTGTGGCCTGGCAACATGACTGAGGATTGATTCTGGAAGACTGTGGCCAGGGAACATGATATCTGGTTGATTCTGGAAACCTGTGTCCTGGGAACAAGACTGAAGTTTGATTCTGGAACCCTGTTGCCTGGGAACATGACTGAGGTTTGTTTCTGAAGCCTGTTACCTTGGAATATGACTGAGGTTTGATTCTGGACACCTGTGTCCTGGAAACATGACTGAGGTTTGATTGTTGAAACCTGTGGCCTGCGAACATGACTCAGGTTTGATTCTGGAACCATGTGTCCTGGGAATATGACTGAGGTTTGATTCTGGAACCCTGTGTCCTGGGAACATGACTGGGATTTGATTTCTGAAACCTGTGTCCAGGGAAAATGACTGAGGTTTTATTCTGGAACCCTGTGTCCTGGGAACACGACTGAGGTTTGATTCTGGAACCACGTGGCCTGGGAATATGACTTAGGTTTGATTCTGGAAACCATTGGCCTGGGAACATGACTGATGTTAGAGTGTGGAATCCTGTGCCCTGGGAACATGACATCGGTTTGGATTCTGGTACCCTGTTGCCTGGAAACATGAAATCGGTTTGATTCTGGAAACCTTAGGCCTGGGAATATGACTGAGGTTTGATTGTGGTACCCTATGGCCTGGCAACATGACTGAGGTTTGATTCTGGATCCCTGTGGCCTGGGAACATGACATCTGTTTAGATTGTGGAATACTGTGCCCCGGGAACCTGACTGAACCTTGGTTCTGGACCCCTGTGGACTGGGAACATGACTGAGGTTTTATTCTGGAACCCTGTGTCCTGTTAACATGACATGGGTGGATTCTTGAACCCTGAGGCCTGGGAACACGAAATCTGTTTAGATTGTGGAATACTGTGGCCCGGGAACCTGACTGAGCCTTGGTTCTGGAAACCTATGGACTGGGAATATGACTGAGGTTTTATTCTGGAGCCGTGTAGCCTGGGAACATAACTGAGGATTCACTTTGGAACCCTGTGGCCCAGGAACATGACATGGGTGGATTCTGGAAACCTGAGGCCTTGGAACATGACATCTGTTTAGATTGTGTAATACTGTGGCCCGGGAACCTGACTGAGCCTTGGTTCTGGAACCCTGTGGACTGGGAACATGACAGAGGTTTTATTCTGGAACCCTGTAGCCTGGGAACATAACTGAGGATTGATTCTGGAAGCCTGGGCCTGGGAACATGACATCGGTGGATTCTGGGACACTGTGGCCTGGGAACCTGCGAACGGTTTGACTCTGGAACCCTGTGGCCTGGGAACATGTCTGAGGTTTGATGGTGGAAACCTGTGGTCTGGCAACATGACTGAGGATTGACTCTGGAAGACTGTGGCCAGGGAACATGATATCGGGTTGATTCTGGAACCCTGTGTCCTGGGAACAAGACTGAGGTTTGATTCTGGAACCCTGATGCCTGGGAACTTGACTGAGGTTTGTTTCTGGAAGCCTGTTCCCTGGGAACATGACTGCGGTTTGATTATGGACACCTTTGTCCTGGGAACAAGACTGAGGTTTGATTCTGCAACCCTGTGACCTGGGAACACGACTGAGGTTTGATTCTGTAACCATGTGGCCTGGGAATATGACTGAGGTTTGATTCTGGAAACCATTGGCCTGGGAACATGACTGATGTTAGAGTGTGGAATCCTGTGCACTGGGAACATGACATCGGTTTGGATTCTGGTACCCTGTTGCCTGGAAACATGAAATCGGTTTGATTCTGGAAACCTTAGGCGTGGGAATATGACTGAGGTTTGATGGTGGTACCCTATGGCCTGGCAACATGACTGAGGTTTGATTCTGGATCCCTGTGGCCTGGGAATATGACATCTGTTTAGATTGTGGAATACTGTGTCCCGGGAACCTGACTGAGACTTAGTTCTGGAACCCTGTGGACTGGGAACATGACTGAGGTTTTATTCTGGAACCCTGTGTCCTGGGAACATGACATGGGTGGATTCTGGAACCCTGAGGCCTGGGAACATAAAATCTGTTTATACTGTGGAATACTGTGGCCTGGGATCTTGACTGAGCCTTGGTTCTGGAAACCTGTGGACTGGGAATATGATTGAGGTTTTATTCTGGAGCCGTGTAGCCTGGGAACATAACTGAGGATTCACTTTGAAACCCTGTGGCCCAGGAACATGACATGGGTGGATTCTGGAAACCTGAGGCCTTGGAACATGACATCTGTTTAGATTGTGGAATACTGTGGACCGGGAAACTGACTGAGCCTTGGTTCTGGAACCCTGTGGACTGGGAACATGACTGAGGTTTTATTCTGGAACCCTGTAGCCTGGGAACATAACTGAGGATTGATTCTGGAACCCTGTGGCCTGGGAACATGACATCGGTGGATTCTGGAACACTGCGGCCTGGGAACCTGCGAACGGTTTGACTCTGGAACCCTGTGGCCTGGGAACATGTCGGAGGTTTGTTGGTGTAAACCTGTGGCCTGGCAACATGACTGAGGTTTGATTCTGAAAGACTGTGGCCAGGGAACATGATATCGGGTTGATTCTGGAAACCTGTGCCCTGGGAACAAGACTGAGGTTTGATTCTGGAACCCTGTGGCCTGGGAACATGACTGAGGTTTGATTGTTGAAACCCGTGGCCTGCGAACATGACTCAGGTTTGATTCTGGAACCATGTGTCCTGGGAATATGATTGAGGTTTGATTCTGGATACCTTTGGCCTGGGTAATGACTGAGGTTTCATTGTGGAAACATGTGGCCTGGGATCATGACTGACGTTTGATGGTGGAACACTCTGGCCTGGCAAAATGACTGAGGCTTGATTCTGGAGCCCTGTTTACTGGGAACATGACTGAGGTTTGATGGCAGAAACCTGTGGACTGGCAACATGACTGAGGTTTGATTTGGAACCCTGTGCACGGGGACCATGACTGAGGCCTGATACTGGAACCCCGTGGCGTGGAAACATGACATTGGTTTGATTCTGGAGCCCTTTTTACTTGGAACATGACTGAGGATTGATGGTTGAACCCTGTGTCCTGGCAACATGATTGAGGTTTGATAGTGGAACCCTCAGGCTTGGGAACATGAGTGAGGATTGATGATGGAATCCTGTGGCCTGGGAACATGACATCGGTTTGGATTCTGGTACCCTGTTGCCTGGGAACATGAAATCGGTTTGATTCTGTAAACCTGAGGTCTGGGAATATGACTGAGGTTTGATTGTGGTACCCTATGGCCTGGCAAAATGACTGAGGTTTGATTCTGGATGCCTGTGGCCTGGGAACATGACTGAGGCATGATTCTGGAAACCTGTGGCCTGGGAACATGACATCTGTTTAAATTGTGGAATACTGTGCCCCGGGAAACTGACTGAGCCTTGGTTCTGGAACCCTGTGGCCTGGGAACATGACTGAGGTTTTATTCTGGAACCCTGTAGCCTGGGACCATAACTGAGGATTGATTCTGGAACCCTGTGGCCTGGGCACATGACAACTGTGGATTCTGGAACCCTGTTGACTAGGAACATGACTGAGGTTTTATTCTGGAACTTTGTAGCCTGGGAACATAACTGAGGATTGATTCTGGAACCCTGTGGCCTGGGAACATGACATGGGTGGATTCTGGAACCCTGAGGCCTGGGAACATGACATCTGTTTAGATTGTTGAATACTGTGCCCTGGGAAAGTGACTGAGCCTTGGTTCTGGAACTCTGTGGACTGGGAACATGACTGAGGTTTTATTCCGTAACCCTGTAGCCTGCGAACATAACTGGGGATTGAGTCTGGAACCCTGTGGCCTGGCAGCATGACATCGGTGGATTCTGGAACTCTGTGGCCTGGGAACCTGCGAACGGTTTGACTCTGGTACCCTGTGGCCTGGGAACATGTCTGAGGTTTGATGGTGGAAACCTGTGGCCTGGCAACATGACTGAGGATTGACTCTGGAAGACTGTGGCTAGGGAACATGATATCGGGTTGATTCTGGAAACCTGTGTCCTGGGAACAAGACTGAGGTTTGATTCTGGAACCCTGATGCCTGGGAACTTGACTGAGGTTTGTTTCTGGAAGCCTGTTCCCTGGGAACATGACTGCGGTTTGATTCTGGACACCTTTGTCCTGGGAACAAGACTGAGGTTTGATTCTGCAACCCTGTGGCTTGGGAACATGACTGAGGTTTGTTTCTGGAAGCCTGTTCTCTGGGAACATGACTGAGCTTTGATTCTGGACACCTGTGTCCTGGGAACATGACTGAGGTTTGATTGTTGAAACCTGTGGCCTTCGGACATGACTCAGGTTGATTCTGGAACCATGTGTCCTGGGAATATGACTGAGGTTTGATTCTGGAAACCTTTGTCCTGGGAAAATGACTGAGGTTTCATTGTGGAAACAGGTGGCCTGGGATTATGACTGAGGTTTGATGGTGGAACACTCTGGCCTGGCAAAATGACTGAGGCTTGATTCTGGAGCCCTGTTTACTGCGAACATGACTGAGGTTTGATGGCAGAAACCTGTGGACTGGCAACATGACTGAGGTTTGATTTGGAACCCTGTGCACGGGGACCATGACTGAGGCCTGATACTGGAACCCCGTGGCATGGGAACATGACATTGGTTTGATTCTGGAGCCCTGCTTACTGGGAACATGACTGAGGTTTCATGATTGAATCCTGTGGCCTGGCAACATGATTGAGGTTTGATAGTGGAACCCTCAGGCTTGGGAACATGAGTGAGGCTTGATGGTGGAACCCTGTGGCCTGGCAATATGCCTGAGGTTTGATGGTGGAACCCTGTGGCTTGGCAAGATGACTTAGGTTTGATTGTGGAACACTCTGGCCTGGGAACATGACTGAGGCTTGATGGTGGAACCGTGGCCTGGCAACAGGACTGAGGTTTGATTGTGGAACCCTGTGGCCTGGGAACATGACTGAGGTTTGTTTCTGAAGCCTGTTCCCTGGGAACATGACTGCGGTTTGATTCTGGACACCTGTGTCCTGGGAACAAGCCTGAGGTTTGACTCTGCAACCCTGTGGCTTGGGAACATGACTGAGGTTTGTTTCTGGAAGCCTCTTCTCTGGGAACATGACTGAGGTTTGATTCTGGACACCTGTGTCCTGGGAACATGACTGAGGTTTGATTGTTGAAACCTGTGGCCTTCGAACATGACTCAGGTTGATTCTGGAACCATGTGTCCTGGGAATATGACTGAGGTTTGATTCTGGAAAACTTTGTCCTGGGAAAATGACTGAGGTTTCATTGTGGAAACATGTGGCCTGGGATCATGACTGAGGTTTGATGGTGGAACACTCTGGCCTGGGAACATGACTGAGGCTTGATGGTGGAACCGTGTCCTGGCAAAAGGACTGAGGTTTGATTGTGGAACCCTCTGGCCTGGGAATATGACTGAGGTTTAATTGTGGAACCCTGTGGCCTGGGAACATGACTGGGATTTGATTTCTGAAACCTGTGTCCAGGGAACATGACTGAGGTTTTATTCTGGAACCCTGTGTCCTGGGAACACGACTGAGGTTTGATTCTGGAAACCATTGGCCTGGGAACATGACTGATGTTAGAATGTGGAATCCTGTGGCCTGGGAACATGACATCGGTTTGGATTCTGGTACCCTGTTGCCTGGGAATATGAAATCGGTTTGATTTTGTAAATCTGAGGTCTGGGAATATGACTGAGGTTTGATTGTGGTACCCTACGGCCTGGCAACATGACTGAGGTTTGATTCTGGATGCCTGTGGCCTGGGAACATGACATCTGTTTAGATTGTGGAATACTGTGCCCCGGGAAACTGACTGAGCCTTTGTTCTGGAACCCTGTGGACTGGGAACATGACTGAGGTTTTATTCTGGAACCCTGTAGCCTGGGACCATAACTGAGGATTCATTCTGGAACCCTGTGTCCTGGGCACATGAAAACGGTGGATTCTGGAACCCTGTGGACTAGGAACATGACTGAGGTTTTATTCTGGAACCTTGTAGCCTGGGAGCATAATTGAGGATTGATTCTGGAACCCTGTGGCCTGGGAACATGACATGGGTGGATTCTGGAACCCTGAGGCCTGGGAACATGACATCTGTTTAGATTGTGGAATACAGTGGCCCGGGAACCTGACTGAGCCTTGGTTCTGGAACCCTGTGGACTGGGAACATGACTGAGATTTTATTCTGGGACCCTGTAGCCTGGGAACATAACTGAGGATTGATTCTGGAACCCTGTGGCCTGGGAACATGACATCGGTGGATTCTGGAACTCTGTGGCCTGGGAACCTGCGAACGGCTTGACTCTGGTACCCTGTGGCCGGGGAACATGTCTGAGGTTTGATGGTGGAAACCTGTGGCCTGGGAATATGACTGAGGTTTGATTCTGGAAACCATTGGCCTGGGAACATGACTGATGTTAGAGTGTGGAATCCTGTGCACTGGGAACATGACATCGGTTTGGATTCTGGTACCCTGTTGCCTGGAAACATGAAATCGGTTTGATTCTGGAAACCTTAGGCGTGGGAATATGACTGAGGTTTGATGGTGGTACCCTATGGCCTGGCAACATGACTGAGGTTTGATTCTGGATCCCTGTGGCCTGGGAATATGACATCTGTTTAGATTGTGGAATACTGTGCCCCGGGAACCTGACTGAGACTTGGTTCTGGAACCCTGTGGACTGGGAACATGACTGAGGTTTTATTCTGGAACCCTGTGTCCTGGGAACATGACATGGGTGGATTCTGGAACCCTGAGGCCTGGGAACATAAAATCTGTTTATACTGTGGAATACTGTGGCCTGGGATCTTGACTGAGCCTTGGTTCTGGAAACCTGTGGACTGGGAATATGATTGAGGTTTTATTCTGGAGCCGTGTAGCCTGGGAACATAACTGAGGATTCACTTTGAAACCCTGTGGCCCAGGAACATGACATGGGTGGATTCTGGAAACCTGAGGCCTTGGAACATGACATCTGTTTAGATTGTGGAATACTGTGGACCGGGAAACTGACTGAGCCTTGGTTCTGGAACCCTGTGGACTGGGAACATGACTGAGGTATTATTCTGGAACCCTGTAGCCTGGGAACATAACTGAGGATTGATTCTGGAACCCTGTGGCCTGGGAACATGACATCGGTGGATTCTGGAACACTGCGGCCTGGGAACCTGCGAACGGTTTGACTCTGGAACCCTGTGGCCTGGGAACATGTCGGAGGTTTGGTGGTGTAAACCTGTGGCCTGGCAACATGACTGAGGTTTGATTCTGAAAGACTGTGGCCAGGGAACATGATATCGGGGTGATTCTGGAAACCTGTGCCCTGGGAACAAGACTGAGGTTTGAATCTGGAACCCTGTGGCCTGGGAACATGACTGAGGTTTGATTGTTGAAACCTGTGGCCTGCGAACATGACTCAGGTTTGATTCTGGAACCATGTGTCCTGGGAATATGATTGAGGTTTGATTCTGGATACCTTTGGCCTTTTTAATGACTGAGGTTTCATTGTGGAAACATGTGGCCTGGGATCATGACTGAGGTTTGATGGTGGAACACTCTGGCCTGGCAAAATGACTGAGGCTTGATTCTGGAGCCCTGTTTACTGGGAACATGACTGAGGTTTGATGGCAGAAACCTGTGGACTGGCAACATGACTGAGGTTTGATTTGGAACCCTGTGCACGGGGACCATGACTGAGGCCTGATACTGGAACCCCGTGGCGTGGAAACATGACATTGGTTTGATTCTGGAGCCCTTTTTACTTGGAACATGACTGAGGATTGATGGTTGAACCCTGTGTCCTGGCAACATGATTGAGGTTTGATAGTGGAACCCTCAGGCTTGGGAACATGAGTGAGGATTGATGATGGAATCCTGTGGCCTGGGAACATGACATCGGTTTGGATTCTGGTACCCTGTTGCCTGGGAACATGAAATCGGTTTGATTCTGTAAACCTGAGGTCTGGGAATATGACTGAGGTTTGATTGTGGTACCCTATGGCCTGGCAAAATGACTGAGGTTTGATTCTGGATGCCTGTGGCCTGGGAACATGACTGAGGCATGATTCTGGAAACCTGTGGCCTGGGAACATGACATCTGTTTAAATTGTGGAATACTGTGCCCCGGGAACCTGACTGAGCCTTGGTTCTGGAACCCTGTGGCCTGGGAACATGACTGAGGTTTTATTCTGGAACCCTGTAGCCTGGGACCATAACTGAGGATTGATTCTGGAACCCTGTGGCCTGGGCACATGACAACTGTGGATTCTGGAACCCTGTTGACTAGGAACATGACTGAGGTTTTATTCTGGAATTTGTAGCCTGGGAACATAACTGAGGATTGATTCTGGAACCCTGTGGCCTGGGAACATGACATGGGTGGATTCTGGAACCCTGAGGACTGGGAACATGACATCTGTTTAGATTGTTGAATACTGTGCCCTGGGAAAGTGACTGAGCCTTGGTTCTGGAACTCTGTGGACTGGGAACATGACTGAGGTTTTATTCCGTAACCCTGTAGCCTGCGAACATAACTGGGGATTGAGTCTGGAACCCTGTAGCCTGGCAGCATGACATCGGTGGATTCTGGAACTCTGTGGCCTGGGAACCTGCGAACGGTTTGACTCTGGTACCCTGTGGCCTGGAAACATGTCTGAGGTTTGATGGTGGAAACCTGTGGCCTGGCAACATGACTGAGGATTGACTCTGGAAGACTGTGGCTAGGGAACATGATATCGGGTTGATTCTGGAAACCTGTGTCCTGGGAACAAGACTGAGGTTTGATTCTGGAACCCTGATGCCTGGGAACTTGACTGAGGTTTGTTTCTGGAAGCCTGTTCCCTGGGAACATGACTGCGGTTTGATTCTGGACACCTTTGTCCTGGGAACAAGACTGAGGTTTGATTCTGCAACCCTGTGGCTTGGGAACATGACTGAGGTTTGTTTCTGGAAGCCTGTTCTCTGGGAACATGACTGAGGTTTGATTCTGGACACCTGTGTCCTGGGAACATGACTGAGGTTTGATTGTTGAAACCTGTGGCCTTCGGACATGACTCAGGTTGATTCTGGAACCATGTGTCCTGGGAATATGACTGAGGTTTGATTCTGGAAACCTTTGTCCTGGGAAAATGACTGAGGTTTCATTGTGGAAACAGGTGGCCTGGGATTATGACTGAGGTTTGATGGTGGAACACTCTGGCCTGGCAAAATGACTGAGGCTTGATTCTGGAGCCCTGTTTACTGCGAACATGACTGAGGTTTGATGGCAGAAACCTGTGGACTGGCAACATGACTGAGGTTTGATTTGGAACCCTGTGCACGGGGACCATGACTGAGGCCTGATACTGGAACCCCGTGGCATGGGAACATGACATTGGTTTGATTCTGGAGCCCTGCTTACTGGGAACATGACTGAGGTTTCATGATTGAATCCTGTGGCCTGGCAACATGATTGAGGTTTGATAGTGGAACCCTCAGGCTTGGGAACATGAGTGAGGCTTGATGGTGGAACCCTGTGGCCTGGCAATATGCCTGAGGTTTGATGGTGGAACCCTGTGGCTTGGCAAGATGACTTAGGTTTGATTGTGGAACACTCTGGCCTGGGAACATGACTGAGGCTTGATGGTGGAACCGTGGCCTGGCAACAGGACTGAGGTTTGATTGTGGAACCCTGTGGCCTGGGAACATGACTGAGGTTTGTTTCTGAAGCCTGTTCCCTGGGAACATGACTGCGGTTTGATTCTGGACACCTGTGTCCTGGGAACAAGACTGAGGTTTGACTCTGCAACCCTGTGGCTTGGGAACATGACTGAGGTTTGTTTCTGGAAGCCTCTTCTCTGGGAACATGACTGAGGTTTGATTCTGGACACCTGTGTCCTGGGAACATGACTGAGGTTTGATTGTTGAAACCTGTGGCCTTCGAACATGACTCAGGTTGATTCTGGAACCATGTGTCCTGGGAATATGACTGAGGTTTGATTCTGGAAAACTTTGTCCTGGGAAAATGACTGAGGTTTCATTGTGGAAACATGTGGCCTGGGATCATGACTGAGGTTTGATGGTGGAACACTCTGGCCTGGGAACATGACTGAGGCTTGATGGTGGAACCGTGTCCTGGCAAAAGGACTGAGGTTTGATTGTGGAACCCTCTGGCCTGGGAATATGACTGAGGTTTAATTGTGGAACCCTGTGGCCTGGGAACATGACTGGGATTTGATTTCTGAAACCTGTGTCCAGGGAACATGACTGAGGTTTTATTCTGGAACCCTGTGTCCTGGGAACACGACTGAGGTTTGATTCTGGAAACCATTGGCCTGGGAACATGACTGATGTTAGAATGTGGAATCCTGTGGCCTGGGAACATGACATCGGTTTGGATTCTGGTACCCTGTTGCCTGGGAACATGAAATCGGTTTGATTTTGTAAATCTGAGGTCTGGGAATATGACTGAGGTTTGATTGTGGTACCCTACGGCCTGGCAACATGACTGAGGTTTGATTCTGGATGCCTGTGACCTGGGAACATGACATCTGTTTAGATTGTGGAATACTGTGCCCCGGGAAACTGACTGAGCCTTGGTTCTGGAACCCTGTGGACTGGGAACATGACTGAGGTTTTATTCTGGAACCCTGTAGCCTGGGACCATAACTGAGGATTCATTCTGGAACCCTGTGTCCTGGGCACATGAAAACGGTGGATTCTGGAACCCTGTGGACTAGGAACATGACTGAGGTTTTATTCTGGAACCTTGTAGCCTGGGAGCATAATTGAGGATTGATTCTGGAACCCTGTGGCCTGGGAACATGACATGGGTGGATTCTGGAACCCTGAGGCCTGGGAACATGACATCTGTTTAGACTGTGGAATACTGTGCCCTGGGAACGTGACTGAGCCTTGGTTCTGGAACCCTGTGGACTGGGAACATGACTGACGTTTTATTCTGGAACCCTGTAGCCTGGGAACATAACTGAGGATTGATTCTGGAACCCTGTGGCCTGGGAACATGACTGGGATTTGATTTCTGAAACCTGTGTCCAGGGAACATGACTGAGGTTTTATTCTGGAACCCTGTGTCCTGGGAACACGACTGAGGTTTGATTCTGGAACCATGTGGCCTGGGAATATGACTTAGGTTTGATTCTGGAAACCATTGGCCTGGGAACATGACTGATGTTAGAGTGTGGAATCCTGTGCCCTGGGAACATGACATCGGTTTGGATTCTGGTACCCTGTTGCCTGGAAACATGAAATCGGTTTGATTCTGGAAACCTTACGCCTGGGAATATGACTGAGGTTTGATGGTGGTATCGTATGGCCTGGCAATATGACTGAGGTTTGATTCTGGATCCCTGTGGCCTGGGAACATGACATCTGTTTAGATTGTGGAATACTGTGCCCCGGGAACCTGACTGAGCCTTGGTTCTGGAACCCTGTGGACTGGGAACTTGACTGACGTTTTATTCTGGAACCCTGTGTCCTGGGAACATGACATGGGTGGATTCTGGAACCCTGAGGCCTGGAACCATGAAATCTGTTTAGATTGTGGAATACTGTGGCCCGGGAACCTGACTGAGCCTTGGTTCTGGAACCCTGTGGACTGGGAACATGACTGAGGTTTTATTCTGGAACCCTGTAGCCTGGGAACATAACTGAGGATTCACTTTGGAACCCTGTGGCCCAGGAACATGACATGGGTGGATTCTGGAAACCTGAGGCCTTGGAACATGACATCTATTTAGATTGTGGAATACTGTGGCCCGGGAACCTGACTGAGCCTTGGTTCTGGAACCCTGTGGACTGGGAACATGACTGAGGTTTTATTCTGGAACCCTGTAGCCTGGGAACATAACTGAGGATTCACTTTGGAACCCTGTGGCCCAGGAACATGACATGGGTGGATTCTGGAAACCTGAGGCCTTGGAACATGACATCTGTTTAGATTGTGGAATACAGTGGCCCGGGAACCTGACTGAGCCTTGGTTCTGGAACCCTGTGGACTGGGAACATGACTGAGATTTTATTCTGGGACCCTGTAGCCTGGGAACATAACTGAGGATTGATTCTGGAACCCTGTGGCCTGGGAACATGACATCGGTGGATTCTGGAACTCTGTGGCCTGGGAACCTGCGAACGGTTTGACTCTGGTACCCTGTGGCCGGGGAACATGTCTGAGGTTTGATGGTGGAAACCTGTGGCCTGGCAACATGACTGAGGATTGATTCTGGAAGACTGTGGCCAGGGAACATGATATCTGGTTGATTCTGGAAACCTGTGTCCTGGGAACAAGACTGAAGTTTGATTCTGGAACCCTGTGGCCTGGGAACATGACATCTGTTTAGACTGTGGAATACTGTGCCCTGGGAACGTGACTGAGCCTTGGTTCTGGAACCCTGTGGACTGGGAACATGACTGACGTTTTATTCTGGAACCCTGTAGCCTGGGAACATAACTGAGGATTGATTCTGGAACCCTGTGGCCTGGGAACATGACTGGGATTTGATTTCTGAAAACTGTGTCCAGGGAAAATGACTGAGGTTTGATTCTGGAACCCTGTGTCCTGGGAACACGACTGAGGTTTGATTCTGGAACCATGTGGCCTGGGAATATGACTTAGGTTTGATTCTGGAAACCATTGGCCTGGGAACATGACTGATGTTAGAGTGTGGAATCCTGTGCCCTGGGAACATGACATCGGTTTGGATTCTGGTTCCCTGTTGCCTGGAAACATGAAATCGGTTTGATTCTGGAAACCTTAGGCCTGGGAATATGACTGAGGTTTGATGGTGGTACCCTATGGCTTGGCAATATGACTGAGGTTTGATTCTGGATCCCTGTGGCCTGGGAACATGACATCTGTTTAGATTGTGGAATACTGTGCCCCGGGAACCTGACTGAGCCTTGGTTCTGGAACCCTGTGGACTGGGAACTTGACTGACGTTTTATTCTGGAACCCTGTGTCCTGGGAACATGACATGGGTGGATTCTGGAACCCTGAGGCCTGGGACCATGAAATCTGTTTAGACTGTGGAATACTGTGGCCTGGGAACTTGACTGAGCCTTGGTTCTGGAAACCTGTGGACTGGGAATATGACTGAGGTTTTATTCTGGAACCCTGTAGCCTGGGAACATAACTGAGGATTCACTTTGGAACCCTGTGGCCCAGGAACATGACATGGGTGGATTCTGGAAACCTGAGGCCTTGGAACATGACATCTGTTTAGATTGTGGAATACTGTGGCCCGGGAACCTGACTGAGCCTTGGTTCTGGAACCCTGTGGACTAGGAACATGACTGAGATTTTATTCTGGAACCCTGTAGCCTGGGAACATAACTGAGGATTGATTCTGGAACCCTGTGGCCTGGGAACATGACATCGGTGGATTCTGGAACTCTGTGGCCTGGGAACCTGCGAACGGTTTGACTCTGGTACCCTGTGGCCTGGGAACATGTCTGAGGTTTGATGGTGGAAACCTGTGGCCTGGCAACATGACTGAGGATTGATTCTGGAAGACTGTGGCCAGGGAACATGATATCTGGTTGATTCTGGAAACCTGTGTCCTGGGAACAAGACTGAAGTTTGATTCTGGAACCCTGTGCCCTGGGAACATGACTGAGGCTTGTTTCTGAAGCCTGTTCCCTGGGAACATGACTGCGGTTTGATTCTGGACACCTGTGTCCTGGGAACAAGACTGAGGTTTGACTCTGCAACCCTGTGGCTTGGGAACATGACTGAGGTTTGTTTCTGGAAGCCTCTTCTCTGGGAACATGACTAAGGTTTGATTCTGGACACCTGTGTCCTGGGAACATGACTGAGGTTTGATTGTTGAAACCTGTGGCCTTCGAACATGACTCAGGTTGATTCTGGAACCATGTGTCCTGGGAATATGACTGAGGTTTGATTCTGGAAAACTTTGTCCTGGGAAAATGACTGAGGTTTCATTGTGGAAACATGTGGCCTGGGATCATGACTGAGGTTTGATGGTGGAACACTCTGGCCTGGGAACATGACTGAGGCTTGATGGTGGAACCGTGTCCTGGCAAAAGGACTGAGGTTTGATTGTGGAACCCTCTGGCCTGGGAATATGACTGAGGTTTAATTGTGGAACCCTGTGGCCTGGGAACATGACTGGGATTTGATTTCTGAAACCTGTGTCCAGGGAACATGACTGAGGTTTTATTCTGGAACCCTGTGTCCTGGGAACACGACTGAGGTTTGATTCTGGAACCATGTGGCCTGGGAATATGACTGAGGTTTGATTCTGGAAACCATTGGCCTGGGAACATGACTGATGTTAGAATGTGGAATCCTGTGGCCTGGGAACATGACATCGGTTTGGATTCTGGTACCCTGTTGCCTGGGAACATGAAATCGGTTTGATTCTGTAAACCTGAGGTCTGGGAATATGACTGAGGTTTGATTGTGGTACCCTACGGCCTGGCAACATGACTGAGGTTTGATTCTGGATGCCTGTGGCCTGGGAACATGACATCTGTTTAGATTGTGGAATACTGTGCCCCGGGAAACTGACTGAGCCTTGGTTCTGGAACCCTGTGGACTGGGAACATGACTGAGGTTTTATTCTGGAACCCTGTAGCCTGGGACCATAACTGAGGATTCATTCTGGAACCCTGTGTCCTGGGCACATGAAAACGGTGGATTCTGGAACCCTCTGGACTAGGAACATGACTGAGGTTTTATTCTGGAACCTTGTAGCCTGGGAGCATAATTGAGGATTGATTCTGGAACCCTGTGGCCTGGGAACATGACATGGGTGGATTCTGGAACCCTGAGGCCTGGGAACATGACATCTGTTTAGACTGTGGAATACTGTGCCCTGGGAACGTGACTGAGCCTTGGTTCTGGAACCCTGTGGACTGGGAACATGACTGACGTTTTATTCTGGAACCCTGTAGCCTGGGAACATAACTGAGGATTGATTCTGGAACCCTGTGGCCTGGGAACATGACTGGGATTTGATTTCTGAAACCTGTGTCCAGGGAACATGACTGAGGTTTTATTCTGGAACCCTGTGTCCTGGGAACACGACTGAGGTTTGATTCTGGAACCATGTGGCCTGGGAATATGACTTAGGTTTGATTCTGGAAACCATTGGCCTGGGAACATGACTGATGTTAGAGTGTGGAATCCTGTGCCCTGGGAACATGACATCGGTTTGGATTCTGGTACCCTGTTGCCTGGAAACATGAAATCGGTTTGATTCTGGAAACCTTACGCCTGGGAATATGACTGAGGTTTGATGGTGGTACCGTATGGCCTGGCAATATGACTGAGGTTTGATTCTGGATCCCTGTGGCCTGGGAACATGACATCTGTTTAGATTGTGGAATACTGTGCCCCGGGAACCTGACTGAGCCTTGGTTCTGGAACCCTGTGGACTGGGAACTTGACTGACGTTTTATTCTGGAACCCTGTGTCCTGGGAACATGACATGGGTGGATTCTGGAACCCTGAGGCCTGGAACCATGAAATCTGTTTAGATTGTGGAATACTGTGGCCCGGGAACCTGACTGAGCCTTGGTTCTGGAACCCTGTGGACTGGGAACATGACTGAGGTTTTATTCTGGAACCCTGTAGCCTGGGAACATAACTGAGGATTCACTTTGGAACCCTGTGGCCCAGGAACATGACATGGGTGGATTCTGGAAACCTGAGGCCTTGGAACATGACATCTATTTAGATTGTGGAATACTGTGGCCCGGGAACCTGACTGAGCCTTGGTTCTGGAACCCTGTGGACTGGGAACATGACTGAGGTTTTATTCTGGAACCCTGTAGCCTGGGAACATAACTGAGGATTCACTTTGGAACCCTGTGGCCCAGGAACATGACATGGGTGGATTCTGGAAACCTGAGGCCTTGGAACATGACATCTGTTTAGATTGTGGAATACAGTGGCCCGGGAACCTGACTGAGCCTTGGTTCTGGAACCCTGTGGACTGGGAACATGACTGAGATTTTATTCTGGGACCCTGTAGCCTGGGAACATAACTGAGGATTGATTCTGGAACCCTGTGGCCTGGGAACATGACATCGGTGGATTCTGGAACTCTGTGGCCTGGGAACCTGCGAACGGTTTGACTCTGGTACCCTGTGGCCGGGGAACATGTCTGAGGTTTGATGGTGGAAACCTGTGGCCTGGCAACATGACTGAGGATTGATTCTGGAAGACTGTGGCCAGGGAACATGATATCTGGTTGATTCTGGAAACCTGTGTCCTGGGAACAAGACTGAAGTTTGATTCTGGAACCCTGTGGCCTGGGAACATGACATCTGTTTAGACTGTGGAATACTGTGCCCTGGGAACTTGACTGAGCCTTGGTTCTGGAACCCTGTGGACTGGGAACATGACTGACGTTTTATTCTGGAACCCTGTAGCCTGGGAACATAACTGAGGATTGATTCTGGAACCCTGTGGCCTGGGAACATGACTGGGATTTGATTTCTGAAAACTGTGTCCAGGGAAAATGACTGAGGTTTTATTCTGGAACCCTGTGTCCTGGGAACACGACTGAGGTTTGATTCTGGAACCATGTGGCCTGGGAATATGACTTAGGTTTGATTCTGGAAACCATTGGCCTGGGAACATGACTGATGTTAGAGTGTGGAATCCTGTGCCCTGGGAACATGACATCGGTTTGGATTCTGGTTCCCTGTTGCCTGGAAACATGAAATCGGTTTGATTCTGGAAACCTTAGGCCTGGGAATATGACTGAGGTTTGATGGTGGTACCCTATGGCTTGGCAATATGACTGAGGTTTGATTCTGGATCCCTGTGGCCTGGGAACATGACATCTGTATAGATTGTGGAATACTGTGCCCCGGGAACCTGACTGAGCCTTGGTTCTGGAACCCTGTGGACTGGGAACTTGACTGACGTTTTATTCTGGAACCCTGTGTCCTGGGAACATGACATGGGTGGATTCTGGAACCCTGAGGCCTGGGACCATGAAATCTGTTTAGATTGTGGAATACTGTGGCCTGGGAACTTGACTGAGCCTTGGTTCTGGAAACCTGTGGACTGGGAATATGACTGAGGTTTTATTCTGGAACCCTGTAGCCTGGGAACATAACTGAGGATTCACTTTGGAACCCTGTGGCCCAGGAACATGACATGGGTGGATTCTGGAAACCTGAGGCCTTGGAACATGACATCTGTTTAGATTGTGGAATACTGTGGCCCGGGAACCTGACTGAGCCTTGGTTCTGGAACCCTGTGGACTAGGAACATGACTGAGATTTTATTCTGGAACCCTGTAGCCTGGGAACATAACTGAGGATTGATTCTGGAACCCTGTGGCCTGGGAACATGACATCGGTGGATTCTGGAACTCTGTGGCCTGGGAACCTGCGAACGGTTTGACTCTGGTACCCTGTGGCCTGGGAACATGTCTGAGGTTTGATGGTGGAAACCTGTGGCCTGGCAACATGACTGAGGATTGATTCTGGAAGACTGTGGCCAGGGAACATGATATCTGGTTGATTCTGGAAACCTGTGTCCTGGGAACAAGACTGAAGTTTGATTCTGGAACCCTGTGGCCTGGGAACATGACTGAGGCTTCTTTCTGAAGCCTGTTCCCTGGGAACATGACTGCGGTTTGATTCTGGACACCTGTGTCCTGGGAACAAGCCTGAGGTTTGACTCTGCAACCCTGTGGCTTGGGAACATGACTGAGGTTTGTTTCTGGAAGCCTCTTCTCTGGGAACATGACTGAGGTTTGATTCTGGACACCTGTGTCCTGGGAACATGACTGAGGTTTGATTGTTGAAACCTGTGGCCTTCGAACATGACTCAGGTTGATTCTGGAACCATGTGTCCTGGGAATATGACTGAGGTTTGATTCTGGAAAACTTTGTCCTGGGAAAATGACTGAGGTTTCATTGTGGAAACATGTGGCCTGGGATCATGACTGAGGTTTGATGGTGGAACACTGTGGCCTGGGAACATGAATGAGGCTTGATGGTGGAACCGTGTCCTGGCAAAAGGACTGAGGTTTGATTGTGGAACCCTCTGGCCTGGGAATATGACTGAGGTTTAATTGTGGAACCCTGTGGCCTGGGAACATGACTGGGATTTGATTTCTGAAACCTGTGTCCAGGGAACATGACTGAGGTTTTATTCTGGAACCCTGTGTCCTGGGAACACGACTGAGGTTTGATTCTGGAACCATGTGGCCTGGGAATATGACTGAGGTTTGATTCTGGAAACCATTGGCCTGGGAACATGACTGATGTTAGAATGTGGAATCCTGTGGCCTGGGAACATGACATCGGTTTGGATTCTGGTACCCTGTTGCCTGGGAACATGAAATCGGTTTGATTTTGTAAATCTGAGTTCTGGGAATATGACTGAGGTTTGATTGTGGTACCCTACGGCCTGGCAACATGACTGAGGTTTGATTCTGGATGCCTGTGGCCTGGGAACATGACATCTGTTTAGATTGTGGAATACTGTGCCCCGGGAAACTGACTGAGCCTTGGTTCTGGAACCCTGTGGACTGGGAACATGACTGAGGTTTTATTCTGGAACCCTGTAGCCTGGGACCATAACTGAGGATTCATTCTGGAACCCTGTGTCCTGGGCACATGAAAACGGTGGATTCTGGAACCCTCTGGACTAGGAACATGACTGAGGTTTTATTCTGGAACCTTGTAGCCTGGGAGCATAATTGAGGATTGATTCTGGAACCCTGTGGCCTGGGAACAAGACATGGGTGGATTCTGGAACCCTGAGGCCTGGGAACATGACATCTGTTTAGACTGTGGAATACTGTGCCCTGGGAACGTGACTGAGCCTTGGTTCTGGAACCCTGTGGACTGGGAACATGACTGACGTTTTATTCTGGAACCCTGTAGCCTGGGAACATAACTGAGGATTGATTCTGGAACCCTGTGGCCTGGGAACATGACTGGGATTTGATTTCTGAAACCTGTGTCCAGGGAACATGACTGAGGTTTTATTCTGGAACCCTGTGTCCTGGGAACACGACTGAGGTTTGATTCTGGAACCATGTGGCCTGGGAATATGACTTAGGTTTGATTCTGGAAACCATTGGCCTGGGAACATGACTGATGTTAGAGTGTGGAATCCTGTGCCCTGGGAACATGACATCGGTTTGGATTCTGGTACCCTGTTGCCTGGAAACATGAAATCGGTTTGATTCTGGAAACCTTAGGCCTGGGAATATGACTGAGGTTTGATGGTGGTACCCTATGGCCTGGCAATATGACTGAGGTTTGATTCTGGATCCCTGTGGCCTGGGAACATGACATCTGTTTAGATTGTGGAATACTGTGCCCCGGGAACCTGACTGAGCCTTGGTTCTGGAACCCTGTGGACTGGGAACTTGACTGACGTTTTATTCTGGAACCCTGTGTCCTGGGAACATGACATGGGTGGATTCTGGAACCCTGAGGCCTGGAACCATGAAATCTGTTTAGATTGTGGAATACTGTGGCCCGGGAACCTGACTGAGCCTTGGTTCTGGAACCCTGTGGACTGGGAACATGACTGAGGTTTTATTCTGGAACCCTGTAGCCTGGGAACATAACTGAGGATTCACTTTGGAAACCTGTGGCCCAGGAACATGACATGGGTGGATTCTGGAAACCTGAGGCCTTGGAACATGACATCTGTTTAGATTGTGGAATACTGTGGCCCGGGAACCTGACTGAGCCTTGGTTCTGGAACCCTGTGGACTGGGAACATGACTGAGGTTTTATTCTGGAACCCTGTAGCCTGGGAACATAACTGAGGATTCACTTTGGAACCCTGTGGCCCAGGAACATGACATGGGTGGATTCTGGAAACCTGAGGCCTTGGAACATGACATCTGTTTAGATTGTGGAATACAGTGGCCCGGGAACCTGACTGAGCCTTGGTTCTGGAACCCTGTGGACTGGGAACATGACTGAGATTTTATTCTGGGACCCTGTAGCCTGGGAACATAACTGAGGATTGATTCTGGAACCCTGTGGCCTGGGAACATGACATCGGTGGATTCTGGAACTCTGTGGCCTGGGAACCTGCGAACGGTTTGACTCTGGTACCCTGTGGCCTGGGAACATGACTGAGGATTGATTCTGGAAGACTGTGGCCAGGGAACATGATATCTGGTTGATTCTGGAAACCTGTGTCCTGGGAACAAGACTGAAGTTTGATTCTGGAACCCTGTGGCCTGGGAACATGACATCTGTTTAGACTGTGGAATACTGTGCCCTGGGAACTTGACTCAGCCTTGGTTCTGGAACCCTGTGGACTGGGAACATGACTGACGTTTTATTCTGGAACCCTGTAGCCTGGGAACATAACTGAGGATTGATTCTGGAACCCTGTGGCCTGGGAACATGACTGGGATTTGATTTCTGAAACCTGTGTCCAGGGAAAATGACTGAGGTTTTATTCTGGAACCCTGTGTCCTGGGAACACGACTGAGGTTTGATTCTGGAACCATGTGGCCTGGGAATATGACTTAGGTTTGATTCTGGAAACCATTGGCCTGGGAACATGACTGATGTTAGAGTGTGGAATCCTGTGCCCTGGGAACATGACATCGGTTTGGATTCTGGTACCCTGTTGCCTGGAAACATGAAATTGGTTTGATTCTGGAAACCTTAGGCCTGGGAATATGACTGAGGTTTGATGGTGGTACCCTATGGCTTGGCAATATGACTGAGGTTTGATTCTGGATCCCTGTGGCCTGGGAACATGACATCTGTTTAGATTGTGGAATACTGTGCCCCGGGAACCTGACTGAGCCTTGGTTCTGGAACCCTGTGGACTGGGAACTTGACTGACGTTTTATTCTGGAACCCTGTGTCCTGGGAACATGACATGGGTGGATTCTGGAACCCTGAGTCCTGGGACCATGAAATCTGTTTAGATTGTGGAATACTGTGTCCTGGGAACTTGCCTGAGCCTTGGTTCTGTAAACCTGTGGACTGGGAATATGACTGAGGTTTTATTCTGGAACCCTGTAGCCTGGGAATATAACTGAGGATTCACTTTGGAACCCTGTGGCCCAGGAACATGACATGGGTGGATTCTGGAAACCTGAGGCCTTGGAACATGACATCTGTTTAGATTGTGGAATACTGTGTCCCGGGAACCTGACTGAGCCTTGGTTCTGGAACCCTGTGGACTGGGAACATGACTGAGATTTTATTCTGGATCCCTGTAGCCTGGGAACATAACTGAGGATTGATTCTGGAACCCTGTGGCCTGGGAACATGACATCGGTGGATTCTGGAACTCTGTGGCTGGGAACTTGCGAACGGTTTGACTCTGGTACCCTGTGGCCTGGGAACATGTCTGAGGTTTGATGGTGGAAACCTGTGGCCTGGCAACATGACTGAGGATTGATTCTGGAAGACTGTGGCCAGGGAACATGATATCTGGTTGATTCTGGAAACCTGTGTCCTGGGAACAAGACTGAAGTTTGATTCTGGAACCCTGTGGCCTGGGAACATGACTGAGGTTTGTTTCTGAAGCCTGTTCCCTGGGAACATGACTGCGGTTTGATTCTGGACACCTGTGTCCTGGGAACAAGACTGAGGTTTGACTCTGCAACCCTGTGGCTTGGGAATATGACTGAGGTTTGTTTCTGGAAGCCTCTTCTCTGGGAACATGACTGAGGTTTGATTCGGGACACCTGTGTCCTGGGAACATGACTGAGGTTTGATTGTTGAAACCTGTGGCCTTCGAACATGACTCAGGTTGATTCTGGAACCATGTGTCCTGGGAATATGACTGAGGTTTGATTCTGGAAACCTTTGTCCTGGGAAAATGACTGAGGTTTCATTGTGGAAACATGTGGCCTGGGATCATGACTGAGGTTTGATGGTGGAACACTCTGGCCTGGGAACATGACTGAGGCTTGATGGTGGAACCGTGTCCTGGCAAAAGGACTGAGGTTTGATTGTGGAACCCTCTGGCCTGGGAATATGACTGAGGTTTAATTGTGGAACCCTGTGGCCTGGGAACATGACTGGGATTTGATTTCTGAAACCTGTGTCCAGGGAACATGACTGAGGTTTTATTCTGGAACCCTGTGTCCTGGGAACACGACTGAGGTTTGATTCTGGAACCATGTGGCCTGGGAATATGACTGAGGTTTGATTCTGGAAACCATTGGCCTGGGAACATGACTGATGTTAGAATGTGGAATCCTGTGGCCTGGGAACATGACATCGGTTTGGATTCTGGTACCCTGTTGCCTGGGAACATGAAATCGGTTTGATTCTGTAAACCTGAGGTCTGGGAATATGACTGAGGTTTGATTGTGGTACCCTACGGCCTGGCAACATGACTGAGGTTTGATTCTGGATGCCTGTGGCCTGGGAACATGACATCTGTTTAGATTGTGGAATACTGTGCCCCGGGAAACTGACTGAGCCTTGGTTCTGGAACCCTGTGGACTGGGAACATGACTGAGGTTTTATTCTGGAACCCTGTAGCCTGGGACCATAACTGAGGATTCATTCTGGAACCCTGTGTCCTGGGCACATGAAAACGGTGGATTCTGGAACCCTGTGGACTAGGAACATGACTGAGGTTTTATTCTGGAACCTTGTAGCCTGGGAGCATAATTGAGGATTGATTCTGGAACCCTGTGGCCTGGGAACATGACATGGGTGGATTCTGGAACCCTGAGGCCTGGGAACATGACATCTGTTTAGACTGTGGAATACTGTGCCCTGGGAACGTGACTGAGCCTTGGTTCTGGAACCCTGTGGACTGGGAACATGACTGACGTTTTATTCTGGAACCCTGTAGCCTGGGAACATAACTGAGGATTGATTCTGGAACCCTGTGGCCTGGGAACATGACTGGGATTTGATTTCTGAAACCTGTGTCCAGGGAACATGACTGAGGTTTTCTTCTGGAACCCTGTGTCCTGGGAACACGACTGAGGTTTGATTCTGGAACCATGTGGCCTGGGAATATGACTTAGGTTTGATTCTGGAAACCATTGGCCTGGGAACATGACTGATGTTAGAGTGTGGAATCCTGTGCCCTGGGAACATGACATCGGTTTGGATTCTGGTACCCTGTTGCCTGGAAACATGAAATCGGTTTGATTCTGGAAACCTTAGGCCTGGGAATATGACTGAGGTTTGATGGTGGTACCCTATGGCCTGGCAATATGACTGAGGTTTGATTCTGGATCCCTGTGGCCTGGGAACATGACATCTGTTTAGATTGTGGAATACTGTGCCCCGGGAACCTGACTGAGCCTTGGTTCTGGAACCCTGTGGACTGGGAACTTGACTGACGTTTTATTCTGGAACCCTGTGTCCTGGGAACATGACATGGGTGGATTCTGGAACCCTGAGGCCTGGAACAATGAAATCTGTTTAGATTGTGGAATACTGTGGCCTGGGAACTTGACTGAGCCTTGGTTCTGGAAACCTGTGGACTGGGAATATGACTGAGGTTTTATTCTGGAACCCTGTAGCCTGGGAACATAACTGAGGATTCACTTTGGAACCCTGTGGCCCAGGAACATGATATGGGTGGATTCTGGAAACCTGAGGCCTTGGAACATGACATCTGTTTAGATTGTGGAATACAGTGGCCCGGGAACCTGACTGAGCCTTGGTTCTGGAACCCTGTGGACTGGGAACATGACTGAGATTTTATTCTGGAACCCTGTAGCCTGGGAACATAACTGAGGATTGATTCTGGAACCCTGTGGCCTGGGAACATGACATCGGTGGATTCTGGAACTCTGTGGCCTGGGAACCTGCGAACGGTTTGACTCTGGTACCCTGTGGCCTGGGAACATGTCTGAGGTTTGATGGTGGAAACCTGTGGCCTGGCAACATGACTGAGGATTGATTCTGGAAGACTGTGGCCAGGGAACATGATATCTGGTTGATTCTGGAAACCTGTGTCCTGGGAACAAGACTGAAGTTTGATTCTGGAACCCTGTGGCCTGGGAACATGACATCTGTTTAGACTGTGGAATACTGTGCCCTGGGAACTTGACTCAGCCTTGGTTCTGGAACCCTGTGGACTGGGAACATGACTGACGTTTTATTCTGGAACCCTGTAGCCTGGGAACATAACTGAGGATTGATTCTGGAACCCTGTGGCCTGGGAACATGACTGGGATTTGATTTCTGAAACCTGTGTCCAGGGAAAATGACTGAGGTTTTATTCTGGAACCCTGTGTCCTGGGAACACGACTGAGGTTTGATTCTGGAACCATGTGGCCTGGGAATATGACTTAGGTTTGATTCTGGAAACCATTGGCCTGGGAACATGACTGATGTTAGAGTGTGGAATCCTGTGCCCTGGGAACATGACATCGGTTTGGATTCTGGTACCCTGTTGCCTGGAAACATGAAATTGGTTTGATTCTGGAAACCTTAGGCCTGGGAATATGACTGAGGTTTGATGGTGGTACCCTATGGCTTGGCAATATGACTGAGGTTTGATTCTGGATCCCTGTGGCCTGGGAACATGACATCTGTTTAGATTGTGGAATACTGTGCCCCGGGAACCTGACTGAGCCTTGGTTCTGGAACCCTGTGGACTGGGAACTTGACTGACGTTTTATTCTGGAACCCTGTGTCCTGGGAACATGACATGGGTGGATTCTGGAACCCTGAGTCCTGGGACCATGAAATCTGTTTAGATTGTGGAATACTGTGTCCTGGGAACTTGCCTGAGCCTTGGTTCTGTAAACCTGTGGACTGGGAATATGACTGAGGTTTTATTCTGGAACCCTGTAGCCTGGGAATATAACTGAGGATTCACTTTGGAACCCTGTGGCCCAGGAACATGACATGGGTGGATTCTGGAAACCTGAGGCCTTGGAACATGACATCTGTTTAGATTGTGGAATACTGTGTCCCGGGAACCTGACTGAGCCTTGGTTCTGGAACCCTGTGGACTGGGAACATGACTGAGATTTTATTCTGGATCCCTGTAGCCTGGGAACATAACTGAGGATTGATTCTGGAACCCTGTGGCCTGGGAACATGACATCGGTGGATTCTGGAACTCTGTGGCTGGGAACTTGCGAACGGTTTGACTCTGGTACCCTGTGGCCTGGGAACATGTCTGAGGTTTGATGGTGGAAACCTGTGGCCTGGCAACATGACTGAGGATTGATTCTGGAAGACTGTGGCCAGGGAACATGATATCTGGTTGATTCTGGAAACCTGTGTCCTGGGAACAAGACTGAAGTTTGATTCTGGAACCCTGTGGCCTGGGAACATGACTGAGGTTTGTTTCTGAAGCCTGTTCCCTGGGAACATGACTGCGGTTTGATTCTGGACACCTGTGTCCTGGGAACAAGACTGAGGTTTGACTCTGCAACCCTGTGGCTTGGGAATATGACTGAGGTTTGTTTCTGGAAGCCTCTTCTCTGGGAACATGACTGAGGTTTGATTCGGGACACCTGTGTCCTGGGAACATGACTGAGGTTTGATTGTTGAAACCTGTGGCCTTCGAACATGACTCAGGTTGATTCTGGAACCATGTGTCCTGGGAATATGACTGAGGTTTGATTCTGGAAACCTTTGTCCTGGGAAAATGACTGAGGTTTCATTGTGGAAACATGTGGCCTGGGATCATGACTGAGGTTTGATGGTGGAACACTCTGGCCTGGGAACATGACTGAGGCTTGATGGTGGAACCGTGTCCTGGCAAAAGGACTGAGGTTTGATTGTGGAACCCTCTGGCCTGGGAATATGACTGAGGTTTAATTGTGGAACCCTGTGGCCTGGGAACATGACTGGGATTTGATTTCTGAAACCTGTGTCCAGGGAACATGACTGAGGTTTTATTCTGGAACCCTGTGTCCTGGGAACACGACTGAGGTTTGATTCTGGAACCATGTGGCCTGGGAATATGACTGAGGTTTGATTCTGGAAACCATTGGCCTGGGAACATGACTGATGTTAGAATGTGGAATCCTGTGGCCTGGGAACATGACATCGGTTTGGATTCTGGTACCCTGTTGCCTGGGAACATGAAATCGGTTTGATTCTGTAAACCTGAGGTCTGGGAATATGACTGAGGTTTGATTGTGGTACCCTACGGCCTGGCAACATGACTGAGGTTTGATTCTGGATGCCTGTGGCCTGGGAACATGACATCTGTTTAGATTGTGGAATACTGTGCCCCGGGAAACTGACTGAGCCTTGGTTCTGGAACCCTGTGGACTGGGAACATGACTGAGGTTTTATTCTGGAACCCTGTAGCCTGGGACCATAACTGAGGATTCATTCTGGAACCCTGTGTCCTGGGCACATGAAAACGGTGGATTCTGGAACCCTGTGGACTAGGAACATGACTGAGGTTTTATTCTGGAACCTTGTAGCCTGGGAGCATAATTGAGGATTGATTCTGGAACCCTGTGGCCTGGGAACATGACATGGGTGGATTCTGGAACCCTGAGGCCTGGGAACATGACATCTGTTTAGACTGTGGAATACTGTGCCCTGGGAACGTGACTGAGCCTTGGTTCTGGAACCCTGTGGACTGGGAACATGACTGACGTTTTATTCTGGAACCCTGTAGCCTGGGAACATAACTGAGGATTGATTCTGGAACCCTGTGGCCTGGGAACATGACTGGGATTTGATTTCTGAAACCTGTGTCCAGGGAACATGACTGAGGTTTTCTTCTGGAACCCTGTGTCCTGGGAACACGACTGAGGTTTGATTCTGGAACCATGTGGCCTGGGAATATGACTTAGGTTTGATTCTGGAAACCATTGGCCTGGGAACATGACTGATGTTAGAGTGTGGAATCCTGTGCCCTGGGAACATGACATCGGTTTGGATTCTGGTACCCTGTTGCCTGGAAACATGAAATCGGTTTGATTCTGGAAACCTTAGGCCTGGGAATATGACTGAGGTTTGATGGTGGTACCCTATGGCCTGGCAATATGACTGAGGTTTGATTCTGGATCCCTGTGGCCTGGGAACATGACATCTGTTTAGATTGTGGAATACTGTGCCCCGGGAACCTGACTGAGCCTTGGTTCTGGAACCCTGTGGACTGGGAACTTGACTGACGTTTTATTCTGGAACCCTGTGTCCTGGGAACATGACATGGGTGGATTCTGGAACCCTGAGGCCTGGAACAATGAAATCTGTTTAGATTGTGGAATACTGTGGCCTGGGAACTTGACTGAGCCTTGGTTCTGGAAACCTGTGGACTGGGAATATGACTGAGGTTTTATTCTGGAACCCTGTAGCCTGGGAACATAACTGAGGATTCACTTTGGAACCCTGTGGCCCAGGAACATGACATGGGTGGATTCTGGAAACCTGAGGCCTTGGAACATGACATCTGTTTAGATTGTGGAATACAGTGGCCCGGGAACCTGACTGAGCCTTGGTTCTGGAACCCTGTGGACTGGGAACATGACTGAGATTTTATTCTGGAACCCTGTAGCCTGGGAACATAACTGAGGATTGATTCTGGAACCCTGTGGCCTGGGAACATGACATCGGTGGATTCTGGAACTCTGTGGCCTGGGAACCTGCGAACGGTTTGACTCTGGTACCCTGTGGCCTGGGAACATGTCTGAGGTTTGATGGTGGAAACCTGTGGCCTGGCAACATGACTGAGGATTGATTCTGGAAGACTGTGGCCAGGGAACATGATATCTGGTTGATTCTGGAAACCTGTGTCCTGGGAACAAGACTGAAGTTTGATTCTGGAACCCTGTGGCCTGGGAACATGACTGAGGTTTGTTTCTGAAGCCTGTTCCCTGGGAACATGACTGCGGTTTGATTCTGGACACCTGTGTCCTGGGAACAAGACTGAGGTTTGACTCTGCAACCCTGTGGCTTGGGAACATGACTGAGGTTTGTTTCTGGAAGCCTCTTCTCTGGGAACATGACTGAGGTTTGATTCTGGACACCTGTGTCCTGGGAACATGACTGAGGTTTGATTGTTGAAACCTGTGGCCTTCGAACATGACTCAGGTTGATTCTGGAACCATGTGTCCTGGGAATATGACTGAGGTTTGATTCTGGAAACCTTTGTCCTGGGAAAATGACTGAGGTTTCATTGTGGAAACATGTGGCCTGGGATCATGACTGAGGTTTGATGGTGGAACACTCTGGCCTGGGAACATGACTGAGGCTTGATGGTGGAACCGTGTCCTGGCAAAAGGACTGAGGTTTGATTGTGGAACCCTCTGGCCTGGGAATATGACTGAGGTTTAATTGTGGAACCCTGTGGCCTGGGAACATGACTGGGATTTGATTTCTGAAACCTGTGTCCAGGGAATATGACTGAGGTTTTATTCTGGAACCCTGTGTTCTGGGAACACGACTGAGGTTTGATTCTGGAACCATGTGGCCTGGGAATATGACTGAGGTTTGATTCTGGAAACCATTGGCCTGGGAACATGACTGATGTTAGAATGTGGAATCCTGTGGCCTGGGAACATGACATCGGTTTGGATTCTGGTACCCTGTTGCCTGGGAACATGAAATCGGTTTGATTCTGTAAACCTGAGGTCTGGGAATATGACTGAGGTTTGATTGTGGTACCCTACGGCCTGGCAACATGACTGAGGTTTGATTCTGGATGCCTGTGGCCTGGGAACATGACATCTGTTTAGATTGTGGAATACTGTGCCCCGGGAAACTGACTGAGCCTTGGTTCTGGAACCCTGTGGACTGGGAACATGACTGAGGTTTTATTCTGGAACCCTGTAGACTGGGACCATAACTGAGGATTCATTCTGGAACCCTGTGTCCTGGGCACATGAAAACGGTGGATTCTGGAACCCTGTGGACTAGGAACATGACTGAGGTTTTATTCTGGAACCTTGTAGCCTGGGAGCATAATTGAGGATTGATTCTGGAACCCTGTGGCCTGGGAACATGACATGGGTGGATTCTGGAACCCTGAGGCCTGGGAACATGACATCTGTTTAGACTGTGGAATACTGTGCCCTGGGAACGTGACTGAGCCTTGGTTCTGGAACCCTGTGGACTGGGAACATGACTGACGTTTTATTCTGGAACCCTGTAGCCTGGGAACATAACTGAGGATTGATTCTGGAACCCTGTGGCCTGGGCACATGACAACGGTGGATTCTGGAACCCTGTGGACTAGGAACATGACTGAGGTTTTATTCTGGAACCTTGTAGCCTGGCAACATAACTGAGGATTGATACTGGAACCCTGTGGCCTGGGAACATGACATGGATGGATTCTGGAACCCTGACGCCTGGGAACATGACATCTGTTTTGATTGTGGAATACTGTGCCCCGGGAACCTGACTGAGCCTTGGTTCTGGAACCCTGTGGACTGGGAACTTGACTGACGTTTTATTCTGGAACCCTGTGTCCTGGGAACATGACATGGGTGGATTCTGGAACCCTGAGGCCTGGAACCATGAAATCTGTTTAGATTGTGGAATACTGTGGCCCGGGAATCTGACTGAGTCTTGGTTCTGGAACCCTGTGGACTGGGAACATGACTGAGGTTTTATTCTGGAACCCTGTAGCCTGGGAACATAACTGAGGATTCACTTTGGAACCCTGTGGCCCAGGAACATGACATGGGTGGATTCTGGAAACCTGAGGCCTTGGAACATGACATCTGTTTAGATTGTGGAATACAGTGGCCTGGGAACCTGACTGAGCCTTGGTTCTGGAACCCTGTGGACTGGGAACATGACTGAGATTTTATTCTGGAACCCTGTAGCCTGGGAACATAACTGAGGATTGATTCTGGAACCCTGTGGCCTGGGAACATGACATCGCTGGATTCTGGAACTCTGTGGCCTGGGAACTTGCGAACGGTTTGACTCTGGTACCCTGTGGCCTGGGAACATGTCTGAGGTTTGATGGTGGAAACCTGTGGCCTGGCAACATGACTGAGGATTGATTCTGGAAGACTGTGGCCAGGGAACATGATATCTGGTTGATTCTGGAAACCTGTGTCCTGGGAACAAGACTGAAGTTTGATTCTGGAACCCTGTGGCCTGGGAACATGACTGAGGTTTGTTTCTGAAGCCTGTTCCCTGGGAACATGACTGCGGTTTGATTCTGGACACCTGTGTCCTGGGAACAAGACTGAGGTTTGACTCTGCAACCCTGTGGCTTGGGAATATGACTGAGGTTTGTTTCTGGAAGCCTCTTCTCTGGGAACATGACTGAGGTTTGATTCGGGACACCTGTGTCCTGGGAACATGACTGAGGTTTGATTGTTGAAACCTGTGGCCTTCGAACATGACTCAGGTTGATTCTGGAACCATGTGTCCTGGGAATATGACTGAGGTTTGATTCTGGAAACCTTTGTCCTGGGAAAATGACTGAGGTTTCATTGTGGAAACATGTGGCCTGGGATCATGACTGAGGTTTGATGGTGGAACACTCTGGCCTGGGAACATGACTGAGGCTTGATGGTGGAACCGTGTCCTGGCAAAAGGACTGAGGTTTGATTGTGGAACCCTCTGGCCTGGGAATATGACTGAGGTTTAATTGTGGAACCCTGTGGCCTGGGAACATGACTGGGATTTGATTTCTGAAACCTGTGTCCAGGGAACATGACTGAGGTTTTATTCTGGAACCCTGTGTCCTGGGAACACGACTGAGGTTTGATTCTGGAACCATGTGGCCTGGGAATATGACTGAGGTTTGATTCTGGAAACCATTGGCCTGGGAACATGACTGATGTTAGAATGTGGAATCCTGTGGCCTGGGAACATGACATCGGTTTGGATTCTGGTACCCTGTTGCCTGGGAACATGAAATCGGTTTGATTCTGTAAACCTGAGGTCTGGGAATATGACTGAGGTTTGATTGTGGTACCCTACGGCCTGGCAACATGACTGAGGTTTGATTCTGGATGCCTGTGGCCTGGGAACATGACATCTGTTTAGATTGTGGAATACTGTGCCCCGGGAAACTGACTGAGCCTTGGTTCTGGAACCCTGTGGACTGGGAACATGACTGAGGTTTTATTCTGGAACCCTGTAGCCTGGGACCATAACTGAGGATTCATTCTGGAACCCTGTGTCCTGGGCACATGAAAACGGTGGATTCTGGAACCCTGTGGACTAGGAACATGACTGAGGTTTTATTCTGGAACCTTGTAGCCTGGGAGCATAATTGAGGATTGATTCTGGAACCCTGTGGCCTGGGAACATGACATGGGTGGATTCTGGAACCCTGAGGCCTGGGAACATGACATCTGTTTAGACTGTGGAATACTGTGCCCTGGGAACGTGACTGAGCCTTGGTTCTGGAACCCTGTGGACTGGGAACATGACTGACGTTTTATTCTGGAACCCTGTAGCCTGGGAACATAACTGAGGATTGATTCTGGAACCCTGTGGCCTGGGAACATGACTGGGATTTGATTTCTGAAACCTGTGTCCAGGGAACATGACTGAGGTTTTCTTCTGGAACCCTGTGTCCTGGGAACACGACTGAGGTTTGATTCTGGAACCATGTGGCCTGGGAATATGACTTAGGTTTGATTCTGGAAACCATTGGCCTGGGAACATGACTGATGTTAGAGTGTGGAATCCTGTGCCCTGGGAACATGACATCGGTTTGGATTCTGGTACCCTGTTGCCTGGAAACATGAAATCGGTTTGATTCTGGAAACCTTAGGCCTGGGAATATGACTGAGGTTTGATGGTGGTACCCTATGGCCTGGCAATATGACTGAGGTTTGATTCTGGATCCCTGTGTCCTGGGAACATGACATGGGTGGATTCTGGAACCCTGAGGCCTGGAACCATGAAATCTGTTTAGATTGTGGAATACTGTGGCCTGGGAACTTGACTGAGCCTTGGTTCTGGAAACCTGTGGACTGGGAATATGACTGAGGTTTTATTCTGGAACCCTGTAGCCTGGGAACATAACTGAGGATTCACTTTGGAACCCTGTGGCCCAGGAACATGACATGGGTGGATTCTGGAAACCTGAGGCCTTGGAACATGACATCTGTTTAGATTGTGGAATACAGTGGCCCGGGAACCTGACTGAGCCTTGGTTCTGGAACCCTGTGGACTGGGAACATGACTGAGATTTTATTCTGGAACCCTGTAGGCTGGGAACATAACTGAGGATTGATTCTGGAACCCTGTGGCCTGGGAACATGACATCGGTGGATTCTGGAACTCTGTGGCCTGGGAACCTGCGAACGGTTTGACTCTGGTACCCTGTGGCCTGGGAACATGTCTGAGGTTTGATGGTGGAAACCTGTGGCCTGGCAACATGACTGAGGATTGATTCTGGAAGACTGTGGCCAGGGAACATGATATCTGGTTGATTCTGGAAACCTGTGTCCTGGGAACAAGACTGAAGTTTGATTCTGGAACCCTGTGGCCTGGGAACATGACTGAGGTTTGTTTCTGAAGCCTGTTCCCTGGGAACATGACTGCGGTTTGATTCTGGACACCTGTGTCCTGGGAACAAGACTGAGGTTTGACTCTGCAACCCTGTGGCTTGGGAACATGACTGAGGTTTGTTTCTGGAAGCCTCTTCTCTGGGAACATGACTGAGGTTTGATTCTGGACACCTGTGTCCTGGGAACATGACTGAGGTTTGATTGTTGAAACCTGTGGCCTTCGAACATGACTCAGGTTGATTCTGGAACCATGTGTCCTGGGAATATGACTGAGGTTTGATTCTGGAAAACTTTGTCCTGGGAAAATGACTGAGGTTTCATTGTGGAAACATGTGGCCTGGGATCATGACTGAGGTTTGATGGTGGAACACTCTGGCCTGGGAACATGACTGAGGCTTGATGGTGGAACCGTGTCCTGGCAAAAGGACTGAGGTTTGATTGTGGAACCCTCTGGCCTGGGAATATGACTGAGGTTTAATTGTGGAACCCTGTGGCCTGGGAACATGACTGGGATTTGATTTCTGAAACCTGTGTCCAGGGAATATGACTGAGGTTTTATTCTGGAACCCTGTGTCCTGGGAACACGACTGAGGTTTGATTCTGGAACCATGTGGCCTGGGAATATGACTGAGGTTTGATTCTGGAAACCATTGGCCTGGGAACATGACTGATGTTAGAATGTGGAATCCTGTGGCCTGGGAACATGACATCGGTTTGGATTCTGGTACCCTGTTGCCTGGGAACATGAAATCGGTTTGATTCTGTAAACCTGAGGTCTGGGAATATGACTGAGGTTTGATTGTGGTACCCTACGGCCTGGCAACATGACTGAGGTTTGATTCTGGATGCCTGTGGCCTGGGAACATGACATCTGTTTAGATTGTGGAATACTGTGCCCCGGGAAACTGACTGAGCCTTGGTTCTGGAACCCTGTGGACTGGGAACATGACTGAGGTTTTATTCTGGAACCCTGTAGACTGGGACCATAACTGAGGATTCATTCTGGAACCCTGTGTCCTGGGCACATGAAAACGGTGGATTCTGGAACCCTGTGGACTAGGAACATGACTGAGGTTTTATTCTGGAACCTTGTAGCCTGGGAGCATAATTGAGGATTGATTCTGGAACCCTGTGGCCTGGGAACATGACATGGGTGGATTCTGGAACCCTGAGGCTTGGGAACATGACATCTGTTTAGACTGTGGAATACTGTGCCTTGGGAACGTGACTGAGCCTTGGTTCTGGAACCCTGTGGACTGGGAACATGACTGACGTTTTATTCTGGAACCCTGTAGCCTGGGAACATAACTGAGGATTGATTCTGGAACCCTGTGGCCTGGGCACATGACAACGGTGGATTCTGGAACCCTGTGGACTAGGAACATGACTGAGGTTTTATTCTGGAACCTTGTAGCCTGGCAACATAACTGAGGATTGATACTGGAACCCTGTGGCCTGGGAACATGACATGGATGGATTCTGGAACCCTGACGCCTGGGAACATGACATCTGTTTAGATTGTGGAATACTGTGCCCCGGGAACCTGACTGAGCCTTGGTTCTGGAACCCTGTGGACTGGGAACTTGACTGACGTTTTATTCTGGAACCCTGTGTCCTGGGAACATGACATGGGTGGATTCTGGAACCCTGAGGCCTGGAACCATGAAATCTGTTTAGATTGTGGAATACTGTGGCCCGGGAACCTGACTGAGTCTTGGTTCTGGAACCCTGTGGACTGGGAACATGACTGAGGTTTTATTCTGGAACCCTGTAGCCTGGGAACATAACTGAGGATTCACTTTGGAACCCTGTGGCCCAGGAACATGACATGGGTGGATTCTGGAAACCTGAGGCCTTGGAACATGACATCTGTTTAGATTGTGGAATACAGTGGCCTGGGAACCTGACTGAGTCTTGGTTCTGGAACCCTGTGGACTGGGAACATGACTGAGGTTTTATTCTGGAACCCTGTAGCCTGGGAACATAACTGAGGATTCACTTTGGAACCCTGTGGCCCAGGAACATGACATGGGTGGATTCTGGAAACCTGAGGCCTTGGAACATGACATCTGTTTAGATTGTGGAATACAGTGGCCTGGGAACCTGACTGAGCCTTGGTTCTGGAACCCTGTGGACTGGGAACATGACTGAGATTTTATTCTGGATCACTGTAGCCTGGGAACATAACTGAGGATTGATTCTGGAACCCTGTGGCCTGGGAACATGACATCGCTGGATTCTGGAACTCTGTGGCCTGGGAACCTGCGAACGGTTTGACTCTGGTACCCTGTGTCCTGGGAACATGTCTGAGGTTTGATGGTGGAAACCTGTGGCCTGGCAACATGACTGAGGATTGATTCTGGAAGACTGTGGCCAGGGAACATGATATCTGGTTGATTCTGGAAACCTGTGTCCTGGGAACATGACTGAAGTTTGATTCTGGAACCCTGTGGCCTGGGAACATGACATCTGTTTAGACTGTGGAATACTGTGCCCTGGGAACGTGACTGAGCCTTGGTTCTGGAACCCTGTGGACTGGGAACATGACTGACGTTTTATTCTGGAACCCTGTAGCCTGGGAACATAACTGAGGATTGATTCTGGAACCCTGTGGCCTGGGAACATGACTGGGATTTGATTTCTGAAACCTGTGTCCAGGGAAAATGACTGAGGTTTTATTCTGGAACCCTGTGTCCTGGGAACACGACTGAGGTTTGATTCTGGAACCATGTGGCCTGGCAATATGACTTAGGTTTGATTCTGGAAACCATTGGCCTGGGAACATGACTGATGTTAGAGTGTGGAATCCTGTGCCCTGGGAACATGACATCGGTTTGGATTCTGGTACCCTGTTGCCTGGAAACATGAAATCGGTTTGATTCTGGAAACCTTAGGCCTGGGAATATGACTGAGGTTTGATGGTGGTACCCTATGGCTTGGCAATATGACTGAGGTTTGATTCTGGATCCCTGTGGCCTGGGAACATGACATCTGTTTAGATTGTGGAATACTGTGCCCCGGTAACCTGACTGAGCCTTGGTTCTGGAACCCTGTGGACTGGGAACTTGACTGACGTTTTATTCTGGAACCCTGTGTCCTGGGAACATGACATGGGTGGATTCTGGAACACTGAGGCCTGGGACCATGAAATCTGTTTAGATTGTGGAATACTGTGGCCTGGGAACTTGACTGAGCCTTGGTTCTGGAAACCTGTGGACTGGGAATATGACTGAGGTTTTATTCTGGAACCCTGTAGCCTGGGAACATAACTGAGGATTCACTTTGGAACCCTGTGGCCCAGGAACATGACATGGGTGGATTCTGGAAACCTGAGGCCTTGGAACATGACATCTGTTTAGATTGTGGAATACAGTGGCCCGGGAACCTGACTGAGCCTTGGTTCTGGAACCCTGTGGACTGGGAACATGACTGAGATTTTATTCTGGAACCCTGTAGCCTGGGAACATAACTGAGGATTGATTCTGGAACCCTGTGGCCTGGGAACATGACATCGGTGGATTCTGGAACTCTGTGGCCTGGGAACCTGCGAACGGTTTGACTCTGGTACCCTGTGGCCTGGGAACATGTCTGAGGTTTGATGGTGGAAACCTGTGGCCTGGCAACATGACTGAGGATTGATTCTGGAAGACTGTGGCCAGGGAACATGATATCTGGTTGATTCTGGAAACCTGTGTCCTGGGAACAAGACTGAAGTTTGATTCTGGAACCCTGTGGCCTGGGAACATGACTGAGGTTTGTTTCTGAAGCCTGTTCCCTGGGAACATGACTGCGGTTTGATTCTGGACACCTGTGTCCTGGGAACAAGACTGAGGTTTGACTCTGCAACCCTGTGGCTTGGGAACATGACTGAGGTTTGTTTCTGGAAGCCTCTTCTCTGGGAACATGACTGAGGTTTGATTCTGGACACCTGTGTCCTGGGAACATGACTGAGGTTTGATTGTTGAAACCTGTGGCCTTCAAACATGACTCAGGTTGATTCTGGAACCATGTGTCCTGGGAATATGACTGAGGTTTGATTCTGGAAACCTTTGTCCTGGGAAAATGACTGAGGTTTCATTGTGGAAACATGTGGCCTGGGATCATGACTGAGGTTTGATGGTGGAACACTCTGGCCTGGGAACATGACTGAGGCTTGATGGTGGAACCGTGTCCTGGCAAAAGGACTGAGGTTTGATTGTGGAACCCTCTGGCCTGGGAATATGACTGAGGTTTAATTGTGGAACCCTGTGGCCTGGGAACATGACTGGGATTTGATTTCTGAAACCTGTGTCCAGGGAATATGACTGAGGTTTTATTCTGGAACCCTGTGTCCTGGGAACACGACTGAGGTTTGATTCTGGAACCATGTGGCCTGGGAATATGACTGAGGTTTGATTCTGGAAACCATTGGCCTGGGAACATGACTGATGTTAGAATGTGGAATCCTGTGGCCTGGGAACATGACATCGGTTTGGATTCTGGTACCCTGTTGCCTGGGAACATGAAATCGGTTTGATTCTGTAAACCTGAGGTCTGGGAATATGATTGAGGTTTGATTGTGGTACCCTACGGCCTGGCAACATGACTGAGGTTTGATTCTGGATGCCTGTGGCTTGGGAACATGACATCTGTTTAGATTGTGGAATACTGTGCCCCGGGAAACTGACTGAGCCTTGGTTCTGGAACCCTGTGGACTGGGAACATGACTGAGGTTTTATTCTGGAACCCTGTAGCCTGGGACCATAACTGAGGATTCATTCTGGAACCCTGTGGCCTGGGCACATGAAAACGGTGGATTCTGGAACCCTGTGGACTAGGAACATGACTGAGGTTTTATTCTGGAACCTTGTAGCCTGGGAGCATAACTGAGGATTGATTCTGGAACCCTGTGGCCTGGGAACATGACATGGGTGGATTCTGGAACCCTGAGGCCTGGGAACATGACATCTGTTTAGACTGTGGAATACTGTGCCCTGGGAACGTGACTGAGCCTTGGTTCTGGAACCCTGTGGACTGGGAACATGACTGACGTTTTATTCTGGAACCCTGTAGCCTGGGAACATAACTGAGGATTGATTCTGGAACCCTGTGGCCTGGGAACATGACTGGGATTTGATTTCTGAAACCTGTGTCCAGGGAAAATGACTGAGGTTTTATTCTGGAACCCTGTGTCCTGGGAACACGACTGAGGTTTGATTCTGGAACCATGTGGCCTGGGAATATGACTTAGGTTTGATTCTGGAAACCATTGGCCTGGGAACATGACTGATGTTAGAGTGTGGAATCCTGTGCCCTGGGAACATGACATCGGTTTGGATTCTGGTACCCTGTTGCCTGGAAACATGAAATCGGTTTGATTCTGGAAACCTTAGGCCTGGGAATATGACTGAGGTTTGATGGTGGTACCCTATGGCTTGGCAATATGACTGAGGTTTGATTCTGGATCCCTGTGGCCTGGGAACATGACATCTGTTTAGACTGTGGAATACTGTGCCCCGGGAACCTGACTGAGCCTTGGTTCTGGAACCCTGTGGACTGGGAACTTGACTGACGTTTTATTCTGGAACCCTGTGTCCTGGGAACATGAGATGGGTGGATTCTGGAACCCTGAGGCCTGGGACCATGAAATCTGTTTAGATTGTGGAATACTGTGGCCTGGGAACTTGACTGAGCCTTGGTTCTGGAAACCTGTGGACTGGGAATATGACTGAGGTTTTATTCTGGAACCCTGTAGCCTGGGAACATAACTGAGGATTCACTTTGGAACCCTGTGGCCCAGGAACATGACATGGGTGGATTCTGGAAACCTGAGGCCTTGGAACATGACATCTGTTTAGATTGTGGAATACTGTGGCCCGGGAACTTGACTGAGCCTTGGTTCTGGGACCCTGTGGACTGGGAACATGACTGAGATTTTATTCTGGAACCCTGTAGCCTGGGAACATAACTGAGGATTGATTCTGGAACCCTGTGGCCTGGGAACATGACTGGGATTTGATTTCTGAAACCTGTGTCCAGGGAAAATGACTGAGGTTTTATTCTGGAACCCTGTGTCCTGGGAACACGACTGAGGTTTGATTCTGGAACCATGTGGCCTGGCAATATGACTTAGGTTTGATTCTGGAAACCATTGGCCTGGGAACATGACTGATGTTAGAGTGTGGAATCCTGTGCCCTGGGAACATGACATCGGTTTGGATTCTGGTACCCTGTTGCCTGGAAACATGAAATCGGTTTGATTCTGGAAACCTTAGGCCTGGGAATATGACTGAGGTTTGATGGTGGTACCCTATGGCTTGGCAATATGACTGAGGTTTGATTCTGGATCCCTGTGGCCTGGGAACATGACATCTGTTTAGATTGTGGAATACTGTGCCCCGGTAACCTGACTGAGCCTTGGTTCTGGAACCCTGTGGACTGGGAACTTGACTGACGTTTTATTCTGGAACCCTGTGTCCTGGGAACATGACATGGGTGGATTCTGGAACCCTGAGGCCTGGGACCATGAAATCTGTTTAGATTGTGGAATACTGTGGCCTGGGAACTTGACTGAGCCTTGGTTCTGGAAACCTGTGGACTGGGAATATGACTGAGGTTTTATTCTGGAACCCTGTAGCCTGGGAACATAACTGAGGATTCACTTTGGAACCCTGTGGCCCAGGAACATGACATGGGTGGATTCTGGAAACCTGAGGCCTTGGAACATGACATCTGTTTAGATTGTGGAATACAGTGGCCCGGGAACCTGACTGAGCCTTGGTTCTGGAACCCTGTGGACTGGGAACATGACTGAGATTTTATTCTGGAACCCTGTAGCCTGGGAACATAACTGAGGATTGATTCTGGAACCCTGTGGCCTGGGAACATGACATCGGTGGATTCTGTAACTCTGTGGCCTGGGAACCTGCGAACGGTTTGACTCTGGTACCCTGTGGCCTGGGAACATGTCTGAGGTTTGATGGTGGAAACCTGTGGCCTGGCAACATGACTGAGGATTGATTCTGGAAGACTGTGGCCAGGGAACATGATATCTGGTTGATTCTGGAAACCTGTGTCCTGGGAACAAGACTGAAGTTTGATTCTGGAACCCTGTGGCCTGGGAACATGACTGAGGTTTGTTTCTGAAGCCTGTTCCCTGGGAACATGACTGCGGTTTGATTCTGGACACCTGTGTCCTGGGAACAAGACTGAGGTTTGACTCTGCAACCCTGTGGCTTGGGAACATGACTGAGGTTTGTTTCTGGAAGCCTCTTCTCTGGGAACATGACTGAGGTTTGATTCTGGACACCTGTGTCCTGGGAACATGACTGAGGTTTGATTGTTGAAACCTGTGGCCTTCGAACATGACTCAGGTTGATTCTGGAACCATGTGTCCTGGGAATATGACTGAGGTTTGATTCTGGAAACCTTTGTCCTGGGAAAATGACTGAGGTTTCATTGTGGAAACATGTGGCCTGGGATCATGACTGAGGTTTGATGGTGGAACACTCTGGCCTGGGAACATGACTGAGGCTTGATGGTGGAACCGTGTCCTGGCAAAAGGACTGAGGTTTGATTGTGGAACCCTCTGGCCTGGGAATATGACTGAGGTTTAATTGTGGAACCCTGTGGCCTGGGAACATGACTGGGATTTGATTTCTGAAACCTGTGTCCAGGGAACATGACTGAGGTTTTATTCTGGAACCCTGTGTCCTGGGAACACGACTGAGGTTTGATTCTGGAACCATGTGGCCTGGGAATATGACTGAGGTTTGATTCTGGAAACCATTGGCCTGGGAACATGACTGATGTTAGAATGTGGAATCCTGTGGCCTGGGAACATGACATCGGTTTGGATTCTGGTACCCTGTTGCCTGGGAACATGAAATCGGTTTGATTCTGTAAACCTGAGGTCTGGGAATATGATTGAGGTTTGATTGTGGTACCCTACGGCCTGGCAACATGACTGAGGTTTGATTCTGGATGCCTGTGGCTTGGGAACATGACATCTGTTTAGATTGTGGAATACTGTGCCCCGGGAAACTGACTGAGCCTTGGTTCTGGAACCCTGTGGACTGGGAACATGACTGAGGTTTTATTCTGGAACCCTGTAGCCTGGGACCATAACTGAGGATTCATTCTGGAACCCTGTGGCCTGGGCACATGAAAACGGTGGATTCTGGAACCCTGTGGACTAGGAACATGACTGAGGTTTTATTCTGGAACCTTGTAGCCTGGGAGCATAACTGAGGATTGATTCTGGAACCCTGTGGCCTGGGAACATGACATGGGTGGATTCTGGAACCCTGAGGCCTGGGAACATGACATCTGTTTAGACTGTGGAATACTGTGCCCTGGGAACGTGACTGAGCCTTGGTTCTGGAACCCTGTGGACTGGGAACATGACTGACGTTTTATTCTGGAACCCTGTAGCCTGGGAACATAACTGAGGATTGATTCTGGAACCCTGTGGCCTGGGAACATGACTGGGATTTGATTTCTGAAACCTGTGTCCAGGGAAAATGACTGAGGTTTTATTCTGGAACCCTGTGTCCTGGGAACACGACTGAGGTTTGATTCTGGAACCATGTGGCCTGGGAATATGACTTAGGTTTGATTCTGGAAACCATTGGCCTGGGAACATGACTGATGTTAGAGTGTGGAATCCTGTGCCCTGGGAACATGACATCGGTTTGGATTCTGGTACCCTGTTGCCTGGAAACATGAAATCGGTTTGATTCTGGAAACCTTAGGCCTGGGAATATGACTGAGGTTTGATGGTGGTACCCTATGGCTTGGCAATATGACTGAGGTTTGATTCTGGATCCCTGTGGCCTGGGAACATGACATCTGTTTAGACTGTGGAATACTGTGCCCCGGGAACCTGACTGAGCCTTGGTTCTGGAACCCTGTGGACTGGGAACTTGACTGACGTTTTATTCTGGAACCCTGTGTCCTGGGAACATGAGATGGGTGGATTCTGGAACCCTGAGGCCTGGGACCATGAAATCTGTTTAGATTGTGGAATACTGTGGCCTGGGAACTTGACTGAGCCTTGGTTCTGGAAACCTGTGGACTGGGAATATGACTGAGGTTTTATTCTGGAACCCTGTAGCCTGGGAACATAACTGAGGATTCACTTTGGAACCCTGTGGCCCAGGAACATGACATGGGTGGATTCTGGAAACCTGAGGCCTTGGAACATGACATCTGTTTAGATTGTGGAATACTGTGGCCCGGGAACTTGACTGAGCCTTGGTTCTGGAACCCTGTGGACTGGGAACATGACTGAGATTTTATTCTGGAACCCTGTAGCCTGGGAACATAACTGAGGATTGATTCTGGAACCCTGTGGCCTGGGAACATGACATCGGTGGATTCTGGAACTCTGTGGCCTGGGAACTTGCGAACGGTTTGACTCTGGTACCCTGTGGCCTGGGAACATGTCTGAGGTTTGATGGTGGAAACCTGTGGCCTGGCAACATGACTGAGGATTGATTCTGGAAGACTGTGGCCAGGGAACATGATATCTGGTTGATTCTGGAAACCTGTGTCCTGGGAACAAGACTGAGGTTTGATTCTGGAACCCTGTGGCCTGGGAACATGACTGAGGTTTGTTTCTGAAGCCTGTTCCCTGGGAACATGACTGCGGTTTGATTCTGGACACCTGTGTCCTGGGAACAAGACTGAGGTTTGACTCTGCAACCCTGTGGCTTGGGAACATGACTGAGGTTTGTTTCTGGAAGCCTCTTCTCTGGGAACATGACTGAGGTTTGATTCTGGACACCTGTGTCCTGGGAACATGACTGAGGTTTGATTGTTGAAACCTGTGGCCTTCGAACATGACTCAGGTTGATTCTGGAACCATGTGTCCTGGGAATATGACTGAGGTTTGATTCTGGAAAACTTTGTCCTGGGAAAATGACTGAGGTTTCATTGTGGAAACATGTGGCCTGGGATCACGACTGAGGTTTGATGGTGGAACACTCTGGCCTGGGAACATGACTGAGGCTTGATGGTGGAACTGTGTCCTGGCAAAAGGACTGAGGTTTGATTGTGGAACCCTCTGGCCTGGGAATATGACTGAGGTTTAATTGTGGAACCCTGTGGCCTGGGAACATGACTGGGATTTGATTTCTGAAACCTGTGTCCAGGGAACATGACTGAGGTTTTATTCTGGAACCCTGTGTCCTGGGAACACGACTGAGGTTTGATTCTGGAACCATGTGGCCTGGGAATATGACTGAGGTTTGATTCTGGAAACCATTGGCCTGGGAACATGACTGATGTTAGAATGTGGAATCCTGTGGCCTGGGAACATGACATCGGTTTGGATTCTGGTACCCTGTTGCCTGGGAACATGAAATCGGTTTGATTCTGTAAACCTGAGGTCTGGGAATATGACTGAGGTTTGATTGTGGTACCCTACGGCCTGGCAACATGACTGAGGTTTGATTCTGGATGCCTGTGGCCTGGGAACATGACATCTGTTTAGATTGTGGAATACTGTGCCCCGGGAAACTGACTGAGCCTTGGTTCTGGAACCCTGTTGACTGGGAACATGACTGAGGTTTTATTCTGGAACCCTGTAGCCTGGGACCATAACTGAGGATTCATTCTGGAACCCTGTGGCCTGGGCACATGAAAACGGTGGATTCTGGAACCCTGTGGACTAGGAACATGACTGAGGTTTTATTCTGGAACCTTGTAGCCTGGGAGCATAATTGAGGATTGATTCTGGAACCCTGTGGCCTGGGAACATGACATGGGTGGATTCTGGAACCCTGAGGCCTGGGAACATGACATCTGTTTAGACTGTGGAATACTGTGCCCTGGGAACGTGACTGAGCCTTGGTTCTGGAACCCTGTGGACTGGGAACTTGACTGACGTTTTATTCTGGAACCCTGTAGCCTGGGAACATAACTGAGGATTGATTCTGGAACCCTGTGGCCTGGGAACATGACTGGGATTTGATTTCTGAAACCTGTGTCCAGGGAACATGACTGAGGTTTTATTCTGGAACCCTGTGTCCTGGGAACACGACTGAGGTTTGATTCTGGAACCATGTGGCCTGGGAATATGACTTAGGTTTGATTCTGGAAACCATTGGCCTGGGAACATGACTGATGTTAGAGTGTGGAATCCTGTGCCCTGGGAACATGACATCGGTTTGGATTCTGGTACCCTGTTGCCTGGAAACATGAAATCGGTTTGATTCTGGAAACCTTAGGCCTGGGAATATGACTGAGGTTTGATGGTGGTACCCTATGGCTTGGCAATATGACTGAGGTTTGATTCTGGATCCCTGTGGCCTGGGAACATGACATCTGTTTAGATTGTGGAATACTGTGCCCCGGGAACCTGACTGAGCCTTGGTTCTGGAACCCTGTGGACTTGGAACTTGACTGACGTTTTATTCTGGAACCCTGTGTCCTGGGAACATGACATGGGTGGATTCTGGAACCCTGAGGCCTGGGACCATGAAATCTGTTTAGATTGTGGAATACTGTGGCCTGGGAACTTGACTGAGCCTTGGTTCTGGAAACCTGTGGACTGGGAATATGACTGAGGTTTTATTCTGGAACCCTGTAGCCTGGGAACATAACTGAGGATTCACTTTGGAACCCTGTGGCCCAGGAACATGACATGGGTGGATTCTGGAAACCTGAGGCCTTGGAACATGACATCTGTTTAGATTGTGGAATACTGTGGCCCGGGAACCTGACTGAGCCTTGGTTCTGGAACCCTGTGGACTGGGAACATGATTGAGATTTTATTCTGGAACCCTGTAGCCTGGGAACATAACTGAGGATTGATTCTGAAACCCTGTGGCCTGGGAACATGACATCGGTGGATTCTGGAACTCTGTGGCCTGGGAACCTGCGAACGGTTTGACTCTGGTACCCTGTGGCCTGGGAACATGTCTGAGGTTTGATGGTGGAAACCTGTGGCCTGGCAACATGACTGAGGATTGATTCTGGAAGACTGTGGCCAGGGAACATGATATCTGGTTGATTCTGGAAACCTGTGTCCTGGGAACAAGACTGAAGTTTGATTCTGGAACCCTGTGGCCTGGGAACATGACTGAGGTTTGTTTCTGAAGCCTGTTCCCTGGGAACATGACTGCGGTTTGATTCTGGACACCTGTGTCCTGGGAACAAGACTGAGGTTTGACTCTGCAACCCTGTGGCTTGGGAACATGACTGAGGTTTGTTTCTGGAAGCCTCTTCTCTGGGAACATGACTGAGGTTTGATTCTGGACACCTGTGTCCTGGGAACATGACTGAGGTTTGATTGTTGAAACCTGTGGCCTTCGAACATGACTCAGGTTGATTCTGGAACCATGTGTCCTGGGAATATGACTGAGGTTTGATTCTGGAAAACTTTGTCCTGGGAAAATGACTGAGGTTTCATTGTGGAAACATGTGGCCTGGGATCACGACTGAGGTTTGATGGTGGAACACTCTGGCCTGGGAACATGACTGAGGCTTGATGGTGGAACCGTGTCCTGGCAAAAGGACTGAGGTTTGATTGTGGAACCCTCTGGCCTGGGAATATGACTGAGGTTTAATTGTGGAACCCTGTGGCCTGGGAACATGACTGGGATTTGATTTCTGAAACCTGTGTCCAGGGAACATGACTGAGGTTTTATTCTGGAACCCTGTGTCCTGGGAACACGACTGAGGTTTGATTCTGGAACCATGTGGCCTGGGAATATGACTGAGGTTTGATTCTGGAAACCATTGGCCTGGGAACATGACTGATGTTAGAATGTGGAATCCTGTGGCCTGGGAACATGACATCGGTTTGGATTCTGGTACCCTGTTGCCTGGGAACATGAAATCGGTTTGATTCTGTAAACCTGAGGTCTGGGAATATGACTGAGGTTTGATTGTGGTACCCTACGGCCTGGCAACATGACTGAGGTTTGATTCTGGATGCCTGTGGCCTGGGAACATGACATCTGTTTAGATTGTGGAATACTGTGCCCCGGGAAACTGACTGAGCCTTGGTTCTGGAACCCTGTGGACTGGGAACATGACTGAGGTTTTATTCTGGAACCCTGTAGCCTGGGACCATAACTGAGGATTCATTCTGGAACCCTGTGTCCTGGGCACATGAAAACGGTGGATTCTGGTACCCTGTGGACTAGGAACATGACTGAGGTTTTATTCTGGAACCTTGTAGCCTGGGAGCATAATTGAGGATTGATTCTGGAACCCTGTGGCCTGGGAAAATGACATGGGTGGATTCTGGAACCCTGAGGCCTGGGAACATGACATCTGTTTAGACTGTGGAATACTGTGCCCTGGGAACGTGACTGAGCCTTGGTTCTGGAACCCTGTGGACTGGGAACATGACTGACGTTTTATTCTGGAACCCTGTAGCCTGGGAACATAACTGAGGATTGATTCTGGAACCCTGTGGCCTGGGAACATGACTGGGATTTGATTTCTGAAACCTGTGTCCAGGGAACATGACTGAGGTTTTATTCTGGAACCCTGTGTCCTGGGAACACGACTGAGGTTTGATTCTGGAACCATGTGGCCTGGGACTATGACTTAGGTTTGATTCTGGAAACCATTGGCCTGGGAACATGACTGATGTTAGAGTGTGGAATCCTGTGCCCTGGGAACATGACATCGGTTTGGATTCTGGTACCCTGTTGCCTGGAAACATGAAATCGGTTTGATTCTGGAAACCTTAGGCCTGGGAATATGACTGAGGTTTGATGGTGGTACCCTATGGCCTGGCAATATGACTGAGGTTTGATTCTGGATCCCTGTGGCCTGGGAACATGACATCTGTTTAGATTGTGGAATACTGTGCCCCGGGAACCTGACTGAGCCTTGGTTCTGGAACCCTGTGGACTGGGAACTTGACTGACGTTTTATTCTGGAACCCTGTGTCCTGGGAACATGACATGGGTGGATTCTGGAACCCTGAGGCCTGGAACCATGAAATCTGTTTAGATTGTGGAATACTGTGGCCTGGGAACTTGACTGAGCCTTGGTTCTGGAAACCTGTGGACTGGGAATATGACTGAGGTTTTATTCTGGAACCCTGTAGCCTGGGAACATAACTGAGGATTCACTTTGGAACCCTGTGGCCCAGGAACATGACATGGGTGGATTCTGGAAACCTGAGGCCTTGGAACATGACATCTGTTTAGATTGTGGAATACAGTGGCCAGGGAACCTGACTGAGCCTTGGTTCTGGAACACTGTGGACTGGGAACATGACTGAGATTTTATTCTGGAACCCTGTAGCCTGGGAACATACCTGAGGATTGATTCTGGAACCCTGTGGCCTGGGAACATGACATCGGTGGATTCTGGAACTCTGTGGCCTGGGAACCTGCGAACGGTTTGACTCTGGTACCCTGTGGCCTGGGAACATGTCTGAGGTTTGATGGTGGAAACCTGTGGCCTGGCAACATGACTGAGGATTGATTCTGGAAGACTGTGGCCAGGGAACATGATATCTGGTTGATTCTGGAAACCTGTGTCCTGGGAACAAGACTGAAGTTTGATTCTGGAACCCTGTGGCCTGGGAACATGACTGAGGTTTGTTTCTGAAGCCTGTTCCCTGGGAACATGACTGCGGTTTGATTCTGGACACCTGTGTCCTGGGAACAAGACTGAGGTTTGACTCTGCAACCCTGTGGCTTGGGAACATGACTGAGGTTTGTTTCTGGAAGCCTCTTCTCTGGGAACATGACTGAGGTTTGATTCTGGACACCTGTGTCCTGGGAACATGACTGAGGTTTGATTGTTGAAACCTGTGGCCTTCGAACATGACTCAGGTTGATTCTGGAACCATGTGTCCTGGGAATATGACTGAGGTTTGATTCTGGAAACCTTTGTCCTGGGAAAATGACTGAGGTTTCATTGTGGAAACATGTGGCCTGGGATCATGACTGAGGTTTGATGGTGGAACACTCTGGCCTGGGAACATGACTGAGGCTTGATGGTGGAACCGTGTCCTGGCAAAAGGACTGAGGTTTGATTGTGGAACCCTCTGGCCTGGGAATATGACTGAGGTTTAATTGTGGAACCCTGTGGCCTGGGAACATGACTGGGATTTGATTTCTGAAACCTGTGTCCAGGGAATATGACTGAGGTTTTATTCTGGAACCCTGTGTCCTGGGAACACGACTGAGGTTTGATTCTGGAACCATGTGGCCTGGGAATATGACTGAGGTTTGATTCTGGAAACCATTGGCCTGGGAACATGACTGATGTTAGAGTGTGGAATCCTGTGCCCTGGGAACATGACATCGGTTTGGATTCTGGCACCCTGTTGCCTGGAAACAGGAAATCGGTTTGATTCTGGAAACCTTAGGCCTGGGAATATGACTGAGGTTTGATGGTGGTACCCTATGGCCTGGCAATATGACTGAGGTTTGATTCTGGATCCCTGTGGCCTGGGAACATGACATCTGTTTAGATTGTGGAATACTGTGCCCCGGGAACCTGACTGAGCCTTGGTTCTTGAACCCTGTGGACTTGGAACTTGACTGACGTTTTATTCTGGAACCCTGTGTCCTGGGAACATGGCATGGGTGGATTCTGGAACCCTGAGGCCTGGAACCATGAAATCTGTTTAGATTGTGGAATACTGTGGCCTGGGAATTTGACTGAGCCTTGGTTCTGGAAACCTGTGGACTGGGAATATGACTGAGGTTTTATTCTGGAACCCTGTAGCCTGGGAACATAACTGAGGATTCACTTTGGAACCCTGTGGCCTAGGAACATGACATGGGTGGATTCTGGAAACCTGAGGCCTTGGAACATGACATCTGTTTAGATTGTGGAATACAGTGGCCCGGGAACCTGACTGAGCCTTGGTTCTGGAACCCTGTGGACTGGGAACATGACTGAGATTTTATTCTGGAACCCTGTAGCCTGGGAACATAACTGAGGATTGATTCTGGAACCCTGTGGCCTGGGAACATGACATCGGTGGATTCTGGAACTCTGTGGCCTGGGAACCTGCGAACGGTTTGACTCTGGTACCCTGTGGCCTGGGAACATGTCTGAGGTTTGATGGTGGAAACCTGTGGCCTGGCAACATGACTGAGGATTGATTCTGGAAGACTGTGGCCAGGGAACATGATATCTGGTTGATTCTGGAAACCTGTGTCCTGGGAACAAGACTGAAGTTTGATTCTGGAACCCTGTGGCCTGGGAACATGACTGAGGTTTGTTTCTGAAGCCTGTTCCCTGGGAACATGACTGCGGTTTGATTCTGGACACCTGTGTCCTGGGAACAAGACTGAGGTTTGACTCTGCAACCCTGTGGCTTGGGAACATGACTGAGGTTTGTTTCTGGAAGCCTCTTCTCTGGGAACATGACTGAGGTTTGATTCTGGACACCTGTGTCCTGGGAACATGACTGAGGTTTGATTGTTGAAACCTGTGGCCTTCGAACATGACTCAGGTTGATTCTGGAACCATGTGTCCTGGGAATATGACTGAGGTTTGATTCTGGAAAACTTTGTCCTGGGAAAATGACTGAGGTTTCATTGTGGAAACATGTGGCCTGGGATCATGACTGAGGTTTGATGGTGGAACACTCTGGCCTGGGAACATGACTGAGGCTTGATGGTGGAACCGTGTCCTGGCAAAAGGACTGAGGTTTGATTGTGGAACCCTCTGGCCTGGGAATATGACTGAGGTTTAATTGTGGAACCCTGTGGCCTGGGAACATGACTGGGATTTGATTTCTGAAACCTGTGTCCAGGGAACATGACTGAGGTTTTATTCTGAAACCCTGTGTCCTGGGAACACGACTGAGGTTTGATTCTGGAACCATGTGGCCTGGGAATATGAATGAGGTTTGATTCTGGAAACCATTGGCCTGGGAACATGACTGATGTTAGAATGTGGAATCCTGTGGCCTGGGAACATGACATCGGTTTGGATTCTGGTACCCTGTTGCCTGGGAACATGAAATCGGTTTGATTCTGTAAACCTGAGGTCTGGGAATATGACTGAGGTTTGATTGTGGTACCCTACGGCCTGGAAACATGACTGAGGTTTGATTCTGGACACCTGTGTCCTGGGAACATGACTGAGGTTTGATTGTTGAAACCTGTGGCCTTCGAACATGACTCAGGTTGATTCTGGATCCATGTGTCCTGGGAATATGACTGAGGTTTGATTCTGGAAAACTTTGTCCTGGGAAAATGACTGAGGTTTCATTGTGGAAACATGTGGCCTGGGATCATGACTGAGGTTTGATGGTGGAACACTCTGGCCTGGGAACATGACTGAGGCTTGATGGTGGAACCGTGTCCTGGCAAAAGGACTGAGGTTTGATTGTGGAACCCTCTGGCCTGGGAATATGACTGAGGTTTAATTGTGGAACCCTGTGGCCTGGGAACATGACTGGGATTTGATTTCTGAAACCTGTGTCCAGGCAACATGACTGAGGTTTTATTCTGGAACCCTGTGTCCTGGGAACACGACTGAGGTTTGATTCTGGAACCATGTGGCCTGGGAATATGACTGAGGTTTGATTCTGGAAACCATTGGCCTGGGAACATGACTGATGTTAGAATGTGGAATCCTGTGGCCTGGGAACATGACATCGGTTTGGATTCTGGTACCCTGTTGCCTGGGAACATGAAATCGGTTTGATTCTGTAAACCTGAGGTCTGGGAATATGACTGAGGTTTGATTGTGGTACCCTACGGCCTGGCAACATGACTGAGGTTTGATTCTGGATGCCTGTGGCCTGGGAACATGACATCTGTTTAGATTGTGGAATACTGTGCCCCGGGAAACTGACTGAGCCTTGGTTCTGGAACCCTGTGGACTGGGAACATGACTGAGGTTTTATTCTGGAACCCTGTAGCCTGGGACCATAACTGAGGATTCATTCTGGAACCCTGTGGCCTGGGCACATGAAAACGGTGGATTCTGGAACCCTGTGGACTAGGAACATGACTGAGGTTTTATTCTGGAACCTTGTAGCCTGGGAGCATAACTGAGGATTGATTCTGGAACCCTGTGGCCTGGGAACATGACATGGGTGGATTCTGGAACCCTGAGGCCTGGGAACATGACATCTGTTTAGACTGTGGAATACTGTGCCCTGGGAACGTGACTGAGCCTTGGTTCTGGAACCCTGTGGACTGGGAACATGACTGACGTTTTATTCTGGAACCCTGTAGCCTGGGAACATAACTGAGGATTGATTCTGGAACCCTGTGGCCTGGGAACATGACTGGGATTTGATTTCTGAAACCTGTGTCCAGGGAAAATGACTGAGGTTTTATTCTGGAACCCTGTGTCCTGGGAACACGACTGAGGTTTGATTCTGGAACCATGTGGCCTGGGAATATGACTTAGGTTTGATTCTGGAAACCATTGGCCTGGGAACATGACTGATGTTAGAGTGTGGAATCCTGTGCCCTGGGAACATGACATCGGTTTGGATTCTGGTACCCTGTTGCCTGGAAACATGAAATCGGTTTGATTCTGGAAACCTTAGGCCTGGGAATATGACTGAGGTTTGATGGTGGTACCCTATGGCTTGGCAATATGACTGAGGTTTGATTCTGGATCCCTGTGGCCTGGGAACATGACATCTGTTTAGATTGTGGAATACTGTACCCCGGGAACCTGACTGAGCCTTGGTTCTGGAACCCTGTGGACTGGGAACTTGACTGACGTTTTATTCTGGAACCCTGTGTCCTGGGAACATGACATGGGTGGATTCTGGAACCCTGAGGCCTGGGACCATGAAATCTGTTTAGATTGTGGAATATTGTGGCCTGGGAACTTGACTGAGCCTTGGTTCTGGAAACCTGTGGACTGGGAATATGACTGAGGTTTTATTCTGGAACCCTGTAGCCTGGGAACATAACTGAGGATTCACTTTGGAACCCTTTGGCCCAGGAACATGACATGGGTGGATTCTGGAAACCTGAGGCCTTGGAACATGACATCTGTTTAGATTGTGGAATACTGTGGCCCGGGAACCTGACTGAGCCTTGGTTCTGGAACCCTGTGGACTGGGAACATGACTGAGATTTTATTCTGGAACCCTGTAGCCTGGGAACATAACTGAGGATTGATTCTGGAACCCTGTGGCCTGGGAACATGACATCGGTGGATTCTGGAACTCTGTGGCCTGGGAACCTGCGAACGGTTTGACTCTGGTACCCTGTGGCCTGGGAACATGTCTGAGGTTTGATGGTGGAAACCTGTGGCCTGGCAACATGACTGAGGATTGATTCTGGAAGACTGTGGCCAGGGAACATGATATCTGGTTGATTCTGGAAACCTGTGTCCTGGGAACAAGACTGAAGTTTGATTCTGGAACCCTGTGGCCTGGGAACATGACTGAGGTTTGTTTCTGAAGCCTGTTCCCTGGGAACATGAGTGCGGTTTGATTCTGGACACCTGTGTCCTGGGAACAAGACTGAGGTTTGACTCTGCAACCCTGTGGCTTGGGAACATGACTGAGGTTTGTTTCTGGAAGCCTCTTCTCTGGGAACATGACTGAGCTTTGATTCTGGACACCTGTGTCCTGGGAACATGACTGAGGTTTGATTGTTGAAACCTGTGGCCTTCGAACATGACTCAGGTTGATTCTGGATCCATGTGTCCTGGGAATATGACTGAGGTTTGATTCTGGAAAACTTTGTCCTGGGAAAATGACTGAGGTTTCATTGTGGAAACATGTGGCCTGGGATCATGACTGAGGTTTGATGGTGGAACACTCTGGCCTGGGAACATGACTGAGGCTTGATGGTGGAACCGTGTCCTGGCAAAAGGACTGAGGTTTGATTGTGGAACCCTCTGGCCTGGGAATATGACTGAGGTTTAATTGTGGAACCCTGTGGCCTGGGAACATGACTGGGATTTGATTTCTGAAACCTGTGTCCAGGCAACATGACTGAGGTTTTATTCTGGAACCCTGTGTCCTGGGAACACGACTGAGGTTTGATTCTGGAACCATGTGGCCTGGGAATATGACTGAGGTTTGATTCTGGAAACCATTGGCCTGGGAACATGACTGATGTTAGAATGTGGAATCCTGTGGCCTGGGAACATGACATCGGTTTGGATTCTGGTACCCTGTTGCCTGGGAACATGAAATCGGTTTGATTCTGTAAACCTGAGGTCTGGGAATATGACTGAGGTTTGATTGTGGTACCCTACGGCCTGGCAACATGACTGAGGTTTGATTCTGGATGCCTGTGGCCTGGGAACATGACATCTGTTTAGATTGTGGAATACTGTGCCCCGGGAAACTGACTGAGCCTTGGTTCTGGAACCCTGTGGACTGGGAACATGACTGAGGTTTTATTCTGGAACCCTGTAGCCTGGGACCATAACTGAGGATTCATTCTGGAACCCTGTGGCCTGGGCACATGGAAACGGTGGATTCTGGAACCCTGTGGACTAGGAACATGACTGAGGTTTTATTCTGGAACCTTGTAGCCTGGGAGCATAATTGAGGATTGATTCTGGAACCCTGTGGCCTGGGAACATGACATGGGTGGATTCTGGAACCCTGAGGCCTGGGAACATGACATCTGTTTAGACTGTGGAATACTGTGCCCTGGGAACGTGACTGAGCCTTGGTTCTGGAACCCTGTGGACTGGGAACATGACTGACGTTTTATTCTGGAACCCTGTAGCCTGGGAACATGACATGGGTGGATTCTGGAACCCTGAGGCCTGGGTCCATGAAATCTGTTTAGATTGTGGAATACTGTGGCCTGGGAACTTGACTGAGCCTTGGTTCTGGAAACCTGTGGACTGGGAATATGACTGAGGTTTTATTCTGGAACCCTGTAGCCTGGGAACATAACTGAGGATTCACTTTGGAACCCTTTGGCCCAGGAACATGACATGGGTGGATTCTGGAAACCTGAGGCCTTGGAACATGACATCTGTTTAGATTGTGGAATACTGTGGCCCGGGAACCTGACTGAGCCTTGGTTCTGGAACCCTGTGGACTGGGAACATGACTGAGATTTTATTCTGGAACCCTGTAGCCTGGGAACATAACTGAGGATTGATTCTGGAACCCTGTGGCCTGGGAACATGACATCGGTGGATTCTGGAACTCTGTGGCCTGGGAACCTGCGAACGGTTTGACTCTGGTACCCTGTGGCCTGGGAACATGTCTGAGGTTTGATGGTGGAAACCTGTGGCCTGGCAACATGACTGAGGATTGATTCTGGAAGACTGTGGCCAGGGAACATGATATCTGGTTGATTCTGGAAACCTGTGTCCTGGGAACAAGACTGAAGTTTGATTCTGGAACCCTGTGGCCTGGGAACATGACTGAGGTTTGTTTCTGAAGCCTGTTCCCTGGGAACATGAGTGCGGTTTGATTCTGGACACCTGTGTCCTGGGAACAAGACTGAGGTTTGACTCTGCAACCCTGTGGCTTGGGAACATGACTGAGGTTTGTTTCTGGAAGCCTCTTCTCTGGGAACATGACTGAGGTTTGATTCTGGACACCTGTGTCCTGGGAACATGACTGAGGTTTGATTGTTGAAACCTGTGGCCTTCGAACATGACTCAGGTTGATTCTGGATCCATGTGTCCTGGGAATATGACTGAGGTTTGATTCTGGAAAACTTTGTCCTGGGAAAATGACTGAGGTTTCATTGTGGAAACATGTGGCCTGGGATCATGACTGAGGTTTGATGGTGGAACACTCTGGCCTGGGAACATGACTGAGGCTTGATGGTGGAACCGTGTCCTGGCAAAAGGACTGAGGTTTGATTGTGGAACCCTCTGGCCTGGGAATATGACTGAGGTTTAATTGTGGAACCCTGTGGCCTGGGAACATGACTGGGATTTGATTTCTGAAACCTGTGTCCAGGCAACATGACTGAGGTTTTATTCTGGAACCCTGTGTCCTGGGAACACGACTGAGGTTTGATTCTGGAACCATGTGGCCTGGGAATATGACTGAGGTTTGATTCTGGAAACCATTGGCCTGGGAACATGACTGATGTTAGAATGTGGAATCCTGTGGCCTGGGAACATGACATCGGTTTGGATTCTGGTACCCTGTTGCCTGGGAACATGAAATCGGTTTGATTCTGTAAACCTGAGGTCTGGGAATATGACTGAGGTTTGATTGTGGTACCCTACGGCCTGGCAACATGACTGAGGTTTGATTCTGGATGCCTGTGGCCTGGGAACATGACATCTGTTTAGATTGTGGAATACTGTGCCCCGGGAAACTGACTGAGCCTTGGTTCTGGAACCCTGTGGACTGGGAACATGACTGAGGTTTTATTCTGGAACCCTGTAGCCTGGGACCATAACTGAGGATTCATTCTGGAACCCTGTGGCCTGGGCACATGGAAACGGTGGATTCTGGAACCCTGTGGACTAGGAACATGACTGAGGTTTTATTCTGGAACCTTGTAGCCTGGGAGCATAATTGAGGATTGATTCTGGAACCCTGTGGCCTGGGAACATGACATGGGTGGATTCTGGAACCCTGAGGCCTGGGAACATGACATCTGTTTAGACTGTGGAATACTGTGCCCTGGGAACGTGACTGAGCCTTGGTTCTGGAACCCTGTGGACTGGGAACATGACTGACGTTTTATTCTGGAACCCTGTAGCCTGGGAACATGACATGGGTGGATTCTGGAACCCTGAGGCCTGGGTCCATGAAATCTGTTTAGATTGTGGAATACTGTGGCCTGGGAACTTGACTGAGCCTTGGTTCTGGAAACCTGTGGACTGGGAATATGACTGAGGTTTTATTCTGGAACCCTGTAGCCTGGGAACATAACTGAGGATTCACTTTGGAACCCTTTGGCCCAGGAACATGACATGGGTGGATTCTGGAAACCTGAGGCCTTGGAACATGACATCTGTTTAGATTGTGGAATACTGTGGCCCGGGAACCTGACTGAGCCTTGGTTCTGGAACCCTGTGGACTGGGAACATGACTGAGATTTTATTCTGGAACCCTGTAGCCTGGGAACATAACTGAGGATTGATTCTGGAACCCTGTGGCCTGGGAACATGACATCGGTGGATTCTGGAACTCTGTGGCCTGGGAACCTGCGAACGGTTTGACTCTGGTACCCTGTGGCCTGGGAACATGTCTGAGGTTTGATGGTGGAAACCTGTGGCCTGGCAACATGACTGAGGATTGATTCTGGAAGACTTTGGCCAGGGAACATGATATCTGGTTGATTCTGGAAACCTGTGTCCTGGGAACAAGACTGAAGTTTGATTCTGGAACCCTGTGGCCTGGGAACATGACTGAGGTTTGTTTCTGAAGCCTGTTCCCTGGGAACATGAGTGCGGTTTGATTCTGGACACCTGTGTCCTGGGAACAAGACTGAGGTTTGACTCTGCAACCCTGTGGCTTGGGAACATGACTGAGGTTTGTTTCTGGAAGCCTCTTCTCTGGGAACATGACTGAGGTTTGATTCTGGACACCTGTGTCCTGGGAACATGACTGAGGTTTGATTGTTGAAACCTGTGGCCTTCGAACATGACTCAGGTTGATTCTGGATCCATGTGTCCTGGGAATATGACTGAGGTTTGATTCTGGAAAACTTTGTCCTGGGAAAATGACTGAGGTTTCATTGTGGAAACATGTGGCCTGGGATCATGACTGAGGTTTGATGGTGGAACACTCTGGCCTGGGAACATGACTGAGGCTTGATGGTGGAACCGTGTCCTGGCAAAAGGACTGAGGTTTGATTGTGGAACCCTCTGGCCTGGGAATATGACTGAGGTTTAATTGTGGAACCCTGTGGCCTGGGAACATGACTGGGATTTGATTTCTGAAACCTGTGTCCAGGGAACATGACTGAGGTTTTATTCTGGAACCCTGTGTCCTGGGAACACGACTGAGGTTTGATTCTGGAACCATGTGGCCTGGGAATATGACTGAGGTTTGATTCTGGAAACCATTGGCCTGGGAACATGACTGATGTTAGAATGTGGAATCCTGTGGCCTGGGAACATGACATCGGTTTGGATTCTGGTACCCTGTTGCCTGGGAACATGAAATCGGTTTGATTCTGTAAACCTGAGGTCTGGGAATATGACTGAGGTTTGATTGTGGTACCCTACGGCCTGGCAACATGACTGAGGTTTGATTCTGGATGCCTGTGGCCTGGGAACATGACATCTGTTTAGATTGTGGAATACTGTGCCCCGGGAAACTGACTGAGCCTTGGTTCTGGAACCCTGTGGACTGGGAACATGACTGAGGTTTTATTCTGGAACCCTGTAGCCTGGGACCATAACTGAGGATTCATTCTGGAACCCTGTGGCCTGGGCACATGGAAACGGTGGATTCTGGAACCCTGTGGACTAGGAACATGACTGAGGTTTTATTCTGGAACCTTGTAGCCTGGGAGCATAATTGAGGATTGATTCTGGAACCCTGTGGCCTGGGAACATGACATGGGTGGATTCTGGAACCCTGAGGCCTGGGAACATGACATCTGTTTAGACTGTGGAATACTGTGCCCTGGGAACGTGACTGAGCCTTGGTTCTGGAACCCTGTGGACTGGGAACATGACTGACGTTTTATTCTGGAACCCTGTAGCCTGGGAACATGACATGGGTGGATTCTGGAACCCTGAGGCCTGGGTCCATGAAATCTGTTTAGATTGTGGAATACTGTGGCCTGGGAACTTGACTGAGCCTTGGTTCTGGAAACCTGTGGACTGGGAATATGACTGAGGTTTTATTCTGGAACCCTGTAGCCTGGGAACATAACTGAGGATTCACTTTGGAACCCTTTGGCCCAGGAACATGACATGGGTGGATTCTGGAAACCTGAGGCCTTGGAACATGACATCTGTTTAGATTGTGGAATACTGTGGCCCGGGAACCTGACTGAGCCTTGGTTCTGGAACCCTGTGGACTGGGAACATGACTGAGATTTTATTCTGGAACCCTGTAGCCTGGGAACATAACTGAGGATTGATTCTGGAACCCTGTGGCCTGGGAACATGACATCGGTGGATTCTGGAACTCTGTGGCCTGGGAACCTGCGAACGGTTTGACTCTGGTACCCTGTGGCCTGGGAACATGTCTGAGGTTTGATGGTGGAAACCTGTGGCCTGGCAACATGACTGAGGATTGATTCTGGAAGACTGTGGCCAGGGAACATGATATCTGGTTGATTCTGGAAACCTGTGTCCTGGGAACAAGACTGAAGTTTGATTCTGGAACCCTGTGGCCTGGGAACATGACTGAGGTTTGTTTCTGAAGCCTGTTCCCTGGGAACATGACTGCGGTTTGATTCTGGACACCTGTGTCCTGGGAACAAGACTGAGGTTTGACTCTGCAACCCTGTGGCTTGGGAACATGACTGAGGTTTGTTTCTGGAAGCCTCTTCTCTGGGAACATGACTGAGGTTTGATTCTGGACACCTGTGTCCTGGGAACATGACTGAGGTTTGATTGTTGAAACCTGTGGCCTTCGAACATGACTCAGGTTGATTCTGGATCCATGTGTCCTGGGAATATGACTGAGGTTTGATTCTGGAAAACTTTGTCCTGGGAAAATGACTGAGGTTTCATTGTGGAAACATGTGGCCTGGGATCATGACTGAGGTTTGATGGTGGAACACTCTGGCCTGGGAACATGACTGAGGCTTGATGGTGGAACCGTGTCCTGGCAAAAGGACTGAGGTTTGATTGTGGAACCCTCTGGCCTGGGAATATGACTGAGGTTTAATTGTGGAACCCTGTGGCCTGGGAACATGACTGGGATTTGATTTCTGAAACCTGTGTCCAGGCAACATGACTGAGGTTTTATTCTGGAACCCTGTGTCCTGGGAACACGACTGAGGTTTGATTCTGGAACCATGTGGCCTGGGAATATGACTGAGGTTTGATTCTGGAAACCATTGGCCTGGGAACATGACTGATGTTAGAATGTGGAATCCTGTGGCCTGGGAACATGACATCGGTTTGGATTCTGGTACCCTGTTGCCTGGAAACATGAAATCGGTTTGATTCTGTAAACCTGAGGTCTGGGAATATGACTGAGGTTTGATTGTGGTACCCTACGGCCTGGCAACATGACTGAGGTTTGATTCTGGATGCCTGTGGCCTGGGAACATGACATCTGTTTAGATTGTGGAATACTGTGCCCCGGGAAACTGACTGAGCCTTGGTTCTGGAACCCTGTGGACTGGGAACATGACTGAGGTTTTATTCTGGAACCCTGTAGCCTGGGACCATAACTGAGGATTCATTCTGGAACCCTGTGGCCTGGGCACATGGAAACGGTGGATTCTGGAACCCTGTGGACTAGGAACATGACTGAGGTTTTATTCTGGAACCTTGTAGCCTGGGAGCATAATTGAGGATTGATTCTGGAACCCTGTGGCCTGGGAACATGACATGGGTGGATTCTGGAACCCTGAGGCCTGGGAACATGACATCTGTTTAGACTGTGGAATACTGTGCCCTGGGAACGTGACTGAGCCTTGGTTCTGGAACCCTGTGGACTGGGAACATGACTGACGTTTTATTCTGGAACCCTGTAGCCTGGGAACATGACATGGGTGGATTCTGGAACCCTGAGGCCTGGGTCCATGAAATCTGTTTAGATTGTGGAATACTGTGGCCTGGGAACTTGACTGAGCCTTGGTTCTGGAAACCTGTGGACTGGGAATATGACTGAGGTTTTATTCTGGAACCCTGTAGCCTGGGAACATAACTGAGGATTCACTTTGGAACCCTTTGGCCCAGGAACATGACATGGGTGGATTCTGGAAACCTGAGGCCTTGGAACATGACATCTGTTTAGATTGTGGAATACTGTGGCCCGGGAACCTGACTGAGCCTTGGTTCTGGAACCCTGTGGACTGGGAACATGACTGAGATTTTATTCTGGAACCCTGTAGCCTGGGAACATAACTGAGGATTGATTCTGGAACCCTGTGGCCTGGGAACATGACATCGGTGGATTCTGGAACTCTGTGGCCTGGGAACCTGCGAACGGTTTGACTCTGGTACCCTGTGGCCTGGGAACATGTCTGAGGTTTGATGGTGGAAACCTGTGGCCTGGCAACATGACTGAGGATTGATTCTGAAAGACTGTGGCCAGGGAACATGATATCTGGTTGATTCTGGAAACCTGTGTCCTGGGAACAAGACTGAAGTTTGATTCTGGAACCCTGTGGCCTGGGAACATGACTGAGGTTTGTTTCTGAAGCCTGTTCCCTGGGAACATGACTGCGGTTTGATTCTGGACACCTGTGTCCTGGGAACAAGACTGAGGTTTGACTCTGCAACCCTGTGGCTTGGGAACATGACTGAGGTTTGTTTCTGGAAGCCTCTTCTCTGGGAACATGACTGAGGTTTGATTCTGGACACCTGTGTCCTGGGAACATGACTGAGGTTTGATTGTTGAAACCTGTGGCCTTCGAACATGACTCAGGTTGATTCTGGATCCATGTGTCCTGGGAATATGACTGAGGTTTGATTCTGGAAAACTTTGTCCTGGGAAAATGACTGAGGTTTCATTGTGGAAACATGTGGCCTGGGATCATGACTGAGGTTTGATGGTGGAACACTCTGGCCTGGGAACATGACTGAGGCTTGATGGTGGAACCGTGTCCTGGCAAAAGGACTGAGGTTTGATTGTGGAACCCTCTGGCCTGGGAATATGACTGAGGTTTAATTGTGGAACCCTGTGGCCTGGGAACATGACTGGGATTTGATTTCTGAAACCTGTGTCCAGGCAACATGACTGAGGTTTTATTCTGGAACCCTGTGTCCTGGGAACACGACTGAGGTTTGATTCTGGAACCATGTGGCCTGGGAATATGACTGAGGTTTGATTCTGGAAACCATTGGCCTGGGAACATGACTGATGTTAGAATGTGGAATCCTGTGGCCTGGGAACATGACATCGGTTTGGATTCTGGTACCCTGTTGCCTGGAAACATGAAATCGGTTTGATTCTGTAAACCTGAGGTCTGGGAATATGACTGAGGTTTGATTGTGGTACCCTACGGCCTGGCAACATGACTGAGGTTTGATTCTGGATGCCTGTGGCCTGGGAACATGACATCTGTTTAGATTGTGGAATACTGTGCCCCGGGAAACTGACTGAGCCTTGGTTCTGGAACCCTGTGGACTGGGAACATGACTGAGGTTTTATTCTGGAACCCTGTAGCCTGGGACCATAACTGAGGATTCATTCTGGAACCCTGTGGCCTGGGCACATGGAAACGGTGGATTCTGGAACCCTGTGGACTAGGAACATGACTGAGGTTTTATTCTGGAACCTTGTAGCCTGGGAGCATAATTGAGGATTGATTCTGGAACCCTGTGGCCTGGGAACATGACATGGGTGGATTCTGGAACCCTGAGGCCTGGGAACATGACATCTGTTTAGACTGTGGAATACTGTGCCCTGGGAACGTGACTGAGCCTTGGTTCTGGAACCCTGTGGACTGGGAACATGACTGACGTTTTATTCTGGAACCCTGTAGCCTGGGAACATGACATGGGTGGATTCTGGAACCCTGAGGCCTGGGTCCATGAAATCTGTTTAGATTGTGGAATACTGTGGCCTGGGAACTTGACTGAGCCTTGGTTCTGGAAACCTGTGGACTGGGAATATGACTGAGGTTTTATTCTGGAACCCTGTAGCCTGGGAACATAACTGAGGATTCACTTTGGAACCCTTTGGCCCAGGAACATGACATGGGTGGATTCTGGAAACCTGAGGCCTTGGAACATGACATCTGTTTAGATTGTGGAATACTGTGGCCCGGGAACCTGACTGAGCCTTGGTTCTGGAACCCTGTGGACTGGGAACATGACTGAGATTTTATTCTGGAACCCTGTAGCCTGGGAACATAACTGAGGATTGATTCTGGAACCCTGTGGCCTGGGAACATGACATCGGTGGATTCTGGAACTCTGTGGCCTGGGAACCTGCGAACGGTTTGACTCTGGTACCCTGTGGCCTGGGAACATGTCTGAGGTTTGATGGTGGAAACCTGTGGCCTGGCAACATGACTGAGGATTGATTCTGAAAGACTGTGGCCAGGGAACATGATATCTGGTTGATTCTGGAAACCTGTGTCCTGGGAACAAGACTGAAGTTTGATTCTGGAACCCTGTGGCCTGGGAACATGACTGAGGTTTGTTTCTGAAGCCTGTTCCCTGGGAACATGACTGCGGTTTGATTCTGGACACCTGTGTCCTGGGAACAAGACTGAGGTTTGACTCTGCAACCCTGTGGCTTGGGAACATGACTGAGGTTTGTTTCTGGAAGCCTCTTCTCTGGGAACATGACTGAGCTTTGATTCTGGACACCTGTGTCCTGGGAACATGACTGAGGTTTGATTGTTGAAACCTGTGGCCTTCGAACATGACTCAGGTTGATTCTGGATCCATGTGTCCTGGGAATATGACTGAGGTTTGATTCTGGAAAACTTTGTCCTGGGAAAATGACTGAGGTTTCATTGTGGAAACATGTGGCCTGGGATCATGACTGAGGTTTGATGGTGGAACACTCTGGCCTGGGAACATGACTGAGGCTTGATGGTGGAACCGTGTCCTGGCAAAAGGACTGAGGTTTGATTGTGGAACCCTCTGGCCTGGGAATATGACTGAGGTTTAATTGTGGAACCCTGTGGCCTGGGAACATGACTGGGATTTGATTTCTGAAACCTGTGTCCAGGCAACATGACTGAGGTTTTATTCTGGAACCCTGTGTCCTGGGAACACGACTGAGGTTTGATTCTGGAACCATGTGGCCTGGGAATATGACTGAGGTTTGATTCTGGAAACCATTGGCCTGGGAACATGACTGATGTTAGAATGTGGAATCCTGTGGCCTGGGAACATGACATCGGTTTGGATTCTGGTACCCTGTTGCCTGGAAACATGAAATCGGTTTGATTCTGTAAACCTGAGGTCTGGGAATATGACTGAGGTTTGATTGTGGTACCCTACGGCCTGGCAACATGACTGAGGTTTGATTCTGGATGCCTGTGGCCTGGGAACATGACATCTGTTTAGATTGTGGAATACTGTGCCCCGGGAAACTGACTGAGCCTTGGTTCTGGAACCCTGTGGACTGGGAACATGACTGAGGTTTTATTCTGGAACCCTGTAGCCTGGGACCATAACTGAGGATTCATTCTGGAACCCTGTGGCCTGGGCACATGGAAACGGTGGATTCTGGAACCCTGTGGACTAGGAACATGACTGAGGTTTTATTCTGGAACCTTGTAGCCTGGGAGCATAATTGAGGATTGATTCTGGAACCCTGTGGCCTGGGAACATGACATGGGTGGATTCTGGAACCCTGAGGCCTGGGAACATGACATCTGTTTAGACTGTGGAATACTGTGCCCTGGGAACGTGACTGAGCCTTGGTTCTGGAACCCTGTGGACTGGGAACATGACTGACGTTTTATTCTGGAACCCTGTAGCCTGGGAACATGACATGGGTGGATTCTGGAACCCTGAGGCCTGGGTCCATGAAATCTGTTTAGATTGTGGAATACTGTGGCCTGGGAACTTGACTGAGCCTTGGTTCTGGAAACCTGTGGACTGGGAATATGACTGAGGTTTTATTCTGGAACCCTGTAGCCTGGGAACATAACTGAGGATTCACTTTGGAACCCTTTGGCCCAGGAACATGACATGGGTGGATTCTGGAAACCTGAGGCCTTGGAACATGACATCTGTTTAGATTGTGGAATACTGTGGCCCGGGAACCTGACTGAGCCTTGGTTCTGGAACCCTGTGGACTGGGAACATGACTGAGATTTTATTCTGGAACCCTGTAGCCTGGGAACATAACTGAGGATTGATTCTGGAACCCTGTGGCCTGGGAACATGACATCGGTGGATTCTGGAACTCTGTGGCCTGGGAACCTGCGAACGGTTTGACTCTGGTACCCTGTGGCCTGGGAACATGTCTGAGGTTTGATGGTGGAAACCTGTGGCCTGGCAACATGACTGAGGATTGATTCTGGAAGACTGTGGCCAGGGAACATGATATCTGGTTGATTCTGGAAACCTGTGTCCTGGGAACAAGACTGAAGTTTGATTCTGGAACCCTGTGGCCTGGGAACATGACTGAGGTTTGTTTCTGAAGCCTGTTCCCTGGGAACATGACTGCGGTTTGATTCTGGACACCTGTGTCCTGGGAACAAGACTGAGGTTTGACTCTGCAACCCTGTGGCTTGGGAACATGACTGAGGTTTGTTTCTGGAAGCCTCTTCTCTGGGAACATGACTGAGGTTTGATTCTGGACACCTGTGTCCTGGGAACATGACTGAGGTTTGATTGTTGAAACCTGTGGCCTTCGAACATGACTCAGGTTGATTCTGGATCCATGTGTCCTGGGAATATGACTGAGGTTTGATTCTGGAAAACTTTGTCCTGGGAAAATGACTGAGGTTTCATTGTGGAAACATGTGGCCTGGGATCATGACTGAGGTTTGATGGTGGAACACTCTGGCCTGGGAACATGACTGAGGCTTGATGGTGGAACCGTGTCCTGGCAAAAGGACTGAGGTTTGATTGTGGAACCCTCTGGCCTGGGAATATGACTGAGGTTTAATTGTGGAACCCTGTGGCCTGGGAACATGACTGGGATTTGATTTCTGAAACCTGTGTCCAGGGAACATGACTGAGGTTTTATTCTGGAACCCTGTGTCCTGGGAACACGACTGAGGTTTGATTCTGGAACCATGTGGCCTGGGAATATGACTGAGGTTTGATTCTGGAAACCATTGGCCTGGGAACATGACTGATGTTAGAATGTGGAATCCTGTGGCCTGGGAACATGACATCGGTTTGGATTCTGGTACCCTGTTGCCTGGGAACATGAAATCGGTTTGATTCTGTAAACCTGAGGTCTGGGAATATGACTGAGGTTTGATTGTGGTACCCTACGGCCTGGCAACATGACTGAGGTTTGATTCTGGATGCCTGTGGCCTGGGAACATGACATCTGTTTAGATTGTGGAATACTGTGCCCCGGGAAACTGACTGAGCCTTGGTTCTGGAACCCTGTGGACTGGGAACATGACTGAGGTTTTATTCTGGAACCCTGTAGCCTGGGACCATAACTGAGGATTCATTCTGGAACCCTGTGGCCTGGGCACATGAAAACGGTGGATTCTGGAACCCTGTGGACTAGGAACATGACTGAGGTTTTATTCTGGAACCTTGTAGCCTGGGAGCATAATTGAGGATTGATTCTGGAACCCTGTGGCCTGGGAACATGACATGGGTGGATTCTGGAACCCTGAGGCCTGGGAACATGACATCTGTTTAGACTGTGGAATACTGTGCCCTGGGAACGTGACTGAGCCTTGGTTCTGGAACCCTGTGGACTGGGAACATGACTGACGTTTTATTCTGGAACCCTGTAGCCTGGGAACATAACTGAGGATTGATTCTGGAACCCTGTGGCCTGGGAACATGACTGGGATTTGATTTCTGAAACCTGTGTCCAGGGAAAATGACTGAGGTTTTATTCTGGAACCCTGTGTCCTGGGAACACGACTGAGGTTTGATTCTGGAACCATGTGGCCTGGGAATATGACTTAGGTTTGATTCTGGAAACCATTGGCCTGGGAACATGACTGATGTTAGAGTGTGGAATCCTGTGCCCTGGGAACATGACATCGGTTTGGATTCTGGTACCCTGTTGCCTGGAAACATGAAATCGGTTTGATTCTGGAAACCTTAGGCCTGGGAATATGACTGAGGTTTGATGGTGGTACCCTATGGCTTGGCAATATGACTGAGGTTTGATTCTGGATCCCTGTGGCCTGGGAACATGACACCTGTTTAGATTGTGGAATACTGTACCCCGGGAACCTGACTGAGCCTTGGTTCTGGAACCCTGTGGACTGGGAACTTGACTGACGTTTTATTCTGGAACCCTGTGTCCTGGGAACATGACATGGGTGGATTCTGGAACCCTGAGGCCTGGGACCATGAAATCTGTTTAGATTGTGGAATACTGTGGCCTGGGAACTTGACTGAGCCTTGGTTCTGGAAACCTGTGGACTGGGAATATGACTGAGGTTTTATTCTGGAACCCTGTAGCCTGGGAATATAACTGAGGATTCACTTTGGAACGCTGTGGCCCAGGAACATGACATGGGTGGATTCTGGAAACCTGAGGCCTTGGAACATGACATCTGTTTAGATTGTGGAATACTGTGGCCCGGGAAACTGACTGAGCCTTGGTTCTGGAACCCTGTGGACTGGGAACATGACTGAGATTTTATTCTGGAACCCTGTAGCCTGGGAACATAACTGAGGATTGATTCTGGAACCCTGTGGCCTGGGAACATGACATCGGTGGATTCTGGAACTCTGTGGCCTGGGAACCTGCGAACGGTTTGACTCTGGTACCCTGTGGCCTGGGAACATGTCTGAGGTTTGATGGTGGAAACCTGTGGCCTGGCAACATGACTGAGGATTGATTCTGGAAGACTGTGGCCAGGGAACATGATATCTGGTTGATTCTGGAAACCTGTGTCCTGGGAACAAGACTGAAGTTTGATTCTGGAACCCTGTGGCCTGGGAACATGACTGAGGTTTGTTTCTGAAGCCTGTTCCCTGGGAACATGACTGCGGTTTGATTCTGGACACCTGTGTCCTGGGAACAAGACTGAGGTTTGACTCTGCAACCCTGTGGCTTGGGAACATGACTGAGGTTTGTTTCTGGAAGCCTCTTCTCTGGGAACATGACTGAGGTTTGATTCTGGACACCTGTGTCCTGGGAACATGACTGAGGTTTGATTGTTGAAACCTGTGGCCTTCGAACATGACTCAGGTTGATTCTGGAACCATGTGTCCTGGGAATATGACTGAGGTTTGATTCTGGAAAACTTTGTCCTGGGAAAATGACTGAGGTTTCATTGTGGAAACATGTGGCCTGGGAACATGACTGAGGCTTGATGGTGGAACCGTGTCCTGGCAAAAGGACTGAGGTTTGATTGTGGAGCCCTCTGGCCTGGGAATATGACTGAGGTTTAATTGTGGAACCCTGTGGCCTGGGAACATGACTGGGATTTGATTTCTGAAACCTGTGTCCAGGCAACATGACTGAGGTTTTATTCTGGAACCCTGTGTCCTGGGAACACGACTGAGGTTTGATTCTGGAACCATGTGGCCTGGGAATATGACTGAGGTTTGATTCTGGAAACCATTGGCCTGGGAACATGACTGATGTTAGAATGTGGAATCCTGTGGCCTGGGAACATGACATCGGTTTGGATTCTGGTACCCTGTTGCCTGGGAACATGAAATCGGTTTGATTCTGTAAACCTGAGGTCTGGGAATATGACTGAGGTTTGATTGTGGTACCCTACGGCCTGGCAACATGACTGAGGTTTGATTCTGGATGCCTGTGGCCTGGGAACATGACATCTGTTTAGATTATGGAATACTGTGCCCCGGGAAACTGACTGAGCCTTGGTTCTGGAACCCTGTGGACTGGGAACATGACTGAGGTTTTATTCTGGAACCCTGTAGCCTGGGACCATAACTGAGGATTCATTCTGGAACCCTGTGTCCTGGGCACATGAAAACGGTGCATTCTGGAACCCTGTGGACTAGGAACATGACTGAGGTTTTATTCTGGAACCTTGTAGCCTGGGAGCATAATTGAGGATTGATTCTGGAACCCTGTGGCCTGGGAACATGACATGGGTGGATTCTGGAACCCTGAGGCCTGGGAACATGACATCTGTTTAGACTGTGGAATACTGTGCCCTGGGAACGTGACTGAGCCTTGGTTCTGGAACCCTGTGGACTGGGAACATGACTGACGTTTTATTCTGGAACCCTGTAGCCTGGGAACATAACTGAGGATTGATTCTGGAACCCTGTGGCCTGGGAACATGACTGGGATTTGATTTCTGAAACCTGTGTCCAGGGAACATGACTGAGGTTTTATTCTGGAACCCTGTGTCCTGGGAACACGACTGAGGTTTGATTCTGGAACCATGTGGCCTGGGAATATGACTTAGGTTTGATTCTGGAAACCATTGGCCTGGGAACATGACTGATGTTAGAGTGTGGAATCCTGTGCCCTGGGAACATGACATCGGTTTGGATTCTGGTACCCTGTTGCCTGGAAACATGAAATCGGTTTGATTCTGGAAACCTTAGGCCTGGGAATATGACTGAGGTTTGATGGTGGTACCCTATGGCCTGGCAATATGACTGAGGTTTGATTCTGGATCCCTGTGGCCTGGGAACATGACATCTGTTTAGATTGTGGAATACTGTGCCCCGGGAACCTGACTGAGCCTTGGTTCTGGAACACTGTGGACTGGGAACTTGACTGACGTTTTATTCTGGAACCCTGTGTCCTGGGAACATGACATGGGTGGATTCTGGAACCCTGAGGCCTGGAACCATGAAATCTGTTTAGATTGTGGAATACTGTGGCCTGGGAACTTGACTGAGCCTTGGTTCTGGAAACCTGTGGACTGGGAACATGACTGAGATTTTATTCTGGAACCCTGTAGCCTGGGAACATAACTGAGGATTGATTCTGGAACCCTGTGGCCTGGGAACATGACATCGGTGGATTCTGGAACCCTGTAGCCTGGGAACATAACTGAGGATTCACTTTGGAACCCTGTGGCCCAGGAACATGACATGGGTGGATTCTGGAAACCTGAGGCCTTGGAACATGACATCTGTTTAGATTGTGGAATACAGTGGCCCGGGAACCTGACTGAGCCTTGGTTCTGGAACCCTGTGGACTGGGAACATGACTGAGATTTTATTCTGGAACCCTGTAGCCTGGGAACATAACTGAGGATTGATTCTGGAACCCTGTGGCCTGGGAACATGACATCGGTGGATTCTGGAACTCTGTGGCCTGGGAACCTGCGAACGGTTTGACTCTGGTACCCTATGGCCTGGGAACATGTCTGAGGTTTGATGGTGGAAACCTGTGGCCTGGCAACATGACTGAGGATTGATTCTGGAAGACTGTGGCCAGGGAACATGATATCTGGTTGATTCTGGAAACCTGTGTCCTGGGAACAAGACTGAAGTTTGATTCTGGAACCCTGTGGCCTGGGAACATGACTGAGGTTTGTTTCTGAAGCCTGTTCCCTGGGAACATGACTGCGGTTTGATTCTGGACACCTGTGTCCTGGGAACAAGACTGAGGTTTGACTCTGCAACCCTGTGGCTTGGGAACATGACTGAGGTTTGTTTCTGGAAGCCTCTTCTCTGGGAACATGACTGAGGTTTGATTCTGGACACCTGTGTCCTGGGAACATGACTGAGGTTTGATTGTTGAAACCTGTGGCCTTCGAACATGACTCAGGTTGATTCTGGATCCATGTGTCCTGGGAATATGACTGAGGTTTGATTCTGGAAAACTTTGTCCTGGGAAAATGACTGAGGTTTCATTGTGGAAACATGTGGCCTGGGATCATGACTGAGGTTTGATGGTGGAACACTCTGGCCTGGGAACATGACTGAGGCTTGATGGTGGAACCGTGTCCTGGCAAAAGGACTGAGGTTTGATTGTGGAACCCTCTGGCCTGGGAATATGACTGAGGTTTAATTGTGGAACCCTGTGGCCTGGGAACATGACTGGGATTTGATTTCTGAAACCTGTGTCCAGGGAATATGACTGAGGTTTTATTCTGGAACCCTGTGTCCTGGGAACACGACTGAGGTTTGATTCTGGAACCATGTGGCCTGGGAATATGACTGAGGTTTGATTCTGGAAACCATTGACCTGGGAACATGACTGATGTTAGAATGTGGAATCCTGTGGCCTGGGAACATGACATCGGTTTGGATTCTGGTACCCTGTTGCCTGGGAACATGAAATCGGTTTGATTCTGTAAACCTGAGGTCTGGGAATATGACTGAGGTTTGATTGTGGTACCCTACGGCCTGGCAACATGACTGAGGTTTGATTCTGGATGCCTGTGGCCTGGGAACATGACATCTGTTTAGATTGTGGAATACTGTGCCCCGGGAAACTGACTGAGCCTTGGTTCTGGAACCCTGTGGACTGGGAACATGACTGAGGTTTTATTCTGGAACCCTGTAGCCTGGGACCATAACTGAGGATTCATTCTGGAACCCTGTGTCCTGGGCACATGAAAACGGTGCATTCTGGAACCCTGTGGACTAGGAACATGACTGAGGTTTTATTCTGGAACCTTGTAGCCTGGGAGCATAACTGAGGATTGATTCTGGAACCCTCTGGCCTGGGAACATGACATGGGTGGATTCTGGAACCCTGAGGCCTGGGAACATGACATCTGTTTAGGCTGTGGAATACTGTGCCCTGGGAACGTGACTGAGCCTTGGTTCTGGAACCCTGTGGACTGGGAACATGACTGACGTTTTATTCTGTAACCCTGTAGCCTGGGAACATAACTGAGGATTGATTCTGGAACCCTGTGGCCTGGGAACATGACTGGGATTTGATTTCTGAAACCTGTGTCCAGGGAAAATGACTGAGGTTTTATTCTGGAACCCTGTGTCCTGGGAACACGACTGAGGTTTGATTCTGGAAACATGTGGCCTGGGAATATGACTTAGGTTTGATTCTGGAAACCATTGGCCTGGGAACATGACTGATGTTAGAGTGTGGAATCCTGTGCCCTGGGAACATGACATCGGTTTGGATTCTGGTACCCTGTTGCCTGGAAACATGAAATCGGTTTGATTCTGGAAACCTTAGGCCTGGGAATATGACTGAGGTTTGATGGTGGTACCCTATGGCTTGGCAATATGACTGAGGTTTGATTCTGGATCCCTGTGGCCTGGGAACATGACATCTGTTTAGATTGTGGAATACTGTACCCCGGGAAACTGACTGAGCCTTGGTTCTGGAACCCTGTGGACTGGGAACTTGACTGACGTTTTATTCTGGAACCCTGTGTCCTGGGAACATGACATGGGTGGATTCTGGAACCCTGAGGCCTGGGACCATGAAATCTGTTTAGATTGTGGAATACTGTGGCCTGGGAACTTGACTGAGCCTTGGTTTTGGAAACCTGTGGACTGGGAATATGACTGAGGTTTTATTCTGGAACCCTGTAGCCTGGGAACATAACTGAGGATTCACTTTGGAACCCTTTGGCCCAGGAACATGACATGGGTGGATTCTGGAAACCTGAGGCCTTGGAACATGACATCTGTTTAGATTGTGGAATACTGTGGCCCGGGAACCTGACTGAGCCTTGGTTCTGGCACCCTGTGGACTGGGAACATGACTGAGATTTTATTCTGGAACCTTGTAGCCTGGGAACATAACTGAGGATTGATTCTGGAACCCTGTGGCCTGGGAACATGACATCGGTGGATTCTGGAACTCTGTGGCCTGGGAACCTGCGAACGGTTTGACTCTGGTACCCTGTGGCCTGGGAACATGTCTGAGGTTTGATGGTGGAAACCTGTGGCCTGGCAACATGACTGAGGATTGATTCTGGAAGACTGTGGCCAGGGAACATGATATCTGGTTGATTCTGGAAACCTGTGTCCTGGGAACAAGACTGAAGTTTGATTCTGGAACCCTGTGGCCTGGGAACATGACTGAGGTTTGTTTCTGAAGCCTGTTCCCTGGGAACATGACTGCGGTTTGATTCTGGACACCTGTGTCCTGGGAACAAGACTGAGGTTTGACTCTGCAACCCTGTGGCTTGGGAACATGACTGAGGTTTGTTTCTGGAAGCCTCTTCTCTGGGAACATGACTGAGCTTTGATTCTGGACACCTGTGTCCTGGGAACATGACTGAGGTTTGATTGTTGAAACCTGTGGCCTTCGAACATGACTCAGGTTGATTCTGGATCCATGTGTCCTGGGAATATGACTGAGGTTTGATTCTGGAAAACTTTGTCCTGGGAAAATGACTGAGGTTTCATTGTGGAAACATGTGGCCTGGGATCATGACTGAGGTTTGATGGTGGAACACTCTGGCCTGGGAACATGACTGAGGCTTGATGGTGGAACCGTGTCCTGGCAAAAGGACTGAGGTTTGATTGTGGAACCCTCTGGCCTGGGAATATGACTGAGGTTTAATTGTGGAACCCTGTGGCCTGGGAACATGACTGGGATTTGATTTCTGAAACCTGTGTCCAGGGAACATGACTGAGGTTTTATTCTGGAACCCTGTGTCCTGGGAACACGACTGAGGTTTGATTCTGGAACCATGTGGCCTGGGAATATGACTGAGGTTTGATTCTGGAAACCATTGGCCTGGGAACATGACTGATGTTAGAATGTGGAATCCTGTGGCCTGGGAACATGACATCGGTTTGGATTCTGGTACCCTGTTGCCTGGGAACATGAAATTGGTTTGATTCTGTAAACCTGAGGTCTGGGAATATGACTGAGGTTTGATTGTGGTACCCTACGGCCTGGCAACATGACTGAGGTTTGATTCTGGATGCCTGTGGCCTGGGAACATGACATCTGTTTAGATTGTGGAATACTGTGCCCCGGGAAACTGACTGAGCCTTGGTTCTGGAACCCTGTGGACTGGGAACATGACTGAGGTTTTATTCTGGAACCCTGTAGCCTGGGACCATAACTGAGGATTCATTCTGGAACCCTGTGGCCTGGGCACATGAAAACGGTGGATTCTGGAACCCTGTGGACTAGGAACATGACTGAGGTTTTATTCTGGAACCTTGTAGCCTGGGAGCATAATTGAGGATTGATTCTGGAACCCTGTGGCCTGGGAACATGACATGGGTGGATTCTGGAACCCTGAGGCCTGGGAACATGACATCTGTTTAGACTGTGGAATACTGTGCCCTGGGAACGTGACTGAGCCTTGGTTCTGGAACCCTGTGGACTGGGAACATGACTGACGTTTTATTCTGGAACCCTGTAGCCTGGGAACATAACTGAGGATTGATTCTGGAACCCTGTGGCCTGGGAACATGACTGGGATTTGATTTCTGAAACCTGTGTCCAGGGAAAATGACTGAGGTTTTATTCTGGAACCCTGTGTCCTGGGAACACGACTGAGGTTTGATTCTGGAACCATGTGGCCTGGGAATATGACTTAGGTTTGATTCTGGAAACCATTGGCCTGGGAACATGACTGATGTTAGAGTGTGGAATCCTGTGCCCTGGGAACATGACATCGGTTTGGATTCTGGTACCCTGTTGCCTGGAAACATGAAATCGGTTTGATTCTGGAAACCTTAGGCCTGGGAATATGACTGAGGTTTGATGGTGGTACCCTATGGCCTGGCAATATGACTGAGGTTTGATTCTGGATCCCTGTGGCCTGGGAACATGACATCTGTTTAGATTGTGGAATACTGTGCCCCGGGAACCTGACTGAGCCTTGGTTCTGGAACCCTGTGGACTGGGAACTTGACTGACGTTTTATTCTGGAACCCTGTGTCCTGGGAACATGACATGGGTGGATTCTGGAACCCTGAGGCCTGGGACCATGAAATCTGTTTAGATTGTGGAATACTGTGGCCTGGGAACTTGACTGAGCCTTGGTTCTGGAAACCTGTGGACTGGGAATATGACTGAGGTTTTATTCTGGAACCCTGTAGCCTGGGAACATAACTGAGGATTCACTTTGGAACGCTGTGGCCCAGGAACATGACATGGGTGGATTCTGGAAACCTGAGGCCTTGGAACATGACATCTGTTTAGATTGTGGAATACTGTGGCCCGGGAACCTGACTGAGCCTTGGTTCTGGAACCCTGTGGACTGGGAACATGACTGAGATTTTATTCTGGAACCCTGTAGCCTGGGAACATAACTGAGGATTGATTCTGGAACCCTGTGGCCTGGGAACATGACATCGGTGGATTCTGGAACTCTGTGGCCTGGGAACCTGCGAACGGTTTGACTCTGGTACCCTGTGGCCTGGGAACATGTCTGAGGTTTGATGGTGGAAACCTGTGGCCTGGCAACATGACTGAGGATTGATTCTGGAAGACTGTGGCCAGGGAACATGATATCTGGTTGATTCTGGAAACCTGTGTCCTGGGAACAAGACTGAAGTTTGATTCTGGAACCCTGTGGCCTGGGAACATGACTGAGGTTTGTTTCTTAAGCCTGTTCCCTGGGAACATGACTGCGGTTTGATTCTGGACACCTGTGTCCTGGGAACAAGACTGAGGTTTGACTCTGCAACCCTGTGGCTTGGGAACATGACTGAGGTTTGTTTCTGGAAGCCTCTTCTCTGGGAACATGACTGAGGTTTGATTCTGGACACCTGTGTCCTGGGAACATGACTGAGGTTTGATTGTTGAAACCTGTGGCCTTCGAACATGACTCAGGTTGATTCTGGAACCATGTGTCCTGGGAATATGACTGAGGTTTGATTCTGGAAAACTTTGTCCTGGGAAAATGACTGAGGTTTCATTGTGGAAACATGTGGCCTGGGATCATGACTGAGGTTTGATGGTGGAACACTCTGGCCTGGGAACATGACTGAGGCTTGATGGTGGAACCGTGTCCTGGCAAAAGGACTGAGGTTTGATTGTGGAGCCCTCTGGCCTGGGAATATGACTGAGGTTTAATTGTGGAACCCTGTGGCCTGGGAACATGACTGGGATTTGATTTCTGAAACCTGTGTCCAGGCAACATGACTGAGGTTTTATTCTGGAACCCTGTGTCCTGGGAACACGACTGAGGTTTGATTCTGGAACCATGTGGCCTGGGGATATGACTGAGGTTTGATTCTGGAAACCATTGGCCTGGGAACATGACTGATGTTAGAATGTGGAATCCTGTGGCCTGGGAACATGACATCGGTTTGGATTCTGGTACCCTGTTGCCTGGGAACATGAAATTGGTTTGATTCTGTAAACCTGAGGTCTGGGAATATGACTGAGGTTTGATTGTGGTACCCTACGGCCTGGCAACATGACTGAGGTTTGATTCTGGATGCCTGTGGCCTGGGAACATGACATCTGTTTAGATTGTGGAATACTGTGCCCCGGGAAACTGACTGAGCCTTGGTTCTGGAACCCTGTGGACTGGGAACATGACTGAGGTTTTATTCTGGAACCCTGTAGCCTGGGACCATAACTGAGGATTCATTCTGGAACCCTGTGTCCTGGGCACATGAAAACGGTGGATTCTGGAACCCTGTGGACTAGGAACATGACTGAGGTTTTATTCTGGAACCTTGTAGCCTGGGAGCATAATTGAGGATTGATTCTGGAACCCTGTGGCCTGGGAACATGACATGGGTGGATTCTGGAACCCTGAGGCCTGGGAACATGACATCTGTTTAGACTGTGGAATACTGTGCCCTGGGAACGTGACTGAGCCTTGGTTCTGGAACCCTGTGGACTGGGAACATGACTGACGTTTTATTCTGGAACCCTGTAGCCTGGGAACATAACTGAGGATTGATTCTGGAACCCTGTGGCCTGGGAACATGACTGGGATTTGATTTCTGAAACCTGTGTCCAGGGAACATGACTGAGGTTTTATTCTGGAACCCTGTGTCCTGGGAAGACGACTGAGGTTTGATTCTGGAACCATGTGGCCTGGGAATATGACTTAGGTTTGATTCTGGAAACCATTGGCCTGGGAACATGACTCATGTTAGAGTGTGGAATCCTGTGCCCTGGGAACATGACATCGGTTTGGATTCTGGTACCCTGTTGCCTGGAAACATGAAATCGGTTTGATTCTCGAAACCTTAGGCCTGGGAATATGACTGAGGTTTGATGGTGGTACCCTATGGCCTGGCAATATGACTGAGGTTTGATTCTGGATCCCTGTGGCCTGGGAACATGACATCTGTTTAGATTGTGGAATACTGTGCCCCGGGAACCTGACTGAGCCTTGGTTCTGGAACCCTGTGGACTGGGAACTTGACTGACGTTTTATTCTGGAACCCTGTGTCCTGGGAACATGACATGGGTGGATTCTGGAACCCTGAGGCCTGGAACCATGAAATCTGTTTAGATTGTGGAATACTGTGGCCTGGGAACTTGACTGAGCCTTGGTTCTGGAAACCTGTGGACTGGGAACATGACTGAGATTTTATTCTGGAACCCTGTAGCCTGGGAACATAACTGAGGATTGATTCTGGAACCCTGTGGCCTGGGAACATGACATCGGTGGATTCTGGAACCCTGTAGCCTGGGAACATAACTGAGGATTCACTTTGGAACGCTGTGGCCCAGGAACATGACATGGGTGGATTCTGGAAACCTGAGGCCTTGGAACATGACATCTGTTTAGATTGTGGAATACTGTGGCCCGGGAACCTGACTGAGCCTTGGTTCTGGAACCCTGTGGACTGGGAACATGACTGAGATTTTATTCTGGAACCCTGTAGCCTGGGAACATAACTGAGGATTGATTCTGGAACCCTGTGGCCTGGGAACATGACATCGGTGGATTCTGGAACTCTGTGGCCTGGGAACCTGCGAACGGTTTGACTCTGGTACCCTGTGGCCTGGGAACATGTCTGAGGTTTGATGGTGGAAACCTGTGGCCTGGCAACATGACTGAGGATTGATTCTGGAAGACTGTGGCCAGGGAACATGATATCTGGTTGATTCTGGAAACCTGTGTCCTGGGAACAAGACTGAAGTTTGATTCTGGAACCCTGTGGCCTGGGAACATGACTGAGGTTTGTTTCTGAAGCCTGTTCCCTGGGAACATGACTGCGGTTTGATTCTGGACACCTGTGTCCTGGGAACAAGACTGAGGTTTGAATCTGCAACCCTGTGGCTTGGGAACATGACTGAGGTTTGTTTCTGGAAGCCTCTTCTCTGGGAACATGACTGAGGTTTGATTCTGGACACCTGTGTCCTGGGAACATGACTGAGGTTTGATTGTTGAAACCTGTGGCCTTCGAACATGACTCAGGTTGATTCTGGAACCATGTGTCCTGGGAATATGACTGAGGTTTGATTCTGGAAAACTTTGTCCTGGGAAAATGACTGAGGTTTCATTGTGGAAACATGTGGCCTGGGATCATGACTGAGGTTTGATGGTGGAACACTCTGGCCTGGGAACATGACTGAGGCTTGATGGTGGAACCGTGTCCTGGCAAAAGGACTGAGGTTTGATTGTGGAACCCTCTGGCCTTGGAATATGACTGAGGTTTAATTGTGGAACCCTGTGGCCTGGGAACATGACTGGGATTTGATTTCTGAAACCTGTGTCCAGGGAACATGACTGAGGTTTTATTCTGGAACCCTGTGTCCTGGGAACACGACTGAGGTTTGATTCTGGAACCATGTGGCCTGGGAATATGACTGAGGTTTGATTCTGGAAACCATTGGCCTGGGAACGTGACTGATGTTAGAATGTGGAATCCTGTGGCCTGGGAACATGACATCGGTTTGGATTCTGGTACCCTGTTGCCTGGGAACATGAAATCGGTTTGATTCTGTTAACCTGAGGTCTGGGAATATGACTGAGGTTTGATTGTGGTACCCTACGGCCTGGCAACATGACTGAGGTTTGATTCTGGATGCCTGAGGCCTGGGAACATGACATCTGTTTAGATTGTGGAATACTGTGCCCCGGGAAACTGACTGAGCCTTGGTTCTGGAACCCTGTGGACTGGGAACATGACTGAGGTTTTATTCTGGAACCCTGTAGCCTGGGACCATAACTGAGGATTCATTCTGGAACCCTGTGTCCTGGGCACATGAAAACGGTGCATTCTGGAACCCTGTGGACTAGGAACATGACTGAGGTTTTATTCTGGAACCTTGTAGCCTGGGAGCATAATTGAGGATTGATTCTGGAACCCTGTGGCCTGGGAACATGACATGGGTGGATTCTGGAACCCTGAGGCCTGGGAACATGACATCTGTTTAGACTGTGGAATACTGTGCCCTGGGAACGTGACTGAGCCTTGGTTCTGGAACCCTGTGGACTGGGAACATGACTGACGTTTTATTCTGGAACCCTGTAGCCTGGGAACATAACTGAGGATTGATTCTGGAACCCTGTGGCCTGGGAACATGACTGGGATTTGATTTCTGAAACCTGTGTCCAGGGAACATGACTGAGGTTTTATTCTGGAACCCTGTGTCCTGGGAACACGACTGAGGTTTGATTCTGGAACCATGTGGCCTGGGAATATGACTTAGGTTTGATTCTGGAAACCATTGGCCTGGGAACATGACTCATGTTAGAGTGTGGAATCCTGTGCCCTGGGAACATGACATCGGTTTGGATTCTGGTACCCTGTTGCCTGGAAACATGAAATCGGTTTGATTCTCGAAACCTTAGGCCTGGGAATATGACTGAGGTTTGATGGTGGTACCCTATGGCCTGGCAATATGACTGAGGTTTGATTCTGGATCCCTGTGGCCTGGGAACATGACATCTGTTTAGATTGTGGAATACTGTGCCCCGGGAACCTGACTGAGCCTTGGTTCTGGAACCCTGTGGACTGGGAACTTGACTGACGTTTTATTCTGGAACCCTGTGTCCTGGGAACATGACATGGGTGGATTCTGGAACCCTGAGGCCTGGAACCATGAAATCTGTTTAGATTGTGGAATACTGTGGCCTGGGAACTTGACTGAGCCTTGGTTCTGGAAACCTGTGGACTGGGAACATGACTGAGATTTTATTCTGGAACCCTGTAGCCTGGGAACATAACTGAGGATTGATTCTGGAACCCTGTGGCCTGGGAACATGACATCGGTGGATTCTGGAACCCTGTAGCCTGGGAACATAACTGAGGATTCACTTTGGAACCCTGTGGCCCAGGAACATGACATGGGTGGATTCTGGAAACCTGAGGCCTTGGAACATGACATCTGTTTAGATTGTGGAATACAGTGGCCCGGGAACCTGACTGAGCCTTGGTTCTGGAACCCTGTGGACTGGGAACATGACTGAGATTTTATTCTGGAACCCTGTAGCCTGGGAACATAACTGAGGATTGATTCTGGAACCCTGTGGCCTGGGAACATGACATCGGTGGATTCTGGAACACTGTGGCCTGGGAACCTGCGTACGGTTTGACTCTGGAACCCTGTGGCCTGGGAACATGTCTGAGGTTTGATGGTGGAAACCTGTGGTCTGGCAACATGACTGAGGATTGACTCTGGAAGACTGTGGCCAGGGAACATGATATCGGGTTGATTCTGGAAACCTGTGTCCTGGGAACAAGACTGAGGTTTGATTCTGGAACCCTGATGCCTGGGAACTTGACTGAGGTTTGTTTCTGGAAGCCTGTTCCCTGGGAACATGACTGCGGTTTGATTCTGGACACCTTTGTCCTGGGAACAAGACTGAGGTTTGATTCTGCAGCCCTGTGGCTTGGGAACATGACTGAGGTTTGTTTCTGGAAGCCTGTTCTCTGGGAACATGACTGAGGTTTGATTCTGGACACCTGTGTCCTGGGAACATGACTGAGGTTTGATTGTTGAAACCTGTGGCCTTCGAACATGACTCAGGTTGATTCTGGAACCATGTGTCCTGGGAATATGACTGAGGTTTGATTCTGGAAACCTTTGTCCTGGGAAAATGACTGAGGTTTCATTGTGGAAACAGGTGGCCTGGGATCATGACTGAGGTTTGATGGTGGAACACTCTGGCCTGGCAAAATGACTGAGGCTTGATTCTGGAGCCCTGTTTACTGGGAACATGACTGAGGTTTGATGGCAGAAACCTGTGGACTGGCAACATGACTGAGGTTTGATTTGGAACCCTGTGCACGGGGACCATGACTGAGGCCTGATACTGGAACCCCGTGGCATGGGAACATGACATTGGTTTGATTCTGGAACCCTGTTTACTGGGAACATGACTGAGGTTTCATGGTTGAATCCTGTGGCCTGGCAACATGATTGAGGTTTGATAGTGGAACCCTCAGGCTTGGGAACATGAGTGAGGCTTGATGGTGGAACCCTGTGGCCTGGCAATATGCCTGAGGTTTGATGGTGGAACCCTGTGGCTTGGCAAGATGACTTAGTTTTGATTGTGGAACACTCTGGCCTGGGAACATGACTGAGGCTTGATAGTGGAACCGTGTCCTGGCAAAAGGACTGAGGTTTGATTGTGGAACCCTCTGGCCTGGGAATATGACTGAGGTTTAATTGTGGAACCCTGTGGCCTGGGAACATGACTGGGATTTGATTTCTGAAACCTGTGTCCAGGGAACATGACTGAGGTTTTATTCTGGAACCCTGTGACCTGGGAACACGACTGAGGTTTGATTCTGGAACCATGTGGCCTGGGAATATGACTTAGGTTTGATTCTGGAAACCATTGGCCTGGGAACATGACTGATGTTAGAGTGTGGAATCCTGTGCCCTGGGAACATGACATCGGTCTGGATTCTGGTACCCTGTTGCCTGGAAACATGAAATCGGTTTGATTCTGGAAACCTTAGGCCTGGGAATATGACTGAGGTTTGATGGCGGTACCCTATGGCCTGGCAATATGACTGAGGTTTGATTCTGGATCCCTGTGGCCTGGGAACATGACATCTGTATAGATTGTGAAATACTGTGCCCCGGGAACCTGACTGAGCCTTGGTTCTGGAACCCTGTGGACTGGGAACTTGACTGACGTTTTATTCTGGAACCCTGTGTCCTGGGAACATGACATGGGTGGATTCTGGAACCCTGAGGCCTGGGAACATGAAATCTGTTTAGATTGTGGAATACTGTGGCCTGGGAACTTGACTGAGCCTTGGTTCTGGAAACCTGTGGACTGGGAATATGACTGAGGTTTTATTCTGGAACCCTGTAGCCTGGGAACATAACTGAGGATTCACTTTGGAACCCTGTGGCCCAGGAACATGACATGGGTGGATTCTGGAAACCTGAGGCCTTGGAACATGACATCTGTTTAGATTGTGGAATACTGTGGCCCGGGAACCTGACTGAGCCTTGGTTCTGGAACCCTGTGGACTGGGAACATGACTGAGATTTTATTCTGGAACCCTGTAGCCTGGGAACATAACTGAGGATTGATTCTGGAACCCTGTGGCCTGGGAACATGACTGGGATTTGATTTCTGAAACCTGTGTCCAGGGAAAATGACTGAGGTTTTATTCTGGAACCCTGTGTCCTGGGAACACGACTGAGGTTTGATTCTGGAACCATGTGGCCTGGCAATATGACTTAGGTTTGATTCTGGAAACCATTGGCCTGGGAACATGACTGATGTTAGAGTGTGGAATCCTGTGCCCTGGGAACATGACATCGGTTTGGATTCTGGTACCCTGTTGCCTGGAAACTTGAAATCGGTTTGATTCTGGAAACCTTAGGCCTGGGAATATGACTGAGGTTTGATGGTGGTACCCTATGGCTTGGCAATATGACTGAGGTTTGATTCTGGATCCCTGTGGCCTGGGAACATGACATCTGTTTAGATTGTGGAATACTGTGCCCCGGTAACCTGACTGAGCCTTGGTTCTGGAACCCTGTGGACTGGGAACTTGACTGACGTTTTATTCTGGAACCCTGTGTCCTGGGAACATGACATGGGTGGATTCTGGAACACTGAGGCCTGGGACCATGAAATCTGTTTAGATTGTGGAATACTGTGGCCTGGGAACTTGACTGAGCCTTGGTTCTGGAAACCTGTGGACTGGGAATATGACTGAGGTTTTATTCTGGAACCCTGTAGCCTGGGAACATAACTGAGGATTCACTTTGGAACCCTGTGGCCCAGGAACATGACATGGGTGGATTCTGGAAACCTGAGGCCTTGGAACATGACATCTGTTTAGATTGTGGAATACAGTGGCCCGGGAACCTGACTGAGCCTTGGTTCTGGAACCCTGTGGACTGGGAACATGACTGAGATTTTATTCTGGAACCCTGTAGCCTGGGAACATAACTGAGGATTGATTCTGGAACCCTGTGGCCTGGGAACATGACATCGGTGGATTCTGGAACTCTGTGGCCTGGGAACCTGCGAACGGTTTGACTCTGGTACCCTGTGGCCTGGGAACATGTCTGAGGTTTGATGGTGGAAACCTGTGGCCTGGCAACATGACTGAGGATTGATTCTGGAAGACTGTGGCCAGGGAACATGATATCTGGTTGATTCTGGAAACCTGTGTCCTGGGAACAAGACTGAAGTTTGATTCTGGAACCCTGTGGCCTGGGAACATGACTGAGGTTTGTTTCTGAAGCCTGTTCCCTGGGAACATGACTGCGGTTTGATTCTGGACACCTGTGTCCTGGGAACAAGACTGAGGTTTGACTCTGCAACCCTGTGGCTTGGGAACATGACTGAGGTTTGTTTCTGGAAGCCTCTTCTCTGGGAACATGACTGAGGTTTGATTCTGGACACCTGTGTCCTGGGAACATGACTGAGGTTTGATTGTTGAAACCTGTGGCCTTCGAACATGACTCAGGTTGATTCTGGAACCATGTGTCCTGGGAATATGACTGAGGTTTGATTCTGGAAACCTTTGTCCTGGGAAAATGACTGAGGTTTCATTGTGGAAACATGTGGCCTGGGATCATGACTGAGGTTTGATGGTGGAACACTCTGGCCTGGGAACATGACTGAGGCTTGATGGTGGAACCGTGTCCTGGCAAAAGGACTGAGGTTTGATTGTGGAACCCTCTGGCCTGGGAATATGACTGAGGTTTAATTGTGGAACCCTGTGGCCTGGGAACATGACTGGGATTTGATTTCTGAAACCTGTGTCCAGGGAACATGACTGAGGTTTTATTCTGGAACCCTGTGTCCTGGGAACACGACTGAGGTTTGATTCTGGAACCATGTGGCCTGGGAATATGACTGAGGTTTGATTCTGGAAACCATTGGCCTGGGAACATGACTGATGTTAGAATGTGGAATCCTGTGGCCTGGGAACATGACATCGGTTTGGATTCTGGTACCCTGTTGCCTGGGAACATGAAATCGGTTTGATTCTGTAAACCTGAGGTCTGGGAATATGATTGAGGTTTGATTGTGGTACCCTACGGCCTGGCAACATGACTGAGGTTTGATTCTGGATGCCTGTGGCTTGGGAACATGACATCTGTTTAGATTGTGGAATACTGTGCCCCGGGAAACTGACTGAGCCTTGGTTCTGGAACCCTGTGGACTGGGAACATGACTGAGGTTTTATTCTGGAACCCTGTAGCCTGGGACCATAACTGAGGATTCATTCTGGAACCCTGTGGCCTGGGCACATGAAAACGGTGGATTCTGGAACCCTGTGGACTAGGAACATGACTGAGGTTTTATTCTGGAACCTTGTAGCCTGGGAGCATAACTGAGGATTGATTCTGGAACCCTGTGGCCTGGGAACATGACATGGGTGGATTCTGGAACCCTGAGGCCTGGGAACATGACATCTGTTTAGACTGTGGAATACTGTGCCCTGGGAACGTGACTGAGCCTTGGTTCTGGAACCCTGTGGACTGGGAACATGACTGACGTTTTATTCTGGAACCCTGTAGCCTGGGAACATAACTGAGGATTGATTCTGGAACCCTGTGGCCTGGGAACATGACTGGGATTTGATTTCTGAAACCTGTGTCCAGGGAAAATGACTGAGGTTTTATTCTGGAACCCTGTGTCCTGGGAACACGACTGAGGTTTGATTCTGGAACCATGTGGCCTGGGAATATGACTTAGGTTTGATTCTGGAAACCATTGGCCTGGGAACATGACTGATGTTAGAGTGTGGAATCCTGTGCCCTGGGAACATGACATCGGTTTGGATTCTGGTACCCTGTTGCCTGGAAACATGAAATCGGTTTGATTCTGGAAACCTTAGGCCTGGGAATATGACTGAGGTTTGATGGTGGTACCCTATGGCTTGGCAATATGACTGAGGTTTGATTCTGGATCCCTGTGGCCTGGGAACATGACATCTGTTTAGACTGTGGAATACTGTGCCCCGGGAACCTGACTGAGCCTTGGTTCTGGAACCCTGTGGACTGGGAACTTGACTGACGTTTTATTCTGGAACCCTGTGTCCTGGGAACATGAGATGGGTGGATTCTGGAACCCTGAGGCCTGGGACCATGAAATCTGTTTAGATTGTGGAATACTGTGGCCTGGGAACTTGACTGAGCCTTGGTTCTGGAAACCTGTGGACTGGGAATATGACTGAGGTTTTATTCTGGAACCCTGTAGCCTGGGAACATAACTGAGGATTCACTTTGGAACCCTGTGGCCCAGGAACATGACATGGGTGGATTCTGGAAACCTGAGGCCTTGGAACATGACATCTGTTTAGATTGTGGAATACTGTGGCCCGGGAACTTGACTGAGCCTTGGTTCTGGAACCCTGTGGACTGGGAACATGACTGAGATTTTATTCTGGAACCCTGTAGCCTGGGAACATAACTGAGGATTGATTCTGGAACCCTGTGGCCTGGGAACATGACATCGGTGGATTCTGGAACTCTGTGGCCTGGGAACTTGCGAACGGTTTGACTCTGGTACCCTGTGGCCTGGGAACATGTCTGAGGTTTGATGGTGGAAACCTGTGGCCTGGCAACATGACTGAGGATTGATTCTGGAAGACTGTGGCCAGGGAACATGATATCTGGTTGATTCTGGAAACCTGTGTCCTGGGAACAAGACTGAGGTTTGATTCTGGAACCCTGTGGCCTGGGAACATGACTGAGGTTTGTTTCTGAAGCCTGTTCCCTGGGAACATGACTGCGGTTTGATTCTGGACACCTGTGTCCTGGGAACAAGACTGAGGTTTGACTCTGCAACCCTGTGGCTTGGGAACATGACTGAGGTTTGTTTCTGGAAGCCTCTTCTCTGGGAACATGACTGAGGTTTGATTCTGGACACCTGTGTCCTGGGAACATGACTGAGGTTTGATTGTTGAAACCTGTGGCCTTCGAACATGACTCAGGTTGATTCTGGAACCATGTGTCCTGGGAATATGACTGAGGTTTGATTCTGGAAAACTTTGTCCTGGGAAAATGACTGAGGTTTCATTGTGGAAACATGTGGCCTGGGATCACGACTGAGGTTTGATGGTGGAACACTCTGGCCTGGGAACATGACTGAGGCTTGATGGTGGAACTGTGTCCTGGCAAAAGGACTGAGGTTTGATTGTGGAACCCTCTGGCCTGGGAATATGACTGAGGTTTAATTGTGGAACCCTGTGGCCTGGGAACATGACTGGGATTTGATTTCTGAAACCTGTGTCCAGGGAACATGACTGAGGTTTTATTCTGGAACCCTGTGTCCTGGGAACACGACTGAGGTTTGATTCTGGAACCATGTGGCCTGGGAATATGACTGAGGTTTGATTCTGGAAACCATTGGCCTGGGAACATGACTGATGTTAGAATGTGGAATCCTGTGGCCTGGGAACATGACATCGGTTTGGATTCTGGTACCCTGTTGCCTGGGAACATGAAATCGGTTTGATTCTGTAAACCTGAGGTCTGGGAATATGACTGAGGTTTGATTGTGGTACCCTACGGCCTGGCAACATGACTGAGGTTTGATTCTGGATGCCTGTGGCCTGGGAACATGACATCTGTTTAGATTGTGGAATACTGTGCCCCGGGAAACTGACTGAGCCTTGGTTCTGGAACCCTGTTGACTGGGAACATGACTGAGGTTTTATTCTGGAACCCTGTAGCCTGGGACCATAACTGAGGATTCATTCTGGAACCCTGTGGCCTGGGCACATGAAAACGGTGGATTCTGGAACCCTGTGGACTAGGAACATGACTGAGGTTTTATTCTGGAACCTTGTAGCCTGGGAGCATAATTGAGGATTGATTCTGGAACCCTGTGGCCTGGGAACATGACATGGGTGGATTCTGGAACCCTGAGGCCTGGGAACATGACATCTGTTTAGACTGTGGAATACTGTGCCCTGGGAACGTGACTGAGCCTTGGTTCTGGAACCCTGTGGACTGGGAACTTGACTGACGTTTTATTCTGGAACCCTGTAGCCTGGGAACATAACTGAGGATTGATTCTGGAACCCTGTGGCCTGGGAACATGACTGGGATTTGATTTCTGAAACCTGTGTCCAGGGAACATGACTGAGGTTTTATTCTGGAACCCTGTGTCCTGGGAACACGACTGAGGTTTGATTCTGGAACCATGTGGCCTGGGAATATGACTTAGGTTTGATTCTGGAAACCATTGGCCTGGGAACATGACTGATGTTAGAGTGTGGAATCCTGTGCCCTGGGAACATGACATCGGTTTGGATTCTGGTACCCTGTTGCCTGGAAACATGAAATCGGTTTGATTCTGGAAACCTTAGGCCTGGGAATATGACTGAGGTTTGATGGTGGTACCCTATGGCTTGGCAATATGACTGAGGTTTGATTCTGGATCCCTGTGGCCTGGGAACATGACATCTGTTTAGATTGTGGAATACTGTGCCCCGGGAACCTGACTGAGCCTTGGTTCTGGAACCCTGTGGACTTGGAACTTGACTGACGTTTTATTCTGGAACCCTGTGTCCTGGGAACATGACATGGGTGGATTCTGGAACCCTGAGGCCTGGGACCATGAAATCTGTTTAGATTGTGGAATACTGTGGCCTGGGAACTTGACTGAGCCTTGGTTCTGGAAACCTGTGGACTGGGAATATGACTGAGGTTTTATTCTGGAACCCTGTAGCCTGGGAACATAACTGAGGATTCACTTTGGAACCCTGTGGCCCAGGAACATGACATGGGTGGATTCTGGAAACCTGAGGCCTTGGAACATGACATCTGTTTAGATTGTGGAATACTGTGGCCCGGGAACCTGACTGAGCCTTGGTTCTGGAACCCTGTGGACTGGGAACATGATTGAGATTTTATTCTGGAACCCTGTAGCCTGGGAACATAACTGAGGATTGATTCTGGAACCCTGTGGCCTGGGAACATGACATCGGTGGATTCTGGAACTCTGTGGCCTGGGAACCTGCGAACGGTTTGACTCTGGTACCCTGTGGCCTGGGAACATGTCTGAGGTTTGATGGTGGAAACCTGTGGCCTGGCAACATGACTGAGGATTGATTCTGGAAGACTGTGGCCAGGGAACATGATATCTGGTTGATTCTGGAAACCTGTGTCCTGGGAACAAGACTGAAGTTTGATTCTGGAACCCTGTGGCCTGGGAACATGACTGAGGTTTGTTTCTGAAGCCTGTTCCCTGGGAACATGACTGCGGTTTGATTCTGGACACCTGTGTCCTGGGAACAAGACTGAGGTTTGACTCTGCAACCCTGTGGCTTGGGAACATGACTGAGGTTTGTTTCTGGAAGCCTCTTCTCTGGGAACATGACTGAGGTTTGATTCTGGACACCTGTGTCCTGGGAACATGACTGAGGTTTGATTGTTGAAACCTGTGGCCTTCGAACATGACTCAGGTTGATTCTGGAACCATGTGTCCTGGGAATATGACTGAGGTTTGATTCTGGAAAACTTTGTCCTGGGAAAATGACTGAGGTTTCATTGTGGAAACATGTGGCCTGGGATCACGACTGAGGTTTGATGGTGGAACACTCTGGCCTGGGAACATGACTGAGGCTTGATGGTGGAACCGTGTCCTGGCAAAAGGACTGAGGTTTGATTGTGGAACCCTCTGGCCTGGGAATATGACTGAGGTTTAATTGTGGAACCCTGTGGCCTGGGAACATGACTGGGATTTGATTTCTGAAACCTGTGTCCAGGGAACATGACTGAGGTTTTATTCTGGAACCCTGTGTCCTGGGAACACGACTGAGGTTTGATTCTGGAACCATGTGGCCTGGGAATATGACTGAGGTTTGATTCTGGAAACCATTGGCCTGGGAACATGACTGATGTTAGAATGTGGAATCCTGTGGCCTGGGAACATGACATCGGTTTGGATTCTGGTACCCTGTTGCCTGGGAACATGAAATCGGTTTGATTCTGTAAACCTGAGGTCTGGGAATATGACTGAGGTTTGATTGTGGTACCCTACGGCCTGGCAACATGACTGAGGTTTGATTCTGGATGCCTGTGGCCTGGGAACATGACATCTGTTTAGATTGTGGAATACTGTGCCCCGGGAAACTGACTGAGCCTTGGTTCTGGAACCCTGTGGACTGGGAACATGACTGAGGTTTTATTCTGGAACCCTGTAGCCTGGGACCATAACTGAGGATTCATTCTGGAACCCTGTGTCCTGGGCACATGAAAACGGTGGATTCTGGTACCCTGTGGACTAGGAACATGACTGAGGTTTTATTCTGGAACCTTGTAGCCTGGGAGCATAATTGAGGATTGATTCTGGAACCCTGTGGCCTGGGAAAATGACATGGGTGGATTCTGGAACCCTGAGGCCTGGGAACATGACATCTGTTTAGACTGTGGAATACTGTGCCCTGGGAACGTGACTGAGCCTTGGTTCTGGAACCCTGTGGACTGGGAACATGACTGACGTTTTATTCTGGAACCCTGTAGCCTGGGAACATAACTGAGGATTGATTCTGGAACCCTGTGGCCTGGGAACATGACTGGGATTTGATTTCTGAAACCTGTGTCCAGGGAACATGACTGAGGTTTTATTCTGGAACCCTGTGTCCTGGGAACACGACTGAGGTTTGATTCTGGAACCATGTGGCCTGGGACTATGACTTAGGTTTGATTCTGGAAACCATTGGCCTGGGAACATGACTGATGTTAGAGTGTGGAATCCTGTGCCCTGGGAACATGACATCGGTTTGGATTCTGGTACCCTGTTGCCTGGAAACATGAAATCGGTTTGATTCTGGAAACCTTAGGCCTGGGAATATGACTGAGGTTTGATGGTGGTACCCTATGGCCTGGCAATATGACTGAGGTTTGATTCTGGATCCCTGTGGCCTGGGAACATGACATCTGTTTAGATTGTGGAATACTGTGCCCCGGGAACCTGACTGAGCCTTGGTTCTGGAACCCTGTGGACTGGGAACTTGACTGACGTTTTATTCTGGAACCCTGTGTCCTGGGAACATGACATGGGTGGATTCTGGAACCCTGAGGCCTGGAACCATGAAATCTGTTTAGATTGTGGAATACTGTGGCCTGGGAACTTGACTGAGCCTTGGTTCTGGAAACCTGTGGACTGGGAATATGACTGAGGTTTTATTCTGGAACCCTGTAGCCTGGGAACATAACTGAGGATTCACTTTGGAACCCTGTGGCCCAGGAACATGACATGGGTGGATTCTGGAAACCTGAGGCCTTGGAACATGACATCTGTTTAGATTGTGGAATACTGTGGCCCGGGAACCTGACTGAGCCTTGGTTCTGGAACCCTGTGGACTGGGAACATGATTGAGATTTTATTCTGGAACCCTGTAGCCTGGGAACATACCTGAGGATTGATTCTGGAACCCTGTGGCCTGGGAACATGACATCGGTGGATTCTGGAACTCTGTGGCCTGGGAACCTGCGAACGGTTTGACTCTGGTACCCTGTGGCCTGGGAACATGTCTGAGGTTTGATGGTGGAAACCTGTGGCCTGGCAACATGACTGAGGATTGATTCTGGAAGACTGTGGCCAGGGAACATGATATCTGGTTGATTCTGGAAACCTGTGTCCTGGGAACAAGACTGAAGTTTGATTCTGGAACCCTGTGGCCTGGGAACATGACTGAGGTTTGTTTCTGAAGCCTGTTCCCTGGGAACATGACTGCGGTTTGATTCTGGACACCTGTGTCCTGGGAACAAGACTGAGGTTTGACTCTGCAACCCTGTGGCTTGGGAACATGACTGAGGTTTGTTTCTGGAAGCCTCTTCTCTGGGAACATGACTGAGGTTTGATTCTGGACACCTGTGTCCTGGGAACATGACTGAGGTTTGATTGTTGAAACCTGTGGCCTTCGAACATGACTCAGGTTGATTCTGGAACCATGTGTCCTGGGAATATGACTGAGGTTTGATTCTGGAAACCTTTGTCCTGGGAAAATGACTGAGGTTTCATTGTGGAAACATGTGGCCTGGGATCATGACTGAGGTTTGATGGTGGAACACTCTGGCCTGGGAACATGACTGAGGCTTGATGGTGGAACCGTGTCCTGGCAAAAGGACTGAGGTTTGATTGTGGAACCCTCTGGCCTGGGAATATGACTGAGGTTTAATTGTGGAACCCTGTGGCCTGGGAACATGACTGGGATTTGATTTCTGAAACCTGTGTCCAGGGAATATGACTGAGGTTTTATTCTGGAACCCTGTGTCCTGGGAACACGACTGAGGTTTGATTCTGGAACCATGTGGCCTGGGAATATGACTGAGGTTTGATTCTGGAAACCATTGGCCTGGGAACATGACTGATGTTAGAGTGTGGAATCCTGTGCCCTGGGAACATGACATCGGTTTGGATTCTGGCACCCTGTTGCCTGGAAACATGAAATCGGTTTGATTCTGGAAACCTTAGGCCTGGGAATATGACTGAGGTTTGATGGTGGTACCCTATGGCCTGGCAATATGACTGAGGTTTGATTCTGGATCCCTGTGGCCTGGGAACATGACATCTGTTTAGATTGTGGAATACTGTGCCCCGGGAACCTGACTGAGCCTTGGTTCTTGAACCCTGTGGACTTGGAACTTGACTGACGTTTTATTCTGGAACCCTGTGTCCTGGGAACATGGCATGGGTGGATTCTGGAACCCTGAGGCCTGGAACCATGAAATCTGTTTAGATTGTGGAATACTGTGGCCTGGGAATTTGACTGAGCCTTGGTTCTGGAAACCTGTGGACTGGGAATATGACTGAGGTTTTATTCTGGAACCCTGTAGCCTGGGAACATAACTGAGGATTCACTTTGGAACCCTGTGGCCTAGGAACATGACATGGGTGGATTCTGGAAACCTGAGGCCTTGGAACATGACATCTGTTTAGATTGTGGAATACAGTGGCCCGGGAACCTGACTGAGCCTTGGTTCTGGAACCCTGTGGACTGGGAACATGACTGAGATTTTATTCTGGAACCCTGTAGCCTGGGAACATACCTGAGGATTGATTCTGGAACCCTGTGGCCTGGGAACATGACATCGGTGGATTCTGGAACTCTGTGGCCTGGGAACCTGCGAACGGTTTGACTCTGGTACCCTGTGGCCTGGGAACATGTCTGAGGTTTGATGGTGGAAACCTGTGGCCTGGCAACATGACTGAGGATTGATTCTGGAAGACTGTGGCCAGGGAACATGATATCTGGTTGATTCTGGAAACCTGTGTCCTGGGAACAAGACTGAAGTTTGATTCTGGAACCCTGTGGCCTGGGAACATGACTGAGGTTTGTTTCTGAAGCCTGTTCCCTGGGAACATGACTGCGGTTTGATTCTGGACACCTGTGTCCTGGGAACAAGACTGAGGTTTGACTCTGCAACCCTGTGGCTTGGGAACATGACTGAGGTTTGTTTCTGGAAGCCTCTTCTCTGGGAACATGACTGAGGTTTGATTCTGGACACCTGTGTCCTGGGAACATGACTGAGGTTTGATTGTTGAAACCTGTGGCCTTCGAACATGACTCAGGTTGATTCTGGAACCATGTGTCCTGGGAATATGACTGAGGTTTGATTCTGGAAAACTTTGTCCTGGGAAAATGACTGAGGTTTCATTGTGGAAACATGTGGCCTGGGATCACGACTGAGGTTTGATGGTGGAACACTCTGGCCTGGGAACATGACTGAGGCTTGATGGTGGAACCGTGTCCTGGCAAAAGGACTGAGGTTTGATTGTGGAACCCTCTGGCCTGGGAATATGACTGAGGTTTAATTGTGGAACCCTGTGGCCTGGGAACATGACTGGGATTTGATTTCTGAAACCTGTGTCCAGGGAACATGACTGAGGTTTTATTCTGGAACCCTGTGTCCTGGGAACACGACTGAGGTTTGATTCTGGAACCATGTGGCCTGGGAATATGACTGAGGTTTGATTCTGGAAACCATTGGCCTGGGAACATGACTGATGTTAGAATGTGGAATCCTGTGGCCTGGGAACATGACATCGGTTTGGATTCTGGTACCCTGTTGCCTGGGAACATGAAATCGGTTTGATTCTGTAAACCTGAGGTCTGGGAATATGACTGAGGTTTGATTGTGGTACCCTACGGCCTGGCAACATGACTGAGGTTTGATTCTGGATGCCTGTGGCCTGGGAACATGACATCTGTTTAGATTGTGGAATACTGTGCCCCGGGAAACTGACTGAGCCTTGGTTCTGGAACCCTGTGGACTGGGAACATGACTGAGGTTTTATTCTGGAACCCTGTAGCCTGGGACCATAACTGAGGATTCATTCTGGAACCCTGTGTCCTGGGCACATGAAAACGGTGGATTCTGGTACCCTGTGGACTAGGAACATGACTGAGGTTTTATTCTGGAACCTTGTAGCCTGGGAGCATAATTGAGGATTGATTCTGGAACCCTGTGGCCTGGGAAAATGACATGGGTGGATTCTGGAACCCTGAGGCCTGGGAACATGACATCTGTTTAGACTGTGGAATACTGTGCCCTGGGAACGTGACTGAGCCTTGGTTCTGGAACCCTGTGGACTGGGAACATGACTGACGTTTTATTCTGGAACCCTGTAGCCTGGGAACATAACTGAGGATTGATTCTGGAACCCTGTGGCCTGGGAACATGACTGGGATTTGATTTCTGAAACCTGTGTCCAGGGAACATGACTGAGGTTTTATTCTGGAACCCTGTGTCCTGGGAACACGACTGAGGTTTGATTCTGGAACCATGTGGCCTGGGACTATGACTTAGGTTTGATTCTGGAAACCATTGGCCTGGGAACATGACTGATGTTAGAGTGTGGAATCCTGTGCCCTGGGAACATGACATCGGTTTGGATTCTGGTACCCTGTTGCCTGGAAACATGAAATCGGTTTGATTCTGGAAACCTTAGGCCTGGGAATATGACTGAGGTTTGATGGTGGTACCCTATGGCCTGGCAATATGACTGAGGTTTGATTCTGGATCCCTGTGGCCTGGGAACATGACATCTGTTTAGATTGTGGAATACTGTGCCCCGGGAACCTGACTGAGCCTTGGTTCTGGAACCCTGTGGACTGGGAACTTGACTGACGTTTTATTCTGGAACCCTGTGTCCTGGGAACATGACATGGGTGGATTCTGGAACCCTGAGGCCTGGAACCATGAAATCTGTTTAGATTGTGGAATACTGTGGCCTGGGAACTTGACTGAGCCTTGGTTCTGGAAACCTGTGGACTGGGAATATGACTGAGGTTTTATTCTGGAACCCTGTAGCCTGGGAACATAACTGAGGATTCACTTTGGAACCCTGTGGCCCAGGAACATGACATGGGTGGATTCTGGAAACCTGAGGCCTTGGAACATGACATCTGTTTAGATTGTGGAATACTGTGGCCCGGGAACCTGACTGAGCCTTGGTTCTGGAACCCTGTGGACTGGGAACATGATTGAGATTTTATTCTGGAACCCTGTAGCCTGGGAACATACCTGAGGATTGATTCTGGAACCCTGTGGCCTGGGAACATGACATCGGTGGATTCTGGAACTCTGTGGCCTGGGAACCTGCGAACGGTTTGACTCTGGTACCCTGTGGCCTGGGAACATGTCTGAGGTTTGATGGTGGAAACCTGTGGCCTGGCAACATGACTGAGGATTGATTCTGGAAGACTGTGGCCAGGGAACATGATATCTGGTTGATTCTGGAAACCTGTGTCCTGGGAACAAGACTGAAGTTTGATTCTGGAACCCTGTGGCCTGGGAACATGACTGAGGTTTGTTTCTGAAGCCTGTTCCCTGGGAACATGACTGCGGTTTGATTCTGGACACCTGTGTCCTGGGAACAAGACTGAGGTTTGACTCTGCAACCCTGTGGCTTGGGAACATGACTGAGGTTTGTTTCTGGAAGCCTCTTCTCTGGGAACATGACTGAGGTTTGATTCTGGACACCTGTGTCCTGGGAACATGACTGAGGTTTGATTGTTGAAACCTGTGGCCTTCGAACATGACTCAGGTTGATTCTGGAACCATGTGTCCTGGGAATATGACTGAGGTTTGATTCTGGAAACCTTTGTCCTGGGAAAATGACTGAGGTTTCATTGTGGAAACATGTGGCCTGGGATCATGACTGAGGTTTGATGGTGGAACACTCTGGCCTGGGAACATGACTGAGGCTTGATGGTGGAACCGTGTCCTGGCAAAAGGACTGAGGTTTGATTGTGGAACCCTCTGGCCTGGGAATATGACTGAGGTTTAATTGTGGAACCCTGTGGCCTGGGAACATGACTGGGATTTGATTTCTGAAACCTGTGTCCAGGGAATATGACTGAGGTTTTATTCTGGAACCCTGTGTCCTGGGAACACGACTGAGGTTTGATTCTGGAACCATGTGGCCTGGGAATATGACTGAGGTTTGATTCTGGAAACCATTGGCCTGGGAACATGACTGATGTTAGAGTGTGGAATCCTGTGCCCTGGGAACATGACATCGGTTTGGATTCTGGCACCCTGTTGCCTGGAAACATGAAATCGGTTTGATTCTGGAAACCTTAGGCCTGGGAATATGACTGAGGTTTGATGGTGGTACCCTATGGCCTGGCAATATGACTGAGGTTTGATTCTGGATCCCTGTGGCCTGGGAACATGACATCTGTTTAGATTGTGGAATACTGTGCCCCGGGAACCTGACTGAGCCTTGGTTCTTGAACCCTGTGGACTTGGAACTTGACTGACGTTTTATTCTGGAACCCTGTGTCCTGGGAACATGGCATGGGTGGATTCTGGAACCCTGAGGCCTGGAACCATGAAATCTGTTTAGATTGTGGAATACTGTGGCCTGGGAATTTGACTGAGCCTTGGTTCTGGAAACCTGTGGACTGGGAATATGACTGAGGTTTTATTCTGGAACCCTGTAGCCTGGGAACATAACTGAGGATTCACTTTGGAACCCTGTGGCCTAGGAACATGACATGGGTGGATTCTGGAAACCTGAGGCCTTGGAACATGACATCTGTTTAGATTGTGGAATACAGTGGCCCGGGAACCTGACTGAGCCTTGGTTCTGGAACCCTGTGGACTGGGAACATGACTGAGATTTTATTCTGGAACCCTGTAGCCTGGGAACATACCTGAGGATTGATTCTGGAACCCTGTGGCCTGGGAACATGACATCGGTGGATTCTGGAACTCTGTGGCCTGGGAACCTGCGAACGGTTTGACTCTGGTACCCTGTGGCCTGGGAACATGTCTGAGGTTTGATGGTGGAAACCTGTGGCCTGGCAACATGACTGAGGATTGATTCTGGAAGACTGTGGCCAGGGAACATGATATCTGGTTGATTCTGGAAACCTGTGTCCTGGGAACAAGACTGAAGTTTGATTCTGGAACCCTGTGGCCTGGGAACATGACTGAGGTTTGTTTCTGAAGCCTGTTCCCTGGGAACATGACTGCGGTTTGATTCTGGACACCTGTGTCCTGGGAACAAGACTGAGGTTTGACTCTGCAACCCTGTGGCTTGGGAACATGACTGAGGTTTGTTTCTGGAAGCCTCTTCTCTGGGAACATGACTGAGGTTTGATTCTGGACACCTGTGTCCTGGGAACATGACTGAGGTTTGATTGTTGAAACCTGTGGCCTTCGAACATGACTCAGGTTGATTCTGGAACCATGTGTCCTGGGAATATGACTGAGGTTTGATTCTGGAAAACTTTGTCCTGGGAAAATGACTGAGGTTTCATTGTGGAAACATGTGGCCTGGGATCATGACTGAGGTTTGATGGTGGAACACTCTGGCCTGGGAACATGACTGAGGCTTGATGGTGGAACCGTGTCCTGGCAAAAGGACTGAGGTTTGATTGTGGAACCCTCTGGCCTGGGAATATGACTGAGGTTTAATTGTGGAACCCTGTGGCCTGGGAACATGACATGGGTGGATTCTGGAACCCTGAGGCCTGGGAACATGACATCTGTTTAGACTGTGGAATACTGTGCCCTGGGAACGTGACTGAGCCTTGGTTCTGGAACCCTGTGGACTGGGAACTTGACTGACGTTTTATTCTGGAACCCTGTAGCCTGGGAACATAACTGAGGATTGATTCTGGAACCCTGTGGCCTGGGAACATGACTGGGATTTGATTTCTGAAACCTGTGTCCAGGGAACATGACTGAGGTTTTATTCTGGAACCCTGTGTCCTGGGAACACGACTGAGGTTTGATTCTGGAACCATGTGGCCTGGGAATATGACTTAGGTTTGATTCTGGAAACCATTGGCCTGGGAACATGACTGATGTTAGAGTGTGGAATCCTGTGCCCTGGGAACATGACATCGGTTTGGATTCTGGTACCCTGTTGCCTGGAAACATGAAATCGGTTTGATTCTGGAAACCTTAGGCCTGGGAATATGACTGAGGTTTGATGGTGGTACCCTATGGCTTGGCAATATGACTGAGGTTTGATTCTGGATCCCTGTGGCCTGGGAACATGACATCTGTTTAGATTGTGGAATACTGTGCCCCGGGAACCTGACTGAGCCTTGGTTCTGGAACCCTGTGGACTTGGAACTTGACTGACGTTTTATTCTGGAACCCTGTGTCCTGGGAACATGACATGGGTGGATTCTGGAACCCTGAGGCCTGGGACCATGAAATCTGTTTAGATTGTGGAATACTGTGGCCTGGGAACTTGACTGAGCCTTGGTTCTGGAAACCTGTGGACTGGGAATATGACTGAGGTTTTATTCTGGAACCCTGTAGCCTGGGAACATAACTGAGGATTCACTTTGGAACCCTGTGGCCCAGGAACATGACATGGGTGGATTCTGGAAACCTGAGGCCTTGGAACATGACATCTGTTTAGATTGTGGAATACTGTGGCCCGGGAACCTGACTGAGCCTTGGTTCTGGAACCCTGTGGACTGGGAACATGATTGAGATTTTATTCTGGAACCCTGTAGCCTGGGAACATAACTGAGGATTGATTCTGGAACCCTGTGGCCTGGGAACATGACATCGGTGGATTCTGGAACTCTGTGGCCTGGGAACCTGCGAACGGTTTGACTCTGGTACCCTGTGGCCTGGGAACATGTCTGAGGTTTGATGGTGGAAACCTGTGGCCTGGCAACATGACTGAGGATTGATTCTGGAAGACTGTGGCCAGGGAACATGATATCTGGTTGATTCTGGAAACCTGTGTCCTGGGAACAAGACTGAAGTTTGATTCTGGAACCCTGTGGCCTGGGAACATGACTGAGGTTTGTTTCTGAAGCCTGTTCCCTGGGAACATGACTGCGGTTTGATTCTGGACACCTGTGTCCTGGGAACAAGACTGAGGTTTGACTCTGCAACCCTGTGGCTTGGGAACATGACTGAGGTTTGTTTCTGGAAGCCTCTTCTCTGGGAACATGACTGAGGTTTGATTCTGGACACCTGTGTCCTGGGAACATGACTGAGGTTTGATTGTTGAAACCTGTGGCCTTCGAACATGACTCAGGTTGATTCTGGAACCATGTGTCCTGGGAATATGACTGAGGTTTGATTCTGGAAAACTTTGTCCTGGGAAAATGACTGAGGTTTCATTGTGGAAACATGTGGCCTGGGATCACGACTGAGGTTTGATGGTGGAACACTCTGGCCTGGGAACATGACTGAGGCTTGATGGTGGAACCGTGTCCTGGCAAAAGGACTGAGGTTTGATTGTGGAACCCTCTGGCCTGGGAATATGACTGAGGTTTAATTGTGGAACCCTGTGGCCTGGGAACATGACTGGGATTTGATTTCTGAAACCTGTGTCCAGGGAACATGACTGAGGTTTTATTCTGGAACCCTGTGTCCTGGGAACACGACTGAGGTTTGATTCTGGAACCATGTGGCCTGGGAATATGACTGAGGTTTGATTCTGGAAACCATTGGCCTGGGAACATGACTGATGTTAGAATGTGGAATCCTGTGGCCTGGGAACATGACATCGGTTTGGATTCTGGTACCCTGTTGCCTGGGAACATGAAATCGGTTTGATTCTGTAAACCTGAGGTCTGGGAATATGACTGAGGTTTGATTGTGGTACCCTACGGCCTGGCAACATGACTGAGGTTTGATTCTGGATGCCTGTGGCCTGGGAACATGACATCTGTTTAGATTGTGGAATACTGTGCCCCGGGAAACTGACTGAGCCTTGGTTCTGGAACCCTGTGGACTGGGAACATGACTGAGGTTTTATTCTGGAACCCTGTAGCCTGGGACCATAACTGAGGATTCATTCTGGAACCCTGTGTCCTGGGCACATGAAAACGGTGGATTCTGGTACCCTGTGGACTAGGAACATGACTGAGGTTTTATTCTGGAACCTTGTAGCCTGGGAGCATAATTGAGGATTGATTCTGGAACCCTGTGGCCTGGGAAAATGACATGGGTGGATTCTGGAACCCTGAGGCCTGGGAACATGACATCTGTTTAGACTGTGGAATACTGTGCCCTGGGAACGTGACTGAGCCTTGGTTCTGGAACCCTGTGGACTGGGAACATGACTGACGTTTTATTCTGGAACCCTGTAGCCTGGGAACATAACTGAGGATTGATTCTGGAACCCTGTGGCCTGGGAACATGACTGGGATTTGATTTCTGAAACCTGTGTCCAGGGAACATGACTGAGGTTTTATTCTGGAACCCTGTGTCCTGGGAACACGACTGAGGTTTGATTCTGGAACCATGTGGCCTGGGACTATGACTTAGGTTTGATTCTGGAAACCATTGGCCTGGGAACATGACTGATGTTAGAGTGTGGAATCCTGTGCCCTGGGAACATGACATCGGTTTGGATTCTGGTACCCTGTTGCCTGGAAACATGAAATCGGTTTGATTCTGGAAACCTTAGGCCTGGGAATATGACTGAGGTTTGATGGTGGTACCCTATGGCCTGGCAATATGACTGAGGTTTGATTCTGTATCCCTGTGGCCTGGGAACATGACATCTGTTTAGATTGTGGAATACTGTGCCCCGGGAACCTGACTGAGCCTTGGTTCTGGAACCCTGTGGACTGGGAACTTGACTGACGTTTTATTCTGGAACCCTGTGTCCTGGGAACATGACATGGGTGGATTCTGGAACCCTGAGGCCTGGAACCATGAAATCTGTTTAGATTGTGGAATACTGTGGCCTGGGAACTTGACTGAGCCTTGGTTCTGGAAACCTGTGGACTGGGAATATGACTGAGGTTTTATTCTGGAACCCTGTAGCCTGGGAACATAACTGAGGATTCACTTTGGAACCCTGTGGCCCAGGAACATGACATGGGTGGATTCTGGAAACCTGAGGCCTTGGAACATGACATCTGTTTAGATTGTGGAATACAGTGGCCAGGGAACCTGACTGAGCCTTGGTTCTGGAACACTGTGGACTGGGAACATGACTGAGATTTTATTCTGGAACCCTGTAGCCTGGGAACATACCTGAGGATTGATTCTGGAACCCTGTGGCCTGGGAACATGACATCGGTGGATTCTGGAACTCTGTGGCCTGGGAACCTGCGAACGGTTTGACTCTGGTACCCTGTGGCCTGGGAACATGTCTGAGGTTTGATGGTGGAAACCTGTGGCCTGGCAACATGACTGAGGATTGATTCTGGAAGACTGTGGCCAGGGAACATGATATCTGGTTGATTCTGGAAACCTGTGTCCTGGGAACAAGACTGAAGTTTGATTCTGGAACCCTGTGGCCTGGGAACATGACTGAGGTTTGTTTCTGAAGCCTGTTCCCTGGGAACATGACTGCGGTTTGATTCTGGACACCTGTGTCCTGGGAACAAGACTGAGGTTTGACTCTGCAACCCTGTGGCTTGGGAACATGACTGAGGTTTGTTTCTGGAAGCCTCTTCTCTGGGAACATGACTGAGGTTTGATTCTGGACACCTGTGTCCTGGGAACATGACTGAGGTTTGATTGTTGAAACCTGTGGCCTTCGAACATGACTCAGGTTGATTCTGGAACCATGTGTCCTGGGAATATGACTGAGGTTTGATTCTGGAAACCTTTGTCCTGGGAAAATGACTGAGGTTTCATTGTGGAAACATGTGGCCTGGGATCATGACTGAGGTTTGATGGTGGAACACTCTGGCCTGGGAACATGACTGAGGCTTGATGGTGGAACCGTGTCCTGGCAAAAGGACTGAGGTTTGATTGTGGAACCCTCTGGCCTGGGAATATGACTGAGGTTTAATTGTGGAACCCTGTGGCCTGGGAACATGACTGGGATTTGATTTCTGAAACCTGTGTCCAGGGAATATGACTGAGGTTTTATTCTGGAACCCTGTGTCCTGGGAACACGACTGAGGTTTGATTCTGGAACCATGTGGCCTGGGAATATGACTGAGGTTTGATTCTGGAAACCATTGGCCTGGGAACATGACTGATGTTAGAGTGTGGAATCCTGTGCCCTGGGAACATGACATCGGTTTGGATTCTGGCACCCTGTTGCCTGGAAACATGAAATCGGTTTGATTCTGGAAACCTTAGGCCTGGGAATATGACTGAGGTTTGATGGTGGTACCCTATGGCCTGGCAATATGACTGAGGTTTGATTCTGGATCCCTGTGGCCTGGGAACATGACATCTGTTTAGATTGTGGAATACTGTGCCCCGGGAACCTGACTGAGCCTTGGTTCTTGAACCCTGTGGACTTGGAACTTGACTGACGTTTTATTCTGGAACCCTGTGTCCTGGGAACATGGCATGGGTGGATTCTGGAACCCTGAGGCCTGGAACCATGAAATCTGTTTAGATTGTGGAATACTGTGGCCTGGGAATTTGACTGAGCCTTGGTTCTGGAAACCTGTGGACTGGGAATATGACTGAGGTTTTATTCTGGAACCCTGTAGCCTGGGAACATAACTGAGGATTCACTTTGGAACCCTGTGGCCTAGGAACATGACATGGGTGGATTCTGGAAACCTGAGGCCTTGGAACATGACATCTGTTTAGATTGTGGAATACAGTGGCCCGGGAACCTGACTGAGCCTTGGTTCTGGAACCCTGTGGACTGGGAACATGACTGAGATTTTATTCTGGAACCCTGTAGCCTGGGAACATAACTGAGGATTGATTCTGGAACCCTGTGGCCTGGGAACATGACATCGGTGGATTCTGGAACTCTGTGGCCTGGGAACCTGCGAACGGTTTGACTCTGGTACCCTGTGGCCTGGGAACATGTCTGAGGTTTGATGGTGGAAACCTGTGGCCTGGCAACATGACTGAGGATTGATTCTGGAAGACTGTGGCCAGGGAACATGATATCTGGTTGATTCTGGAAACCTGTGTCCTGGGAACAAGACTGAAGTTTGATTCTGGAACCCTGTGGCCTGGGAACATGACTGAGGTTTGTTTCTGAAGCCTGTTCCCTGGGAACATGACTGCGGTTTGATTCTGGACACCTGTGTCCTGGGAACAAGACTGAGGTTTGACTCTGCAACCCTGTGGCTTGGGAACATGACTGAGGTTTGTTTCTGGAAGCCTCTTCTCTGGGAACATGACTGAGGTTTGATTCTGGACACCTGTGTCCTGGGAACATGACTGAGGTTTGATTGTTGAAACCTGTGGCCTTCGAACATGACTCAGGTTGATTCTGGAACCATGTGTCCTGGGAATATGACTGAGGTTTGATTCTGGAAAACTTTGTCCTGGGAAAATGACTGAGGTTTCATTGTGGAAACATGTGGCCTGGGATCATGACTGAGGTTTGATGGTGGAACACTCTGGCCTGGGAACATGACTGAGGCTTGATGGTGGAACCGTGTCCTGGCAAAAGGACTGAGGTTTGATTGTGGAACCCTCTGGCCTGGGAATATGACTGAGGTTTAATTGTGGAACCCTGTGGCCTGGGAACATGACTGGGATTTGATTTCTGAAACCTGTGTCCAGGGAACATGACTGAGGTTTTATTCTGAAACCCTGTGTCCTGGGAACACGACTGAGGTTTGATTCTGGAACCATGTGGCCTGGGAATATGAATGAGGTTTGATTCTGGAAACCATTGGCCTGGGAACATGACTGATGTTAGAATGTGGAATCCTGTGGCCTGGGAACATGACATCGGTTTGGATTCTGGTACCCTGTTGCCTGGGAACATGAAATCGGTTTGATTCTGTAAACCTGAGGTCTGGGAATATGACTGAGGTTTGATTGTGGTACCCTACGGCCTGGAAACATGACTGAGGTTTGATTCTGGACACCTGTGTCCTGGGAACATGACTGAGGTTTGATTGTTGAAACCTGTGGCCTTCGAACATGACTCAGGTTGATTCTGGATCCATGTGTCCTGGGAATATGACTGAGGTTTGATTCTGGAAAACTTTGTCCTGGGAAAATGACTGAGGTTTCATTGTGGAAACATGTGGCCTGGGATCATGACTGAGGTTTGATGGTGGAACACTCTGGCCTGGGAACATGACTGAGGCTTGATGGTGGAACCGTGTCCTGGCAAAAGGACTGAGGTTTGATTGTGGAACCCTCTGGCCTGGGAATATGACTGAGGTTTAATTGTGGAACCCTGTGGCCTGGGAACATGACTGGGATTTGATTTCTGAAACCTGTGTCCAGGCAACATGACTGAGGTTTTATTCTGGAACCCTGTGTCCTGGGAACACGACTGAGGTTTGATTCTGGAACCATGTGGCCTGGGAATATGACTGAGGTTTGATTCTGGAAACCATTGGCCTGGGAACATGACTGATGTTAGAATGTGGAATCCTGTGGCCTGGGAACATGACATCGGTTTGGATTCTGGTACCCTGTTGCCTGGGAACATGAAATCGGTTTGATTCTGTAAACCTGAGGTCTGGGAATATGACTGAGGTTTGATTGTGGTACCCTACGGCCTGGCAACATGACTGAGGTTTGATTCTGGATGCCTGTGGCCTGGGAACATGACATCTGTTTAGATTGTGGAATACTGTGCCCCGGGAAACTGACTGAGCCTTGGTTCTGGAACCCTGTGGACTGGGAACATGACTGAGGTTTTATTCTGGAACCCTGTAGCCTGGGACCATAACTGAGGATTCATTCTGGAACCCTGTGGCCTGGGCACATGAAAACGGTGGATTCTGGAACCCTGTGGACTAGGAACATGACTGAGGTTTTATTCTGGAACCTTGTAGCCTGGGAGCATAACTGAGGATTGATTCTGGAACCCTGTGGCCTGGGAACATGACATGGGTGGATTCTGGAACCCTGAGGCCTGGGAACATGACATCTGTTTAGACTGTGGAATACTGTGCCCTGGGAACGTGACTGAGCCTTGGTTCTGGAACCCTGTGGACTGGGAACATGACTGACGTTTTATTCTGGAACCCTGTAGCCTGGGAACATAACTGAGGATTGATTCTGGAACCCTGTGGCCTGGGAACATGACTGGGATTTGATTTCTGAAACCTGTGTCCAGGGAAAATGACTGAGGTTTTATTCTGGAACCCTGTGTCCTGGGAACACGACTGAGGTTTGATTCTGGAACCATGTGGCCTGGGAATATGACTTAGGTTTGATTCTGGAAACCATTGGCCTGGGAACATGACTGATGTTAGAGTGTGGAATCCTGTGCCCTGGGAACATGACATCGGTTTGGATTCTGGTACCCTGTTGCCTGGAAACATGAAATCGGTTTGATTCTGGAAACCTTAGGCCTGGGAATATGACTGAGGTTTGATGGTGGTACCCTATGGCTTGGCAATATGACTGAGGTTTGATTCTGGATCCCTGTGGCCTGGGAACATGACATCTGTTTAGATTGTGGAATACTGTACCCCGGGAACCTGACTGAGCCTTGGTTCTGGAACCCTGTGGACTGGGAACTTGACTGACGTTTTATTCTGGAACCCTGTGTCCTGGGAACATGACATGGGTGGATTCTGGAACCCTGAGGCCTGGGACCATGAAATCTGTTTAGATTGTGGAATATTGTGGCCTGGGAACTTGACTGAGCCTTGGTTCTGGAAACCTGTGGACTGGGAATATGACTGAGGTTTTATTCTGGAACCCTGTAGCCTGGGAACATAACTGAGGATTCACTTTGGAACCCTTTGGCCCAGGAACATGACATGGGTGGATTCTGGAAACCTGAGGCCTTGGAACATGACATCTGTTTAGATTGTGGAATACTGTGGCCCGGGAACCTGACTGAGCCTTGGTTCTGGAACCCTGTGGACTGGGAACATGACTGAGATTTTATTCTGGAACCCTGTAGCCTGGGAACATAACTGAGGATTGATTCTGGAACCCTGTGGCCTGGGAACATGACATCGGTGGATTCTGGAACTCTGTGGCCTGGGAACCTGCGAACGGTTTGACTCTGGTACCCTGTGGCCTGGGAACATGTCTGAGGTTTGATGGTGGAAACCTGTGGCCTGGCAACATGACTGAGGATTGATTCTGGAAGACTGTGGCCAGGGAACATGATATCTGGTTGATTCTGGAAACCTGTGTCCTGGGAACAAGACTGAAGTTTGATTCTGGAACCCTGTGGCCTGGGAACATGACTGAGGTTTGTTTCTGAAGCCTGTTCCCTGGGAACATGAGTGCGGTTTGATTCTGGACACCTGTGTCCTGGGAACAAGACTGAGGTTTGACTCTGCAACCCTGTGGCTTGGGAACATGACTGAGGTTTGTTTCTGGAAGCCTCTTCTCTGGGAACATGACTGAGGTTTGATTCTGGACACCTGTGTCCTGGGAACATGACTGAGGTTTGATTGTTGAAACCTGTGGCCTTCGAACATGACTCAGGTTGATTCTGGATCCATGTGTCCTGGGAATATGACTGAGGTTTGATTCTGGAAAACTTTGTCCTGGGAAAATGACTGAGGTTTCATTGTGGAAACATGTGGCCTGGGATCATGACTGAGGTTTGATGGTGGAACACTCTGGCCTGGGAACATGACTGAGGCTTGATGGTGGAACCGTGTCCTGGCAAAAGGACTGAGGTTTGATTGTGGAACCCTCTGGCCTGGGAATATGACTGAGGTTTAATTGTGGAACCCTGTGGCCTGGGAACATGACTGGGATTTGATTTCTGAAACCTGTGTCCAGGCAACATGACTGAGGTTTTATTCTGGAACCCTGTGTCCTGGGAACACGACTGAGGTTTGATTCTGGAACCATGTGGCCTGGGAATATGACTGAGGTTTGATTCTGGAAACCATTGGCCTGGGAACATGACTGATGTTAGAATGTGGAATCCTGTGGCCTGGGAACATGACATCGGTTTGGATTCTGGTACCCTGTTGCCTGGGAACATGAAATCGGTTTGATTCTGTAAACCTGAGGTGTGGGAATATGACTGAGGTTTGATTGTGGTACCCTACGGCCTGGCAACATGACTGAGGTTTGATTCTGGATGCCTGTGGCCTGGGAACATGACATCTGTTTAGATTGTGGAATACTGTGCCCCGGGAAACTGACTGAGCCTTGGTTCTGGAACCCTGTGGACTGGGAACATGACTGAGGTTTTATTCTGGAACCCTGTAGCCTGGGACCATAACTGAGGATTCATTCTGGAACCCTGTGGCCTGGGCACATGGAAACGGTGGATTCTGGAACCCTGTGGACTAGGAACATGACTGAGGTTTTATTCTGGAACCTTGTAGCCTGGGAGCATAATTGAGGATTGATTCTGGAACCCTGTGGCCTGGGAACATGACATGGGTGGATTCTGGAACCCTGAGGCCTGGGAACATGACATCTGTTTAGACTGTGGAATACTGTGCCCTGGGAACGTGACTGAGCCTTGGTTCTGGAACCCTGTGGACTGGGAACATGACTGACGTTTTATTCTGGAACCCTGTAGCCTGGGAACATGACATGGGTGGATTCTGGAACCCTGAGGCCTGGGTCCATGAAATCTGTTTAGATTGTGGAATACTGTGGCCTGGGAACTTGACTGAGCCTTGGTTCTGGAAACCTGTGGACTGGGAATATGACTGAGGTTTTATTCTGGAACCCTGTAGCCTGGGAACATAACTGAGGATTCACTTTGGAACCCTTTGGCCCAGGAACATGACATGGGTGGATTCTGGAAACCTGAGGCCTTGGAACATGACATCTGTTTAGATTGTGGAATACTGTGGCCCGGGAACCTGACTGAGCCTTGGTTCTGGAACCCTGTGGACTGGGAACATGACTGAGATTTTATTCTGGAACCCTGTAGCCTGGGAACATAACTGAGGATTGATTCTGGAACCCTGTGGCCTGGGAACATGACATCGGTGGATTCTGGAACTCTGTGGCCTGGGAACCTGCGAACGGTTTGACTCTGGTACCCTGTGGCCTGGGAACATGTCTGAGGTTTGATGGTGGAAACCTGTGGCCTGGCAACATGACTGAGGATTGATTCTGGAAGACTGTGGCCAGGGAACATGATATCTGGTTGATTCTGGAAACCTGTGTCCTGGGAACAAGACTGAAGTTTGATTCTGGAACCCTGTGGCCTGGGAACATGACTGAGGTTTGTTTCTGAAGCCTGTTCCCTGGGAACATGACTGCGGTTTGATTCTGGACACCTGTGTCCTGGGAACAAGACTGAGGTTTGACTCTGCAACCCTGTGGCTTGGGAACATGACTGAGGTTTGTTTCTGGAAGCCTCTTCTCTGGGAACATGACTGAGCTTTGATTCTGGACACCTGTGTCCTGGGAACATGACTGAGGTTTGATTGTTGAAACCTGTGGCCTTCGAACATGACTCAGGTTGATTCTGGATCCATGTGTCCTGGGAATATGACTGAGGTTTGATTCTGGAAAACTTTGTCCTGGGAAAATGACTGAGGTTTCATTGTGGAAACATGTGGCCTGGGATCATGACTGAGGTTTGATGGTGGAACACTCTGGCCTGGGAACATGACTGAGGCTTGATGGTGGAACCGTGTCCTGGCAAAAGGACTGAGGTTTGATTGTGGAACCCTCTGGCCTGGGAATATGACTGAGGTTTAATTGTGGAACCCTGTGGCCTGGGAACATGACTGGGATTTGATTTCTGAAACCTGTGTCCAGGGAACATGACTGAGGTTTTATTCTGGAAACCTGTGTCCTGGGAACACGACTGAGGTTTGATTCTGGAACCATGTGGCCTGGGAATATGACTGAGGTTTGATTCTGGAAACCATTGGCCTGGGAACATGACTGATGTTAGAATGTGGAATCCTGTGGCCTGGGAACATGACATCGGTTTGGATTCTGGTACCCTGTTGCCTGGGAACATGAAATCGGTTTGATTCTGTAAACCTGAGGTCTGGGAATATGACTGAGGTTTGATTGTGGTACCCTACGGCCTGGCAACATGACTGAGGTTTGATTCTGGATGCCTGTGGCCTGGGAACATGACATCTGTTTAGATTGTGGAATACTGTGCCCCGGGAAACTGACTGAGCCTTGGTTCTGGAACCCTGTGGACTGGGAACATGACTGAGGTTTTATTCTGGAACCCTGTAGCCTGGGACCATAACTGAGGATTCATTCTGGAACCCTGTGGCCTGGGCACATGAAAACGGTGGATTCTGGAACCCTGTGGACTAGGAACATGACTGAGGTTTTATTCTGGAACCTTGTAGCCTGGGAGCATAACTGAGGATTGATTCTGGAACCCTGTGGCCTGGGAACATGACATGGGTGGATTCTGGAACCCTGAGGCCTGGGAACATGACATCTGTTTAGACTGTGGAATACTGTGCCCTGGGAACGTGACTGAGCCTTGGTTCTGGAACCCTGTGGACTGGGAACATGACTGACGTTTTATTCTGGAACCCTGTAGCCTGGGAACATAACTGAGGATTGATTCTGGAACCCTGTGGCCTGGGAACATGACTGGGATTTGATTTCTGAAACCTGTGTCCAGGGAAAATGACTGAGGTTTTATTCTGGAACCCTGTGTCCTGGGAACACGACTGAGGTTTGATTCTGGAACCATGTGGCCTGGGAATATGACTTAGGTTTGATTCTGGAAACCATTGGCCTGGGAACATGACTGATGTTAGAGTGTGGAATCCTGTGCCCTGGGAACATGACATCGGTTTGGATTCTGGTACCCTGTTGCCTGGAAACATGAAATCGGTTTGATTCTGGAAACCTTAGGCCTGGGAATATGACTGAGGTTTGATGGTGGTACCCTATGGCTTGGCAATATGACTGAGGTTTGATTCTGGATCCCTGTGGCCTGGGAACATGACATCTGTTTAGATTGTGGAATACTGTACCCCGGGAACCTGACTGAGCCTTGGTTCTGGAACCCTGTGGACTGGGAACTTGACTGACGTTTTATTCTGGAACCCTGTGTCCTGGGAACATGACATGGGTGGATTCTGGAACCCTGAGGCCTGGGACCATGAAATCTGTTTAGATTGTGGAATATTGTGGCCTGGGAACTTGACTGAGCCTTGGTTCTGGAAACCTGTGGACTGGGAATATGACTGAGGTTTTATTCTGGAACCCTGTAGCCTGGGAACATAACTGAGGATTCACTTTGGAACCCTTTGGCCCAGGAACATGACATGGGTGGATTCTGGAAACCTGAGGCCTTGGAACATGACATCTGTTTAGATTGTGGAATACTGTGGCCCGGGAACCTGACTGAGCCTTGGTTCTGGAACCCTGTGGACTGGGAACATGACTGAGATTTTATTCTGGAACCCTGTAGCCTGGGAACATAACTGAGGATTGATTCTGGAACCCTGTGGCCTGGGAACATGACATCGGTGGATTCTGGAACTCTGTGGCCTGGGAACCTGCGAACGGTTTGACTCTGGTACCCTGTGGCCTGGGAACATGTCTGAGGTTTGATGGTGGAAACCTGTGGCCTGGCAACATGACTGAGGATTGATTCTGGAAGACTGTGGCCAGGGAACATGATATCTGGTTGATTCTGGAAACCTGTGTCCTGGGAACAAGACTGAAGTTTGATTCTGGAACCCTGTGGCCTGGGAACATGACTGAGGTTTGTTTCTGAAGCCTGTTCCCTGGGAACATGACTGCGGTTTGATTCTGGACACCTGTGTCCTGGGAACAAGACTGAGGTTTGACTCTGCAACCCTGTGGCTTGGGAACATGACTGAGGTTTGTTTCTGGAAGCCTCTTCTCTGGGAACATGACTGAGCTTTGATTCTGGACACCTGTGTCCTGGGAACATGACTGAGGTTTGATTGTTGAAACCTGTGGCCTTCGAACATGACTCAGGTTGATTCTGGATCCATGTGTCCTGGGAATATGACTGAGGTTTGATTCTGGAAAACTTTGTCCTGGGAAAATGACTGAGGTTTCATTGTGGAAACATGTGGCCTGGGATCATGACTGAGGTTTGATGGTGGAACACTCTGGCCTGGGAACATGACTGAGGCTTGATGGTGGAACCGTGTCCTGGCAAAAGGACTGAGGTTTGATTGTGGAACCCTCTGGCCTGGGAATATGACTGAGGTTTAATTGTGGAACCCTGTGGCCTGGGAACATGACTGGGATTTGATTTCTGAAACCTGTGTCCAGGCAACATGACTGAGGTTTTATTCTGGAACCCTGTGTCCTGGGAACACGACTGAGGTTTGATTCTGGAACCATGTGGCCTGGGAATATGACTGAGGTTTGATTCTGGAAACCATTGGCCTGGGAACATGACTGATGTTAGAATGTGGAATCCTGTGGCCTGGGAACATGACATCGGTTTGGATTCTGGTACCCTGTTGCCTGGGAACATGAAATCGGTTTGATTCTGTAAACCTGAGGTGTGGGAATATGACTGAGGTTTGATTGTGGTACCCTACGGCCTGGCAACATGACTGAGGTTTGATTCTGGATGCCTGTGGCCTGGGAACATGACATCTGTTTAGATTGTGGAATACTGTGCCCCGGGAAACTGACTGAGCCTTGGTTCTGGAACCCTGTGGACTGGGAACATGACTGAGGTTTTATTCTGGAACCCTGTAGCCTGGGACCATAACTGAGGATTCATTCTGGAACCCTGTGGCCTGGGCACATGGAAACGGTGGATTCTGGAACCCTGTGGACTAGGAACATGACTGAGGTTTTATTCTGGAACCTTGTAGCCTGGGAGCATAATTGAGGATTGATTCTGGAACCCTGTGGCCTGGGAACATGACATGGGTGGATTCTGGAACCCTGAGGCCTGGGAACATGACATCTGTTTAGACTGTGGAATACTGTGCCCTGGGAACGTGACTGAGCCTTGGTTCTGGAACCCTGTGGACTGGGAACATGACTGACGTTTTATTCTGGAACCCTGTAGCCTGGGAACATGACATGGGTGGATTCTGGAACCCTGAGGCCTGGGTCCATGAAATCTGTTTAGATTGTGGAATACTGTGGCCTGGGAACTTGACTGAGCCTTGGTTCTGGAAACCTGTGGACTGGGAATATGACTGAGGTTTTATTCTGGAACCCTGTAGCCTGGGAACATAACTGAGGATTCACTTTGGAACCGTTTGGCCCAGGAACATGACATGGGTGGATTCTGGAAACCTGAGGCCTTGGAACATGACATCTGTTTAGATTGTGGAATACTGTGGCCCGGGAACCTGACTGAGCCTTGGTTCTGGAACCCTGTGGACTGGGAACATGACTGAGATTTTATTCTGGAACCCTGTAGCCTGGGAACATAACTGAGGATTGATTCTGGAACCCTGTGGCCTGGGAACATGACATCGGTGGATTCTGGAACTCTGTGGCCTGGGAACCTGCGAACGGTTTGACTCTGGTACCCTGTGGCCTGGGAACATGTCTGAGGTTTGATGGTGGAAACCTGTGGCCTGGCAACATGACTGAGGATTGATTCTGGAAGACTGTGGCCAGGGAACATGATATCTGGTTGATTCTGGAAACCTGTGTCCTGGGAACAAGACTGAAGTTTGATTCTGGAACCCTGTGGCCTGGGAACATGACTGAGGTTTGTTTCTGAAGCCTGTTCCCTGGGAACATGACTGCGGTTTGATTCTGGACACCTGTGTCCTGGGAACAAGACTGAGGTTTGACTCTGCAACCCTGTGGCTTGGGAACATGACTGAGGTTTGTTTCTGGAAGCCTCTTCTCTGGGAACATGACTGAGCTTTGATTCTGGACACCTGTGTCCTGGGAACATGACTGAGGTTTGATTGTTGAAACCTGTGGCCTTCGAACATGACTCAGGTTGATTCTGGATCCATGTGTCCTGGGAATATGACTGAGGTTTGATTCTGGAAAACTTTGTCCTGGGAAAATGACTGAGGTTTCATTGTGGAAACATGTGGCCTGGGATCATGACTGAGGTTTGATGGTGGAACACTCTGGCCTGGGAACATGACTGAGGCTTGATGGTGGAACCGTGTCCTGGCAAAAGGACTGAGGTTTGATTGTGGAACCCTCTGGCCTGGGAATATGACTGAGGTTTAATTGTGGAACCCTGTGGCCTGGGAACATGACTGGGATTTGATTTCTGAAACCTGTGTCCAGGCAACATGACTGAGGTTTTATTCTGGAACCCTGTGTCCTGGGAACACGACTGAGGTTTGATTCTGGAACCATGTGGCCTGGGAATATGACTGAGGTTTGATTCTGGAAACCATTGGCCTGGGAACATGACTGATGTTAGAATGTGGAATCCTGTGGCCTGGGAACATGACATCGGTTTGGATTCTGGTACCCTGTTGCCTGGAAACATGAAATCGGTTTGATTCTGTAAACCTGAGGTCTGGGAATATGACTGAGGTTTGATTGTGGTACCCTACGGCCTGGCAACATGACTGAGGTTTGATTCTGGATGCCTGTGGCCTGGGAACATGACATCTGTTTAGATTGTGGAATACTGTGCCCCGGGAAACTGACTGAGCCTTGGTTCTGGAACCCTGTTGACTGGGAACATGACTGAGGTTTTATTCTGGAACCCTGTAGCCTGGGACCATAACTGAGGATTCATTCTGGAACCCTGTGGCCTGGGCACATGGAAACGGTGGATTCTGGAACCCTGTGGACTAGGAACATGACTGAGGTTTTATTCTGGAACCTTGTAGCCTGGGAGCATAATTGAGGATTGATTCTGGAACCCTGTGGCCTGGGAACATGACATGGGTGGATTCTGGAACCCTGAGGCCTGGGAACATGACATCTGTTTAGACTGTGGAATACTGTGCCCTGGGAACGTGACTGAGCCTTGGTTCTGGAACCCTGTGGACTGGGAACATGACTGACGTTTTATTCTGGAACCCTGTAGCCTGGGAACATGACATGGGTGGATTCTGGAACCCTGAGGCCTGGGTCCATGAAATCTGTTTAGATTGTGGAATACTGTGGCCTGGGAACTTGACTGAGCCTTGGTTCTGGAAACCTGTGGACTGGGAATATGACTGAGGTTTTATTCTGGAACCCTGTAGCCTGGGAACATAACTGAGGATTCACTTTGGAACCCTTTGGCCCAGGAACATGACATGGGTGGATTCTGGAAACCTGAGGCCTTGGAACATGACATCTGTTTAGATTGTGGAATACTGTGGCCCGGGAACCTGACTGAGCCTTGGTTCTGGAACCCTGTGGACTGGGAACATGACTGAGATTTTATTCTGGAACCCTGTAGCCTGGGAACATAACTGAGGATTGATTCTGGAACCCTGTGGCCTGGGAACATGACATCGGTGGATTCTGGAACTCTGTGGCCTGGGAACCTGCGAACGGTTTGACTCTGGTACCCTGTGGCCTGGGAACATGTCTGAGGTTTGATGGTGGAAACCTGTGGCCTGGCAACATGACTGAGGATTGATTCTGGAAGACTGTGGCCAGGGAACATGATATCTGGTTGATTCTGGAAACCTGTGTCCTGGGAACAAGACTGAAGTTTGATTCTGGAACCCTGTGGCCTGGGAACATGACTGAGGTTTGTTTCTGAAGCCTGTTCCCTGGGAACATGAGTGCGGTTTGATTCTGGACACCTGTGTCCTGGGAACAAGACTGAGGTTTGACTCTGCAACCCTGTGGCTTGGGAACATGACTGAGGTTTGTTTCTGGAAGCCTCTTCTCTGGGAACATGACTGAGGTTTGATTCTGGACACCTGTGTCCTGGGAACATGACTGAGGTTTGATTGTTGAAACCTGTGGCCTTCGAACATGACTCAGGTTGATTCTGGATCCATGTGTCCTGGGAATATGACTGAGGTTTGATTCTGGAAAACTTTGTCCTGGGAAAATGACTGAGGTTTCATTGTGGAAACATGTGGCCTGGGATCATGACTGAGGTTTGATGGTGGAACACTCTGGCCTGGGAACATGACTGAGGCTTGATGGTGGAACCGTGTCCTGGCAAAAGGACTGAGGTTTGATTGTGGAACCCTCTGGCCTGGGAATATGACTGAGGTTTAATTGTGGAACCCTGTGGCCTGGGAACATGACTGGGATTTGATTTCTGAAACCTGTGTCCAGGGAACATGACTGAGGTTTTATTCTGGAACCCTGTGTCCTGGGAACACGACTGAGGTTTGATTCTGGAACCATGTGGCCTGGGAATATGACTGAGGTTTGATTCTGGAAACCATTGGCCTGGGAACATGACTGATGTTAGAATGTGGAATCCTGTGGCCTGGGAACATGACATCGGTTTGGATTCTGGTACCCTGTTGCCTGGGAACATGAAATCGGTTTGATTCTGTAAACCTGAGGTCTGGGAATATGACTGAGGTTTGATTGTGGTACCCTACGGCCTGGCAACATGACTGAGGTTTGATTCTGGATGCCTGTGGCCTGGGAACATGACATCTGTTTAGATTGTGGAATACTGTGCCCCGGGAAACTGACTGAGCCTTGGTTCTGGAACCCTGTGGACTGGGAACATGACTGAGGTTTTATTCTGGAACCCTGTAGCCTGGGACCATAACTGAGGATTCATTCTGGAACCCTGTGGCCTGGGCACATGGAAACGGTGGATTCTGGAACCCTGTGGACTAGGAACATGACTGAGGTTTTATTCTGGAACCTTGTAGCCTGGGAGCATAATTGAGGATTGATTCTGGAACCCTGTGGCCTGGGAACATGACATGGGTGGATTCTGGAACCCTGAGGCCTGGGAACATGACATCTGTTTAGACTGTGGAATACTGTGCCCTGGGAACGTGACTGAGCCTTGGTTCTGGAACCCTGTGGACTGGGAACATGACTGACGTTTTATTCTGGAACCCTGTAGCCTGGGAACATGACATGGGTGGATTCTGGAACCCTGAGGCCTGGGTCCATGAAATCTGTTTAGATTGTGGAATACTGTGGCCTGGGAACTTGACTGAGCCTTGGTTCTGGAAACCTGTGGACTGGGAATATGACTGAGGTTTTATTCTGGAACCCTGTAGCCTGGGAACATAACTGAGGATTCACTTTGGAACCCTTTGGCCCAGGAACATGACATGGGTGGATTCTGGAAACCTGAGGCCTTGGAACATGACATCTGTTTAGATTGTGGAATACTGTGGCCCGGGAACCTGACTGAGCCTTGGTTCTGGAACCCTGTGGACTGGGAACATGACTGAGATTTTATTCTGGAACCCTGTAGCCTGGGAACATAACTGAGGATTGATTCTGGAACCCTGTGGCCTGGGAACATGACATCGGTGGATTCTGGAACTCTGTGGCCTGGGAACCTGCGAACGGTTTGACTCTGGTACCCTGTGGCCTGGGAACATGTCTGAGGTTTGATGGTGGAAACCTGTGGCCTGGCAACATGACTGAGGATTGATTCTGGAAGACTGTGGCCAGGGAACATGATATCTGGTTGATTCTGGAAACCTGTGTCCTGGGAACAAGACTGAAGTTTGATTCTGGAACCCTGTGGCCTGGGAACATGACTGAGGTTTGTTTCTGAAGCCTGTTCCCTGGGAACATGAGTGCGGTTTGATTCTGGACACCTGTGTCCTGGGAACAAGACTGAGGTTTGACTCTGCAACCCTGTGGCTTGGGAACATGACTGAGGTTTGTTTCTGGAAGCCTCTTCTCTGGGAACATGACTGAGGTTTGATTCTGGACACCTGTGTCCTGGGAACATGACTGAGGTTTGATTGTTGAAACCTGTGGCCTTCGAACATGACTCAGGTTGATTCTGGATCCATGTGTCCTGGGAATATGACTGAGGTTTGATTCTGGAAAACTTTGTCCTGGGAAAATGACTGAGGTTTCATTGTGGAAACATGTGGCCTGGGATCATGACTGAGGTTTGATGGTGGAACACTCTGGCCTGGGAACATGACTGAGGCTTGATGGTGGAACCGTGTCCTGGCAAAAGGACTGAGGTTTGATTGTGGAACCCTCTGGCCTGGGAATATGACTGAGGTTTAATTGTGGAACCCTGTGGCCTGGGAACATGACTGGGATTTGATTTCTGAAACCTGTGTCCAGGGAACATGACTGAGGTTTTATTCTGGAACCCTGTGTCCTGGGAACACGACTGAGGTTTGATTCTGGAACCATGTGGCCTGGGAATATGACTGAGGTTTGATTCTGGAAACCATTGGCCTGGGAACATGACTGATGTTAGAATGTGGAATCCTGTGGCCTGGGAACATGACATCGGTTTGGATTCTGGTACCCTGTTGCCTGGGAACATGAAATCGGTTTGATTCTGTAAACCTGAGGTCTGGGAATATGACTGAGGTTTGATTGTGGTACCCTACGGCCTGGCAACATGACTGAGGTTTGATTCTGGATGCCTGTGGCCTGGGAACATGACATCTGTTTAGATTGTGGAATACTGTGCCCCGGGAAACTGACTGAGCCTTGGTTCTGGAACCCTGTGGACTGGGAACATGACTGAGGTTTTATTCTGGAACCCTGTAGCCTGGGACCATAACTGAGGATTCATTCTGGAACCCTGTGGCCTGGGCACATGGAAACGGTGGATTCTGGAACCCTGTGGACTAGGAACATGACTGAGGTTTTATTCTGGAACCTTGTAGCCTGGGAGCATAATTGAGGATTGATTCTGGAACCCTGTGGCCTGGGAACATGACATGGGTGGATTCTGGAACCCTGAGGCCTGGGAACATGACATCTGTTTAGACTGTGGAATACTGTGCCCTGGGAACGTGACTGAGCCTTGGTTCTGGAACCCTGTGGACTGGGAACATGACTGACGTTTTATTCTGGAACCCTGTAGCCTGGGAACATGACATGGGTGGATTCTGGAACCCTGAGGCCTGGGTCCATGAAATCTGTTTAGATTGTGGAATACTGTGGCCTGGGAACTTGACTGAGCCTTGGTTCTGGAAACCTGTGGACTGGGAATATGACTGAGGTTTTATTCTGGAACCCTGTAGCCTGGGAACATAACTGAGGATTCACTTTGGAACCCTTTGGCCCAGGAACATGACATGGGTGGATTCTGGAAACCTGAGGCCTTGGAACATGACATCTGTTTAGATTGTGGAATACTGTGGCCCGGGAACCTGACTGAGCCTTGGTTCTGGAACCCTGTGGACTGGGAACATGACTGAGATTTTATTCTGGAACCCTGTAGCCTGGGAACATAACTGAGGATTGATTCTGGAACCCTGTGGCCTGGGAACATGACATCGGTGGATTCTGGAACTCTGTGGCCTGGGAACCTGCGAACGGTTTGACTCTGGTACCCTGTGGCCTGGGAACATGTCTGAGGTTTGATGGTGGAAACCTGTGGCCTGGCAACATGACTGAGGATTGATTCTGGAAGACTGTGGCCAGGGAACATGATATCTGGTTGATTCTGGAAACCTGTGTCCTGGGAACAAGACTGAAGTTTGATTCTGGAACCCTGTGGCCTGGGAACATGACTGAGGTTTGTTTCTGAAGCCTGTTCCCTGGGAACATGACTGCGGTTTGATTCTGGACACCTGTGTCCTGGGAACAAGACTGAGGTTTGACTCTGCAACCCTGTGGCTTGGGAACATGACTGAGGTTTGTTTCTGGAAGCCTCTTCTCTGGGAACATGACTGAGGTTTGATTCTGGACACCTGTGTCCTGGGAACATGACTGAGGTTTGATTGTTGAAACCTGTGGCCTTCGAACATGACTCAGGTTGATTCTGGATCCATGTGTCCTGGGAATATGACTGAGGTTTGATTCTGGAAAACTTTGTCCTGGGAAAATGACTGAGGTTTCATTGTGGAAACATGTGGCCTGGGATCATGACTGAGGTTTGATGGTGGAACACTCTGGCCTGGGAACATGACTGAGGCTTGATGGTGGAACCGTGTCCTGGCAAAAGGACTGAGGTTTGATTGTGGAACCCTCTGGCCTGGGAATATGACTGAGGTTTAATTGTGGAACCCTGTGGCCTGGGAACATGACTGGGATTTGATTTCTGAAACCTGTGTCCAGGCAACATGACTGAGGTTTTATTCTGGAACCCTGTGTCCTGGGAACACGACTGAGGTTTGATTCTGGAACCATGTGGCCTGGGAATATGACTGAGGTTTGATTCTGGAAACCATTGGCCTGGGAACATGACTGATGTTAGAATGTGGAATCCTGTGGCCTGGGAACATGACATCGGTTTGGATTCTGGTACCCTGTTGCCTGGAAACATGAAATCGGTTTGATTCTGTAAACCTGAGGTCTGGGAATATGACTGAGGTTTGATTGTGGTACCCTACGGCCTGGCAACATGACTGAGGTTTGATTCTGGATGCCTGTGGCCTGGGAACATGACATCTGTTTAGATTGTGGAATACTGTGCCCCGGGAAACTGACTGAGCCTTGGTTCTGGAACCCTGTGGACTGGGAACATGACTGAGGTTTTATTCTGGAACCCTGTAGCCTGGGACCATAACTGAGGATTCATTCTGGAACCCTGTGGCCTGGGCACATGGAAACGGTGGATTCTGGAACCCTGTGGACTAGGAACATGACTGAGGTTTTATTCTGGAACCTTGTAGCCTGGGAGCATAATTGAGGATTGATTCTGGAACCCTGTGGCCTGGGAACATGACATGGGTGGATTCTGGAACCCTGAGGCCTGGGAACATGACATCTGTTTAGACTGTGGAATACTGTGCCCTGGGAACGTGACTGAGCCTTGGTTCTGGAACCCTGTGGACTGGGAACATGACTGACGTTTTATTCTGGAACCCTGTAGCCTGGGAACATGACATGGGTGGATTCTGGAACCCTGAGGCCTGGGTCCATGAAATCTGTTTAGATTGTGGAATACTGTGGCCTGGGAACTTGACTGAGCCTTGGTTCTGGAAACCTGTGGACTGGGAATATGACTGAGGTTTTATTCTGGAACCCTGTAGCCTGGGAACATAACTGAGGATTCACTTTGGAACCCTTTGGCCCAGGAACATGACATGGGTGGATTCTGGAAACCTGAGGCCTTGGAACATGACATCTGTTTAGATTGTGGAATACTGTGGCCCGGGAACCTGACTGAGCCTTGGTTCTGGAACCCTGTGGACTGGGAACATGACTGAGATTTTATTCTGGAACCCTGTAGCCTGGGAACATAACTGAGGATTGATTCTGGAACCCTGTGGCCTGGGAACATGACATCGGTGGATTCTGGAACTCTGTGGCCTGGGAACCTGCGAACGGTTTGACTCTGGTACCCTGTGGCCTGGGAACATGTCTGAGGTTTGATGGTGGAAACCTGTGGCCTGGCAACATGACTGAGGATTGATTCTGGAAGACTGTGGCCAGGGAACATGATATCTGGTTGATTCTGGAAACCTGTGTCCTGGGAACAAGACTGAAGTTTGATTCTGGAACCCTGTGGCCTGGGAACATGACTGAGGTTTGTTTCTGAAGCCTGTTCCCTGGGAACATGACTGCGGTTTGATTCTGGACACCTGTGTCCTGGGAACAAGACTGAGGTTTGACTCTGCAACCCTGTGGCTTGGGAACATGACTGAGGTTTGTTTCTGGAAGCCTCTTCTCTGGGAACATGACTGAGGTTTGATTCTGGACACCTGTGTCCTGGGAACATGACTGAGGTTTGATTGTTGAAACCTGTGGCCTTCGAACATGACTCAGGTTGATTCTGGATCCATGTGTCCTGGGAATATGACTGAGGTTTGATTCTGGAAAACTTTGTCCTGGGAAAATGACTGAGGTTTCATTGTGGAAACATGTGGCCTGGGATCATGACTGAGGTTTGATGGTGGAACACTCTGGCCTGGGAACATGACTGAGGCTTGATGGTGGAACCGTGTCCTGGCAAAAGGACTGAGGTTTGATTGTGGAACCCTCTGGCCTGGGAATATGACTGAGGTTTAATTGTGGAACCCTGTGGCCTGGGAACATGACTGGGATTTGATTTCTGAAACCTGTGTCCAGGCAACATGACTGAGGTTTTATTCTGGAACCCTGTGTCCTGGGAACACGACTGAGGTTTGATTCTGGAACCATGTGGCCTGGGAATATGACTGAGGTTTGATTCTGGAAACCATTGGCCTGGGAACATGACTGATGTTAGAATGTGGAATCCTGTGGCCTGGGAACATGACATCGGTTTGGATTCTGGTACCCTGTTGCCTGGGAACATGAAATCGGTTTGATTCTGTAAACCTGAGGTCTGGGAATATGACTGAGGTTTGATTGTGGTACCCTACGGCCTGGCAACATGACTGAGGTTTGATTCTGGATGCCTGTGGCCTGGGAACATGACATCTGTTTAGATTGTGGAATACTGTGCCCCGGGAAACTGACTGAGCCTTGGTTCTGGAACCCTGTGGACTGGGAACATGACTGAGGTTTTATTCTGGAACCCTGTAGCCTGGGACCATAACTGAGGATTCATTCTGGAACCCTGTGGCCTGGGCACATGAAAACGGTGGATTCTGGAACCCTGTGGACTAGGAACATGACTGAGGTTTTATTCTGGAACCTTGTAGCCTGGGAGCATAATTGAGGATTGATTCTGGAACCCTGTGGCCTGGGAACATGACATGGGTGGATTCTGGAACCCTGAGGCCTGGGAACATGACATCTGTTTAGACTGTGGAATACTGTGCCCTGGGAACGTGACTGAGCCTTGGTTCTGGAACCCTGTGGACTGGGAACATGACTGACGTTTTATTCTGGAACCCTGTAGCCTGGGAACATGACATGGGTGGATTCTGGAACCCTGAGGCCTGGGTCCATGAAATCTGTTTAGATTGTGGAATACTGTGGCCTGGGAACTTGACTGAGCCTTGGTTCTGGAAACCTGTGGACTGGGAATATGACTGAGGTTTTATTCTGGAACCCTGTAGCCTGGGAACATAACTGAGGATTCACTTTGGAACCCTTTGGCCCAGGAACATGACATGGGTGGATTCTGGAAACCTGAGGCCTTGGAACATGACATCTGTTTAGATTGTGGAATACTGTGGCCCGGGAACCTGACTGAGCCTTGGTTCTGGAACCCTGTGGACTGGGAACATGACTGAGATTTTATTCTGGAACCCTGTAGCCTGGGAACATAACTGAGGATTGATTCTGGAACCCTGTGGCCTGGGAACATGACATCGGTGGATTCTGGAACTCTGTGGCCTGGGAACCTGCGAACGGTTTGACTCTGGTACCCTGTGGCCTGGGAACATGTCTGAGGTTTGATGGTGGAAACCTGTGGCCTGGCAACATGACTGAGGATTGATTCTGGAAGACTGTGGCCAGGGAACATGATATCTGGTTGATTCTGGAAACCTGTGTCCTGGGAACAAGACTGAAGTTTGATTCTGGAACCCTGTGGCCTGGGAACATGACTGAGGTTTGTTTCTGAAGCCTGTTCCCTGGGAACATGACTGCGGTTTGATTCTGGACACCTGTGTCCTGGGAACAAGACTGAGGTTTGACTCTGCAACCCTGTGGCTTGGGAACATGACTGAGGTTTGTTTCTGGAAGCCTCTTCTCTGGGAACATGACTGAGGTTTGATTCTGGACACCTGTGTCCTGGGAACATGACTGAGGTTTGATTGTTGAAACCTGTGGCCTTCGAACATGACTCAGGTTGATTCTGGATCCATGTGTCCTGGGAATATGACTGAGGTTTGATTCTGGAAAACTTTGTCCTGGGAAAATGACTGAGGTTTCATTGTGGAAACATGTGGCCTGGGATCATGACTGAGGTTTGATGGTGGAACACTCTGGCCTGGGAACATGACTGAGGCTTGATGGTGGAACCGTGTCCTGGCAAAAGGACTGAGGTTTGATTGTGGAACCCTCTGGCCTGGGAATATGACTGAGGTTTAATTGTGGAACCCTGTGGCCTGGGAACATGACTGGGATTTGATTTCTGAAACCTGTGTCCAGGCAACATGACTGAGGTTTTATTCTGGAACCCTGTGTCCTGGGAACACGACTGAGGTTTGATTCTGGAACCATGTGGCCTGGGAATATGACTGAGGTTTGATTCTGGAAACCATTGGCCTGGGAACATGACTGATGTTAGAATGTGGAATCCTGTGGCCTGGGAACATGACATCGGTTTGGATTCTGGTACCCTGTTGCCTGGGAACATGAAATCGGTTTGATTCTGTAAACCTGAGGTCTGGGAATATGACTGAGGTTTGATTGTGGTACCCTACGGCCTGGCAACATGACTGAGGTTTGATTCTGGATGCCTGTGGCCTGGGAACATGACATCTGTTTAGATTGTGGAATACTGTGCCCCGGGAAACTGACTGAGCCTTGGTTCTGGAACCCTGTGGACTGGGAACATGACTGAGGTTTTATTCTGGAACCCTGTAGCCTGGGACCATAACTGAGGATTCATTCTGGAACCCTGTGGCCTGGGCACATGAAAACGGTGGATTCTGGAACCCTGTGGACTAGGAACATGACTGAGGTTTTATTCTGGAACCTTGTAGCCTGGGAGCATAATTGAGGATTGATTCTGGAACCCTGTGGCCTGGGAACATGACATGGGTGGATTCTGGAACCCTGAGGCCTGGGAACATGACATCTGTTTAGACTGTGGAATACTGTGCCCTGGGAACGTGACTGAGCCTTGGTTCTGGAACCCTGTGGACTGGGAACATGACTGACGTTTTATTCTGGAACCCTGTAGCCTGGGAACATAACTGAGGATTGATTCTGGAACCCTGTGGCCTGGGAACATGACTGGGATTTGATTTCTGAAACCTGTGTCCAGGGAAAATGACTGAGGTTTTATTCTGGAACCCTGTGTCCTGGGAACACGACTGAGGTTTGATTCTGGAACCATGTGGCCTGGGAATATGACTTAGGTTTGATTCTGGAAACCATTGGCCTGGGAACATGACTGATGTTAGAGTGTGGAATCCTGTGCCCTGGGAACATGACATCGGTTTGGATTCTGGTACCCTGTTGCCTGGAAACATGAAATCGGTTTGATTCTGGAAACCTTAGGCCTGGGAATATGACTGAGGTTTGATGGTGGTACCCTATGGCTTGGCAATATGACTGAGGTTTGATTCTGGATCCCTGTGGCCTGGGAACATGACACCTGTTTAGATTGTGGAATACTGTACCCCGGGAACCTGACTGAGCCTTGGTTCTGGAACCCTGTGGACTGGGAACTTGACTGACGTTTTATTCTGGAACCCTGTGTCCTGGGAACATGACATGGGTGGATTCTGGAACCCTGAGGCCTGGGACCATGAAATCTGTTTAGATTGTGGAATACTGTGGCCTGGGAACTTGACTGAGCCTTGGTTCTGGAAACCTGTGGACTGGGAATATGACTGAGGTTTTATTCTGGAACCCTGTAGCCTGGGAACATAACTGAGGATTCACTTTGGAACGCTGTGGCCCAGGAACATGACATGGGTGGATTCTGGAAACCTGAGGCCTTGGAACATGACATCTGTTTAGATTGTGGAATACTGTGGCCCGGGAAACTGACTGAGCCTTGGTTCTGGAACCCTGTGGACTGGGAACATGACTGAGATTTTATTCTGGAACCCTGTAGCCTGGGAACATAACTGAGGATTGATTCTGGAACCCTGTGGCCTGGGAACATGACATCGGTGGATTCTGGAACTCTGTGGCCTGGGAACCTGCGAACGGTTTGACTCTGGTACCCTGTGGCCTGGGAACATGTCTGAGGTTTGATGGTGGAAACCTGTGGCCTGGCAACATGACTGAGGATTGATTCTGGAAGACTGTGGCCAGGGAACATGATATCTGGTTGATTCTGGAAACCTGTGTCCTGGGAACAAGACTGAAGTTTGATTCTGGAACCCTGTGGCCTGGGAACATGACTGAGGTTTGTTTCTGAAGCCTGTTCCCTGGGAACATGACTGCGGTTTGATTCTGGACACCTGTGTCCTGGGAACAAGACTGAGGTTTGACTCTGCAACCCTGTGGCTTGGGAACATGACTGAGGTTTGTTTCTGGAAGCCTCTTCTCTGGGAACATGACTGAGGTTTGATTCTGGACACCTGTGTCCTGGGAACATGACTGAGGTTTGATTGTTGAAACCTGTGGCCTTCGAACATGACTCAGGTTGATTCTGGAACCATGTGTCCTGGGAATATGACTGAGGTTTGATTCTGGAAAACTTTGTCCTGGGAAAATGACTGAGGTTTCATTGTGGAAACATGTGGCCTGGGAACATGACTGAGGCTTGATGGTGGAACCGTGTCCTGGCAAAAGGACTGAGGTTTGATTGTGGAGCCCTCTGGCCTGGGAATATGACTGAGGTTTAATTGTGGAACCCTGTGGCCTGGGAACATGACTGGGATTTGATTTCTGAAACCTGTGTCCAGGCAACATGACTGAGGTTTTATTCTGGAACCCTGTGTCCTGGGAACACGACTGAGGTTTGATTCTGGAACCATGTGGCCTGGGAATATGACTGAGGTTTGATTCTGGAAACCATTGGCCTGGGAACATGACTGATGTTAGAATGTGGAATCCTGTGGCCTGGGAACATGACATCGGTTTGGATTCTGGTACCCTGTTGCCTGGGAACATGAAATCGGTTTGATTCTGTAAACCTGAGGTCTGGGAATATGACTGAGGTTTGATTGTGGTACCCTACGGCCTGGCAACATGACTGAGGTTTGATTCTGGATGCCTGTGGCCTGGGAACATGACATCTGTTTAGATTGTGGAATACTGTGCCCCGGGAAACTGACTGAGCCTTGGTTCTGGAACCCTGTGGACTGGGAACATGACTGAGGTTTTATTCTGGAACCCTGTAGCCTGGGACCATAACTGAGGATTCATTCTGGAACCCTGTGTCCTGGGCACATGAAAACGGTGCATTCTGGAACCCTGTGGACTAGGAACATGACTGAGGTTTTATTCTGGAACCTTGTAGCCTGGGAGCATAATTGAGGATTGATTCTGGAACCCTGTGGCCTGGGAACATGACATGGGTGGATTCTGGAACCCTGAGGCCTGGGAACATGACATCTGTTTAGACTGTGGAATACTGTGCCCTGGGAACGTGACTGAGCCTTGGTTCTGGAACCCTGTGGACTGGGAACATGACTGACGTTTTATTCTGGAACCCTGTAGCCTGGGAACATAACTGAGGATTGATTCTGGAACCCTGTGGCCTGGGAACATGACTGGGATTTGATTTCTGAAACCTGTGTCCAGGGAACATGACTGAGGTTTTATTCTGGAACCCTGTGTCCTGGGAACACGACTGAGGTTTGATTCTGGAACCATGTGGCCTGGGAATATGACTTAGGTTTGATTCTGGAAACCATTGGCCTGGGAACATGACTGATGTTAGAGTGTGGAATCCTGTGCCCTGGGAACATGACATCGGTTTGGATTCTGGTACCCTGTTGCCTGGAAACATGAAATCGGTTTGATTCTGGAAACCTTAGGCCTGGGAATATGACTGAGGTTTGATGGTGGTACCCTATGGCCTGGCAATATGACTGAGGTTTGATTCTGGATCCCTGTGGCCTGGGAACATGACATCTGTTTAGATTGTGGAATACTGTGCCCCGGGAACCTGACTGAGCCTTGGTTCTGGAACACTGTGGACTGGGAACTTGACTGACGTTTTATTCTGGAACCCTGTGTCCTGGGAACATGACATGGGTGGATTCTGGAACCCTGAGGCCTGGAACCATGAAATCTGTTTAGATTGTGGAATACTGTGGCCTGGGAACTTGACTGAGCCTTGGTTCTGGAAACCTGTGGACTGGGAACATGACTGAGATTTTATTCTGGAACCCTGTAGCCTGGGAACATAACTGAGGATTGATTCTGGAACCCTGTGGCCTGGGAACATGACATCGGTGGATTCTGGAACCCTGTAGCCTGGGAACATAACTGAGGATTCACTTTGGAACCCTGTGGCCCAGGAACATGACATGGGTGGATTCTGGAAACCTGAGGCCTTGGAACATGACATCTGTTTAGATTGTGGAATACAGTGGCCCGGGAACCTGACTGAGCCTTGGTTCTGGAACCCTGTGGACTGGGAACATGACTGAGATTTTATTCTGGAACCCTGTAGCCTGGGAACATAACTGAGGATTGATTCTGGAACCCTGTGGCCTGGGAACATGACATCGGTGGATTCTGGAACTCTGTGGCCTGGGAACCTGCGAACGGTTTGACTCTGGTACCCTATGGCCTGGGAACATGTCTGAGGTTTGATGGTGGAAACCTGTGGCCTGGCAACATGACTGAGGATTGATTCTGGAAGACTGTGGCCAGGGAACATGATATCTGGTTGATTCTGGAAACCTGTGTCCTGGGAACAAGACTGAAGTTTGATTCTGGAACCCTGTGGCCTGGGAACATGACTGAGGTTTGTTTCTGAAGCCTGTTCCCTGGGAACATGACTGCGGTTTGATTCTGGACACCTGTGTCCTGGGAACAAGACTGAGGTTTGACTCTGCAACCCTGTGGCTTGGGAACATGACTGAGGTTTGTTTCTGGAAGCCTCTTCTCTGGGAACATGACTGAGGTTTGATTCTGGACACCTGTGTCCTGGGAACATGACTGAGGTTTGATTGTTGAAACCTGTGGCCTTCGAACATGACTCAGGTTGATTCTGGAACCATGTGTCCTGGGAATATGACTGAGGTTTGATTCTGGAAAACTTTGTCCTGGGAAAATGACTGAGGTTTCATTGTGGAAACATGTGGCCTGGGATCATGACTGAGGTTTGATGGTGGAACACTCTGGCCTGGGAACATGACTGAGGCTTGATGGTGGAACCGTGTCCTGGCAAAAGGACTGAGGTTTGATTGTGGAACCCTCTGGCCTGGGAATATGACTGAGGTTTAATTGTGGAACCCTGTGGCCTGGGAACATGACTGGGATTTGATTTCTGAAACCTGTGTCCAGGGAATATGACTGAGGTTTTATTCTGGAACCCTGTGTCCTGGGAACACGACTGAGGTTTGATTCTGGAACCATGTGGCCTGGGAATATGACTGAGGTTTGATTCTGGAAACCATTGACCTGGGAACATGACTGATGTTAGAATGTGGAATCCTGTGGCCTGGGAACATGACATCGGTTTGGATTCTGGTACCCTGTTGCCTGGGAACATGAAATCGGTTTGATTCTGTAAACCTGAGGTCTGGGAATATGACTGAGGTTTGATTGTGGTACCCTACGGCCTGGCAACATGACTGAGGTTTGATTCTGGATGCCTGTGGCCTGGGAACATGACATCTGTTTAGATTGTGGAATACTGTGCCCCGGGAAACTGACTGAGCCTTGGTTCTGGAACCCTGTGGACTGGGAACATGACTGAGGTTTTATTCTGGAACCCTGTAGCCTGGGACCATAACTGAGGATTCATTCTGGAACCCTGTGTCCTGGGCACATGAAAACGGTGCATTCTGGAACCCTGTGGACTAGGAACATGACTGAGGTTTTATTCTGGAACCTTGTAGCCTGGGAGCATAACTGAGGATTGATTCTGGAACCCTCTGGCCTGGGAACATGACATGGGTGGATTCTGGAACCCTGAGGCCTGGGAACATGACATCTGTTTAGGCTGTGGAATACTGTGCCCTGGGAACGTGACTGAGCCTTGGTTCTGGAACCCTGTGGACTGGGAACATGACTGACGTTTTATTCTGTAACCCTGTAGCCTGGGAACATAACTGAGGATTGATTCTGGAACCCTGTGGCCTGGGAACATGACTGGGATTTGATTTCTGAAACCTGTGTCCAGGGAAAATGACTGAGGTTTTATTCTGGAACCCTGTGTCCTGGGAACACGACTGAGGTTTGATTCTGGAAACATGTGGCCTGGGAATATGACTTAGGTTTGATTCTGGAAACCATTGGCCTGGGAACATGACTGATGTTAGAGTGTGGAATCCTGTGCCCTGGGAACATGACATCGGTTTGGATTCTGGTACCCTGTTGCCTGGAAACATGAAATCGGTTTGATTCTGGAAACCTTAGGCCTGGGAATATGACTGAGGTTTGATGGTGGTACCCTATGGCTTGGCAATATGACTGAGGTTTGATTCTGGATCCCTGTGGCCTGGGAACATGACATCTGTTTAGATTGTGGAATACTGTACCCCGGGAAACTGACTGAGCCTTGGTTCTGGAACCCTGTGGACTGGGAACTTGACTGACGTTTTATTCTGGAACCCTGTGTCCTGGGAACATGACATGGGTGGATTCTGGAACCCTGAGGCCTGGGACCATGAAATCTGTTTAGATTGTGGAATACTGTGGCCTGGGAACTTGACTGAGCCTTGGTTTTGGAAACCTGTGGACTGGGAATATGACTGAGGTTTTATTCTGGAACCCTGTAGCCTGGGAACATAACTGAGGATTCACTTTGGAACCCTTTGGCCCAGGAACATGACATGGGTGGATTCTGGAAACCTGAGGCCTTGGAACATGACATCTGTTTAGATTGTGGAATACTGTGGCCCGGGAACCTGACTGAGCCTTGGTTCTGGCACCCTGTGGACTGGGAACATGACTGAGATTTTATTCTGGAACCTTGTAGCCTGGGAACATAACTGAGGATTGATTCTGGAACCCTGTGGCCTGGGAACATGACATCGGTGGATTCTGGAACTCTGTGGCCTGGGAACCTGCGAACGGTTTGACTCTGGTACCCTGTGGCCTGGGAACATGTCTGAGGTTTGATGGTGGAAACCTGTGGCCTGGCAACATGACTGAGGATTGATTCTGGAAGACTGTGGCCAGGGAACATGATATCTGGTTGATTCTGGAAACCTGTGTCCTGGGAACAAGACTGAAGTTTGATTCTGGAACCCTGTGGCCTGGGAACATGACTGAGGTTTGTTTCTGAAGCCTGTTCCCTGGGAACATGACTGCGGTTTGATTCTGGACACCTGTGTCCTGGGAACAAGACTGAGGTTTGACTCTGCAACCCTGTGGCTTGGGAACATGACTGAGGTTTGTTTCTGGAAGCCTCTTCTCTGGGAACATGACTGAGCTTTGATTCTGGACACCTGTGTCCTGGGAACATGACTGAGGTTTGATTGTTGAAACCTGTGGCCTTCGAACATGACTCAGGTTGATTCTGGATCCATGTGTCCTGGGAATATGACTGAGGTTTGATTCTGGAAAACTTTGTCCTGGGAAAATGACTGAGGTTTCATTGTGGAAACATGTGGCCTGGGATCATGACTGAGGTTTGATGGTGGAACACTCTGGCCTGGGAACATGACTGAGGCTTGATGGTGGAACCGTGTCCTGGCAAAAGGACTGAGGTTTGATTGTGGAACCCTCTGGCCTGGGAATATGACTGAGGTTTAATTGTGGAACCCTGTGGCCTGGGAACATGACTGGGATTTGATTTCTGAAACCTGTGTCCAGGGAACATGACTGAGGTTTTATTCTGGAACCCTGTGTCCTGGGAACACGACTGAGGTTTGATTCTGGAACCATGTGGCCTGGGAATATGACTGAGGTTTGATTCTGGAAACCATTGGCCTGGGAACATGACTGATGTTAGAATGTGGAATCCTGTGGCCTGGGAACATGACATCGGTTTGGATTCTGGTACCCTGTTGCCTGGGAACATGAAATTGGTTTGATTCTGTAAACCTGAGGTCTGGGAATATGACTGAGGTTTGATTGTGGTACCCTACGGCCTGGCAACATGACTGAGGTTTGATTCTGGATGCCTGTGGCCTGGGAACATGACATCTGTTTAGATTGTGGAATACTGTGCCCCGGGAAACTGACTGAGCCTTGGTTCTGGAACCCTGTGGACTGGGAACATGACTGAGGTTTTATTCTGGAACCCTGTAGCCTGGGACCATAACTGAGGATTCATTCTGGAACCCTGTGTCCTGGGCACATGAAAACGGTGGATTCTGGAACCCTGTGGACTAGGAACATGACTGAGGTTTTATTCTGGAACCTTGTAGCCTGGGAGCATAATTGAGGATTGATTCTGGAACCCTGTGGCCTGGGAACATGACATGGGTGGATTCTGGAACCCTGAGGCCTGGGAACATGACATCTGTTTAGACTGTGGAATACTGTGCCCTGGGAACGTGACTGAGCCTTGGTTCTGGAACCCTGTGGACTGGGAACATGACTGACGTTTTATTCTGGAACCCTGTAGCCTGGGAACATAACTGAGGATTGATTCTGGAACCCTGTGGCCTGGGAACATGACTGGGATTTGATTTCTGAAACCTGTGTCCAGGGAAAATGACTGAGGTTTTATTCTGGAACCCTGTGTCCTGGGAACACGACTGAGGTTTGATTCTGGAACCATGTGGCCTGGGAATATGACTTAGGTTTGATTCTGGAAACCATTGGCCTGGGAACATGACTGATGTTAGAGTGTGGAATCCTGTGCCCTGGGAACATGACATCGGTTTGGATTCTGGTACCCTGTTGCCTGGAAACATGAAATCGGTTTGATTCTGGAAACCTTAGGCCTGGGAATATGACTGAGGTTTGATGGTGGTACCCTATGGCCTGGCAATATGACTGAGGTTTGATTCTGGATCCCTGTGGCCTGGGAACATGACATCTGTTTAGATTGTGGAATACTGTGCCCCGGGAACCTGACTGAGCCTTGGTTCTGGAACCCTGTGGACTGGGAACTTGACTGACGTTTTATTCTGGAACCCTGTGTCCTGGGAACATGACATGGGTGGATTCTGGAACCCTGAGGCCTGGGACCATGAAATCTGTTTAGATTGTGGAATACTGTGGCCTGGGAACTTGACTGAGCCTTGGTTCTGGAAACCTGTGGACTGGGAATATGACTGAGGTTTTATTCTGGAACCCTGTAGCCTGGGAACATAACTGAGGATTCACTTTGGAACGCTGTGGCCCAGGAACATGACATGGGTGGATTCTGGAAACCTGAGGCCTTGGAACATGACATCTGTTTAGATTGTGGAATACTGTGGCCCGGGAACCTGACTGAGCCTTGGTTCTGGAACCCTGTGGACTGGGAACATGACTGAGATTTTATTCTGGAACCCTGTAGCCTGGGAACATAACTGAGGATTGATTCTGGAACCCTGTGGCCTGGGAACATGACATCGGTGGATTCTGGAACTCTGTGGCCTGGGAACCTGCGAACGGTTTGACTCTGGTACCCTGTGGCCTGGGAACATGTCTGAGGTTTGATGGTGGAAACCTGTGGCCTGGCAACATGACTGAGGATTGATTCTGGAAGACTGTGGCCAGGGAACATGATATCTGGTTGATTCTGGAAACCTGTGTCCTGGGAACAAGACTGAAGTTTGATTCTGGAACCCTGTGGCCTGGGAACATGACTGAGGTTTGTTTCTGAAGCCTGTTCCCTGGGAACATGACTGCGGTTTGATTCTGGACACCTGTGTCCTGGGAACAAGACTGAGGTTTGACTCTGCAACCCTGTGGCTTGGGAACATGACTGAGGTTTGTTTCTGGAAGCCTCTTCTCTGGGAACATGACTGAGGTTTGATTCTGGACACCTGTGTCCTGGGAACATGACTGAGGTTTGATTGTTGAAACCTGTGGCCTTCGAACATGACTCAGGTTGATTCTGGAACCATGTGTCCTGGGAATATGACTGAGGTTTGATTCTGGAAAACTTTGTCCTGGGAAAATGACTGAGGTTTCATTGTGGAAACATGTGGCCTGGGATCATGACTGAGGTTTGATGGTGGAACACTCTGGCCTGGGAACATGACTGAGGCTTGATGGTGGAACCGTGTCCTGGCAAAAGGACTGAGGTTTGATTGTGGAGCCCTCTGGCCTGGGAATATGACTGAGGTTTAATTGTGGAACCCTGTGGCCTGGGAACATGACTGGGATTTGATTTCTGAAACCTGTGTCCAGGGAATATGACTGAGGTTTTATTCTGGAACCCTGTGTCCTGGGAACACGACTGAGGTTTGATTCTGGAACCATGTGGCCTGGGAATATGACTGAGGTTTGATTCTGGAAACCATTGGCCTGGGAACATGACTGATGTTAGAATGTGGAATCCTGTGGCCTGGGAACATGACATCGGTTTGGATTCTGGTACCCTGTTGCCTGGGAACATGAAATCGGTTTGATTCTGTAAACCTGAGGTCTGGGAATATGACTGAGGTTTGATTGTGGTACCCTACGGCCTGGCAACATGACTGAGGTTTGATTCTGGATGCCTGTGGCCTGGGAACATGACATCTGTTTAGATTGTGGAATACTGTGCCCCGGGAAACTGACTGAGCCTTGGTTCTGGAACCCTGTGGACTGGGGACATGACTGAGGTTTTATTCTGGAACCCTGTAGCCTGGGACCATAACTGAGGATTCATTCTGGAACCCTGTGTCCTGGGCACATGAAAACGGTGGATTCTGGAACCCTGTGGACTAGGAACATGACTGAGGTTTTATTCTGGAACCTTGTAGCCTGGGAGCATAACTGAGGATTGATTCTGTAACCCTCTGGCCTGGGAACATGACATGGGTGGATTCTGGAACCCTGAGGCCTGGGAACATGACATCTGTTTAGGCTGTGGAATACTGTGCCCTGGGAACGTGACTGAGCCTTGGTTCTGGAACCCTGTGGACTGGGAACATGACTGACGTTTTATTCTGGAACCCTGTAGCCTGGGAACATAACTGAGGATTGATTCTGGAACCCTGTGGCCTGGGAACATGACTGGGATTTGATTTCTGAAACCTGTGTCCAGGGAAAATGACTGAGGTTTTATTCTGGAACCCTGTGTCCTGGGAACACGACTGAGGTTTGATTCTGGAACCATGTGGCCTGGGAATATGACTTAGGTTTGATTCTGGAAACCATTGGCCTGGGAACATGACTGATGTTAGAGTGTGGAATCCTGTGCCCTGGGAACATGACATCGGTTTGGATTCTGGTACCCTGTTGCCTGGAAACATGAAATCGGTTTGATTCTGGAAACCTTAGGCCTGGGAATATGACTGAGGTTTGATGGTGGTACCCTATGGCTTGGCAATATGACTGAGGTTTGATTCTGGATCCCTGTGGCCTGGGAACATGACATCTGTTTAGATTGTGCAATACTGTGCCCCGGGAACCTGACTGAGCCTTGGTTCTGGAACCCTGTGGACTGGGAACTTGACTGACGTTTTATTCTGGAACCCTGTGTCCTGGGAACATGACATGGGTGGATTCTGGAACCCTGAGGCCTGGGACCATGAAATCTGTTTAGATTGTGGAATACTGTGGCCTGGGAACTTGACTGAGCCTTGGTTCTGGAAACCTGTGGACTGGGAATATGACTGAGGTTTTATTCTGGAACCCTGTAGCCTGGGAACATAACTGAGGATTCACTTTGGAACGCTGTGGCCCAGGAACATGACATGGGTGGATTCTGGAAACCTGAGGCCTTGGAACATGACATCTGTTTAGATTGTGGAATACTGTGGCCCGGGAAACTGACTGAGCCTTGGTTCTGGAACCCTGTGGACTGGGAACATGACTGAGATTTTATTCTGGAACCCTGTAGCCTTGGAACATAACTGAGGATTGATTCTGGAACCCTGTGGCCTGGGAACATGACATCGGTGGATTCTGGAACTCTGTGGCCTGGGAACCTGCGAACGGTTTGACTCTGGTACCCTGTGGCCTGGGAACATGTCTGAGGTTTGATGGTGGAAACCTGTGGCCTGGCAACATGACTGAGGATTGATTCTGGAAGACTGTGGCCAGGGAACATGATATCTGGTTGATTCTGGAAACCTGTGTCCTGGGAACAAGACTGAAGTTTGATTCTGGAACCCTGTGGCCTGGGAACATGACTGAGGTTTGTTTCTGAAGCCTGTTCCCTGGGAACATGACTGCGGTTTGATTCTGGACACCTGTGTCCTGGGAACAAGACTGAGGTTTGACTCTGCAACCCTGTGGCTTGGGAACATGACTGAGGTTTGTTTCTGGAAGCCTCTTCTCTGGGAACATGACTGAGCTTTGATTCTGGACACCTGTGTCCTGGGAACATGACTGAGGTTTGATTGATGAAACCTGTGGCCTTCGAACATGACTCAGGTTGATTCTGGAACCATGTGTCCTGGGAATATGACTGAGGTTTGATTCTGGAAAACTTTGTCCTGGGAAAATGACTGAGGTTTCATTGTGGAAACATGTGGCCTGGGATCATGACTGAGGTTTGATGGTGGAACACTCTGGCCTGGGAACATGACTGAGGCTTGATGGTGGAACCGTGTCCTGGCAAAAGGACTGAGGTTTGATTGTGGAGCCCTCTGGCCTGGGAATATGACTGAGGTTTAATTGTGGAACCCTGTGGCCTGGGAACATGACTGGGATTTGATTTCTGAAACCTGTGTCCAGGTAACATGACTGAGGTTTTATTCTGGAACCCTGTGTCCTGGGAACACGACTGAGGTTTGATTCTGGAACCATGTGGCCTGGGAATATGACTGAGGTTTGATTCTGGAAACCATTGGCCTGGGAACATGACTGATGTTAGAATGTGGAATCCTGTGGCCTGGGAACATGACATCGGTTTGGATTCTGGTACCCTGTTGCCTGGGAACATGAAATCGGTTTGATTCTGTAAACCTGAGGACTGGGAATATGACTGAGGTTTGATTGTGGTACCCTACGGCCTGGCAACATGACTGAGGTTTGATTCTGGATGCCTGTGGCCTGGGAACATGACATCTGTTTAGATTGTGGAATACTGTGCCCCGGGAAACTGACTGAGCCTTGGTTCTGGAACCCTGTGGACTGGGAACATGACTGAGGTTTTATTCTGGAACCCTGTAGCCTGGGACCATAACTGAGGATTCATTCTGGAACCCTGTGTCCTGGGCACATGAAAACGGTGGATTCTGGAACCCTGTGGACTAGGAACATGACTGAGGTTTTATTCTGGAACCTTGTAGCCTGGGAGCATAATTGAGGATTGATTCTGGAACCCTGTGGCCTGGGAACATGACATGGGTGGATTCTGGAACCCTGAGGCCTGGGAACATGACATCTGTTTAGACTGTGGAATACTGTGCCCTGGGAACGTGACTGAGCCTTGGTTCTGGAACCCTGTGGACTGGGAACATGACTGACGTTTTATTCTGGAACCCTGTAGCCTGGGAACATAACTGAGGATTGATTCTGGAACCCTGTGGCCTGGGAACATGACTGGGATTTGATTTCTGAAACCTGTGTCCAGGGAACATGACTGAGGTTTTATTCTGGAACCCTGTGTCCTGGGAACACGACTGAGGTTTGATTCTGGAACCATGTGGCCTGGGAATATGACTTAGGTTTGATTCTGGAAACCATTGGCCTGGGAACATGACTCATGTTAGAGTGTGGAATCCTGTGCCCTGGGAACATGACATCGGTTTGGATTCTGGTACCCTGTTGCCTGGAAACATGAAATCGGTTTGATTCTCGAAACCTTAGGCCTGGGAATATGACTGAGGTTTGATGGTGGTACCCTATGGCCTGGCAATATGACTGAGGTTTGATTCTGGATCCCTGTGGCCTGGGAACATGACATCTGTTTAGATTGTGGAATACTGTGCCCCGGGAACCTGACTGAGCCTTGGTTCTGGAACCCTGTGGACTGGGAACTTGACTGACGTTTTATTCTGGAACCCTGTGTCCTGGGAACATGACATGGGTGGATTCTGGAACCCTGAGGCCTGGAACCATGAAATCTGTTTAGATTGTGGAATACTGTGGCCTGGGAACTTGACTGAGCCTTGGTTCTGGAAACCTGTGGACTGGGAACATGACTGAGATTTTATTCTGGAACCCTGTAGCCTGGGAACATAACTGAGGATTGATTCTGGAACCCTGTGGCCTGGGAACATGACATCGGTGGATTCTGGAACCCTGTAGCCTGGGAACATAACTGAGGATTCACTTTGGAACCCTGTGGCCCAGGAACATGACATGGGTGGATTCTGGAAACCTGAGGCCTTGGAACATGACATCTGTTTAGATTGTGGAATACAGTGGCCCGGGAACCTGACTGAGCCTTGGTTCTGGAACCCTGTGGACTGGGAACATGACTGAGATTTTATTCTGGAACCCTGTAGCCTGGGAACATAACTGAGGATTGATTCTGGAACCCTGTGGCCTGGGAACATGACATCGGTGGATTCTGGAACTCTGTGGCCTGGGAAACTGCGAACGGTTTGACTCTGGTACCCTGTGGCCTGGGAACATGTCTGAGGTTTGATGGTGGAAACCTGTGGCCTGGCAACATGACTGAGGATTGATTCTGGAAGACTGTGGCCAGGGAACATGATATCTGGTTGATTCTGGAAACCTGTGTCCTGGGAACAAGACTGAAGTTTGATTCTGGAACCCTGTGGCCTGGGAACATGACTGAGGTTTGTTTCTGAAGCCTGTTCCCTGGGAACATGACTGCGGTTTGATTCTGGACACCTGTGTCCTGGGAACAAGACTGAGGTTTGACTCTGCAACCCTGTGGCTTGGGAACATGACTGAGGTTTGTTTCTGGAAGCCTCTTCTCTGGGAACATGACTGAGCTTTGATTCTGGACACCTGTGTCCTGGGAACATGACTGAGGTTTGATTGATGAAACCTGTGGCCTTCGAACATGACTCAGGTTGATTCTGGAACCATGTGTCCTGGGAATATGACTGAGGTTTGATTCTGGAAAACTTTGTCCTGGGAAAATGACTGAGGTTTCATTGTGGAAACATGTGGCCTGGGATCATGACTGAGGTTTGATGGTGGAACACTCTGGCCTGGGAACATGACTGAGGCTTGATGGTGGAACCGTGTCCTGGCAAAAGGACTGAGGTTTGATTGTGGAGCCCTCTGGCCTGGGAATATGACTGAGGTTTAATTGTGGAACCCTGTGGCCTGGGAACATGACTGGGATTTGATTTCTGAAACCTGTGTCCAGGTAACATGACTGAGGTTTTATTCTGGAACCCTGTGTCCTGGGAACACGACTGAGGTTTGATTCTGGAACCATGTGGCCTGGGAATATGACTGAGGTTTGATTCTGGAAACCATTGGCCTGGGAACATGACTGATGTTAGAATGTGGAATCCTGTGGCCTGGGAACATGACATCGGTTTGGATTCTGGTACCCTGTTGCCTGGGAACATGAAATCGGTTTGATTCTGTAAACCTGAGGTCTGGGAATATGACTGAGGTTTGATTGTGGTACCCTACGGCCTGGCAACATGACTGAGGTTTGATTCTGGATGCCTGTGGCCTGGGAACATGACATCTGTTTAGATTGTGGAATACTGTGCCCCGGGAAACTGACTGAGCCTTGGTTCTGGAACCCTGTGGACTGGGAACATGACTGAGGTTTTATTCTGGAACCCTGTAGCCTGGGACCATAACTGAGGATTCATTCTGGAACCCTGTGTCCTGGGCACATGAAAACGGTGGATTCTGGAACCCTGTGGACTAGGAACATGACTGAGGTTTTATTCTGGAACCTTGTAGCCTGGGAGCATAATTGAGGATTGATTCTGGAACCCTGTGGCCTGGGAACATGACATGGGTGGATTCTGGAACCCTGAGGCCTGGGAACATGACATCTGTTTAGACTGTGGAATACTGTGCCCTGGGAACGTGACTGAGCCTTGGTTCTGGAACCCTGTGGACTGGGAACATGACTGACGTTTTATTCTGGAACCCTGTAGCCTGGGAACATAACTGAGGATTGATTCTGGAACCCTGTGGCCTGGGAACATGACTGGGATTTGATTTCTGAAACCTGTGTCCAGGGAACATGACTGAGGTTTTATTCTGGAACCCTGTGTCCTGGGAACACGACTGAGGTTTGATTCTGGAACCATGTGGCCTGGGAATATGACTTAGGTTTGATTCTGGAAACCATTGGCCTGGGAACATGACTCATGTTAGAGTGTGGAATCCTGTGCCCTGGGAACATGACATCGGTTTGGATTCTGGTACCCTGTTGCCTGGAAACATGAAATCGGTTTGATTCTCGAAACCTTAGGCCTGGGAATATGACTGAGGTTTGATGGTGGTACCCTATGGCCTGGCAATATGACTGAGGTTTGATTCTGGATCCCTGTGGCCTGGGAACATGACATCTGTTTAGATTGTGGAATACTGTGCCCCGGGAACCTGACTGAGCCTTGGTTCTGGAACCCTGTGGACTGGGAACTTGACTGACGTTTTATTCTGGAACCCTGTGTCCTGGGAACATGACATGGGTGGATTCTGGAACCCTGAGGCCTGGAACCATGAAATCTGTTTAGATTGTGGAATACTGTGGCCTGGGAACTTGACTGAGCCTTGGTTCTGGAAACCTGTGGACTGGGAACATGACTGAGATTTTATTCTGGAACCCTGTAGCCTGGGAACATAACTGAGGATTGATTCTGGAACCCTGTGGCCTGGGAACATGACATCGGTGGATTCTGGAACCCTGTAGCCTGGGAACATAACTGAGGATTCACTTTGGAACCCTGTGGCCCAGGAACATGACATGGGTGGATTCTGGAAACCTGAGGCCTTGGAACATGACATCTGTTTAGATTGTGGAATACAGTGGCCCGGGAACCTGACTGAGCCTTGGTTCTGGAACCCTGTGGACTGGGAACATGACTGAGATTTTATTCTGGAACCCTGTAGCCTGGGAACATAACTGAGGATTGATTCTGGAACCCTGTGGCCTGGGAACATGACATCGGTGGATTCTGGAACTCTGTGGCCTGGGAAACTGCGAACGGTTTGACTCTGGTACCCTGTGGCCTGGGAACATGTCTGAGGTTTGATGGTGGAAACCTGTGGCCTGGCAACATGACTGAGGATTGATTCTGGAAGACTGTGGCCAGGGAACATGATATCTGGTTGATTCTGGAAACCTGTGTCCTGGGAACAAGACTGAAGTTTGATTCTGGAACCCTGTGGCCTGGGAACATGACTGAGGTTTGTTTCTGAAGCCTGTTCCCTGGGAACATGACTGCGGTTTGATTCTGGACACCTGTGTCCTGGGAACAAGACTGAGGTTTGACTCTGCAACCCTGTGGCTTGGGAACATGACTGAGGTTTGTTTCTGGAAGCCTCTTCTCTGGGAACATGACTGAGGTTTGATTCTGGACACCTGTGTCCTGGGAACATGACTGAGGTTTGATTGTTGAAACCTGTGGCCTTCGAACATGACTCAGGTTGATTCTGGAACCATGTGTCCTGTGAATATGACTGAGGTTTGATTCTGGAAAACTTTGTCCTGGGAAAATGACTGAGGTTTCATTGTGGAAACATGTGGCCTGGGATCATGACTGAGGTTTGATGGTGGAACACTCTGGCCTGGGAACATGACTGAGGCTTGATGGTGGAACCGTGTCCTGGCAAAAGGACTGAGGTTTGATTGTGGAACCCTCTGGCCTGGGAATATGACTGAGGTTTAATTGTGGAACCCTGTGGCCTGGGAACATGACTGGGATTTGATTTCTGAAACCTGTGTCCAGGGAATATGACTGAGGTTTTATTCTGGAACCCTGTGTCCTGGGAACACGACTGAGGTTTGATTCTGGAACCATGTGGCCTGGGAATATGACTGAGGTTTGATTCTGGAAACCATTGGCCTGGGAACATGACTGATGTTAGAATGTGGAATCCTGTGGCCTGGGAACATGACATCGGTTTGGATTCTGGTACCCTGTTGCCTGGGAACATGAAATCGGTTTGATTCTGTAAACCTGAGGTCTGGGAATATGACTGAGGTTTGATTGTGGTACCCTACGGCCTGGCAACATGACTGAGGTTTGATTCTGGATGCCTGTGGCCTGGGAACATGACATCTGTTTAGATTGTGGAATACTGTGCCCCGGGAAACTGACTGAGCCTTGGTTCTGGAACCCTGTGGACTGGGAACATGACTGAGGTTTTATTCTGGAACCCTGTAGCCTGGGACCATAACTGAGGATTCATTCTGGAACCCTGTGTCCTGGGCACATGAAAACGGTGGATTCTGGAACCCTGTGGACTAGGAACATGACTGAGGTTTTATTCTGGAACCTTGTAGCCTGGGAGCATAACTGAGGATTGATTCTGGAACCCTCTGGCCTGGGAACATGACATGGGTGGATTCTGGAACCCTGAGGCCTGGGAACATGACATCTGTTTAGGCTGTGGAATACTGTGCCCTGGGAACGTGACTGAGCCTTGGTTCTGGAACCCTGTGGACTGGGAACATGACTGACGTTTTATTCTGGAACCCTGTAGCCTGGGAACATAACTGAGGATTGATTCTGGAACCCTGTGGCCTGGGAACATGACTGGGATTTGATTTCTGAAACCTGTGTCCAGGGAAAATGACTGAGGTTTTATTCTGGAACCCTGTGTCCTGGGAACACGACTGAGGTTTGATTCTGGGACCATGTGGCCTGGGAATATGACTTAGGTTTGATTCTGGAAACCATTGGCCTGGGAACATGACTGATGTTAGAGTGTGGAATCCTGTGCCCTGGGAACATGACATCGGTTTGGATTCTGGTACCCTGTTGCCTGGAAACATGAAATCGGTTTGATTCTGGAAACCTTAGGCCTGGGAATATGACTGAGGTTTGATGGTGGTACCCTATGGCTTGGCAATATGACTGAGGTTTGATTCTGGATCCCTGTGGCCTGGGAACATGACATCTGTTTAGATTGTGGAATACTGTACCCCGGGAAACTGACTGAGCCTTGGTTCTGGAACCCTGTGGACTGGGAACTTGACTGACGCTTTATTCTGGAACCCTGTGTCCTGGGAACATGACATGGGTGGATTCTGGAACCCTGAGGCCTGGGACCATGAAATCTGTTTAGATTGTGGAATACTGTGGCCTGGGAACTTGACTGAGCCTTGGTTTTGGAAACCTGTGGACTGGGAATATGACTGAGGTTTTATTCTGGAACCCTGTAGCCTGGGAACATAACTGAGGATTCACTTTGGAACCCTTTGGCCCAGGAACATGACATGGGTGGATTCTGGAAACCTGAGGCCTTGGAACATGACATCTGTTTAGATTGTGGAATACTGTGGCCCGTGAACCTGACTGAGCCTTGGTTCTGGAACCCTGTGGACTGGGAACATGACTGAGATTTTATTCTGGAACCTTGTAGCCTGGGAACATAACTGAGGATTGATTCTGGAACCCTGTGGCCTGGGAACATGACATCGGTGGATTCTGGAACTCTGTGGCCTGGGAACCTGCGAACGGTTTGACTCTGGTACCCTGTGGCCTGGGAACATGTCTGAGGTTTGATGGTGGAAACCTGTGGCCTGGCAACATGACTGAGGATTGATTCTGGAAGACTGTGGCCAGGGAACATGATATCTGGTTGATTCTGGAAACCTGTGTCCTGGGAACAAGACTGAAGTTTGATTCTGGAACCCTGTGGCCTGGGAACATGACTGAGGTTTGTTTCTGAAGCCTGTTCCCTGGGAACATGACTGCGGTTTGATTCTGGACACCTGTGTCCTGGGAACAAGACTGAGGTTTGACTCTGCAACCCTGTGGCTTGGGAACATGACTGAGGTTTGTTTCTGGAAGCCTCTTCTCTGGGAACATGACTGAGCTTTGATTCTGGACACCTGTGTCCTGGGAACATGACTGAGGTTTGATTGTTGAAACCTGTGGCCTTCGAACATGACTCAGGTTGATTCTGGATCCATGTGTCCTGGGAATATGACTGAGGTTTGATTCTGGAAAACTTTGTCCTGGGAAAATGACTGAGGTTTCATTGTGGAAACATGTGGCCTGGGATCATGACTGAGGTTTGATGGTGGAACACTCTGGCCTGGGAACATGACTGAGGCTTGATGGTGGAACCGTGTCCTGGCAAAAGGACTGAGGTTTGATTGTGGAACCCTCTGGCCTGGGAATATGACTGAGGTTTAATTGTGGAACCCTGTGGCCTGGGAACATGACTGGGATTTGATTTCTGAAACCTGTGTCCAGGGAACATGACTGAGGTTTTATTCTGGAACCCTGTGTCCTGGGAACACGACTGAGGTTTGATTCTGGAACCATGTGGCCTGGGAATATGACTGAGGTTTGATTCTGGAAACCATTGGCCTGGGAACATGACTGATGTTAGAATGTGGAATCCTGTGGCCTGGGAACATGACATCGGTTTGGATTCTGGTACCCTGTTGCCTGGGAACATGAAATCGGTTTGATTCTGTAAACCTGAGGTCTGGGAATATGACTGAGGTTTGATTGTGGTACCCTACGGCCTGGCAACATGACTGAGGTTTGATTCTGGATGCCTGTGGCCTGGGAACATGACATCTGTTTAGATTGTGGAATACTGTGCCCCGGGAAACTGACTGAGCCTTGGTTCTGGAACCCTGTGGACTGGGAACATGACTGAGGTTTTATTCTGGAACCCTGTAGCCTGGGACCATAACTGAGGATTCATTCTGGAACCCTGTGGCCTGGGCACATGAAAACGGTGCATTCTGGAACCCTGTGGACTAGGAACATGACTGAGGTTTTATTCTGGAACCTTGTAGCCTGGGAGCATAATTGAGGATTGATTCTGGAACCCTGTGGCCTGGGAACATGACATGGGTGGATTCTGGAACCCTGAGGCCTGGGAACATGACATCTGTTTAGACTGTGGAATACTGTGCCCTGGGAACGTGACTGAGCCTTGGTTCTGGAACCCTGTGGACTGGGAACATGACTGACGTTTTATTCTGGAACCCTGTAGCCTGGGAACATAACTGAGGATTGATTCTGGAACCCTGTGGCCTGGGAACATGACTGGGATTTGATTTCTGAAACCTGTGTCCAGGGAAAATGACTGAGGTTTTATTCTGGAACCCTGTGTCCTGGGAACACGACTGAGGTTTGATTCTGGAACCATGTGGCCTGGGAATATGACTTAGGTTTGATTCTGGAAACCATTGGCCTGGGAACATGACTGATGTTAGAGTGTGGAATCCTGTGCCCTGGGAACATGACATCGGTTTGGATTCTGGTACCCTGTTGCCTGGAAACATGAAATCGGTTTGATTCTGGAAACCTTAGGCCTGGGAATATGACTGAGGTTTGATGGTGGTACCCTATGGCCTGGCAATATGACTGAGGTTTGATTCTGGATCCCTGTGGCCTGGGAACATGACATCTGTTTAGATTGTGGAATACTGTGCCCCGGGAACCTGACTGAGCCTTGGTTCTGGAACCCTGTGGACTGGGAACTTGACTGACGTTTTATTCTGGAACCCTGTGTCCTGGGAACATGACATGGGTGGATTCTGGAACCCTGAGGCCTGGGACCATGAAATCTGTTTAGATTGTGGAATACTGTGGCCTGGGAACTTGACTGAGCCTTGGTTCTGGAAACCTGTGGACTGGGAATATGACTGAGGTTTTATTCTGGAACCCTGTAGCCTGGGAACATAACTGAGGATTCACTTTGGAACGCTGTGGCCCAGGAACATGACATGGGTGGATTCTGGAAACCTGAGGCCTTGGAACATGACATCTGTTTAGATTGTGGAATACTGTGGCCCGGGAACCTGACTGAGCCTTGGTTCTGGAACCCTGTGGACTGGGAACATGACTGAGATTTTATTCTGGAACCCTGTAGCCTGGGAACATAACTGAGGATTGATTCTGGAACCCTGTGGCCTGGGAACATGACATCGGTGGATTCTGGAACTCTGTGGCCTGGGAACCTGCGAACGGTTTGACTCTGGTACCCTGTGGCCTGGGAACATGTCTGAGGTTTGATGGTGGAAACCTGTGGCCTGGCAACATGACTGAGGATTGATTCTGGAAGACTGTGGCCAGGGAACATGATATCTGGTTGATTCTGGAAACCTGTGTCCTGGGAACAAGACTGAAGTTTGATTCTGGAACCCTGTGGCCTGGGAACATGACTGAGGTTTGTTTCTGAAGCCTGTTCCCTGGGAACATGACTGCGGTTTGATTCTGGACACCTGTGTCCTGGGAACAAGACTGAGGTTTGACTCTGCAACCCTGTGGCTTGGGAACATGACTGAGGTTTGTTTCTGGAAGCCTCTTCTCTGGGAACATGACTGAGGTTTGATTCTGGACACCTGTGTCCTGGGAACATGACTGAGGTTTGATTGTTGAAACCTGTGGCCTTCGAACATGACTCAGGTTGATTCTGGAACCATGTGTCCTGGGAATATGACTGAGGTTTGATTCTGGAAAACTTTGTCCTGGGAAAATGACTGAGGTTTCATTGTGGAAACATGTGGCCTGGGATCATGACTGAGGTTTGATGGTGGAACACTCTGGCCTGGGAACATGACTGAGGCTTGATGGTGGAACCGTGTCCTGGCAAAAGGACTGAGGTTTGATTGTGGAACCCTCTGGCCTTGGAATATGACTGAGGTTTAATTGTGGAACCCTGTGGCCTGGGAACATGACTGGGATTTGATTTCTGAAACCTGTGTCCAGGGAACATGACTGAGGTTTTATTCTGGAACCCTGTGTCCTGGGAACACGACTGAGGTTTGATTCTGGAACCATGTGGCCTGGGAATATGACTGAGGTTTGATTCTGGAAACCATTGGCCTGGGAACGTGACTGATGTTAGAATGTGGAATCCTGTGGCCTGGGAACATGACATCGGTTTGGATTCTGGTACCCTGTTGCCTGGGAACATGAAATCGGTTTGATTCTGTTAACCTGAGGTCTGGGAATATGACTGAGGTTTGATTGTGGTACCCTACGGCCTGGCAACATGACTGAGGTTTGATTCTGGATGCCTGTGGCCTGGGAACATGACATCTGTTTAGATTGTGGAATACTGTGCCCCGGGAAACTGACTGAGCCTTGGTTCTGGAACCCTGTGGACTGGGAACATGACTGAGGTTTTATTCTGGAACCCTGTAGCCTGGGACCATAACTGAGGATTCATTCTGGAACCCTGTGTCCTGGGCACATGAAAACGGTGCATTCTGGAACCCTGTGGACTAGGAACATGACTGAGGTTTTATTCTGGAACCTTGTAGCCTGGGAGCATAATTGAGGATTGATTCTGGAACCCTGTGGCCTGGGAACATGACATGGGTGGATTCTGGAACCCTGAGGCCTGGGAACATGACATCTGTTTAGACTGTGGAATACTGTGCCCTGGGAACGTGACTGAGCCTTGGTTCTGGAACCCTGTGGACTGGGAACATGACTGACGTTTTATTCTGGAACCCTGTAGCCTGGGAACATAACTGAGGATTGATTCTGGAACCCTGTGGCCTGGGAACATGACTGGGATTTGATTTCTGAAACCTGTGTCCAGGGAACATGACTGAGGTTTTATTCTGGAACCCTGTGTCCTGGGAACACGACTGAGGTTTGATTCTGGAACCATGTGGCCTGGGAATATGACTTAGGTTTGATTCTGGAAACCATTGGCCTGGGAACATGACTCATGTTAGAGTGTGGAATCCTGTGCCCTGGGAACATGACATCGGTTTGGATTCTGGTACCCTGTTGCCTGGAAACATGAAATCGGTTTGATTCTCGAAACCTTAGGCCTGGGAATATGACTGAGGTTTGATGGTGGTACCCTATGGCCTGGCAATATGACTGAGGTTTGATTCTGGATCCCTGTGGCCTGGGAACATGACATCTGTTTAGATTGTGGAATACTGTGCCCCGGGAACCTGACTGAGCCTTGGTTCTGGAACCCTGTGGACTGGGAACTTGACTGACGTTTTATTCTGGAACCCTGTGTCCTGGGAACATGACATGGGTGGATTCTGGAACCCTGAGGCCTGGAACCATGAAATCTGTTTAGATTGTGGAATACTGTGGCCTGGGAACTTGACTGAGCCTTGGTTCTGGAAACCTGTGGACTGGGAACATGACTGAGATTTTATTCTGGAACCCTGTAGCCTGGGAACATAACTGAGGATTGATTCTGGAACCCTGTGGCCTGGGAACATGACATCGGTGGATTCTGGAACCCTGTAGCCTGGGAACATAACTGAGGATTCACTTTGGAACCCTGTGGCCCAGGAACATGACATGGGTGGATTCTGGAAACCTGAGGCCTTGGAACATGACATCTGTTTAGATTGTGGAATACAGTGGCCCGGGAACCTGACTGAGCCTTGGTTCTGGAACCCTGTGGACTGGGAACATGACTGAGATTTTATTCTGGAACCCTGTAGCCTGGGAACATAACTGAGGATTGATTCTGGAACCCTGTGGCCTGGGAACATGACATCGGTGGATTCTGGAACACTGTGGCCTGGGAACCTGCGAACGGTTTGACTCTGGAACCCTGTGGCCTGGGAACATGTCTGAGGTTTGATGGTGGAAACCTGTGGTCTGGCAACATGACTGAGGATTGACTCTGGAAGACTGTGGCCAGGGAACATGATATCGGGTTGATTCTGGAAACCTGTGTCCTGGGAACAAGACTGAGGTTTGATTCTGGAACCCTGATGCCTGGGAAGTTGACTGAGGTTTGTTTCTGGAAGCCTGTTCCCTGGGAACATGACTGCGGTTTGATTCTGGACACCTTTGTCCTGGGAACAAGACTGAGGTTTGATTCTGCAGCCCTGTGGCTTGGGAACATGACTGAGGTTTGTTTCTGGAAGCCTGTTCTCTGGGAACATGACTGAGGTTTGATTCTGGACACCTGTGTCCTGGGAACATGACTGAGGTTTGATTGTTGAAACCTGTGGCCTTCGAACATGACTCAGGTTGATTCTGGAACCATGTGTCCTGGGAATATGACTGAGGTTTGATTCTGGAAACCTTTGTCCTGGGAAAATGACTGAGGTTTCATTGTGGAAACAGGTGGCCTGGGATCATGACTGAGGTTTGATGGTGGAACACTCTGGCCTGGCAAAATGACTGAGGCTTGATTCTGGAGCCCTGTTTACTGGGAACATGACTGAGGTTTGATGGCAGAAACCTGTGGACTGGCAACATGACTGAGGTTTGATTTGGAACCCTGTGCACGGGGACCATGACTGAGGCCTGATACTGGAACCCCGTGGCATGGGAACATGACATTGGTTTGATTCTGGAACCCTGTTTACTGGGAACATGACTGAGGTTTCATGGTTGAATCCTGTGGCCTGGCAACATGATTGAGGTTTGATAGTGGAACCCTCAGGCTTGGGAACATGAGTGAGGCTTGATGGTGGAACCCTGTGGCCTGGCAATATGCCTGAGGTTTGATGGTGGAACCCTGTGGCTTGGCAAGATGACTTAGTTTTGATTGTGGAACACTCTGGCCTGGGAACATGACTGAGGCTTGATAGTGGAACCGTGTCCTGGCAAAAGGACTGAGGTTTGATTGTGGAACCCTCTGGCCTGGGAATATGACTGAGGTTTAATTGTGGAACCCTGTGGCCTGGGAACATGACTGGGATTTGATTTCTGAAACCTGTGTCCAGGGAACATGACTGAGGTTTTATTCTGGAACCCTGTGACCTGGGAACACGACTGAGGTTTGATTCTGGAACCATGTGGCCTGGGAATATGACTTAGGTTTGATTCTGGAAACCATTGGCCTGGGAACATGACTGATGTTAGAGTGTGGAATCCTGTGCCCTGGGAACATGACATCGGTTTGGATTCTGGTACCCTGTTGCCTGGAAACATGAAATCGGTTTGATTCTGGAAACCTTAGGCCTGGGAATATGACTGAGGTTTGATGGCGGTACCCTATGGCCTGGCAATATGACTGAGGTTTGATTCTGGATCCCTGTGGCCTGGGAACATGACATCTGTATAGATTGTGAAATACTGTGCCCCGGGAACCTGACTGAGCCTTGGTTCTGGAACCCTGTGGACTGGGAACTTGACTGACGTTTTATTCTGGAACCCTGTGTCCTGGGAACATGACATGGGTGGATTCTGGAACCCTGAGGCCTGGGAACATGAAATCTGTTTAGATTGTGGAATACTGTGGCCTGGGAACTTGACTGAGCCTTGGTTCTGGAAACCTGTGGACTGGGAATATGACTGAGGTTTTATTCTGGAACCCTGTAGCCTGGGAACATAACTGAGGATTCACTTTGGAACCCTGTGGCCCAGGAACATGACATGGGTGGATTCTGGAAACCTGAGGCCTTGGAACATGACATCTGTTTAGATTGTGGAATACTGTGGCCCGGGAACCTGACTGAGCCTTGGTTCTGGAACCCTGTGGACTGGGAACATGACTGAGATTTTATTCTGGAACCCTGTAGCCTGGGAACATAACTGAGGATTGATTCTGGAACCCTGTGGCCTGGGAACATGACATCGGTGGATTCTGGAACTCTGTGGCCTGGGAACCTGCGAACGGTTTGACTCTGGTACCCTGTGGCCTGGGAACATGTCTGAGGTTTGATGGTCGAAACCTGTGGCCTGGCAACATGACTGAGGATTGATTCTGGAAGACTGTGGCCAGAGAACATGATATCTGGTTGATTCTTGAAACCTGTGTCCTGGGAACAAGACTGAAGTTTGATTCTGGAACCCTGTGGCCTGGGAACATGACTGAGGTTTGTTTCTGGAAGCCTGTTCCCTGGGAACATGACTGTGGTTTGATTCTGGACACCTGTGTCCTGGGAACAAGACTGAGGTTTGACTCTGCAACCCTGTGGCTTGGGAACATGACTGAGGTTTGTTTCTATAAGCCTCTTCTCTGGGAACATGACTGAGGTTTGATTCTGGACACCTGTGTCCTGGGAACATGACTGAGGTTTGATTGTTGAAACCTGTGGCCTTCGAACATGACTCAGGTTGATTCTGGAACCATGTGTCCTGGGAATATGACTGAGGTTTGATTCTGGAAAACTTTGTCCTGGGAAAATGACTGAGGTTTCATTGTGGAAACATGTGGCCTGGGATCATGACTGAGGTTTGATGGTGGAACACTCTGGCCTGGGAACATGACTGAGGCTTGATGGTGGAACCGTGTCCTGGCAAAAGGACTGAGGTTTGATTGTGGAGCCCTCTGGCCTGGGAATATGACTGAGGTTTAATTGTGGAACCCTGTGGCCTGGGAACATGACTGGGATTTGATTTCTGAAACCTGTGTCCAGGCAACATGACTGAGGTTTTATTCTGGAACCCTGTGTCCTGGGAACACGACTGAGGTTTGATTCTGGAACCATGTGGCCTGGGAATATGACTGAGGTTTGATTCTGGAAACCATTGGCCTGGGAACATGACTGATGTTAGAATGTGGAATTCTGTGGCCTGGGAACATGACATCGGTTTGGATTCTGGTACCCTGTTGCCTGGGAACATGAAATCGGTTTGATTCTGTAAACCTGAGGTCTGGGAATATGACTGAGGTTTGATTGTGGTACCCTACGGCCTGGCAACATGACTGAGGTTTGATTCTGGATGCCTGTGGCCTGGGAACATGACTGAGGCATGATTCTGGAAACCTGTGGCCTGGGAACATGACATCTGTTTAGATTGTGGAATACTGTGCCCCGGGAACCTGACTGAGCCTTGGTTCTGGAACCCTGTGGCCTGGGAACATGACATCGGTGGATTCTGGAACCCTGTAGCCTGGGAACATAACTGAGGATTCACTTTGGAACCCTGTGGCCCAGGAACATGACATGGGTGGATTCTGGAAACCTGAGGCCTTGGAACATGACATCTGTTTAGATTGTGGAATACAGTGGCCCGGGAACCTGACTGAGCCTTGGTTCTGGAACCCTGTGGACTGGGAACATGACTGAGATTTTATTCTGGAACCCTGTAGCCTGGGAACATAACTGAGGATTGATTCTGGAACCCTGTGGCCTGGGAACATGACATCGGTGGATTCTGGAACACTGTGGCCTGGGAACCTGCGAACGGTTTGACTCTGGAACCCTGTGGCCTGGGAACATGTCTGAGGTTTGATGGTGGAAACCTGTGGTCTGGCAACATGACTGAGGATTGACTCTGGAAGACTGTGGCCAGGGAACATGATATCGGGTTGATTCTGGAAACCTGTGTCCTGGGAACAAGACTGAGGTTTGATTCTGGAACCCTGATGCCTGGGAACTTGACTGAGGTTTGTTTCTGGAAGCCTGTTCCCTGGGAACATGACTGCGGTTTGATTCTGGACACCTTTGTCCTGGGAACAAGACTGAGGTTTGATTCTGCAGCCCTGTGGCTTGGGAACATGACTGAGGTTTGTTTCTGGAAGCCTGTTCTCTGGGAACATGACTGAGGTTTGATTCTGGACACCTGTGTCCTGGGAACATGACTGAGGTTTGATTGTTGAAACCTGTGGCCTTCGAACATGACTCAGGTTGATTCTGGAACCATGTGTCCTGGGAATATGACTGAGGTTTGATTCTGGAAACCTTTGTCCTGGGAAAATGACTGAGGTTTCATTGTGGAAACAGGTGGCCTGGGATCATGACTGAGGTTTGATGGTGGAACACTCTGGCCTGGCAAAATGACTGAGGCTTGATTCTGGAGCCCTGTTTACTGGGAACATGACTGAGGTTTGATGGCAGAAACCTGTGGACTGGCAACATGACTGAGGTTTGATTTGGAACCCTGTGCACGGGGACCATGACTGAGGCCTGATACTGGAACCCCGTGGCATGGGAACATGACATTGGTTTGATTCTGGAACCCTGTTTACTGGGAACATGACTGAGGTTTCATGGTTGAATCCTGTGGCCTGGCAACATGATTGAGGTTTGATAGTGGAACCCTCAGGCTTGGGAACATGAGTGAGGCTTGATGGTGGAACCCTGTGGCCTGGCAATATGCCTGAGGTTTGATGGTGGAACCCTGTGGCTTGGCAAGATGACTTAGTTTTGATTGTGGAACACTCTGGCCTGGGAACATGACTGAGGCTTGATAGTGGAACCGTGTCCTGGCAAAAGGACTGAGGTTTGATTGTGGAACCCTCTGGCCTGGGAATATGACTGAGGTTTAATTGTGGAACCCTGTGGCCTGGGAACATGACTGGGATTTGATTTCTGAAACCTGTGTCCAGGGAACATGACTGAGGTTTTATTCTGGAACCCTGTGACCTGGGAACACGACTGAGGTTTGATTCTGGAACCATGTGGCCTGGGAATATGACTTAGGTTTGATTCTGGAAACCATTGGCCTGGGAACATGACTGATGTTAGAGTGTGGAATCCTGTGCCCTGGGAACATGACATCGGTTTGGATTCTGGTACCCTGTTGCCTGGAAACATGAAATCGGTTTGATTCTGGAAACCTTAGGCCTGGGAATATGACTGAGGTTTGATGGCGGTACCCTATGGCCTGGCAATATGACTGAGGTTTGATTCTGGATCCCTGTGGCCTGGGAACATGACATCTGTATAGATTGTGAAATACTGTGCCCCGGGAACCTGACTGAGCCTTGGTTCTGGAACCCTGTGGACTGGGAACTTGACTGATGTTTTATTCTGGAACCCTGTGTCCTGGGAACATGACATGGGTGGATTCTGGAACCCTGAGGCCTGGGAACATGAAATCTGTTTAGATTGTGGAATACTGTGGCCTGGGAACTTGACTGAGCCTTGGTTCTGGAAACCTGTGGACTGGGAATATGACTGAGGTTTTATTCTGGAACCCTGTAGCCTGGGAACATAACTGAGGATTCACTTTGGAACCCTGTGGCCCAGGAACATGACATGGGTGGATTCTGGAAACCTGAGGCCTTGGAACATGACATCTGTTTAGATTGTGGAATACTGTGGCCCGGGAACCTGACTGAGCCTTGGTTCTGGAACCCTGTGGACTGGGAACATGACTGAGATTTTATTCTGGAACCCTGTAGCCTGGGAACATAACTGAGGATTGATTCTGGAACCCTGTGGCCTGGGAACATGACATCGGTGGATTCTGGAACTCTGTGGCCTGGGAACCTGCGAACGGTTTGACTCTGGTACCCTGTGGCCTGGGAACATGTCTGAGGTTTGATGGTCGAAACCTGTGGCCTGGCAACATGACTGAGGATTGATTCTGGAAGACTGTGGCCAGAGAACATGATATCTGGTTGATTCTTGAAACCTGTGTCCTGGGAACAAGACTGAAGTTTGATTCTGGAACCCTGTGGCCTGGGAACATGACTGAGGTTTGTTTCTGGAAGCCTGTTCCCTGGGAACATGACTGCGGTTTGATTCTGGACACCTGTGTCCTGGGAACAAGACTGAGGTTTGACTCTGCAACCCTGTGGCTTGGGAACATGACTGAGGTTTGTTTCTATAAGCCTCTTCTCTGGGAACATGACTGAGGTTTGATTCTGGACACCTGTGTCCTGGGAACATGACTGAGGTTTGATTGTTGAAACCTGTGGCCTTCGAACATGACTCAGGTTGATTCTGGAACCATGTGTCCTGGGAATATGACTGAGGTTTGATTCTGGAAAACTTTGTCCTGGGAAAATGACTGAGGTTTCATTGTGGAAACATGTGGCCTGGGATCATGACTGAGGTTTGATGGTGGAACACTCTGGCCTGGGAACATGACTGAGGCTTGATGGTGGAACCGTGTCCTGGCAAAAGGACTGAGGTTTGATTGTGGAGCCCTCTGGCCTGGGAATATGACTGAGGTTTAATTGTGGAACCCTGTGGCCTGGGAACATGACTGGGATTTGATTTCTGAAACCTGTGTCCAGGCAACATGACTGAGGTTTTATTCTGGAACCCTGTGTCCTGGGAACACGACTGAGGTTTGATTCTGGAACCATGTGGCCTGGGAATATGACTGAGGTTTGATTCTGGAAACCATTGGCCTGGGAACATGACTGATGTTAGAATGTGGAATTCTGTGGCCTGGGAACATGACATCGGTTTGGATTCTGGTACCCTGTTGCCTGGGAACATGAAATCGGTTTGATTCTGTAAACCTGAGGTCTGGGAATATGACTGAGGTTTGATTGTGGTACCCTACGGCCTGGCAACATGACTGAGGTTTGATTCTGGATGCCTGTGGCCTGGGAACATGACTGAGGCATGATTCTGGAAACCTGTGGCCTGGGAACATGACATCTGTTTAGATTGTGGAATACTGTGCCCCGGGAACCTGACTGAGCCTTGGTTCTGGAACCCTGTGGACTGGGAACTTGACTGACGTTTTATTCTGGAACCCTGTGTCCTGGGAACATGACATGGGTGGATTCTGGAACCCTGAGGCCTGGGACCATGAAATCTGTTTAGATTGTGGAATACTGTGGCCTGGGAACTTGACTGAGCCTTGGTTCTGGAAACCTGTGGACTGGGAATATGACTGAGGTTTTATTCTGGAACCCTGTAGCCTGGGAACATAACTGAGGATTCACTTTGGAACCCTGTGGCCCAGGAACATGACATGGGTGGATTCTGGAAACCTGAGGCCTTGGAACATGACATCTGTTTAGATTGTGGAATACAGTGGCCCGGGAACCTGACTGAGCCTTGGTTCTGGAACCCTGTGGACTGGGAACATGACTGAGATTTTATTCTGGAACCCTGTAGCCTGGGAACATAACTGAGGATTGATTCTGGAACCCTGTGGCCTGGGAACATGACATCGGTGGATTCTGGAACTCTGTGGCCTGGGAACCTGCGAACGGTTTGACTCTGGTACCCTGTGGCCTGGGAACATGTCTGAGGTTTGATGGTGGAAACCTGTGGCCTGGCAACATGACTGAGGATTGATTCTGGAAGACTGTGGCCAGGGAACATGATATCTGGTTGATTCTGGAAACCTGTGTCCTGGGAACAAGACTGAAGTTTGATTCTGGAACCCTGTGGCCTGGGAACATGACTGAGGTTTGTTTCTGAAGCCTGTTCCCTGGGAACATGACTGCGGTTTGATTCTGGACACCTGTGTCCTGGGAACAAGACTGAGGTTTGACTCTGCAACCCTGTGGCTTGGGAACATGACTGAGGTTTGTTTCTGGAAGCCTCTTCTCTGGGAACATGACTGAGGTTTGATTCTGGACACCTGTGTCCTGGGAACATGACTGAGGTTTGATTGTTGAAACCTGTGGCCTTCGAACATGACTCAGGTTGATTCTGGATCCATGTGTCCTGGGAATATGACTGAGGTTTGATTCTGGAAAACTTTGTCCTGGGAAAATGACTGAGGTTTCATTGTGGAAACATGTGGCCTGGGATCATGACTGAGGTTTGATGGTGGAACACTCTGGCCTGGGAACATGACTGAGGCTTGATGGTGGAACCGTGTCCTGGCAAAAGGACTGAGGTTTGATTGTGGAGCCCTCTGGCCTGGGAATATGACTGAGGTTTAATTGTGGAACCCTGTGGCCTGGGAACATGACTGGGATTTGATTTCTGAAACCTGTGTCCAGGGAACATGACTGAGGTTTTATTCTGGAACCCTGTGTCCTGGGAACACGACTGAGGTTTGATTCTGGAACCATGTGGCCTGGGAATATGACTGAGGTTTGATTCTGGAAACCATTGGCCTGGGAACATGACTGATGTTAGAATGTGGAATCCTGTGGCCTGGGAACATGACATCGGTTTGGATTCTGGTACCCTGTTGCCTGGGAACATGAAATCGGTTTGATTCTGTAAACCTGAGGTCTGGGAATATGACTGAGGTTTGATTGTGGTACCCTACGGCCTGGCAACATGACTGAGGTTTGATTCTGGATGCCTGTGGCCTGGGAACATGACATCTGTTTAGATTGTGGAATACTGTGCCCCGGGAAACTGACTGAGCCTTGGTTCTGGAACCCTGTGGACTGGGAACATGACTGAGGTTTTATTCTGGAACCCTGTAGCCTGGGACCATAACTGAGGATTCATTCTGGAACCCTGTGTCCTGGGCACATGAAAACGGTGGATTCTGGAACCCTGTGGACTAGGAACATGACTGAGGTTTTATTCTGGAACCTTGTAGCCTGGGAGCATAACTGAGGATTGATTCTGGAACCCTCTGGCCTGGGAACATGACATGGGTGGATTCTGGAACCCTGAGGCCTGGGAACATGACATCTGTTTAGGCTGTGGAATACTGTGCCCTGGGAACGTGACTGAGCCTTGGTTCTGGAACCCTGTGGACTGGGAACATGACTGACGTTTTATTCTGTAACCCTGTAGCCTGGGAACATAACTGAGGATTGATTCTGGAACCCTGTGGCCTGGGAACATGACTGGGATTTGATTTCTGAAACCTGTGTCCAGGGAAAATGACTGAGGTTTTATTCTGGAACCCTGTGTCCTGGGAACACGACTGAGGTTTGATTCTGGAACCATGTGGCCTGGGAATATGACTTAGGTTTGATTCTGGAAACCATTGGCCTGGGAACATGACTGATGTTAGAGTGTGGAATCCTGTGCCCTGGGAACATGACATCGGTTTGGATTCTGGTACCCTGTTGCCTGGAAACATGAAATCGGTTTGATTCTGGAAACCTTAGGCCTGGGAATATGACTGAGGTTTGATGGTGGTACCCTATGGCTTGGCAATATGACTGAGGTTTGATTCTGGATCCCTGTGGCCTGGGAACATGACATCTGTTTAGATTGTGGAATACTGTGCCCCGGGAACCTGACTGAGCCTTGGTTCTGGAACCCTGTGGACTGGGAACTTGACTGACGTTTTATTCTGGAACCCTGTGTCCTGGGAACATGACATGGGTGGATTCTGGAACCCTGAGGCCTGGGACCATGAAATCTGTTTAGATTGTGGAATACTGTGGCCTGGGAACTTGACTGAGCCTTGGTTCTGGAAACCTGTGGACTGGGAATATGACTGAGGTTTTATTCTGGAACCCTGTAGCCTGGGAACATAACTGAGGATTCACTTTGGAACGCTGTGGCCCAGGAACATGACATGGGTGGATTCTGGAAACCTGAGGCCTTGGAACATGACATCTGTTTAGATTGTGGAATACTGTGGCCCGGGAAACTGACTGAGCCTTGGTTCTGGAACCCTGTGGACTGGGAACATGACTGAGATTTTATTCTGGAACCCTGTAGCCTGGGAACATAACTGAGGATTGATTCTGGAACCCTGTGGCCTGGGAACATGACATCGGTGGATTCTGGAACTCTGTGGCCTGGGAACCTGCGAACGGTTTGACTCTGGTACCCTGTGGCCTGGGAACATGTCTGAGGTTTGATGGTGGAAACCTGTGGCCTGGCAACATGACTGAGGATTGATTCTGGAAGACTGTGGCCAGGGAACATGATATCTGGTTGATTCTGGAAACCTGTGTCCTGGGAACAAGACTGAAGTTTGATTCTGGAACCCTGTGGCCTGGGAACATGACTGAGGTTTGTTTCTGAAGCCTGTTCCCTGGGAACATGACTGCGGTTTGATTCTGGACACCTGTGTCCTGGGAACAAGACTGAGGTTTGACTCTGCAACCCTGTGGCTTGGGAACATGACTGAGGTTTGTTTCTGGAAGCCTCTTCTCTGGGAACATGACTGAGCTTTGATTCTGGACACCTGTGTCCTGGGAACATGACTGAGGTTTGATTGATGAAACCTGTGGCCTTCGAACATGACTCAGGTTGATTCTGGAACCATGTGTCCTGGGAATATGACTGAGGTTTGATTCTGGAAAACTTTGTCCTGGGAAAATGACTGAGGTTTCATTGTGGAAACATGTGGCCTGGGATCATGACTGAGGTTTGATGGTGGAACACTCTGGCCTGGGAACATGACTGAGGCTTGATGGTGGAACCGTGTCCTGGCAAAAGGACTGAGGTTTGATTGTGGAGCCCTCTGGCCTGGGAATATGACTGAGGTTTAATTGTGGAACCCTGTGGCCTGGGAACATGACTGGGATTTGATTTCTGAAACCTGTGTCCAGGTAACATGACTGAGGTTTTATTCTGGAACCCTGTGTCCTGGGAACACGACTGAGGTTTGATTCTGGAACCATGTGGCCTGGGAATATGACTGAGGTTTGATTCTGGAAACCATTGGCCTGGGAACATGACTGATGTTAGAATGTGGAATCCTGTGGCCTGGGAACATGACATCGGTTTGGATTCTGGTACCCTGTTGCCTGGGAACATGAAATCGGTTTGATTCTGTAAACCTGAGGTCTGGGAATATGACTGAGGTTTGATTGTGGTACCCTACGGCCTGGCAACATGACTGAGGTTTGATTCTGGATGCCTGTGGCCTGGGAACATGACATCTGTTTAGATTGTGGAATACTGTGCCCCGGGAAACTGACTGAGCCTTGGTTCTGGAACCCTGTGGACTGGGAACATGACTGAGGTTTTATTCTGGAACCCTGTAGCCTGGGACCATAACTGAGGATTCATTCTGGAACCCTGTGTCCTGGGCACATGAAAACGGTGGATTCTGGAACCCTGTGGACTAGGAACATGACTGAGGTTTTATTCTGGAACCTTGTAGCCTGGGAGCATAATTGAGGATTGATTCTGGAACCCTGTGGCCTGGGAACATGACATGGGTGGATTCTGGAACCCTGAGGCCTGGGAACATGACATCTGTTTAGACTGTGGAATACTGTGCCCTGGGAACGTGACTGAGCCTTGGTTCTGGAACCCTGTGGACTGGGAACATGACTGACGTTTTATTCTGGAACCCTGTAGCCTGGGAACATAACTGAGGATTGATTCTGGAACCCTGTGGCCTGGGAACATGACTGGGATTTGATTTCTGAAACCTGTGTCCAGGGAACATGACTGAGGTTTTATTCTGGAACCCTGTGTCCTGGGAACACGACTGAGGTTTGATTCTGGAACCATGTGGCCTGGGAATATGACTTAGGTTTGATTCTGGAAACCATTGGCCTGGGAACATGACTCATGTTAGAGTGTGGAATCCTGTGCCCTGGGAACATGACATCGGTTTGGATTCTGGTACCCTGTTGCCTGGAAACATGAAATCGGTTTGATTCTCGAAACCTTAGGCCTGGGAATATGACTGAGGTTTGATGGTGGTACCCTATGGCCTGGCAATATGACTGAGGTTTGATTCTGGATCCCTGTGGCCTGGGAACATGACATCTGTTTAGATTGTGGAATACTGTGCCCCGGGAACCTGACTGAGCCTTGGTTCTGGAACCCTGTGGACTGGGAACTTGACTGACGTTTTATTCTGGAACCCTGTGTCCTGGGAACATGACATGGGTGGATTCTGGAACCCTGAGGCCTGGAACCATGAAATCTGTTTAGATTGTGGAATACTGTGGCCTGGGAACTTGACTGAGCCTTGGTTCTGGAAACCTGTGGACTGGGAACATGACTGAGATTTTATTCTGGAACCCTGTAGCCTGGGAACATAACTGAGGATTGATTCTGGAACCCTGTGGCCTGGGAACATGACATCGGTGGATTCTGGAACCCTGTAGCCTGGGAACATAACTGAGGATTCACTTTGGAACCCTGTGGCCCAGGAACATGACATGGGTGGATTCTGGAAACCTGAGGCCTTGGAACATGACATCTGTTTAGATTGTGGAATACAGTGGCCCGGGAACCTGACTGAGCCTTGGTTCTGGAACCCTGTGGACTGGGAACATGACTGAGATTTTATTCTGGAACCCTGTAGCCTGGGAACATAACTGAGGATTGATTCTGGAACCCTGTGGCCTGGGAACATGACATCGGTGGATTCTGGAACTCTGTGGCCTGGGAACCTGCGAACGGTTTGACTCTGGTACCCTGTGGCCTGGGAACATGTCTGAGGTTTGATGGTGGAAACCTGTGGCCTGGCAACATGACTGAGGATTGATTCTGGAAGACTGTGGCCAGGGAACATGATATCTGGTTGATTCTGGAAACCTGTGTCCTGGGAACAAGACTGAAGTTTGATTCTGGAACCCTGTGGCCTGGGAACATGACTGAGGTTTGTTTCTGAAGCCTGTTCCCTGGGAACATGACTGCGGTTTGATTCTGGACACCTGTGTCCTGGGAACAAGACTGAGGTTTGACTCTGCAACCCTGTGGCTTGGGAACATGACTGAGGTTTGTTTCTGGAAGCCTCTTCTCTGGGAACATGACTGAGGTTTGATTCTGGACACCTGTGTCCTGGGAACATGACTGAGGTTTGATTGTTGAAACCTGTGGCCTTCGAACATGACTCAGGTTGATTCTGGAACCATGTGTCCTGGGAATATGACTGAGGTTTGATTCTGGAAAACTTTGTCCTGGGAAAATGACTGAGGTTTCATTGTGGAAACATGTGGCCTGGGATCATGACTGAGGTTTGATGGTGGAACCCTCTGGCCTGGGAATATGACTGAGGTTTAATTGTGGAACCCTGTGGCCTGGGAACATGACTGGGATTTGATTTCTGAAACCTGTGTCCAGGGAATATGACTGAGGTTTTATTCTGGAACCCTGTGTCCTGGGAACACGACTGAGGTTTGATTCTGGAACCATGTGGCCTGGGAATATGACTGAGGTTTGATTCTGGAAACCATTGGCCTGGGAACATGACTGATGTTAGAATGTGGAATCCTGTGGCCTGGGAACATGACATCGGTTTGGATTCTGGTACCCTGTTGCCTGGGAACATGAAATCGGTTTGATTCTGTAAACCTGAGGTCTGGGAATATGACTGAGGTTTGATTGTGGTAACCTATGGCCTGGCAACATGACTGAGGTTTGATTCTGGATGCCTGTGGCCTGGGAACATGACATCTGTTTAGATTGTGGAATACTGTGCCCCGGGAAACTGACTGAGCCTTGGTTCTGGAACCCTGTGGACTGGGAACATGACTGAGGTTTTATTCTGGAACCCTGTAGCCTGGGACCATAACTGAGGATTCATTCTGGAACCCTGTGTCCTGGGCACATGAAAATGGTGGATTCTGGAACCCTGTGGACTAGAAACATGACTGAGGTTTTATTCTGGAACCTTGTAGCCTGGGAGCATAACTGAGGATTGATTCTGGAACCCTCTGGCCTGGGAACATGACATGGGTGGATTCTGGAACCCTGAGGCCTGGGAACATGACATCTGTTTAGGCTGTGGAATACTGTGCCCTGGGAACGTGACTGAGCCTTGGTTCTGGAACCCTGTGGACTGGGAACATGACTGACGTTTTATTCTGTAACCCTGTAGCCTGGGAACATAACTGAGGATTGATTCTGGAACCCTGTGGCCTGGGAACATGACTGGGATTTGATTTCTGAAACCTGTGTCCAGGGAAAATGACTGAGGTTTTATTCTGGAACCCTGTGTCCTGGGAACACGACTGAGGTTTGATTCTGGAACCATGTGGCCTGGGAATATGACTTAGGTTTGATTCTGGAAACCATTGGCCTGGGAACATGACTGATGTTAGAGTGTGGAATCCTGTGCCCTGGGAACATGACATCGGTTTGGATTCTGGTACCCTGTTGCCTGGAAACATGAAATCGGTTTGATTCTGGAAACCTTAGGCCTGGGAATATGACTGAGGTTTGATGGTGGTACTCTATGGCTTGGCAATATGACTGAGGTTTGATTCTGGATCCCTGTGGCCTGGGAACATGACATCTGTTTATATTGTGGAATACTGTGCCCCGGGAACCTGACTGAGCCTTGGTTCTGGAACCCTGTGGACTGGGAACTTGACTGACGTTTTATTCTGGAACCCTGTGTCCTGGGAACATGACATGGGTGGATTCTGGAACCCTGAGGCCTGGGACCATGAAATCTGTTTAGATTATGGAATACTGTTGCCTGGGAACTTGACTGAGCCTTGGTTCTGGAAACCTGTGGACTGGGAATATGACTGAGGTTTTATTCTGGAACCCTGTAGCCTGGGAACATAACTGAGGATTCACTTTGGAACGCTGTGGCCCAGGAACATGACATGGGTGGATTCTGGAAACCTGAGGCCTTGGAACATGACATCTGTTTAGATTGTGGAATACTGTGGCCCGGGAAACTGACTGAGCCTTGGTTCTGGAACCCTGTGGACTGGGAACATGACTGAGATTTTATTCTGGAACCCTGTAGCCTGGGAACATAACTGAGGATTGATTCTGGAACCCTGTGGCCTGGGAACATGACATCGGTGGATTCTGGAACTCTGTGGCCTGGGAACCTGCGAACGGTTTGACTCTGGTACCCTGTGGCCTGGGAACATGTCTGAGGTTTGATGGTGGAAACCTGTGGCCTGGCAACATGACTGAGGATTGATTCTGGAAGACTGTGGCCAGGGAACATGATATCTGGTTGATTCTGGAAACCTGTGTCCTGGGAACAAGACTGAAGTTTGATTCTGGAACCCTGTGGCCTGGGAACATGACTGAGGTTTGTTTCTGAAGCCTGTTCCCTGGGAACATGACTGCGGTTTGATTCTGGACACCTGTGTCCTGGGAACAAGACTCAGGTTTGACTCTGCAACCCTGTGGCTTGGGAACATGACTGAGGTTTGTTTCTGGAAGCCTCTTCTCTGGGAACATGACTGAGCTTTGATTCTGGACACCTGTGTCCTGGGAACATGACTGAGGTTTGATTGATGAAACCTGTGGCCTTCGAACATGACTCAGGTTGATTCTGGAACCATGTGTCCTGGGAATATGACTGAGGTTTGATTCTGGAAAACTTTGTCCTGGGAAAATGACTGAGGTTTCATTGTGGAAACATGTGGCCTGGGATCATGACTGAGGTTTGATGGTGGAACACTCTGGCCTGGGAACATGACTGAGGCTTGATGGTGGAACCGTGTCCTGGCAAAAGGACTGAGGTTTGATTGTGGAGCCCTCTGGCCTGGGAATATGACTGAGGTTTAATTGTGGAACCCTGTGGCCTGGGAACATGACTGGGATTTGATTTCTGAAACCTGTGTCCAGGGAACATGACTGAGGTTTTATTCTGGAACCCTGTGTCCTGGGAACACGACTGAGGTTTGATTCTGGAACCATGTGGCCTGGGAATATGACTGAGGTTTGATTCTGGAAACCATTGGCCTGGGAACATGACTGATGTTAGAATGTGGAATCCTGTGGCCTGGGAACATGACATCGGTTTGGATTCTGGTACCCTGTTGCCTGGGAACATGAAATCGGTTTGATTCTGTAAACCTGAGGTCTGGGAATATGACTGAGGTTTGATTGTGGTACCCTACGGCCTGGCAACATGACTGAGGTTTGATTCTGGATGCCTGTGGCCTGGGAACATGACATCTGTTTAGATTGTGGAATACTGTGCCCCGGGAAACTGACTGAGCCTTGGTTCTGGAACCCTGTGGACTGGGAACATGACTGAGGTTTTATTCTGGAACCCTGTAGCCTGGGACCATAACTGAGGATTCATTCTGGAACCCTGTGTCCTGGGCACATGAAAACGGTGGATTCTGGAACCCTGTGGACTAGGAACATGACTGAGGTTTTATTCTGGAACCTTGTAGCCTGGGAGCATAATTGAGGATTGATTCTGGAACCCTGTGGCCTGGGAACATGACATGGGTGGATTCTGGAACCCTGAGGCCTGGGAACATGACATCTGTTTAGACTGTGGAATACTGTGCCCTGGGAACGTGACTGAGCCTTGGTTCTGGAACCCTGTGGACTGGGAACATGACTGACGTTTTATTCTGGAACCCTGTAGCCTGGGAACATAACTGAGGATTGATTCTGGAACCCTGTGGCCTGGGAACATGACTGGGATTTGATTTCTGAAACCTGTGTCCAGGGAACATGACTGAGGTTTTATTCTGGAACCCTGTGTCCTGGGAACACGACTGAGGTTTGATTCTGGAACCATGTGGCCTGGGAATATGACTTAGGTTTGATTCTGGAAACCATTGGCCTGGGAACATGACTCATGTTAGAGTGTGGAATCCTGTGCCCTGGGAACATGACATCGGTTTGGATTCTGGTACCCTGTTGCCTGGAAACATGAAATCGGTTTGATTCTCGAAACCTTAGGCCTGGGAATATGACTGAGGTTTGATGGTGGTACCCTATGGCCTGGCAATATGACTGAGGTTTGATTCTGGATCCCTGTGGCCTGGGAACATGACATCTGTTTAGATTGTGGAATACTGTGCCCCGGGAACCTGACTGAGCCTTGGTTCTGGAACCCTGTGGACTGGGAACTTGACTGACGTTTTATTCTGGAACCCTGTGTCCTGGGAACATGACATGGGTGGATTCTGGAACCCTGAGGCCTGGAACCATGAAATCTGTTTAGATTGTGGAATACTGTGGCCTGGGAACTTGACTGAGCCTTGGTTCTGGAAACCTGTGGACTGGGAACATGACTGAGATTTTATTCTGGAACCCTGTAGCCTGGGAACATAACTGAGGATTGATTCTGGAACCCTGTGGCCTGGGAACATGACATCGGTGGATTCTGGAACCCTGTAGCCTGGGAACATAACTGAGGATTCACTTTGGAACCCTGTGGCCCAGGAACATGACATGGGTGGATTCTGGAAACCTGAGGCCTTGGAACATGACATCTGTTTAGATTGTGGAATACAGTGGCCCGGGAACCTGACTGAGCCTTGGTTCTGGAACCCTGTGGACTGGGAACATGACTGAGATTTTATTCTGGAACCCTGTAGCCTGGGAACATAACTGAGGATTGATTCTGGAACCCTGTGGCCTGGGAACATGACATCGGTGGATTCTGGAACTCTGTGGCCTGGGAACCTGCGAACGGTTTGACTCTGGTACCCTGTGGCCTGGGAACATGTCTGAGGTTTGATGGTGGAAACCTGTGGCCTGGCAACATGACTGAGGATTGATTCTGGAAGACTGTGGCCAGGGAACATGATATCTGGTTGATTCTGGAAACCTGTGTCCTGGGAACAAGACTGAAGTTTGATTCTGGAACCCTGTGGCCTGGGAACATGACTGAGGTTTGTTTCTGAAGCCTGTTCCCTGGGAACATGACTGCGGTTTGATTCTGGACACCTGTGTCCTGGGAACAAGACTGAGGTTTGACTCTGCAACCCTGTGGCTTGGGAACATGACTGAGGTTTGTTTCTGGAAGCCTCTTCTCTGGGAACATGACTGAGGTTTGATTCTGGACACCTGTGTCCTGGGAACATGACTGAGGTTTGATTGTTGAAACCTGTGGCCTTCGAACATGACTCAGGTTGATTCTGGAACCATGTGTCCTGGGAATATGACTGAGGTTTGATTCTGGAAAACTTTGTCCTGGGAAAATGACTGAGGTTTCATTGTGGAAACATGTGGCCTGGGATCATGACTGAGGTTTGATGGTGGAACCCTCTGGCCTGGGAATATGACTGAGGTTTAATTGTGGAACCCTGTGGCCTGGGAACATGACTGGGATTTGATTTCTGAAACCTGTGTCCAGGGAATATGACTGAGGTTTTATTCTGGAACCCTGTGTCCTGGGAACACGACTGAGGTTTGATTCTGGAACCATGTGGCCTGGGAATATGACTGAGGTTTGATTCTGGAAACCATTGGCCTGGGAACATGACTGATGTTAGAATGTGGAATCCTGTGGCCTGGGAACATGACATCGGTTTGGATTCTGGTACCCTGTTGCCTGGGAACATGAAATCGGTTTGATTCTGTAAACCTGAGGTCTGGGAATATGACTGAGGTTTGATTGTGGTACCCTATGGCCTGGCAACATGACTGAGGTTTGATTCTGGATGCCTGTGGCCTGGGAACATGACATCTGTTTAGATTGTGGAATACTGTGCCCCGGGAAACTGACTGAGCCTTGGTTCTGGAACCCTGTGGACTGGGAACATGACTGAGGTTTTATTCTGGAACCGTGTAGCCTGGGACCATAACTGAGGATTCATTCTGGAACCCTGTGTCCTGGGCACATGAAAACGGTGGATTCTGGAACCCTGTGGACTAGAAACATGACTGAGGTTTTATTCTGGAACCTTGTAGCCTGGGAGCATAACTGAGGATTGATTCTGGAACCCTCTGGCCTGGGAACATGACATGGGTGGATTCTGGAACCCTGAGGCCTGGGAACATGACATCTGTTTAGGCTGTGGAATACTGTGCCCTGGGAACGTGACTGAGCCTTGGTTCTGGAACCCTGTGGACTGGGAACATGACTGACGTTTTATTCTGTAACCCTGTAGCCTGGGAACATAACTGAGGATTGATTCTGGAACCCTGTGGCCTGGGAACATGACTGGGATTTGATTTCTGAAACCTGTGTCCAGGGAAAATGACTGAGGTTTTATTCTGGAACCCTGTGTCCTGGGAACACGACTGAGGTTTGATTCTGGGACCATGTGGCCTGGGAATATGACTTAGGTTTGATTCTGGAAACCATTGGCCTGGGAACATGACTGATGTTAGAGTGTGGAATCCTGTGCCCTGGGAACATGACATCGGTTTGGATTCTGGTACCCTGTTGCCTGGAAACATGAAATCGGTTTGATTCTGGAAACCTTAGGCCTGGGAATATGACTGAGGTTTGATGGTGGTACCCTATGGCTTGGCAATATGACTGAGGTTTGATTCTGGATCCCTGTGGCCTGGGAACATGACATCTGTTTAGATTGTGGAATACTGTACCCCGGGAAACTGACTGAGCCTTGGTTCTGGAACCCTGTGGACTGGGAACTTGACTGACGTTTTATTCTGGAACCCTGTGTCCTGGGAACATGACATGGGTGGATTCTGGAACCCTGAGGCCTGGGACCATGAAATCTGTTTAGATTGTGGAATACTGTGGCCTGGGAACTTGACTGAGCCTTGGTTTTGGAAACCTGTGGACTGGGAATATGACTGAGGTTTTATTCTGGAACCCTGTAGCCTGGGAACATAACTGAGGATTCACTTTGGAACCCTTTGGCCCAGGAACATGACATGGGTGGATTCTGGAAACCTGAGGCCTTGGAACATGACATCTGTTTAGATTGTGGAATACTGTGGCCCGTGAACCTGACTGAGCCTTGGTTCTGGAACCCTGTGGACTGGGAACATGACTGAGATTTTATTCTGGAACCTTGTAGCCTGGGAACATAACTGAGGATTGATTCTGGAACCCTGTGGCCTGGGAACATGACATCGGTGGATTCTGGAACTCTGTGGCCTGGGAACCTGTGAACGGTTTGACTCTGGTACCCTGTGGCCTGGGAACATGTCTGAGGTTTGATGGTGGAAACCTGTGGCCTGGCAACATGACTGAGGATTGATTCTGGAAGACTGTGGCCAGGGAACATGATATCTGGTTGATTCTGGAAACCTGTGTCCTGGGAACAAGACTGAAGTTTGATTCTGGAACCCTGTGGCCTGGGAACATGACTGAGGTTTGTTTCTGAAGCCTGTTCCCTGGGAACATGACTGCGGTTTGATTCTGGACACCTGTGTCCTGGGAACAAGACTGAGGTTTGACTCTGCAACCCTGTGGCTTGGGAACATGACTGAGGTTTGTTTCTGGAAGCCTCTTCTCTGGGAACATGACTGAGCTTTGATTCTGGACACCTGTGTCCTGGGAACATGACTGAGGTTTGATTGTTGAAACCTGTGGCCTTCGAACATGACTCAGGTTGATTCTGGATCCATGTGTCCTGGGAATATGACTGAGGTTTGATTCTGGAAAACTTTGTCCTGGGAAAATGACTGAGGTTTCATTGTGGAAACATGTGGCCTGGGATCATGACTGAGGTTTGATGGTGGAACACTCTGGCCTGGGAACATGACTGAGGCTTGATGGTGGAACTGTGTCCTGGCAAAAGGACTGAGGTTTGATTGTGGAACCCTCTGGCCTGGGAATATGACTGAGGTTTAATTGTGGAACCCTGTGGCCTGGGAACATGACTGGGATTTGATTTCTGAAACCTGTGTCCAGGGAACATGACTGAGGTTTTATTCTGGAAACCTGTGTCCTGGGAACACGACTGAGGTTTGATTCTGGAACCATGTGGCCTGGGAATATGACTGAGGTTTGATTCTGGAAACCATTGGCCTGGGAACATGACTGATGTTAGAATGTGGAATCCTGTGGCCTGGGAACATGACATCGGTTTGGATTCTGGTACCCTGTTGCCTGGGAACATGAAATCGGTTTGATTCTGTAAACCTGAGGTCTGGGAATATGACTGAGGTTTGATTGTGGTACCCTACGGCCTGGCAACATGACTGAGGTTTGATTCTGGATGCCTGTGGCCTGGGAACATGACATCTGTTTAGATTGTGGAATACTGTGCCCCGGGAAACTGACTGAGCCTTGGTTCTGGAACCCTGTGGACTGGGAACATGACTGAGGTTTTATTCTGGAACCCTGTAGCCTGGGACCATAACTGAGGATTCATTCTGGAACCCTGTGTCCTGGGCACATGAAAACGGTGGATTCTGGAACCCTGTGGACTAGGAACATGACTGAGGTTTTATTCTGGAACCTTGTAGCCTGGGGGCATAATTGAGGATTGATTCTGGAACCCTGTGGCCTGGGAACATGACATGGGTGGATTCTGGAACCCTGAGGCCTGGGAACATGACATCTGTTTAGACTGTGGAATACTGTGCCCTGGGAACGTGACTGAGCCTTGGTTCTGGAACCCTGTGGACTGGGAACATGACTGACGTTTTATTCTGGAACCCTGTAGCCTGGGAATATAACTGAGGATTGATTCTGGAACCCTGTGGCCTGGGAACATGACTGGGATTTGATTTCTGAAACCTGTGTCCAGGGAAAATGACTGAGGTTTTATTCTGGAACCCTGTGTCCTGGGAACACGACTGAGGTTTGATTCTGGAACCATGTGGCCTGGGAATATGACTTAGGTTTGATTCTGGAAACCATTGGCCTGGGAACATGACTGATGTTAGAGTGTGGAATCCTGTGCCCTGGGAACATGACATCGGTTTGGATTCTGGTACCCTGTTGCCTGGAAACATGAAATCGGTTTGATTCTGGAAACCTTAGGCCTGGGAATATGACTGAGGTTTGATGGTGGTACCCTATGGCTTGGCAATATGACTGAGGTTTGATTCTGGATCCCTGTGGCCTGGGAACATGACATCTGTTTAGATTGTGGAATACTGTGCCCCGGGAACCTGACTGAGCCTTGGTTCTGGAACCCTGTGGACTGGGAACTTGACTGACGTTTTATTCTGGAACCCTGTGTCCTGGGAACATGACATGGGTGGATTCTGGAACCCTGAGGCCTGGGACCATGAAATCTGTTTAGATTGTGGAATACTGTGGCCTGGGAACTTGACTGAGCCTTGGTTCTGGAAACCTGTGGACTGGGAATATGACTGAGGTTTTATTCTGGAACCCTGTAGCCTGGGAACATAACTGAGGATTCACTTTGGAACGCTGTGGCCCAGGAACATGACATGGGTGGATTCTGGAAACCTGAGGCCTTGGAACATGACATCTGTTTAGATTGTGGAATACTGTGGCCCGGGAACCTGACTGAGCCTTGGTTCTGGAACCCTGTGGACTGGGAACATGACTGAGATTTTATTCTGGAACCCTGTAGCCTGGGAACATAACTGAGGATTGATTCTGGAACCCTGTGGCCTGGGAACATGACATCGGTGGATTCTGGAACTCTGTGGCCTGGGAACCTGCGAACGGTTTGACTCTGGTACCCTGTGGCCTGGGAACATGTCTGAGGTTTGATGGTGGAAACCTGTGGCCTGGCAACATGACTGAGGATTGATTCTGGAAGACTGTGGCCAGGGAACATGATATCTGGTTGATTCTGGAAACCTGTGTCCTGGGAACAAGACTGAAGTTTGATTCTGGAACCCTGTGGCCTGGGAACATGACTGAGGTTTGTTTCTGAAGCCTGTTCCCTGGGAACATGACTGCGGTTTGATTCTGGACACCTGTGTCCTGGGAACAAGACTGAGGTTTGACTCTGCAACCCTGTGGCTTGGGAACATGACTGAGGTTTGTTTCTGGAAGCCTCTTCTCTGGGAACATGACTGAGGTTTGATTCTGGACACCTGTGTCCTGGGAACATGACTGAGGTTTGATTGTTGAAACCTGTGGCCTTCGAACATGACTCAGGTTGATTCTGGAACCATGTGTCCTGGGAATATGACTGAGGTTTGATTCTGGAAAACTTTGTCCTGGGAAAATGACTGAGGTTTCATTGTGGAAACATGTGGCCTGGGATCATGACTGAGGTTTGATGGTGGAACCCTCTGGCCTGGGAATATGACTGAGGTTTAATTGTGGAACCCTGTGGCCTGGGAACATGACTGGGATTTGATTTCTGAAACCTGTGTCCAGGGAATATGACTGAGGTTTTATTCTGGAACCCTGTGTCCTGGGAACACGACTGAGGTTTGATTCTGGAACCATGTGGCCTGGGAATATGACTGAGGTTTGATTCTGGAAACCATTGGCCTGGGAACATGACTGATGTTAGAATGTGGAATCCTGTGGCCTGGGAACATGACATCGGTTTGGATTCTGGTACCCTGTTGCCTGGGAACATGAAATCGGTTTGATTCTGTAAACCTGAGGTCTGGGAATATGACTGAGGTTTGATTGTGGTACCCTATGGCCTGGCAACATGACTGAGGTTTGATTCTGGATGCCTGTGGCCTGGGAACATGACATCTGTTTAGATTGTGGAATACTGTGCCCCGGGAAACTGACTGAGCCTTGGTTCTGGAACCCTGTGGACTGGGAACATGACTGAGGTTTTATTCTGGAACCGTGTAGCCTGGGACCATAACTGAGGATTCATTCTGGAACCCTGTGTCCTGGGCACATGAAAACGGTTGATTCTGGAACCCTGTGGACTAGAAACATGACTGAGGTTTTATTCTGGAACCTTGTAGCCTGGGAGCATAACTGAGGATTGATTCTGGAACCCTCTGGCCTGGGAACATGACATGGGTGGATTCTGGAACCCTGAGGCCTGGGAACATGACATCTGTTTAGGCTGTGGAATACTGTGCCCTGGGAACGTGACTGAGCCTTGGTTCTGGAACCCTGTGGACTGGGAACATGACTGACGTTTTATTCTGTAACCCTGTAGCCTGGGAACATAACTGAGGATTGATTCTGGAACCCTGTGGCCTGGGAACATGACTGGGATTTGATTTCTGAAACCTGTGTCCAGGGAAAATGACTGAGGTTTTATTCTGGAACCCTGTGTCCTGGGAACACGACTGAGGTTTGATTCTGGGACCATGTGGCCTGGGAATATGACTTAGGTTTGATTCTGGAAACCATTGGCCTGGGAACATGACTGATGTTAGAGTGTGGAATCCTGTGCCCTGGGAACATGACATCGGTTTGGATTCTGGTACCCTGTTGCCTGGAAACATGAAATCGGTTTGATTCTGGAAACCTTAGGCCTGGGAATATGACTGAGGTTTGATGGTGGTACCCTATGGCTTGGCAATATGACTGAGGTTTGATTCTGGATCCCTGTGGCCTGGGAACATGACATCTGTTTAGATTGTGGAATACTGTACCCCGGGAAACTGACTGAGCCTTGGTTCTGGAACCCTGTGGACTGGGAACTTGACTGACGTTTTATTCTGGAACCCTGTGTCCTGGGAACATGACATGGGTGGATTCTGGAACCCTGAGGCCTGGGACCATGAAATCTGTTTAGATTGTGGAATACTGTGGCCTGGGAACTTGACTGAGCCTTGGTTTTGGAAACCTGTGGACTGGGAATATGACTGAGGTTTTATTCTGGAACCCTGTAGCCTGGGAACATAACTGAGGATTCACTTTGGAACCCTTTGGCCCAGGAACATGACATGGGTGGATTCTGGAAACCTGAGGCCTTGGAACATGACATCTGTTTAGATTGTGGAATACTGTGGCCCGTGAACCTGACTGAGCCTTGGTTCTGGAACCCTGTGGACTGGGAACATGACTGAGATTTTATTCTGGAACCTTGTAGCCTGGGAACATAACTGAGGATTGATTCTGGAACCCTGTGGCCTGGGAACATGACATCGGTGGATTCTGGAACTCTGTGGCCTGGGAACCTGTGAACGGTTTGACTCTGGTACCCTGTGGCCTGGGAACATGTCTGAGGTTTGATGGTGGAAACCTGTGGCCTGGCAACATGACTGAGGATTGATTCTGGAAGACTGTGGCCAGGGAACATGATATCTGGTTGATTCTGGAAACCTGTGTCCTGGGAACAAGACTGAAGTTTGATTCTGGAACCCTGTGGCCTGGGAACATGACTGAGGTTTGTTTCTGAAGCCTGTTCCCTGGGAACATGACTGCGGTTTGATTCTGGACACCTGTGTCCTGGGAACAAGACTGAGGTTTGACTCTGCAACCCTGTGGCTTGGGAACATGACTGAGGTTTGTTTCTGGAAGCCTCTTCTCTGGGAACATGACTGAGCTTTGATTCTGGACACCTGTGTCCTGGGAACATGACTGAGGTTTGATTGTTGAAACCTGTGGCCTTCGAACATGACTCAGGTTGATTCTGGATCCATGTGTCCTGGGAATATGACTGAGGTTTGATTCTGGAAAACTTTGTCCTGGGAAAATGACTGAGGTTTCATTGTGGAAACATGTGGCCTGGGATCATGACTGAGGTTTGATGGTGGAACACTCTGGCCTGGGAACATGACTGAGGCTTGATGGTGGAACCGTGTCCTGGCAAAAGGACTGAGGTTTGATTGTGGAACCCTCTGGCCTGGGAATATGACTGAGGTTTAATTGTGGAACCCTGTGGCCTGGGAACATGACTGGGATTTGATTTCTGAAACCTGTGTCCAGGGAACATGACTGAGGTTTTATTCTGGAAACCTGTGTCCTGGGAACACGACTGAGGTTTGATTCTGGAACCATGTGGCCTGGGAATATGACTGAGGTTTGATTCTGGAAACCATTGGCCTGGGAACATGACTGATGTTAGAATGTGGAATCCTGTGGCCTGGGAACATGACATCGGTTTGGATTCTGGTACCCTGTTGCCTGGGAACATGAAATCGGTTTGATTCTGTAAACCTGAGGTCTGGGAATATGACTGAGGTTTGATTGTGGTACCCTACGGCCTGGCAACATGACTGAGGTTTGATTCTGGATGCCTGTGGCCTGGGAACATGACATCTGTTTAGATTGTGGAATACTGTGCCCCGGGAAACTGACTGAGCCTTGGTTCTGGAACCCTGTGGACTGGGAACATGACTGAGGTTTTATTCTGGAACCCTGTAGCCTGGGACCATAACTGAGGATTCATTCTGGAACCCTGTGTCCTGGGCACATGAAAACGGTGGATTCTGGAACCCTGTGGACTAGGAACATGACTGAGGTTTTATTCTGGAACCTTGTAGCCTGGGGGCATAATTGAGGATTGATTCTGGAACCCTGTGGCCTGGGAACATGACATGGGTGGATTCTGGAACCCTGAGGCCTGGGAACATGACATCTGTTTAGACTGTGGAATACTGTGCCCTGGGAACGTGACTGAGCCTTGGTTCTGGAACCCTGTGGACTGGGAACATGACTGACGTTTTATTCTGGAACCCTGTAGCCTGGGAATATAACTGAGGATTGATTCTGGAACCCTGTGGCCTGGGAACATGACTGGGATTTGATTTCTGAAACCTGTGTCCAGGGAAAATGACTGAGGTTTTATTCTGGAACCCTGTGTCCTGGGAACACGACTGAGGTTTGATTCTGGAACCATGTGGCCTGGGAATATGACTTAGGTTTGATTCTGGAAACCATTGGCCTGGGAACATGACTGATGTTAGAGTGTGGAATCCTGTGCCCTGGGAACATGACATCGGTTTGGATTCTGGTACCCTGTTGCCTGGAAACATGAAATCGGTTTGATTCTGGAAACCTTAGGCCTGGGAATATGACTGAGGTTTGATGGTGGTACCCTATGGCTTGGCAATATGACTGAGGTTTGATTCTGGATCCCTGTGGCCTGGGAACATGACATCTGTTTAGATTGTGGAATACTGTGCCCCGGGAACCTGACTGAGCCTTGGTTCTGGAACCCTGTGGACTGGGAACTTGACTGACGTTTTATTCTGGAACCCTGTGTCCTGGGAACATGACATGGGTGGATTCTGGAACCCTGAGGCCTGGGACCATGAAATCTGTTTAGATTGTGGAATACTGTGGCCTGGGAACTTGACTGAGCCTTGGTTCTGGAAACCTGTGGACTGGGAATATGACTGAGGTTTTATTCTGGAACCCTGTAGCCTGGGAACATAACTGAGGATTCACTTTGGAACGCTGTGGCCCAGGAACATGACATGGGTGGATTCTGGAAACCTGAGGCCTTGGAACATGACATCTGTTTAGATTGTGGAATACTGTGGCCCGGGAACCTGACTGAGCCTTGGTTCTGGAACCCTGTGGACTGGGAACATGACTGAGATTTTATTCTGGAACCCTGTAGCCTGGGAACATAACTGAGGATTGATTCTGGAACCCTGTGGCCTGGGAACATGACATCGGTGGATTCTGGAACTCTGTGGCCTGGGAACCTGCGAACGGTTTGACTCTGGTACCCTGTGGCCTGGGAACATGTCTGAGGTTTGATGGTGGAAACCTGTGGCCTGGCAACATGACTGAGGATTGATTCTGGAAGACTGTGGCCAGGGAACATGATATCTGGTTGATTCTGGAAACCTGTGTCCTGGGAACAAGACTGAAGTTTGATTCTGGAACCCTGTGGCCTGGGAACATGACTGAGGTTTGTTTCTGAAGCCTGTTCCCTGGGAACATGACTGCGGTTTGATTCTGGACACCTGTGTCCTGGGAACAAGACTGAGGTTTGACTCTGCAACCCTGTGGCTTGGGAACATGACTGAGGTTTGTTTCTGGAAGCCTCTTCTCTGGGAACATGACTGAGGTTTGATTCTGGACACCTGTGTCCTGGGAACATGACTGAGGTTTGATTGTTGAAACCTGTGGCCTTCGAACATGACTCAGGTTGATTCTGGAACCATGTGTCCTGGGAATATGACTGAGGTTTGATTCTGGAAAACTTTGTCCTGGGAAAATGACTGAGGTTTCATTGTGGAAACATGTGGCCTGGGATCATGACTGAGGTTTGATGGTGGAACCCTCTGGCCTGGGAATATGACTGAGGTTTAATTGTGGAACCCTGTGGCCTGGGAACATGACTGGGATTTGATTTCTGAAACCTGTGTCCAGGGAATATGACTGAGGTTTTATTCTGGAACCCTGTGTCCTGGGAACACGACTGAGGTTTGATTCTGGAACCATGTGGCCTGGGAATATGACTGAGGTTTGATTCTGGAAACCATTGGCCTGGGAACATGACTGATGTTAGAATGTGGAATCCTGTGGCCTGGGAACATGACATCGGTTTGGATTCTGGTACCCTGTTGCCTGGGAACATGAAATCGGTTTGATTCTGTAAACCTGAGGTCTGGGAATATGACTGAGGTTTGATTGTGGTACCCTATGGCCTGGCAACATGACTGAGGTTTGATTCTGGATGCCTGTGGCCTGGGAACATGACATCTGTTTAGATTGTGGAATACTGTGCCCCGGGAAACTGACTGAGCCTTGGTTCTGGAACCCTGTGGACTGGGAACATGACTGAGGTTTTATTCTGGAACCGTGTAGCCTGGGACCATAACTGAGGATTCATTCTGGAACCCTGTGTCCTGGGCACATGAAAACGGTTGATTCTGGAACCCTGTGGACTAGAAACATGACTGAGGTTTTATTCTGGAACCTTGTAGCCTGGGAGCATAACTGAGGATTGATTCTGGAACCCTCTGGCCTGGGAACATGACATGGGTGGATTCTGGAACCCTGAGGCCTGGGAACATGACATCTGTTTAGGCTGTGGAATACTGTGCCCTGGGAACGTGACTGAGCCTTGGTTCTGGAACCCTGTGGACTGGGAACATGACTGACGTTTTATTCTGTAACCCTGTAGCCTGGGAACATAACTGAGGATTGATTCTGGAACCCTGTGGCCTGGGAACATGACTGGGATTTGATTTCTGAAACCTGTGTCCAGGGAAAATGACTGAGGTTTTATTCTGGAACCCTGTGTCCTGGGAACACGACTGAGGTTTGATTCTGGGACCATGTGGCCTGGGAATATGACTTAGGTTTGATTCTGGAAACCATTGGCCTGGGAACATGACTGATGTTAGAGTGTGGAATCCTGTGCCCTGGGAACATGACATCGGTTTGGATTCTGGTACCCTGTTGCCTGGAAACATGAAATCGGTTTGATTCTGGAAACCTTAGGCCTGGGAATATGACTGAGGTTTGATGGTGGTACCCTATGGCTTGGCAATATGACTGAGGTTTGATTCTGGATCCCTGTGGCCTGGGAACATGACATCTGTTTAGATTGTGGAATACTGTACCCCGGGAAACTGACTGAGCCTTGGTTCTGGAACCCTGTGGACTGGGAACTTGACTGACGTTTTATTCTGGAACCCTGTGTCCTGGGAACATGACATGGGTGGATTCTGGAACCCTGAGGCCTGGGACCATGAAATCTGTTTAGATTGTGGAATACTGTGGCCTGGGAACTTGACTGAGCCTTGGTTTTGGAAACCTGTGGACTGGGAATATGACTGAGGTTTTATTCTGGAACCCTGTAGCCTGGGAACATAACTGAGGATTCACTTTGGAACCCTTTGGCCCAGGAACATGACATGGGTGGATTCTGGAAACCTGAGGCCTTGGAACATGACATCTGTTTAGATTGTGGAATACTGTGGCCCGTGAACCTGACTGAGCCTTGGTTCTGGAACCCTGTGGACTGGGAACATGACTGAGATTTTATTCTGGAACCTTGTAGCCTGGGAACATAACTGAGGATTGATTCTGGAACCCTGTGGCCTGGGAACATGACATCGGTGGATTCTGGAACTCTGTGGCCTGGGAACCTGTGAACGGTTTGACTCTGGTACCCTGTGGCCTGGGAACATGTCTGAGGTTTGATGGTGGAAACCTGTGGCCTGGCAACATGACTGAGGATTGATTCTGGAAGACTGTGGCCAGGGAACATGATATCTGGTTGATTCTGGAAACCTGTGTCCTGGGAACAAGACTGAAGTTTGATTCTGGAACCCTGTGGCCTGGGAACATGACTGAGGTTTGTTTCTGAAGCCTGTTCCCTGGGAACATGACTGCGGTTTGATTCTGGACACCTGTGTCCTGGGAACAAGACTGAGGTTTGACTCTGCAACCCTGTGGCTTGGGAACATGACTGAGGTTTGTTTCTGGAAGCCTCTTCTCTGGGAACATGACTGAGCTTTGATTCTGGACACCTGTGTCCTGGGAACATGACTGAGGTTTGATTGTTGAAACCTGTGGCCTTCGAACATGACTCAGGTTGATTCTGGATCCATGTGTCCTGGGAATATGACTGAGGTTTGATTCTGGAAAACTTTGTCCTGGGAAAATGACTGAGGTTTCATTGTGGAAACATGTGGCCTGGGATCATGACTGAGGTTTGATGGTGGAACACTCTGGCCTGGGAACATGACTGAGGCTTGATGGTGGAACCGTGTCCTGGCAAAAGGACTGAGGTTTGATTGTGGAACCCTCTGGCCTGGGAATATGACTGAGGTTTAATTGTGGAACCCTGTGGCCTGGGAACATGACTGGGATTTGATTTCTGAAACCTGTGTCCAGGGAACATGACTGAGGTTTTATTCTGGAAACCTGTGTCCTGGGAACACGACTGAGGTTTGATTCTGGAACCATGTGGCCTGGGAATATGACTGAGGTTTGATTCTGGAAACCATTGGCCTGGGAACATGACTGATGTTAGAATGTGGAATCCTGTGGCCTGGGAACATGACATCGGTTTGGATTCTGGTACCCTGTTGCCTGGGAACATGAAATCGGTTTGATTCTGTAAACCTGAGGTCTGGGAATATGACTGAGGTTTGATTGTGGTACCCTACGGCCTGGCAACATGACTGAGGTTTGATTCTGGATGCCTGTGGCCTGGGAACATGACATCTGTTTAGATTGTGGAATACTGTGCCCCGGGAAACTGACTGAGCCTTGGTTCTGGAACCCTGTGGACTGGGAACATGACTGAGGTTTTATTCTGGAACCCTGTAGCCTGGGACCATAACTGAGGATTCATTCTGGAACCCTGTGTCCTGGGCACATGAAAACGGTGGATTCTGGAACCCTGTGGACTAGGAACATGACTGAGGTTTTATTCTGGAACCTTGTAGCCTGGGGGCATAATTGAGGATTGATTCTGGAACCCTGTGGCCTGGGAACATGACATGGGTGGATTCTGGAACCCTGAGGCCTGGGAACATGACATCTGTTTAGACTGTGGAATACTGTGCCCTGGGAACGTGACTGAGCCTTGGTTCTGGAACCCTGTGGACTGGGAACATGACTGACGTTTTATTCTGGAACCCTGTAGCCTGGGAATATAACTGAGGATTGATTCTGGAACCCTGTGGCCTGGGAACATGACTGGGATTTGATTTCTGAAACCTGTGTCCAGGGAAAATGACTGAGGTTTTATTCTGGAACCCTGTGTCCTGGGAACACGACTGAGGTTTGATTCTGGAACCATGTGGCCTGGGAATATGACTTAGGTTTGATTCTGGAAACCATTGGCCTGGGAACATGACTGATGTTAGAGTGTGGAATCCTGTGCCCTGGGAACATGACATCGGTTTGGATTCTGGTACCCTGTTGCCTGGAAACATGAAATCGGTTTGATTCTGGAAACCTTAGGCCTGGGAATATGACTGAGGTTTGATGGTGGTACCCTATGGCTTGGCAATATGACTGAGGTTTGATTCTGGATCCCTGTGGCCTGGGAACATGACATCTGTTTAGATTGTGGAATACTGTGCCCCGGGAACCTGACTGAGCCTTGGTTCTGGAACCCTGTGGACTGGGAACTTGACTGACGTTTTATTCTGGAACCCTGTGTCCTGGGAACATGACATGGGTGGATTCTGGAACCCTGAGGCCTGGGACCATGAAATCTGTTTAGATTGTGGAATACTGTGGCCTGGGAACTTGACTGAGCCTTGGTTCTGGAAACCTGTGGACTGGGAATATGACTGAGGTTTTATTCTGGAACCCTGTAGCCTGGGAACATAACTGAGGATTCACTTTGGAACGCTGTGGCCCAGGAACATGACATGGGTGGATTCTGGAAACCTGAGGCCTTGGAACATGACATCTGTTTAGATTGTGGAATACTGTGGCCCGGGAACCTGACTGAGCCTTGGTTCTGGAACCCTGTGGACTGGGAACATGACTGAGATTTTATTCTGGAACCCTGTAGCCTGGGAACATAACTGAGGATTGATTCTGGAACCCTGTGGCCTGGGAACATGACATCGGTGGATTCTGGAACTCTGTGGCCTGGGAACCTGCGAACGGTTTGACTCTGGTACCCTGTGGCCTGGGAACATGTCTGAGGTTTGATGGTGGAAACCTGTGGCCTGGCAACATGACTGAGGATTGATTCTGGAAGACTGTGGCCAGGGAACATGATATCTGGTTGATTCTGGAAACCTGTGTCCTGGGAACAAGACTGAAGTTTGATTCTGGAACCCTGTGGCCTGGGAACATGACTGAGGTTTGTTTCTGAAGCCTGTTCCCTGGGAACATGACTGCGGTTTGATTCTGGACACCTGTGTCCTGGGAACAAGACTGAGGTTTGACTCTGCAACCCTGTGGCTTGGGAACATGACTGAGGTTTGTTTCTGGAAGCCTCTTCTCTGGGAACATGACTGAGGTTTGATTCTGGACACCTGTGTCCTGGGAACATGACTGAGGTTTGATTGTTGAAACCTGTGGCCTTCGAACATGACTCAGGTTGATTCTGGAACCATGTGTCCTGGGAATATGACTGAGGTTTGATTCTGGAAAACTTTGTCCTGGGAAAATGACTGAGGTTTCATTGTGGAAACATGTGGCCTGGGATCATGACTGAGGTTTGATGGTGGAACACTCTGGCCTGGGAACATGACTGAGGCTTGATGGTGGAACCGTGTCCTGGCAAAAGGACTGAGGTTTGATTGTGGAACCCTCTGGCCTGGGAATATGACTGAGGTTTAATTGTGGAACCCTGTGGCCTGGGAACATGACTGGGATTTGATTTCTGAAACCTGTGTCCAGGCAACATGACTGAGGTTTTATTCTGGAACCCTGTGTCCTGGGAACACGACTGAGGTTTGATTCTGGAACCATGTGGCCTGGGGATATGACTGAGGTTTGATTATGGAAACCATTGGCCTGGGAACATGACTGATGTTAGAATGTGGAATCCTGTGGCCTGGGAACATGACATCGGTTTGGATTCTGGTACCCTGTTGCCTGGGAACATGAAATCGGTTTGATTCTGTAAACCTGAGGTCTGGGAATATGACTGAGGTTTGATTGTGGTACCCTACGGCCTGGCAACATGACTGAGGTTTGATTCTGGATGCCTGTGGCCTGGGAACATGACATCTGTTTAGATTGTGGAATACTGTGCCCCGGGAAACTGACTGAGCCTTGGTTCTGGAACCCTGTGGACTGGGAACATGACTGAGGTTTTATTCTGGAACCCTGTAGCCTGGGACCATAACTAAGGATTCATTCTGGAACCCTGTGTCCTGGGCACATGAAAACGGTGCATTCTGGAACCCTGTGGACTAGGAACATGACTGAGGTTTTATTCTGGAACCTTGTAGCCTGGGAGCATAATTGAGGATTTATTCTGGAACCCTGTGGCCTGGGAACATGACATGGGTGGATTCTGGAACCCTGAGGCCTGGGAACATGACATCTGTTTAGACTGTGGAATACTGTGCCCTGGGAACGTGACTGAGCCTTGGTTCTGGAACCCTGTGGACTGGGAACATGACTGACGTTTTATTCTGGAACCCTGTAGCCTGGGAACATAACTGAGGATTGATTCTGGAACCCTGTGGCCTGGGAACATGACTGGGATTTGATTTCTGAAACCTGTGTCCAGGGAACATGACTGAGGTTTTATTCTGGAACCCTGTGTCCTGGGAACACGACTGAGGTTTGATTCTGGAACCATGTGGCCTGGGAATATGACTTAGGTTTGATTCTGGAAACCATTGGCCTGGGAACATGACTCATGTTAGAGTGTGGAATCCTGTGCCCTGGGAACATGACATCGGTTTGGATTCTGGTACCCTGTTGCCTGGAAACATGAAATCGGTTTGATTCTCGAAACCTTAGGCCTGGGAATATGACTGAGGTTTGATGGTGGTACCCTATGGCCTGGCAATATGACTGAGGTTTGATTCTGGATCCCTGTGGCCTGGGAACATGACATCTGTTTAGATTGTGGAATACTGTGCCCCGGGAACCTGACTGAGCCTTGGTTCTGGAACCCTGTGGACTGGGAACTTGACTGACGTTTTATTCTGGAACCCTGTGTCCTGGGAACATGACATGGGTGGATTCTGGAACCCTGAGGCCTGGAACCATGAAATCTGTTTAGATTGTGGAATACTGTGGCCTGGGAACTTGACTGAGCCTTGGTTCTGGAAACCTGTGGACTGGGAACATGACTGAGATTTTATTCTGGAACCCTGTAGCCTGGGAACATAACTGAGGATTGATTCTGGAACCCTGTGGCCTGGGAACATGACATCGGTGGATTCTGGAACCCTGTAGCCTGGGAACATAACTGAGGATTCACTTTGGAACCCTGTGGCCCAGGAACATGACATGGGTGGATTCTGGAAACCTGAGGCCTTGGAACATGACATCTGTTTAGATTGTGGAATACAGTGGCCCGGGAACCTGACTGAGCCTTGGTTCTGGAACCCTGTGGACTGGGAACATGACTGAGATTTTATTCTGGAACCCTGTAGCCTGGGAACATAACTGAGGATTGATTCTGGAACCCTGTGGCCTGGGAACATGACATCGGTGGATTCTGGAACTCTGTGGCCTGGGAACCTGCGAACGGTTTGACTCTGGTACCCTGTGGCCTGGGAACATGTCTGAGGTTTGATGGTGGAAACCTGTGGCCTGGCAACATGACTGAGGATTGATTCTGGAAGACTGTGGCCAGGGAACATGATATCTGGTTGATTCTGGAAACCTGTGTCCTGGGAACAAGACTGAAGTTTGATTCTGGAACCCTGTGGCCTGGGAACATGACTGAGGTTTGTTTCTGAAGCCTGTTCCCTGGGAACATGACTGCGGTTTGATTCTGGACACCTGTGTCCTGGGAACAAGACTGAGGTTTGACTCTGCAACCCTGTGGCTTGGGAACATGACTGAGGTTTGTTTCTGGAAGCCTCTTCTCTGGGAACATGACTGAGGTTTGATTCTGGACACCTGTGTCCTGGGAACATGACTGAGGTTTGATTGTTGAAACCTGTGGCCTTCGAACATGACTCAGGTTGATTCTGGAACCATGTGTCCTGGGAATATGACTGAGGTTTGATTCTGGAAAACTTTGTCCTGGGAAAATGACTGAGGTTTCATTGTGGAAACATGTGGCCTGGGATCATGACTGAGGTTTGATGGTGGAACCCTCTGGCCTGGGAATATGACTGAGGTTTAATTGTGGAACCCTGTGGCCTGGGAACATGACTGGGATTTGATTTCTGAAACCTGTGTCCAGGGAATATGACTGAGGTTTTATTCTGGAACCCTGTGTCCTGGGAACACGACTGAGGTTTGATTCTGGAACCATGTGGCCTGGGAATATGACTGAGGTTTGATTCTGGAAACCATTGGCCTGGGAACATGACTGATGTTAGAATGTGGAATCCTGTGGCCTGGGAACATGACATCGGTTTGGATTCTGGTACCCTGTTGCCTGGGAACATGAAATCGGTTTGATTCTGTAAACCTGAGGTCTGGGAATATGACTGAGGTTTGATTGTGGTACCCTATGGCCTGGCAACATGACTGAGGTTTGATTCTGGATGCCTGTGGCCTGGGAACATGACATCTGTTTAGATTGTGGAATACTGTGCCCCGGGAAACTGACTGAGCCTTGGTTCTGGAACCCTGTGGACTGGGAACATGACTGAGGTTTTATTCTGGAACCCTGTAGCCTGGGACCATAACTGAGGATTCATTCTGGAACCCTGTGTCCTGGGCACATGAAAACGGTGGATTCTGGAACCCTGTGGACTAGAAACATGACTGAGGTTTTATTCTGGAACCTTGTAGCCTGGGAGCATAACTGAGGATTGATTCTGGAACCCTCTGGCCTGGGAACATGACATGGGTGGATTCTGGAACCCTGAGGCCTGGGAACATGACATCTGTTTAGGCTGTGGAATACTGTGCCCTGGGAACGTGACTGAGCCTTGGTTCTGGAACCCTTTGGACTGGGAACATGACTGACGTTTTATTCTGTAACCCTGTAGCCTGGGAACATAACTGAGGATTGATTCTGGAACCCTGTGGCCTGGGAACATGACTGGGATTTGATTTCTGAAACCTGTGTCCAGGGAAAATGACTGAGGTTTTATTCTGGAACCCTGTGTCCTGGGAACACGACTGAGGTTTGATTCTGGGACCATGTGGCCTGGGAATATGACTTAGGTTTGATTCTGGAAACCATTGGCCTGGGAACATGACTGATGTTAGAGTGTGGAATCCTGTGCCCTGGGAACATGACATCGGTTTGGATTCTGGTACCCTGTTGCCTGGAAACATGAAATCGGTTTGATTCTGGAAACCTTAGGCCTGGGAATATGACTGAGGTTTGATGGTGGTACCCTATGGCTTGGCAATATGACTGAGGTTTGATTCTGGATCCCTGTGGCCTGGGAACATGACATCTGTTTAGATTGTGGAATACTGTACCCCGGGAAACTGACTGAGCCTTGGTTCTGGAACCCTGTGGACTGGGAACTTGACTGACGTTTTATTCTGGAACCCTGTGTCCTGGGAACATGACATGGGTGGATTCTGGAACCCTGAGGCCTGGGACCATGAAATCTGTTTAGATTGTGGAATACTGTGGCCTGGGAACTTGACTGAGCCTTGGTTTTGGAAACCTGTGGACTGGGAATATGACTGAGGTTTTATTCTGGAACCCTGTAGCCTGGGAACATAACTGAGGATTCACTTTGGAACCCTTTGGCCCAGGAACATGACATGGGTGGATTCTGGAAACCTGAGGCCTTGGAACATGACATCTGTTTAGATTGTGGAATACTGTGGCCCGTGAACCTGACTGAGCCTTGGTTCTGGAACCCTGTGGACTGGGAACATGACTGAGATTTTATTCTGGAACCTTGTAGCCTGGGAACATAACTGAGGATTGATTCTGGAACCCTGTGGCCTGGGAACATGACATCGGTGGATTCTGGAACTCTGTGGCCTGGGAACCTGCGAACGGTTTGACTCTGGAACCCTGTGGCCTGGGAACATGTCTGAGGTTTGATGGTGGAAACCTGTGGCCTGGCAACATGACTGAGGATTGATTCTGGAAGACTGTGGCCAGGGAACATGATATCTGGTTGATTCTGGAAACCTGTGTCCTGGGAACAAGACTGAAGTTTGATTCTGGAACCCTGTGGCCTGGGAACATGACTGAGGTTTGTTTCTGAAGCCTGTTCCCTGGGAACATGACTGCGGTTTGATTCTGGACACCTGTGTCCTGGGAACAAGACTGAGGTTTGACTCTGCAACCCTGTGGCTTGGGAACATGACTGAGGTTTGTTTCTGGAAGCCTCTTCTCTGGGAACATGACTGAGCTTTGATTCTGGACACCTGTGTCCTGGGAACATGACTGAGGTTTGATTGTTGAAACCTGTGGCCTTCGAACATGACTCAGGTTGATTCTGGATCCATGTGTCCTGGGAATATGACTGAGGTTTGATTCTGGAAAACTTTGTCCTGGGAAAATGACTGAGGTTTCATTGTGGAAACATGTGGCCTGGGATCATGACTGAGGTTTGATGGTGGAACAATCTGGCCTGGGAACATGACTGAGGCTTGATGGTGGAACCGTGTCCTGGCAAAAGGACTGAGGTTTGATTGTGGAACCCTCTGGCCTGGGAATATGACTGAGGTTTAATTGTGGAACCCTGTGGCCTGGGAACATGACTGGGATTTGATTTCTGAAACCTGTGTCCAGGGAACATGACTGAGGTTTTATTCTGGAAACCTGTGTCCTGGGAACACGACTGAGGTTTGATTCTGGAACCATGTGGCCTGGGAATATGACTGAGGTTTGATTCTGGAAACCATTGGCCTGGGAACATGACTGATGTTAGAATGTGGAATCCTGTGGCCTGGGAACATGACATCGGTTTGGATTCTGGTACCCTGTTGCCTGGGAACATGAAATCGGTTTGATTCTGTAAACCTGAGGTCTGGGAATATGACTGAGGTTTGATTGTGGTACCCTACGGCCTGGCACATGACTGAGGTTTGATTCTGGATGCCTGTGGCCTGGGAACATGACATCTGTTTAGATTGTGGAATACTGTGCCCCGGGAAACTGACTGAGCCTTGGTTCTGGAACCCTGTGGACTGGGAACATGACTGAGGTTTTATTCTGGAACCCTGTAGCCTGGGACCATAACTGAGGATTCATTCTGGAACCCTGTGTCCTGGGCACATGAAAACGGTGGATTCTGGAACCCTGTGGACTAGGAACATGACTGAGGTTTTATTCTGGAACCTTGTAGCCTGGGGGCATAATTGAGGATTGATTCTGGAACCCTGTGGCCTGGGAACATGACATGGGTGGATTCTGGAACCCTGAGGCCTGGGAACATGACATCTGTTTAGACTGTGGAATACTGTGCCCTGGGAACGTGACTGAGCCTTGGTTCTGGAACCCTGTGGACTGGGAACATGACTGACGTTTTATTCTGGAACCCTGTAGCCTGGGAATATAACTGAGGATTGATTCTGGAACCCTGTGGCCTGGGAACATGACTGGGATTTGATTTCTGAAACCTGTGTCCAGGGAAAATGACTGAGGTTTTATTCTGGAACCCTGTGTCCTGGGAACACGACTGAGGTTTGATTCTGGAACCATGTGGCCTGGGAATATGACTTAGGTTTGATTCTGGAAACCATTGGCCTGGGAACATGACTGATGTTAGAGTGTGGAATCCTGTGCCCTGGGAACATGACATCGGTTTGGATTCTGGTACCCTGTTGCCTGGAAACATGAAATCGGTTTGATTCTGGAAACCTTAGGCCTGGGAATATGACTGAGGTTTGATGGTGGTACCCTATGGCTTGGCAATATGACTGAGGTTTGATTCTGGATCCCTGTGGCCTGGGAACATGACATCTGTTTAGATTGTGGAATACTGTGCCCCGGGAACCTGACTGAGCCTTGGTTCTGGAACCCTGTGGACTGGGAACTTGACTGACGTTTTATTCTGGAACCCTGTGTCCTGGGAACATGACATGGGTGGATTCTGGAACCCTGAGGCCTGGGACCATGAAATCTGTTTAGATTGTGGAATACTGTGGCCTGGGAACTTGACTGAGCCTTGGTTCTGGAAACCTGTGGACTGGGAATATGACTGAGGTTTTATTCTGGAACCCTGTAGCCTGGGAACATAACTGAGGATTCACTTTGGAACGCTGTGGCCCAGGAACATGACATGGGTGGATTCTGGAAACCTGAGGCCTTGGAACATGACATCTGTTTAGATTGTGGAATACTGTGGCCCGGGAACCTGACTGAGCCTTGGTTCTGGAACCCTGTGGACTGGGAACATGACTGAGATTTTATTCTGGAACCCTGTAGCCTGGGAACATAACTGAGGATTGATTCTGGAACCCTGTGGCCTGGGAACATGACATCGGTGGATTCTGGAACTCTGTGGCCTGGGAACCTGCGAACGGTTTGACTCTGGTACCCTGTGGCCTGGGAACATGTCTGAGGTTTGATGGTGGAAACCTGTGGCCTGGCAACATGACTGAGGATTGATTCTGGAAGACTGTGGCCAGGGAACATGATATCTGGTTGATTCTGGAAACCTGTGTCCTGGGAACAAGACTGAAGTTTGATTCTGGAACCCTGTGGCCTGGGAACATGACTGAGGTTTGTTTCTGAAGCCTGTTCCCTGGGAACATGACTGCGGTTTGATTCTGGACACCTGTGTCCTGGGAACAAGACTGAGGTTTGACTCTGCAACCCTGTGGCTTGGGAACATGACTGAGGTTTGTTTCTGGAAGCCTCTTCTCTGGGAACATGACTGAGGTTTGATTCTGGACACCTGTGTCCTGGGAACATGACTGAGGTTTGATTGTTGAAACCTGTGGCCTTCGAACATGACTCAGGTTGATTCTGGAACCATGTGTCCTGGGAATATGACTGAGGTTTGATTCTGGAAAACTTTGTCCTGGGAAAATGACTGAGGTTTCATTGTGGAAACATGTGGCCTGGGATCATGACTGAGGTTTGATGGTGGAACACTCTGGCCTGGGAACATGACTGAGGCTTGATGGTGGAACCGTGTCCTGGCAAAAGGACTGAGGTTTGATTGTGGAGCCTTCTGGCCTGGGAATATGACTGAGGTTTAATTGTGGAACCCTGTGGCCTGGGAACATGACTGGGATTTGATTTCTGAAACCTGTGTCCAGGCAACATGACTGAGGTTTTATTCTGGAACCCTGTGTCCTGGGAACACGACTGAGGTTTGATTCTGGAACCATGTGGCCTGGGGATATGACTGAGGTTTGATTCTGGAAACCATTGGCCTGGGAACATGACTGATGTTAGAATGTGGAATCCTGTGGCCTGGGAACATGACATCGGTTTGGATTCTGGTACCCTGTTGCCTGGGAACATGAAATCGGTTTGATTCTGTAAACCTGAGGTCTGGGAATATGACTGAGGTTTGATTGTGGTACCCTACGGCCTGGCAACATGACTGAGGTTTGATTCTGGATGCCTGTGGCCTGGGAACATGACATCTGTTTAGATTGTGGAATACTGTGCCCCGGGAAACTGACTGAGCCTTGGTTCTGGAACCCTGTGGACTGGGAACATGACTGAGGTTTTATTCTGGAACCCTGTAGCCTGGGACCATAACTGAGGATTCATTCTGGAACCCTGTGTCCTGGGCACATGAAAACGGTGCATTCTGGAACCCTGTGGACTAGGAACATGACTGAGGTTTTATTCTGGAACCTTGTAGCCTGGGAGCATAATTGAGGATTTATTCTGGAACCCTGTGGCCTGGGAACATGACATGGGTGGATTCTGGAACCCTGAGGCCTGGGAACATGACATCTGTTTAGACTGTGGAATACTGTGCCCTGGGAACGTGACTGAGCCTTGGTTCTGGAACCCTGTGGACTGGGAACATGACTGACGTTTTATTCTGGAACCCTGTAGCCTGGGAACATAACTGAGGATTGATTCTGGAACCCTGTGGCCTGGGAACATGACTGGGATTTGATTTCTGAAACCTGTGTCCAGGGAAAATGACTGAGGTTTTATTCTGGAACCCTGTGTCCTGGGAACACGACTGAGGTTTGATTCTGGAACCATGTGGCCTGGGAATATGACTTAGGTTTGATTCTGGAAACCATTGGCCTGGGAACATGACTCATGTTAGAGTGTGGAATCCTGTGCCCTGGGAACATGACATCGGTTTGGATTCTGGTACCCTGTTGCCTGGAAACATGAAATCGGTTTGATTCTCGAAACCTTAGGCCTGGGAATATGACTGAGGTTTGATGGTGGTACCCTATGGCCTGGCAATATGACTGAGGTTTGATTCTGGATCCCTGTGGCCTGGGAACATGACATCTGTTTAGATTGTGGAATACTGTGCCCCGGGAACCTGACTGAGCCTTGGTTCTGGAACCCTGTGGACTGGGAACTTGACTGACGTTTTATTCTGGAACCCTGTGTCCTGGGAACATGACATGGGTGGATTCTGGAACCCTGAGGCCTGGAACCATGAAATCTGTTTAGATTGTGGAATACTGTGGCCTGGGAACTTGACTGAGCCTTGGTTCTGGAAACCTGTGGACTGGGAACATGACTGAGATTTTATTCTGGAACCCTGTAGCCTGGGAACATAACTGAGGATTGATTCTGGAACCCTGTGGCCTGGGAACATGACATCGGTGGATTCTGGAACCCTGTAGCCTGGGAACATAACTGAGGATTCACTTTGGAACCCTGTGGCCCAGGAACATGACATGGGTGGATTCTGGAAACCTGAGGCCTTGGAACATGACATCTGTTTAGATTGTGGAATACAGTGGCCCGGGAACCTGACTGAGCCTTGGTTCTGGAACCCTGTGGACTGGGAACATGACTGAGATTTTATTCTGGAACCCTGTAGCCTGGGAACATAACTGAGGATTGATTCTGGAACCCTGTGGCCTGGGAACATGACATCGGTGGATTCTGGAACTCTGTGGCCTGGGAACCTGCGAACGGTTTGACTCTGGTACCCTGTGGCCTGGGAACATGTCTGAGGTTTGATGGTGGAAACCTGTGGCCTGGCAACATGACTGAGGATTGATTCTGGAAGACTGTGGCCAGGGAACATGATATCTGGTTGATTCTGGAAACCTGTGTCCTGGGAACAAGACTGAAGTTTGATTCTGGAACCCTGTGGCCTGGGAACATGACTGAGGTTTGTTTCTGAAGCCTGTTCCCTGGGAACATGACTGCGGTTTGATTCTGGACACCTGTGTCCTGGGAACAAGACTGAGGTTTGACTCTGCAACCCTGTGGCTTGGGAACATGACTGAGGTTTGTTTCTGGAAGCCTCTTCTCTGGGAACATGACTGAGGTTTGATTCTGGACACCTGTGTCCTGGGAACATGACTGAGGTTTGATTGTTGAAACCTGTGGCCTTCGAACATGACTCAGGTTGATTCTGGAACCATGTGTCCTGGGAATATGACTGAGGTTTGATTCTGGAAAACTTTGTCCTGGGAAAATGACTGAGGTTTCATTGTGGAAACATGTGGCCTGGGATCATGACTGAGGTTTGATGGTGGAACACTCTGGCCTGGGAACATGACTGAGGCTTGATGGTGGAACCGTGTCCTGGCAAAAGGACTGAGGTTTGATTGTGGAGCCCTCTGGCCTGGGAATATGACTGAGGTTTAATTGTGGAACCCTGTGGCCTGGGAACATGACTGGGATTTGATTTCTGAAACCTGTGTCCAGGCAACATGACTGAGGTTTTATTCTGGAACCCTGTGTCCTGGGAACACGACTGAGGTTTGATTCTGGAACCATGTGGCCTGGGGATATGACTGAGGTTTGATTCTGGAAACCATTGGCCTGGGAACATGACTGATGTTAGAATGTGGAATCCTGTGGCCTGGGAACATGACATCGGTTTGGATTCTGGTACCCTGTTGCCTGGGAACATGAAATCGGTTTGATTCTGTAAACCTGAGGTCTGGGAATATGACTGAGGTTTGATTGTGGTACCCTACGGCCTGGCAACATGACTGAGGTTTGATTCTGGATGCCTGTGGCCTGGGAACATGACATCTGTTTAGATTGTGGAATACTGTGCCCCGGGAAACTGACTGAGCCTTGGTTCTGGAACCCTGTGGACTGGGAACATGACTGAGGTTTTATTCTGGAACCCTGTAGCCTGGGACCATAACTGAGGATTCATTCTGGAACCCTGTGTCCTGGGCACATGAAAACGGTGGATTCTGGAACCCTGTGGACTAGGAACATGACTGAGGTTTTATTCTGGAACCTTGTAGCCTGGGGGCATAATTGAGGATTGATTCTGGAACCCTGTGGCCTGGGAACATGACATGGGTGGATTCTGGAACCCTGAGGCCTGGGAACATGACATCTGTTTAGACTGTGGAATACTGTGCCCTGGGAACGTGACTGAGCCTTGGTTCTGGAACCCTGTGGACTGGGAACATGACTGACGTTTTATTCTGGAACCCTGTAGCCTGGGAATATAACTGAGGATTGATTCTGGAACCCTGTGGCCTGGGAACATGACTGGGATTTGATTTCTGAAACCTGTGTCCAGGGAAAATGACTGAGGTTTTATTCTGGAACCCTGTGTCCTGGGAACACGACTGAGGTTTGATTCTGGAACCATGTGGCCTGGGAATATGACTTAGGTTTGATTCTGGAAACCATTGGCCTGGGAACATGACTGATGTTAGAGTGTGGAATCCTGTGCCCTGGGAACATGACATCGGTTTGGATTCTGGTACCCTGTTGCCTGGAAACATGAAATCGGTTTGATTCTGGAAACCTTAGGCCTGGGAATATGACTGAGGTTTGATGGTGGTACCCTATGGCTTGGCAATATGACTGAGGTTTGATTCTGGATCCCTGTGGCCTGGGAACATGACATCTGTTTAGATTGTGGAATACTGTGCCCCGGGAACCTGACTGAGCCTTGGTTCTGGAACCCTGTGGACTGGGAACTTGACTGACGTTTTATTCTGGAACCCTGTGTCCTGGGAACATGACATGGGTGGATTCTGGAACCCTGAGGCCTGGGACCATGAAATCTGTTTAGATTGTGGAATACTGTGGCCTGGGAACTTGACTGAGCCTTGGTTCTGGAAACCTGTGGACTGGGAATATGACTGAGGTTTTATTCTGGAACCCTGTAGCCTGGGAACATAACTGAGGATTCACTTTGGAACGCTGTGGCCCAGGAACATGACATGGGTGGATTCTGGAAACCTGAGGCCTTGGAACATGACATCTGTTTAGATTGTGGAATACTGTGGCCCGGGAACCTGACTGAGCCTTGGTTCTGGAACCCTGTGGACTGGGAACATGACTGAGATTTTATTCTGGAACCCTGTAGCCTGGGAACATAACTGAGGATTGATTCTGGAACCCTGTGGCCTGGGAACATGACATCGGTGGATTCTGGAACTCTGTGGCCTGGGAACCTGCGAACGGTTTGACTCTGGTACCCTGTGGCCTGGGAACATGTCTGAGGTTTGATGGTGGAAACCTGTGGCCTGGCAACATGACTGAGGATTGATTCTGGAAGACTGTGGCCAGGGAACATGATATCTGGTTGATTCTGGAAACCTGTGTCCTGGGAACAAGACTGAAGTTTGATTCTGGAACCCTGTGGCCTGGGAACATGACTGAGGTTTGTTTCTGAAGCCTGTTCCCTGGGAACATGACTGCGGTTTGATTCTGGACACCTGTGTCCTGGGAACAAGACTGAGGTTTGACTCTGCAACCCTGTGGCTTGGGAACATGACTGAGGTTTGTTTCTGGAAGCCTCTTCTCTGGGAACATGACTGAGGTTTGATTCTGGACACCTGTGTCCTGGGAACATGACTGAGGTTTGATTGTTGAAACCTGTGGCCTTCGAACATGACTCAGGTTGATTCTGGAACCATGTGTCCTGGGAATATGACTGAGGTTTGATTCTGGAAAACTTTGTCCTGGGAAAATGACTGAGGTTTCATTGTGGAAACATGTGGCCTGGGATCATGACTGAGGTTTGATGGTGGAACACTCTGGCCTGGGAACATGACTGAGGCTTGATGGTGGAACCGTGTCCTGGCAAAAGGACTGAGGTTTGATTGTGGAGCCCTCTGGCCTGGGAATATGACTGAGGTTTAATTGTGGAACCCTGTGGCCTGGGAACATGACTGGGATTTGATTTCTGAAACCTGTGTCCAGGCAACATGACTGAGGTTTTATTCTGGAACCCTGTGTCCTGGGAACACGACTGAGGTTTGATTCTGGAACCATGTGGCCTGGGGATATGACTGAGGTTTGATTCTGGAAACCATTGGCCTGGGAACATGACTGATGTTAGAATGTGGAATCCTGTGGCCTGGGAACATGACATCGGTTTGGATTCTGGTACCCTGTTGCCTGGGAACATGAAATTGGTTTGATTCTGTAAACCTGAGGTCTGGGAATATGACTGAGGTTTGATTGTGGTACCCTACGGCCTGGCAACATGACTGAGGTTTGATTCTGGATGCCTGTGGCCTGGGAACATGACATCTGTTTAGATTGTGGAATACTGTGCCCCGGGAAACTGACTGAGCCTTGGTTCTGGAACCCTGTGGACTGGGAACATGACTGAGGTTTTATTCTGGAACCCTGTAGCCTGGGACCATAACTGAGGATTCATTCTGGAACCCTGTGTCCTGGGCACATGAAAACGGTGCATTCTGGAACCCTGTGGACTAGGAACATGACTGAGGTTTTATTCTGGAACCTTGTAGCCTGGGAGCATAATTGAGGATTTATTCTGGAACCCTGTGGCCTGGGAACATGACATGGGTGGATTCTGGAACCCTGAGGCCTGGGAACATGACATCTGTTTAGACTGTGGAATACTGTGCCCTGGGAACGTGACTGAGCCTTGGTTCTGGAACCCTGTGGCCTGGGAACATGACTGACGTTTTATTCTGGAACCCTGTAGCCTGGGAACATAACTGAGGATTGATTCTGGAACCCTGTGGCCTGGGAACATGACTGGGATTTGATTTCTGAAACCTGTGTCCAGGGAACATGACTGAGGTTTTATTCTGGAACCCTGTGTCCTGGGAACACGACTGAGGTTTGATTCTGGAACCATGTGGCCTGGGAATATGACTTAGGTTTGATTCTGGAAACCATTGGCCTGGGAACATGACTCATGTTAGAGTGTGGAATCCTGTGCCCTGGGAACATGACATCGGTTTGGATTCTGGTACCCTGTTGCCTGGAAACATGAAATCGGTTTGATTCTCGAAACCTTAGGCCTGGGAATATGACTGAGGTTTGATGGTGGTACCCTATGGCCTGGCAATATGACTGAGGTTTGATTCTGGATCCCTGTGGCCTGGGAACATGACATCTGTTTAGATTGTGGAATACTGTGCCCCGGGAACCTGACTGAGCCTTGGTTCTGGAACCCTGTGGACTGGGAACTTGACTGACGTTTTATTCTGGAACCCTGTGTCCTGGGAACATGACATGGGTGGATTCTGGAACCCTGAGGCCTGGAACCATGAAATCTGTTTAGATTGTGGAATACTGTGGCCTGGGAACTTGACTGAGCCTTGGTTCTGGAAACCTGTGGACTGGGAACATGACTGAGATTTTATTCTGGAACCCTGTAGCCTGGGAACATAACTGAGGATTGATTCTGGAACCCTGTGGCCTGGGAACATGACATCGGTGGATTCTGGAACCCTGTAGCCTGGGAACATAACTGAGGATTCACTTTGGAACCCTGTGGCCCAGGAACATGACATGGGTGGATTCTGGAAACCTGAGGCCTTGGAACATGACATCTGTTTAGATTGTGGAATACAGTGGCCCGGGAACCTGACTGAGCCTTGGTTCTGGAACCCTGTGGACTGGGAACATGACTGAGATTTTATTCTGGAACCCTGTAGCCTGGGAACATAACTGAGGATTGATTCTGGAACCCTGTGGCCTGGGAACATGACATCGGTGGATTCTGGAACTCTGTGGCCTGGGAACCTGCGAACGGTTTGACTCTGGTACCCTGTGGCCTGGGAACATGTCTGAGGTTTGATGGTGGAAACCTGTGGCCTGGCAACATGACTGAGGATTGATTCTGGAAGACTGTGGCCAGGGAACATGATATCTGGTTGATTCTGGAAACCTGTGTCCTGGGAACAAGACTGAAGTTTGATTCTGGAACCCTGTGGCCTGGGAACATGACTGAGGTTTGTTTCTGAAGCCTGTTCCCTGGGAACATGACTGCGGTTTGATTCTGGACACCTGTGTCCTGGGAACAAGACTGAGGTTTGACTCTGCAACCCTGTGGCTTGGGAACATGACTGAGGTTTGTTTCTGGAAGCCTCTTCTCTGGGAACATGACTGAGGTTTGATTCTGGACACCTGTGTCCTGGGAACATGACTGAGGTTTGATTGTTGAAACCTGTGGCCTTCGAACATGACTCAGGTTGATTCTGGAACCATGTGTCCTGTGAATATGACTGAGGTTTGATTCTGGAAAACTTTGTCCTGGGAAAATGACTGAGGTTTCATTGTGGAAACATGTGGCCTGGGATCATGACTGAGGTTTGATGGTGGAACACTCTGGCCTGGGAACATGACTGAGGCTTGATGGTGGAACCGTGTCCTGGCAAAAGGACTGAGGTTTGATTGTGGAACCCTCTGGCCTGGGAATATGACTGAGGTTTAATTGTGGAACCCTGTGGCCTGGGAACATGACTGGGATTTGATTTCTGAAACCTGTGTCCAGGGAATATGACTGAGGTTTTATTCTGGAACCCTGTGTCCTGGGAACACGACTGAGGTTTGATTCTGGAACCATGTGGCCTGGGAATATGACTGAGGTTTGATTCTGGAAACCATTGGCCTGGGAACATGACTGATGTTAGAATGTGGAATCCTGTGGCCTGGGAACATGACATCGGTTTGGATTCTGGTACCCTGTTGCCTGGGAACATGAAATCGGTTTGATTCTGTAAACCTGAGGTCTGGGAATATGACTGAGGTTTGATTGTGGTAACCTACGGCCTGGCAACATGACTGAGGTTTGATTCTGGATGCCTGTGGCCTGGGAACATGACATCTGTTTAGATTGTGGAATACTGTGCCCCGGGAAACTGACTGAGCCTTGGTTCTGGAACCCTGTGGACTGGGAACATGACTGAGGTTTTATTCTGGAACCATGTAGCCTGGGACCATAACTGAGGATTCATTCTGGAACCCTGTGTCCTGGGCACATGAAAACGGTGGATTCTGGAACCCTGTGGACTAGGAACATGACTGAGGTTTTATTCTGGAACCTTGTAGCCTGGGAGCATAACTGAGGATTGATTCTGGAACCCTCTGGCCTGGGAACATGACATGGGTGGATTCTGGAACCCTGAGGCCTGGGAACATGACATCTGTTTAGGCTGTGGAATACTGTGCCCTGGGAACGTGACTGAGCCTTGGTTCTGGAACCCTGTGGACTGGGAACATGACTGACGTTTTATTCTGTAACCCTGTAGCCTGGGAACATAACTGAGGATTGATTCTGGAACCCTGTGGCCTGGGAACATGACTGGGATTTGATTTCTGAAACCTGTGTCCAGGGAAAATGACTGAGGTTTTATTCTGGAACCCTGTGTCCTGGGAACACGACTGAGGTTTGATTCTGGAACCATGTGGCCTGGGAATATGACTTAGGTTTGATTCTGGAAACCATTGGCCTGGGAACATGACTGATGTTAGAGTGTGGAATCCTGTGCCCTGGGAACATGACATCGGTTTGGATTCTGGTACCCTGTTGCCTGGAAACATGAAATCGGTTTGATTCTGGAAACCTTAGGCCTGGGAATATGACTGAGGTTTGATGGTGGTACCCTATGGCTTGGCAATATGACTGAGGTTTGATTCTGGATCCCTGTGGCCTGGGAACATGACATCTGTTTAGATTGTGGAATACTGTACCCCGGGAAACTGACTGAGCCTTGGTTCTGGAACCCTGTGGACTGGGAACTTGACTGACGTTTTATTCTGGAACCCTGTGTCCTGGGAACATGACATGGGTGGATTCTGGAACCCTGAGGCCTGGGACCATGAAATCTGTTTAGATTGTGGAATACTGTGGCCTGGGAACATGACTGAGCCTTGGTTTTGGAAACCTGTGGACTGGGAATATGACTGAGGTTTTATTCTGGAACCCTGTAGCCTGGGAACATAACTGAGGATTCACTTTGGAACCCTTTGGCCCAGGAACATGACATGGGTGGATTCTGGAAACCTGAGGCCTTGGAACATGACATCTGTTTAGATTGTGGAATACTGTGGCCCGTGAACCTGACTGAGCCTTGGTTCTGGAACCCTGTGGACTGGGCACATGACTGAGATTTTATTCTGGAACCCTGTAGCCTGGGAACATAACTGAGGATTGATTCTGGAACCCTGTGGCCTGGGAACATGACATCGGTGGATTCTGGAACTCTGTGGCCTGGGAACCTGCGAACGGTTTGACTCTGGTACCCTGTGGCCTGGGAACATGTCTGAGGTTTGATGGTGGAAACCTGTGGCCTGGCAACATGACTGAGGATTGATTCTGGAAGACTGTGGCCAGGGAACATGATATCTGGTTGATTCTGGAAACCTGTGTCCTGGGAACAAGACTGAAGTTTGATTCTGGAACCCTGTGGCCTGGGAACTTGACTGAGCCTTGGTTCTGGAAACCTATGGACTGGGAATATGACTGAGGTTTTATTCTGGAGCCGTGTAGCCTGGGAACATAACTGAGGATTCACTTTGGAACCCTGTGGCCCAGGAACATGACATGGGTGGATTCTGGAAACCTGAGGCCTTGGAACATGACATCTGTTTAGATTGTGGAATACTGTGGCCCGGGAACCTGACTGAGCCTTGGTTCTGGAACCCTGTGGACTGGGAACATGACTGAGGTTTTATTCTGGAACCCTGTATCCTGGGAACATAACTGAGGATTGATTCTGGAAGCCTGTGGCCTGGGAACATGACATCGGTGGATTCTGGAACACTGTGGCCTGGGAACCTGCGAACGGTTTGACTCTGGAACCCTGTGGCCTGGGAACATGTCTGAGGTTTGATGGTGGAAACCTGTGGTCTGGCAACATGACTGAGGATTGACTCTGGAAGACTGTGGCCAGGGAACATGATATCGGGTTGATTTTGGAAACCTCTGTCCTGGGAACAAGACTGAGGTTTGATTCTGGAACCCTGATGCCTGGGAACTTGACTGAGGTTTGTTTCTGGAAGCCTGTTCCCTGGGAACATGACTGCGGTTTGATTCTGGACACCTGTGTCCTGGGAACAAGACTGAGGTTTGACTCTGCAACCCTGTGGCTTGGGAACATGACTGAGGTTTGTTTCTGGAAGCCTCTTCTCTGGGAACATGACTGAGGTTTGATTCTGGACACCTGTGTCCTGGGAACATGACTGAGGTTTGATTGTTGAAACCTGTGGCCTTCGAACATGACTCAGGTTGATTCTGGAACCATGTGTCCTGGGAATATGACTGAGGTTTGATTCTGGAAAACTTTGTCCTGGGAAAATGACTGAGGTTTCATTGTGGAAACATGTGGCCTGGGATCATGACTGAGGTTTGATGGTGGAACACTCTGGCCTGGGAACATGACTGAGGCTTGATGGTGGAACCGTGTCCTGGCAAAAGGACTGAGGTTTGATTGTGGAACCCTCTGGCCTGGGAATATGACTGAGGTTTAATTGTGGAACCCTGTGGCCTGGGAACATGACTGGGATTTGATTTCTGAAACCTGTGTCCAGGGAATATGACTGAGGTTTTATTCTGGAACCCTGTGTCCTGGGAACACGACTGAGGTTTGATTCTGGAACCATGTGGCCTGGGAATATGACTGAGGTTTGATTCTGGAAACCATTGGCCTGGGAACATGACTGATGTTAGAATGTGGAATCCTGTGGCCTGGGAACATGACATCGGTTTGGATTCTGGTACCCTGTTGCCTGGGAACATGAAATCGGTTTGATTCTGTAAACCTGAGGTCTGGGAATATGACTGAGGTTTGATTGTGGTACCCTACGGCCTGGCAACATGACTGAGGTTTGATTCTGGATGCCTGTGGCCTGGGAACATGACATCTGTTTAGATTGTGGAATACTGTGCCCCGGGAAACTGACTGAGCCTTGGTTCTGGAACCCTGTGGACTGGGAACATGACTGAGGTTTTATTCTGGAACCCTGTAGCCTGGGACCATAACTGAGGATTCATTTTGGAACCCTGTGTCCTGGGCACATGAAAACGGTGGATTCTGGAACCCTGTGGACTAGGAACATGACTGACGTTTTATTCTGTAACCCTGTAGCCTGGGAACATAACTGAGGATTGATTCTGGAACCCTGTGGCCTGGGAACATGACTGGGATTTGATTTCTGAAACCTGTGTCCAGGGAAAATGACTGAGGTTTTATTCTGGAACCCTGTGTCCTGGGAACACGACTGAGGTTTGATTCTGGAACCATGTGGCCTGGGAATATGACTTAGGTTTGATTCTGGAAACCATTGGCCTGGGAACATGACTGATGTTAGAGTGTGGAATCCTGTGCCCTGGGAACATGACATCGGTTTGGATTCTGGTACCCTGTTGCCTGGAAACATGAAATCGGTTTGATTCTGGAAACCTTAGGCCTGGGAATATGACTGAGGTTTGATGGTGGTACCCTATGGCTTGGCAATATGACTGAGGTTTGATTCTGGATCCCTGTGGCCTGGGAACATGACATCTGTTTAGATTGTGGAATACTGTGCCCCGGGAACCTGACTGAGCCTTGGTTCTGGAACCCTGTGGACTGGGAACTTGACTGACGTTTTATTCTGGAACCCTGTGTCCTGGGAACATGACATGGGTGGATTCTGGAACCCTGAGGCCTGGGACCATGAAATCTGTTTAGATTGTGGAATACTGTGGCCTGGGAACTTGACTGAGCCTTGGTTCTGGAAACCTGTGGACTGGGAATATGACTGAGGTTTTATTCTGGAACCCTGTAGCCTGGGAACATAACTGAGGATTCACTTTGGAACGCTGTGGCCCAGGAACATGACATGGGTGGATTCTGGAAACCTGAGGCCTTGGAACATGACATCTGTTTAGATTGTGGAATACTGTGGCCCGGGAAACTGACTGAGCCTTGGTTCTGGAACCCTGTGGACTGGGAACATGACTGAGATTTTATTCTGGAACCCTGTAGCCTGGGAACATAACTGAGGATTGATTCTGGAACCCTGTGGCCTGGGAACATGACATCGGTGGATTCTGGAACTCTGTGGCCTGGGAACCTGCGAACGGTTTGACTCTGGTACCCTGTGGCCTGGGAACATGTCTGAGGTTTGATGGTGGAAACCTGTGGCCTGGCAACATGACTGAGGATTGATTCTGGAAGACTGTGGCCAGGGAACATGATATCTGGTTGATTCTGGAAACCTGTGTCCTGGGAACAAGACTGAAGTTTGATTCTGGAACCCTGTGGCCTGGGAACATGACTGAGGTTTGTTTCTGAAGCCTGTTCCCTGGGAACATGACTGCGGTTTGATTCTGGACACCTGTGTCCTGGGAACAAGACTGAGGTTTGACTCTGCAACCCTGTGGCTTGGGAACATGACTGAGGTTTGTTTCTGGAAGCCTCTTCTCTGGGAACATGACTGAGCTTTGATTCTGGACACCTGTGTCCTGGGAACATGACTGAGGTTTGATTGTTGAAACCTGTGGCCTTCGAACATGACTCAGGTTGATTCTGGAACCATGTGTCCTGGGAATATGACTGAGGTTTGATTCTGGAAAACTTTGTCCTGGGAAAATGACTGAGGTTTCATTGTGGAAACATGTGGCCTGGGATCATGACTGAGGTTTGATGGTGGAACACTCTGGCCTGGGAACATGACTGAGGTTTGATGGTGGAACCGTGTCCTGGCAAAAGGACTGAGGTTTGATTGTGGAACCCTCTGGCCTGGGAATATGACTGAGGTTTAATTGTGGAACCCTGTGGCCTGGGAACATGACTGGGATTTGATTTCTGAAACCTGTGTCCAGGGAATATGACTGAGGTTTTATTCTGGAACCCTGTGTCCTGGGAACACGACTGAGGTTTGATTCTGGAACCATGTGGCCTGGGAATATGACTGAGGTTTGATTCTGGAAACCATTGGCCTGGGAACATGACTGATGTTAGAATGTGGAATCCTGTGGCCTGGGAACATGACATCGGTTTGGATTCTGGTACCCTGTTGCCTGGGAACATGAAATCGGTTTGATTCTGTAAACCTGAGGTCTGGGAATATGACTGAGGTTTGATTGTGGTACCCTACGGCCTGGCAACATGACTGAGGTTTGATTCTGGATGCCTGTGGCCTGGGAACATGACATCTGTTTAGATTGTGGAATACTGTGCCCCGGGAAACTGACTGAGCCTTGGTTCTGGAACCCTGTGGACTGGGAACATGACTGAGGTTTTATTCTGGAACCCTGTAGCCTGGGACCATAACTGAGGATTCATTCTGGAACCCTGTGTCCTGGGCACATGAAAACGGTGGATTCTGGAACCCTGTGGACTAGGAACATGACTGAGGTTTTATTCTGGAACCTTGTAGCCTGGGAGCATAACTGAGGATTGATTCTGGAACCCTCTGGCCTGGGAACATGACATGGGTGGATTCTGGAACCCTGAGGCCTGGGAACATGACATCTGTTTAGGCTGTGGAATACTGTGCCCTGGGAACGTGACTGAGCCTTGGTTCTGGAACCCTGTGGACTGGGAACATGACTGACGTTTTATTCTGTAACCCTGTAGCCTGGGAACATAACTGAGGATTGATTCTGGAACCCTGTGGCCTGGGAACATGACTGGGATTTGATTTCTGAAACCTGTGTCCAGGGAAAATGACTGAGGTTTTATTCTGGAACCCTGTGTCCTGGGAACACGACTGAGGTTTGATTCTGGAACCATGTGGCCTGGGAATATGACTTAGGTTTGATTCTGGAAACCATTGGCCTGGGAACATGACTGATGTTAGAGTGTGGAATCCTGTGCCCTGGGAACATGACATCGGTTTGGATTCTGGTACCCTGTTGCCTGGAAACATGAAATCGGTTTGATTCTGGAAACCTTAGGCCTGGGAATATGACTGAGGTTTGATGGTGGTACCCTATGGCTTGGCAATATGACTGAGGTTTGATTCTGGATCCCTGTGGCCTGGGAACATGACATCTGTTTAGATTGTGGAATACTGTGCCCCGGGAACCTGACTGAGCCTTGGTTCTGGAACCCTGTGGACTGGGAACTTGACTGACGTTTTATTCTGGAACCCTGTGTCCTGGGAACATGACATGGGTGGATTCTGGAACCCTGAGGCCTGGGACCATGAAATCTGTTTAGATTGTGGAATACTGTGGCCTGGGAACTTGACTGAGCCTTGGTTCTGGAAACCTGTGGACTGGGAATATGACTGAGGTTTTATTCTGGAACCCTGTAGCCTGGGAACATAACTGAGGATTCACTTTGGAACGCTGTGGCCCAGGAACATGACATGGGTGGATTCTGGAAACCTGAGGCCTTGGAACATGACATCTGTTTAGATTGTGGAATACTGTGGCCCGGGAAACTGACTGAGCCTTGGTTCTGGAACCCTGTGGACTGGGAACATGACTGAGATTTTATTCTGGAACCCTGTAGCCTGGGAACATAACTGAGGATTGATTCTGGAACCCTGTGGCCTGGGAACATGACATCGGTGGATTCTGGAACTCTGTGGCCTGGGAACCTGCGAACGGTTTGACTCTGGTACCCTGTGGCCTGGGAACATGTCTGAGGTTTGATGGTGGAAACCTGTGGCCTGGCAACATGACTGAGGATTGATTCTGGAAGACTGTGGCCAGGGAACATGATATCTGGTTGATTCTGGAAACCTGTGTCCTGGGAACAAGACTGAAGTTTGATTCTGGAACCCTGTGGCCTGGGAACATGACTGAGGTTTGTTTCTGAAGCCTGTTCCCTGGGAACATGACTGCGGTTTGATTCTGGACACCTGTGTCCTGGGAACAAGACTCAGGTTTGACTCTGCAACCCTGTGGCTTGGGAACATGACTGAGGTTTGTTTCTGGAAGCCTCTTCTCTGGGAACATGACTGAGCTTTGATTCTGGACACCTGTGTCCTGGGAACATGACTGAGGTTTGATTGATGAAACCTGTGGCCTTCGAACATGACTCAGGTTGATTCTGGAACCATGTGTCCTGGGAATATGACTGAGGTTTGATTCTGGAAAACTTTGTCCTGGGAAAATGACTGAGGTTTCATTGTGGAAACATGTGGCCTGGGATCATGACTGAGGTTTGATGGTGGAACACTCTGGCCTGGGAACATGACTGAGGCTTGATGGTGGAACCGTGTCCTGGCAAAAGGACTGAGGTTTGATTGTGGAGCCCTCTGGCCTGGGAATATGACTGAGGTTTAATTGTGGAACCCTGTGGCCTGGGAACATGACTGGGATTTGATTTCTGAAACCTGTGTCCAGGTAACATGACTGAGGTTTTATTCTGGAACCCTGTGTCCTGGGAACACGACTGAGGTTTGATTCTGGAACCATGTGGCCTGGGAATATGACTGAGGTTTGATTCTGGAAACCATTGGCCTGGGAACATGACTGATGTTAGAATGTGGAATCCTGTGGCCTGGGAACATGACATCGGTTTGGATTCTGGTACCCTGTTGCCTGGGAACATGAAATCGGTTTGATTCTGTAAACCTGAGGTCTGGGAATATGACTGAGGTTTGATTGTGGTACCCTACGGCCTGGCAACATGACTGAGGTTTGATTCTGGATGCCTGTGGCCTGGGAACATGACATCTGTTTAGATTGTGGAATACTGTGCCCCGGGAAACTGACTGAGCCTTGGTTCTGGAACCCTGTGGACTGGGAACATGACTGAGGTTTTATTCTGGAACCCTGTAGCCTGGGACCATAACTGAGGATTCATTCTGGAACCCTGTGTCCTGGGCACATGAAAACGGTGGATTCTGGAACCCTGTGGACTAGGAACATGACTGAGGTTTTATTCTGGAACCTTGTAGCCTGGGAGCATAATTGAGGATTGATTCTGGAACCCTGTGGCCTGGGAACATGACATGGGTGGATTCTGGAACCCTGAGGCCTGGGAACATGACATCTGTTTAGACTGTGGAATACTGTGCCCTGGGAACGTGACTGAGCCTTGGTTCTGGAACCCTGTGGACTGGGAACATGACTGACGTTTTATTCTGGAACCCTGTAGCCTGGGAACATAACTGAGGATTGATTCTGGAACCCTGTGGCCTGGGAACATGACTGGGATTTGATTTCTGAAACCTGTGTCCAGGGAACATGACTGAGGTTTTATTCTGGAACCCTGTGTCCTGGGAACACGACTGAGGTTTGATTCTGGAACCATGTGGCCTGGGAATATGACTTAGGTTTGATTCTGGAAACCATTGGCCTGGGAACATGACTCATGTTAGAGTGTGGAATCCTGTGCCCTGGGAACATGACATCGGTTTGGATTCTGGTACCCTGTTGCCTGGAAACATGAAATCGGTTTGATTCTCGAAACCTTAGGCCTGGGAATATGACTGAGGTTTGATGGTGGTACCCTATGGCCTGGCAATATGACTGAGGTTTGATTCTGGATCCCTGTGGCCTGGGAACATGACATCTGTTTAGATTGTGGAATACTGTGCCCCGGGAACCTGACTGAGCCTTGGTTCTGGAACCCTGTGGACTGGGAACTTGACTGACGTTTTATTCTGGAACCCTGTGTCCTGGGAACATGACATGGGTGGATTCTGGAACCCTGAGGCCTGGAACCATGAAATCTGTTTAGATTGTGGAATACTGTGGCCTGGGAACTTGACTGAGCCTTGGTTCTGGAAACCTGTGGACTGGGAACATGACTGAGATTTTATTCTGGAACCCTGTAGCCTGGGAACATAACTGAGGATTGATTCTGGAACCCTGTGGCCTGGGAACATGACATCGGTGGATTCTGGAACCCTGTAGCCTGGGAACATAACTGAGGATTCACTTTGGAACCCTGTGGCCCAGGAACATGACATGGGTGGATTCTGGAAACCTGAGGCCTTGGAACATGACATCTGTTTAGATTGTGGAATACAGTGGCCCGGGAACCTGACTGAGCCTTGGTTCTGGAACCCTGTGGACTGGGAACATGACTGAGATTTTATTCTGGAACCCTGTAGCCTGGGAACATAACTGAGGATTGATTCTGGAACCCTGTGGCCTGGGAACATGACATCGGTGGATTCTGGAACTCTGTGGCCTGGGAACCTGCGAACGGTTTGACTCTGGTACCCTGTGGCCTGGGAACATGTCTGAGGTTTGATGGTGGAAACCTGTGGCCTGGCAACATGACTGAGGATTGATTCTGGAAGACTGTGGCCAGGGAACATGATATCTGGTTGATTCTGGAAACCTGTGTCCTGGGAACAAGACTGAAGTTTGATTCTGGAACCCTGTGGCCTGGGAACATGACTGAGGTTTGTTTCTGAAGCCTGTTCCCTGGGAACATGACTGCGGTTTGATTCTGGACACCTGTGTCCTGGGAACAAGACTGAGGTTTGACTCTGCAACCCTGTGGCTTGGGAACATGACTGAGGTTTGTTTCTGGAAGCCTCTTCTCTGGGAACATGACTGAGGTTTGATTCTGGACACCTGTGTCCTGGGAACATGACTGAGGTTTGATTGTTGAAACCTGTGGCCTTCGAACATGACTCAGGTTGATTCTGGAACCATGTGTCCTGGGAATATGACTGAGGTTTGATTCTGGAAAACTTTGTCCTGGGAAAATGACTGAGGTTTCATTGTGGAAACATGTGGCCTGGGATCATGACTGAGGTTTGATGGTGGAACACTCTGGCCTGGGAACATGACTGAGGCTTGATGGTGGAACCGTGTCCTGGCAAAAGGACTGAGGTTTGATTGTGGAACCCTCTGGCCTGGGAATATGACTGAGGTTTAATTGTGGAACCCTGTGGCCTGGGAACATGACTGGGATTTGATTTCTGAAACCTGTGTCCAGGGAATATGACTGAGGTTTTATTCTGGAACCCTGTGTCCTGGGAACACGACTGAGGTTTGATTCTGGAACCATGTGGCCTGGGAATATGACTGAGGTTTGATTCTGGAAACCATTGGCCTGGGAACATGACTGATGTTAGAATGTGGAATCCTGTGGCCTGGGAACATGACATCGGTTTGGATTCTGGTACCCTGTTGCCTGGGAACATGAAATCGGTTTGATTCTGTAAACCTGAGGTCTGGGAATATGACTGAGGTTTGATTGTGGTACCCTACGGCCTGGCAACATGACTGAGGTTTGATTCTGGATGCCTGTGGCCTGGGAACATGACATCTGTTTAGATTGTGGAATACTGTGCCCCGGGAAACTGACTGAGCCTTGGTTCTGGAACCCTGTGGACTGGGAACATGACTGAGGTTTTATTCTGGAACCCTGTAGCCTGGGACCATAACTGAGGATTCATTCTGGAACCCTGTGTCCTGGGCACATGAAAACGGTGGATTCTGGAACCCTGTGGACTAGGAACATGACTGAGGTTTTATTCTGGAACCTTGTAGCCTGGGAGCATAACTGAGGATTGATTCTGGAACCCTCTGGCCTGGGAACATGACATGGGTGGATTCTGGAACCCTGAGGCCTGGGAACATGACATCTGTTTAGGCTGTGAAATACTGTGCCCTGGGAACGTGACTGAGCCTTGGTTCTGGAACCCTGTGGACTGGGAACATGACTGACGTTTTATTCTGTAACCCTGTAGCCTGGGAACATAACTGAGGATTGATTCTGGAACCCTGTGGCCTGGGAACATGACTGGGATTTGATTTCTGAAACCTGTGTCCAGGGAAAATGACTGAGGTTTTATTCTGGAACCCTGTGTCCTGGGAACACGACTGAGGTTTGATTCTGGAACCATGTGGCCTGGGAATATGACTTAGGTTTGATTCTGGAAACCATTGGCCTGGGAACATGACTGATGTTAGAGTGTGGAATCCTGTGCCCTGGGAACATGACATCGGTTTGGATTCTGGTACCCTGTTGCCTGGAAACATGAAATCGGTTTGATTCTGGAAACCTTAGGCCTGGGAATATGACTGAGGTTTGATGGTGGTACCCTATGGCTTGGCAATATGACTGAGGTTTGATTCTGGATCCCTGTGGCCTGGGAACATGACATCTGTTTAGATTGTGGAATACTGTGCCCCGGGAACCTGACTGAGCCTTGGTTCTGGAACCCTGTGGACTGGGAACTTGACTGACGTTTTATTCTGGAACCCTGTGTCCTGGGAACATGACATGGGTGGATTCTGGAACCCTGAGGCCTGGGACCATGAAATCTGTTTAGATTGTGGAATACTGTGGCCTGGGAACTTGACTGAGCCTTGGTTCTGGAAACCTGTGGACTGGGAATATGACTGAGGTTTTATTCTGGAACCCTGTAGCCTGGGAACATAACTGAGGATTCACTTTGGAACGCTGTGGCCCAGGAACATGACATGGGTGGATTCTGGAAACCTGAGGCCTTGGAACATGACATCTGTTTAGATTGTGGAATACTGTGGCCCGGGAAACTGACTGAGCCTTGGTTCTGGAACCCTGTGGACTGGGAACATGACTGAGATTTTATTCTGGAACCCTGTAGCCTGGGAACATAACTGAGGATTGATTCTGGAACCCTGTGGCCTGGGAACATGACATCGGTGGATTCTGGAACTCTGTGGCCTGGGAACCTGCGAACGGTTTGACTCTGGTACCCTGTGGCCTGGGAACATGTCTGAGGTTTGATGGTGGAAACCTGTGGCCTGGCAACATGACTGAGGATTGATTCTGGAAGACTGTGGCCAGGGAACATGATATCTGGTTGATTCTGGAAACCTGTGTCCTGGGAACAAGACTGAAGTTTGATTCTGGAACCCTGTGGCCTGGGAACATGACTGAGGTTTGTTTCTGAAGCCTGTTCCCTGGGAACATGACTGCGGTTTGATTCTGGACACCTGTGTCCTGGGAACAAGACTGAGGTTTGACTCTGCAACCCTGTGGCTTGGGAACATGACTGAGGTTTGTTTCTGGAAGCCTCTTCTCTGGGAACATGACTGAGCTTTGATTCTGGACACCTGTGTCCTGGGAACATGACTGAGGTTTGATTGTTGAAACCTGTGGCCTTCGAACATGACTCAGGTTGATTCTGGAACCATGTGTCCTGGGAATATGACTGAGGTTTGATTCTGGAAAACTTTGTCCTGGGAAAATGACTGAGGTTTCATTGTGGAAACATGTGGCCTGGGATCATGACTGAGGTTTGATGGTGGAACACTCTGGCCTGGGAACATGACTGAGGCTTGATGGTGGAACCGTGTCCTGGCAAAAGGACTGAGGTTTGATTGTGGAACCCTCTGGCCTGGGAATATGACTGAGGTTTAATTGTGGAACCCTGTGGCCTGGGAACATGACTGGGATTTGATTTCTGAAACCTGTGTCCAGGGAATATGACTGAGGTTTTATTCTGGAACCCTGTGTCCTGGGAACACGACTGAGGTTTGATTCTGGAACCATGTGGCCTGGGAATATGACTGAGGTTTGATTCTGGAAACCATTGGCCTGGGAACATGACTGATGTTAGAATGTGGAATCCTGTGGCCTGGGAACATGACATCGGTTTGGATTCTGGTACCCTGTTGCCTGGGAACATGAAATCGGTTTGATTCTGTAAACCTGAGGTCTGGGAATATGACTGAGGTTTGATTGTGGTACCCTACGGCCTGGCAACATGACTGAGGTTTGATTCTGGATGCCTGTGGCCTGGGAACATGACATCTGTTTAGATTGTGGAATACTGTGCCCCGGGAAACTGACTGAGCCTTGGTTCTGGAACCCTGTGGACTGGGAACATGACTGAGGTTTTATTCTGGAACCCTGTAGCCTGGGACCATAACTGAGGATTCATTCTGGAACCCTGTGTCCTGGGCACATGAAAACGGTGGATTCTGGAACCCTGTGGACTAGGAACATGACTGAGGTTTTATTCTGGAACCTTGTAGCCTGGGAGCATAACTGAGGATTGATTCTGGAACCCTCTGGCCTGGGAACATGACATGGGTGGATTCTGGAACCCTGAGGCCTGGGAACATGACATCTGTTTAGGCTGTGAAATACTGTGCCCTGGGAACGTGACTGAGCCTTGGTTCTGGAACCCTGTGGACTGGGAACATGACTGACGTTTTATTCTGTAACCCTGTAGCCTGGGAACATAACTGAGGATTGATTCTGGAACCCTGTGGCCTGGGAACATGACTGGGATTTGATTTCTGAAACCTGTGTCCAGGGAAAATGACTGAGGTTTTATTCTGGAACCCTGTGTCCTGGGAACACGACTGAGGTTTGATTCTGGAACCATGTGGCCTGGGAATATGACTTAGGTTTGATTCTGGAAACCATTGGCCTGGGAACATGACTGATGTTAGAGTGTGGAATCCTGTGCCCTGGGAACATGACATCGGTTTGGATTCTGGTACCCTGTTGCCTGGAAACATGAAATCGGTTTGATTCTGGAAACCTTAGGCCTGGGAATATGACTGAGGTTTGATGGTGGTACCCTATGGCTTGGCAATATGACTGAGGTTTGATTCTGGATCCCTGTGGCCTGGGAACATGACATCTGTTTAGATTGTGGAATACTGTGCCCCGGGAACCTGACTGAGCCTTGGTTCTGGAACCCTGTGGACTGGGAACTTGACTGACGTTTTATTCTGGAACCCTGTGTCCTGGGAACATGACATGGGTGGATTCTGGAACCCTGAGGCCTGGGACCATGAAATCTGTTTAGATTGTGGAATACTGTGGCCTGGGAACTTGACTGAGCCTTGGTTCTGGAAACCTGTGGACTGGGAATATGACTGAGGTTTTATTCTGGAACCCTGTAGCCTGGGAACATAACTGAGGATTCACTTTGGAACGCTGTGGCCCAGGAACATGACATGGGTGGATTCTGGAAACCTGAGGCCTTGGAACATGACATCTGTTTAGATTGTGGAATACTGTGGCCCGGGAAACTGACTGAGCCTTGGTTCTGGAACCCTGTGGACTGGGAACATGACTGAGATTTTATTCTGGAACCCTGTAGCCTGGGAACATAACTGAGGATTGATTCTGGAACCCTGTGGCCTGGGAACATGACATCGGTGGATTCTGGAACTCTGTGGCCTGGGAACCTGCGAACGGTTTGACTCTGGTACCCTGTGGCCTGGGAACATGTCTGAGGTTTGATGGTGGAAACCTGTGGCCTGGCAACATGACTGAGGATTGATTCTGGAAGACTGTGGCCAGGGAACATGATATCTGGTTGATTCTGGAAACCTGTGTCCTGGGAACAAGACTGAAGTTTGATTCTGGAACCCTGTGGCCTGGGAACATGACTGAGGTTTGTTTCTGAAGCCTGTTCCCTGGGAACATGACTGCGGTTTGATTCTGGACACCTGTGTCCTGGGAACAAGACTGAGGTTTGACTCTGCAACCCTGTGGCTTGGGAACATGACTGAGGTTTGTTTCTGGAAGCCTCTTCTCTGGGAACATGACTGAGCTTTGATTCTGGACACCTGTGTCCTGGGAACATGACTGAGGTTTGATTGTTGAAACCTGTGGCCTTCGAACATGACTCAGGTTGATTCTGGAACCATGTGTCCTGGGAATATGACTGAGGTTTGATTCTGGAAAACTTTGTCCTGGGAAAATGACTGAGGTTTCATTGTGGAAACATGTGGCCTGGGATCATGACTGAGGTTTGATGGTGGAACACTCTGGCCTGGGAACATGACTGAGGCTTGATGGTGGAACCGTGTCCTGGCAAAAGGACTGAGGTTTGATTGTGGAACCCTCTGGCCTGGGAATATGACTGAGGTTTAATTGTGGAACCCTGTGGCCTGGGAACATGACTGGGATTTGATTTCTGAAACCTGTGTCCAGGGAACATGACTGAGGTTTTATTCTGGAACCCTGTGTCCTGGGAACACGACTGAGGTTTGATTCTGGAACCATGTGGCCTGGGAATATGACTGAGGTTTGATTCTGGAAACCATTGGCCTGGGAACGTGACTGATGTTAGAATGTGGAATCCTGTGGCCTGGGAACATGACATCGGTTTGGATTCTGGTACCCTGTTGCCTGGGAACATGAAATCGGTTTGATTCTGTTAACCTGAGGTCTGGGAATATGACTGAGGTTTGATTGTGGTACCCTACGGCCTGGCAACATGACTGAGGTTTGATTCTGGATGCCTGTGGCCTGGGAACATGACATCTGTTTAGATTGTGGAATACTGTGCCCCGGGAAACTGACTGAGCCTTGGTTCTGGAACCCTGTGGACTGGGAACATGACTGAGGTTTTATTCTGGAACCCTGTAGCCTGGGACCATAACTGAGGATTCATTCTGGAACCCTGTGTCCTGGGCACATGAAAACGGTGCATTCTGGAACCCTGTGGACTAGGAACATGACTGAGGTTTTATTCTGGAACCTTGTAGCCTGGGAGCATAATTGAGGATTGATTCTGGAACCCTGTGGCCTGGGAACATGACATGGGTGGATTCTGGAACCCTGAGGCCTGGGAACATGACATCTGTTTAGACTGTGGAATACTGTGCCCTGGGAACGTGACTGAGCCTTGGTTCTGGAACCCTGTGGACTGGGAACATGACTGACGTTTTATTCTGGAACCCTGTAGCCTGGGAACATAACTGAGGATTGATTCTGGAACCCTGTGGCCTGGGAACATGACTGGGATTTGATTTCTGAAACCTGTGTCCAGGGAACATGACTGAGGTTTTATTCTGGAACCCTGTGTCCTGGGAACACGACTGAGGTTTGATTCTGGAACCATGTGGCCTGGGAATATGACTTAGGTTTGATTCTGGAAACCATTGGCCTGGGAACATGACTCATGTTAGAGTGTGGAATCCTGTGCCCTGGGAACATGACATCGGTTTGGATTCTGGTACCCTGTTGCCTGGAAACATGAAATCGGTTTGATTCTCGAAACCTTAGGCCTGGGAATATGACTGAGGTTTGATGGTGGTACCCTATGGCCTGGCAATATGACTGAGGTTTGATTCTGGATCCCTGTGGCCTGGGAACATGACATCTGTTTAGATTGTGGAATACTGTGCCCCGGGAACCTGACTGAGCCTTGGTTCTGGAACCCTGTGGACTGGGAACTTGACTGACGTTTTATTCTGGAACCCTGTGTCCTGGGAACATGACATGGGTGGATTCTGGAACCCTGAGGCCTGGAACCATGAAATCTGTTTAGATTGTGGAATACTGTGGCCTGGGAACTTGACTGAGCCTTGGTTCTGGAAACCTGTGGACTGGGAACATGACTGAGATTTTATTCTGGAACCCTGTAGCCTGGGAACATAACTGAGGATTGATTCTGGAACCCTGTGGCCTGGGAACATGACATCGGTGGATTCTGGAACCCTGTAGCCTGGGAACATAACTGAGGATTCACTTTGGAACCCTGTGGCCCAGGAACATGACATGGGTGGATTCTGGAAACCTGAGGCCTTGGAACATGACATCTGTTTAGATTGTGGAATACAGTGGCCCGGGAACCTGACTGAGCCTTGGTTCTGGAACCCTGTGGACTGGGAACATGACTGAGATTTTATTCTGGAACCCTGTAGCCTGGGAACATAACTGAGGATTGATTCTGGAACCCTGTGGCCTGGGAACATGACATCGGTGGATTCTGGAACTCTGTGGCATGGGAACCTGCGAACGGTTTGACTCTGGTACCCTGTGGCCTGGGAACATGTCTGAGGTTTGATGGTGGAAACCTGTGGCCTGGCAACATGACTGAGGATTGATTCTGGAAGACTGTGGCCAGGGAACATGATATCTGGTTGATTCTGGAAACCTGTGTCCTGGGAACAAGACTGAAGTTTGATTCTGGAACCCTGTGGCCTGGGAACATGACTGAGGTTTGTTTCTGAAGCCTGTTCCCTGGGAACATGACTGCGGTTTGATTCTGGACACCTGTGTCCTGGGAACAAGACTGAGGTTTGACTCTGCAACCCTGTGGCTTGGGAACATGACTGAGGTTTGTTTCTGGAAGCCTCTTCTCTGGGAACATGACTGAGGTTTGATTCTGGACACCTGTGTCCTGGGAACATGACTGAGGTTTGATTGTTGAAACCTGTGGCCTTCGAACATGACTCAGGTTGATTCTGGAACCATGTGTCCTGGGAATATGACTGAGGTTTGATTCTGGAAAACTTTGTCCTGGGAAAATGACTGAGGTTTCATTGTGGAAACATGTGGCCTGGGATCATGACTGAGGTTTGATGGTGGAACCCTCTGGCCTGGGAATATGACTGAGGTTTAATTGTGGAACCCTGTGGCCTGGGAACATGACTGGGATTTGATTTCTGAAACCTGTGTCCAGGGAATATGACTGAGGTTTTATTCTGGAACCCTGTGTCCTGGGAACACGACTGAGGTTTGATTCTGGAACCATGTGGCCTGGGAATATTACTGAGGTTTGATTCTGGAAACCATTGGCCTGGGAACATGACTGATGTTAGAATGTGGAATCCTGTGGCCTGGGAACATGACATCGGTTTGGATTCTGGTACCCTGTTGCCTGGGAACATGAAATCGGTTTGATTCTGTAAACCTGAGGTCTGGGAATATGACTGAGGTTTGATTGTGGTACCCTATGGCCTGGCAACATGACTGAGGTTTGATTCTGGATGCCTGTGGCCTGGGAACATGACATCTGTTTAGATTGTGGAATACTGTGTCCCGGGAAACTGACTGAGCCTTGGTTCTGGAACCCTGTGGACTGGGAACATGACTGAGGTTTTATTCTGGAACCCTGTAGCCTGGGACCATAACTGAGGATTCATTCTGGAACCCTGTGTCCTGGGCACATGAAAACGGTGGATTCTGGAACCCTGTGGACTAGGAACATGACTGAGGTTTTATTCTGGAACCTTGTAGCCTGGGAGCATAACTGAGGATTGATTCTGGAACCCTCTGGCCTGGGAACATGACATGGGTGGATTCTGGAACCCTGAGGCCTGGGAACATGACATCTGTTTAGGCTGTGGAATACTGTGCCCTGGGAACGTGACTGAGCCTTGGTTCTGGAACCCTGTGGACTGGGAACATGACTGACGTTTTATTCTGTAACCCTGTAGCCTGGGAACATAACTGAGGATTGATTCTGGAACCCTGTGGCCTGGGAACATGACTGGGATTTGATTTCTGAAACCTGTGTCCAGGGAAAATGACTGAGGTTTTATTCTGGAACCCTGTGTCCTGGGAACACGACTGAGGTTTGATTCTGGGACCATGTGGCCTGGGAATATGACTTAGGTTTGATTCTGGAAACCATTGGCCTGGGAACATGACTGATGTTAGAGTGTGGAATCCTGTGCCCTGGGAACATGACATCGGTTTGGATTCTGGTACCCTGTTGCCTGGAAACATGAAATCGGTTTGATTCTGGAAACCTTAGGCCTGGGAATATGACTGAGGTTTGATGGTGGTACCCTATGGCTTGGCAATATGACTGAGGTTTGATTCTGGATCCCTGTGGCCTGGGAACATGACATCTGTTTAGATTGTGGAATACTGTACCCCGGGAAACTGACTGAGCCTTGGTTCTGGAACCCTGTGGACTGGGAACTTGACTGACACTTTATTCTGGAACCCTGTGTCCTGGGAACATGACATGGGTGGATTCTGGAACCCTGAGGCCTGGGACCATGAAATCTGTTTAGATTGTGGAATACTGTGGCCTGGGAACTTGACTGAGCCTTGGTTTTGGAAACCTGTGGACTGGGAATATGACTGAGGTTTTATTCTGGAACCCTGTAGCCTGGGAACATAACTGAGGATTCACTTTGGAACCCTTTGGCCCAGGAACATGACATGGGTGGATTCTGGAAACCTGAGGCCTTGGAACATGACATCTGTTTAGATTGTGGAATACTGTGGCCCGTGAACCTGACTGAGCCTTGGTTCTGGAACCCTGTGGACTGGGAACATGACTGAGATTTTATTCTGGAACCTTGTAGCCTGGGAACATAACTGAGGATTGATTCTGGAACCCTGTGGCCTGGGAACATGACATCGGTGGATTCTGGAACTCTGTGGCCTGGGAACCTGTGAACGGTTTGACTCTGGTACCCTGTGGCCTGGGAACATGTCTGAGGTTTGGTGGTGGAAACCTGTGGCCTGGCAACATGACTGAGGATTGATTCTGGAAGACTGTGGCCAGGGAACATGATATCTGGTTGATTCTGGAAACCTGTGTCCTGGGAACAAGACTGAAGTTTGATTCTGGAACCCTGTGGCCTGGGAACATGACTGAGGTTTGTTTCTGAAGCCTGTTCCCTGGGAACATGACTGCGGTTTGATTCTGGACCCCTGTGTCCTGGGAACATGACTGAGGTTTGATTGTTGAAACCTGTGGCCTTCGAACATGACTCAGGTTGATTCTGGATCCATGTGTCCTGGGAATATGACTGAGGTTTGATTCTGGAAAACTTTGTCCTGGGAAAATGACTGAGGTTTCATTGTGGAAACATGTGGCCTGGGATCATGACTGAGGTTTGATGGTGGAACACTCTGGCCTGGGAACATGACTGAGGCTTGATGGTGGAACCGTGTCCTGGCAAAAGGACTGAGGTTTGATTGTGGAACCCTCTGGCCTGGGAATATGACTGAGGTTTAATTGTGGAACCCTGTGGCCTGGGAACATGACTGGGATTTGATTTCTGAAACCTGTGTCCAGGGAACATGACTGAGGTTTTATTCTGGAACCCTGTGTCCTGGGAACACGACTGAGGTTTGATTCTGGAACCATGTGGCCTGGGAATATGACTGAGGTTTGATTCTGGAAACCATTGGCCTGGGAACATGACTGATGTTAGAATGTGGAATCCTGTGGCCTGGGAACATGACATCGGTTTGGATTCTGGTACCCTGTTGCCTGGGAACATGAAATCGGTTTGATTCTGTAAACCTGAGGTCTGGGAATATGACTGAGGTTTGATTGTGGTACCCTACGGCCTGGCAACATGACTGAGGTTTGATTCTGGATGCCTGTGGCCTGGGAACATGACATCTGTTTAGATTGTGGAATACTGTGCCCCGGGAAACTGACTGAGCCTTGGTTCTGGAACCCTGTGGACTGGGAACATGACTGAGGTTTTATTCTGGAACCCTGTAGCCTGGGACCATAACTGAGGATTCATTCTGGAACCCTGTGTCCTGGGCACATGAAAACGGTGGATTCTGGAACCCTGTGGACTAGGAACATGACTGAGGTTTTATTCTGGAACCTTGTAGCCTGGGAGCATAATTGAGGATTGATTCTGGAACCCTGTGGCCTGGGAACATGACATGGGTGGATTCTGGAACCCTGAGGCCTGGGAACATGACATCTGTTTAGACTGTGGAATACTGTGCCCTGGGAACGTGACTGAGCCTTGGTTCTGGAACCCTGTGGACTGGGAACATGACTGACGTTTTATTCTGGAACCCTGTAGCCTGGGAACATAACTGAGGATTGATTCTGGAACCCTGTGGCCTGGGAACATGACTGGGATTTGATTTCTGAAACCTGTGTCCAGGGAAAATGACTGAGGTTTTATTCTGGAACCCTGTGTCCTGGGAACACGACTGAGGTTTGATTCTGGAACCATGTGGCCTGGGAATATGACTTAGGTTTGATTCTGGAAACCATTGGCCTGGGAACATGACTGATGTTAGAGTGTGGAATCCTGTGCCCTGGGAACATGACATCGGTTTGGATTCTGGTACCCTGTTGCCTGGAAACATGAAATCGGTTTGATTCTGGAAACCTTAGGCCTGGGAATATGACTGAGGTTTGATGGTGGTACCCTATGGCCTGGCAATATGACTGAGGTTTGATTCTGGATCCCTGTGGCCTGGGAACATGACATCTGTTTAGATTGTGGAATACTGTGCCCCGGGAACCTGACTGAGCCTTGGTTCTGGAACCCTGTGGACTGGGAACTTGACTGACGTTTTATTCTGGAACCCTGTGTCCTGGGAACATGACATGGGTGGATTCTGGAACCCTGAGGCCTGGGACCATGAAATCTGTTTAGATTGTGGAATACTGTGGCCTGGGAACTTGACTGAGCCTTGGTTCTGGAAACCTGTGGACTGGGAATATGACTGAGGTTTTGTTCTGGAACCCTGTAGCCTGGGAACATAACTGAGGATTCACTTTGGAACGCTGTGGCCCAGGAACATGACATGGGTGGATTCTGGAAACCTGAGGCCTTGGAACATGACATCTGTTTAGATTGTGGAATACTGTGGCCCGGGAACCTGACTGAGCCTTGGTTCTGGAACCCTGTGGACTGGGAACATGACTGAGATTTTATTCTGGAACCCTGTAGCCTGGGAACATAACTGAGGATTGATTCTGGAACCCTGTGGCCTGGGAACATGACATCGGTGGATTCTGGAACTCTGTGGCCTGGGAACCTGCGAACGGTTTGACTCTGGTACCCTGTGGCCTGGGAACATGTCTGAGGTTTGATGGTGGAAACCTGTGGCCTGGCAACATGACTGAGGATTGATTCTGGAAGACTGTGGCCAGGGAACATGATATCTGGTTGATTCTGGAAACCTGTGTCCTGGGAACAAGACTGAAGTTTGATTCTGGAACCCTGTGGCCTGGGAACATGACTGAGGTTTGTTTCTGAAGCCTGTTCCCTGGGAACATGACTGCGGTTTGATTCTGGACACCTGTGTCCTGGGAACAAGACTGAGGTTTGACTCTGCAACCCTGTGGCTTGGGAACATGACTGAGGTTTGTTTCTGGAAGCCTCTTCTCTGGGAACATGACTGAGGTTTGATTCTGGACACCTGTGTCCTGGGAACATGACTGAGGTTTGATTGTTGAAACCTGTGGCCTTCGAACATGACTCAGGTTGATTCTGGAACCATGTGTCCTGGGAATATGACTGAGGTTTGATTCTGGAAAACTTTGTCCTGGGAAAATGACTGAGGTTTCATTGTGGAAACATGTGGCCTGGGATCATGACTGAGGTTTGATGGTGGAACACTCTGGCCTGGGAACATGACTGAGGCTTGATGGTGGAACCGTGTCCTGGCAAAAGGACTGAGGTTTGATTGTGGAACCCTCTGGCCTGGGAATATGACTGAGGTTTAATTGTGGAACCCTGTGGCCTGGGAACATGACTGGGATTTGATTTCTGAAACCTGTGTCCAGGGAACATGACTGAGGTTTTATTCTGGAACCCTGTGTCCTGGGAACACGACTGAGGTTTGATTCTGGAACCATGTGGCCTGGGAATATGACTGAGGTTTGATTCTGGAAACCATTGGCCTGGGAACGTGACTGATGTTAGAATGTGGAATCCTGTGGCCTGGGAACATGACATCGGTTTGGATTCTGGTACCCTGTTGCCTGGGAACATGAAATCGGTTTGATTCTGTTAACCTGAGGTCTGGGAATATGACTGAGGTTTGATTGTGGTACCCTACGGCCTGGCAACATGACTGAGGTTTGATTCTGGATGCCTGTGGCCTGGGAACATGACATCTGTTTAGATTGTGGAATACTGTGCCCCGGGAAACTGACTGAGCCTTGGTTCTGGAACCCTGTGGACTGGGAACATGACTGAGGTTTTATTCTGGAACCCTGTAGCCTGGGACCATAACTGAGGATTCATTCTGGAACCCTGTGTCCTGGGCACATGAAAACGGTGGATTCTGGAACCCTGTGGACTAGGAACATGACTGAGGTTTTATTCTGGAACCTTGTAGCCTGGGAGCATAATTGAGGATTGATTCTGGAACCCTGTGGCCTGGGAACATGACATGGGTGGATTCTGGAACCCTGAGGCCTGGGAACATGACATCTGTTTAGACTGTGGAATACTGTGCCCTGGGAACGTGACTGAGCCTTGGTTCTGGAACCCTGTGGACTGGGAACATGACTGACGTTTTATTCTGGAACCCTGTAGCCTGGGAACATAACTGAGGATTGATTCTGGAACCCTGTGGCCTGGGAACATGACTGGGATTTGATTTCTGAAACCTGTGTCCAGGGAACATGACTGAGGTTTTATTCTGGAACCCTGTGTCCTGGGAACACGACTGAGGTTTGATTCTGGAACCATGTGGCCTGGGAATATGACTTAGGTTTGATTCTGGAAACCATTGGCCTGGGAACATGACTCATGTTAGAGTGTGGAATCCTGTGCCCTGGGAACATGACATCGGTTTGGATTCTGGTACCCTGTTGCCTGGAAACATGAAATCGGTTTGATTCTCGAAACCTTAGTCCTGGGAATATGACTGAGGTTTGATGGTGGTACCCTATGGCCTGGCAATATGACTGAGGTTTGATTCTGGATCCCTGTGGCCTGGGAACATGACATCTGTTTAGATTGTGGAATACTGTGCCCCGGGAACCTGACTGAGCCTTGGTTCTGGAACCCTGTGGACTGGGAACTTGACTGACGTTTTATTCTGGAACCCTGTGTCCTGGGAACATGACATGGGTGGATTCTGGAACCCTGAGGCCTGGAACCATGAAATCTGTTTAGATTGTGGAATACTGTGGCCTGGGAACTTGACTGAGCCTTGGTTCTGGAAACCTGTGGACTGGGAACATGACTGAGATTTTATTCTGGAACCCTGTAGCCTGGGAACATAACTGAGGATTGATTCTGGAACCCTGTGGCCTGGGAACATGACATCGGTGGATTCTGGAACCCTGTAGCCTGGGAACATAACTGAGGATTCACTTTGGAACCCTGTGGCCCAGGAACATGACATGGGTGGATTCTGGAAACCTGAGGCCTTGGAACATGACATCTGTTTAGATTGTGGAATACAGTGGCCCGGGAACCTGACTGAGCCTTGGTTCTGGAACCCTGTGGACTGGGAACATGACTGAGATTTTATTCTGGAACCCTGTAGCCTGGGAACATAACTGAGGATTGATTCTGGAACCCTGTGGCCTGGGAACATGACATCGGTGGATTCTGGAACTCTGTGGCCTGGGAACCTGCGAACGGTTTGACTCTGGTACCCTGTGGCCTGGGAACATGTCTGAGGTTTGATGGTGGAAACCTGTGGCCTGGCAACATGACTGAGGATTGATTCTGGAAGACTGTGGCCAGGGAACATGATATCTGGTTGATTCTGGAAACCTGTGTCCTGGGAACAAGACTGAAGTTTGATTCTGGAACCCTGTGGCCTGGGAACATGACTGAGGTTTGTTTCTGAAGCCTGTTCCCTGGGAACATGACTGCGGTTTGATTCTGGACACCTGTGTCCTGGGAACAAGACTGAGGTTTGACTCTGCAACCCTGTGGCTTGGGAACATGACTGAGGTTTGTTTCTGGAAGCCTCTTCTCTGGGAACATGACTGAGGTTTGATTCTGGACACCTGTGTCCTGGGAACATGACTGAGGTTTGATTGTTGAAACCTGTGGCCTTCGAACATGACTCAGGTTGATTCTGGAACCATGTGTCCTGGGAATATGACTGAGTTTTGATTCTGGAAAACTTTGTCCTGGGAAAATGACTGAGGTTTCATTGTGGAAACATGTGGCCTGGGATCATGACTGAGGTTTGATGGTGGAACCCTCTGGCCTGGAAATATGACTGAGGTTTAATTGTGGAACCCTGTGGACTGGGAACATGACTGGGATTTGATTTCTGAAACCTGTGTCCAGGGAATATGACTGAGGTTTTATTCTGGAACCCTGTGTCCTGGGAACACGACTGAGGTTTGATTCTGGAACCATGTGGCCTGGGAATATGACTGAGGTTTGATTCTGGAAACCATTGGCCTGGGAACATGACTGATGTTAGAATGTGGAATCCTGTGGCCTGGGAACATGACATCGGTTTGGATTCTGGTACCCTGTTGCCTGGGAACATGAAATCGGTTTGATTCTGTAAACCTGAGGTCTGGGAATATGACTGAGGTTTGATTGTGGTACCCTATGGCCTGGCAACATGACTGAGGTTTGATTCTGGATGCCTGTGGCCTGGGAACATGACATCTGTTTAGATTGTGGAATACTGTGCCCCGGGAAACTGACTGAGCCTTGGTTCTGGAACCCTGTGGACTGGGAACATGACTGAGGTTTTATTCTGGAACCCTGTAGCCTGGGACCATAACTGAGGATTCATTCTGGAACCCTGTGTCCTGGGCACATGAAAACGGTGGATTCTGGAACCCTGTGGACTAGAAACATGACTGAGGTTTTATTCTGGAACCTTGTAGCCTGGGAGCATAACTGAGGATTGATTCTGGAACCCTCTGGCCTGGGAACATGACATGGGTGGATTCTGGAACCCTGAGGCCTGGGAACATGACATCTGTTTAGGCTGTGGAATACTGTGCCCTGGGAACGTGACTGAGCCTTGGTTCTGGAACCCTGTGGACTGGGAACATGACTGACGTTTTATTCTGTAACCCTGTAGCCTGGGAACATAACTGAGGATTGATTCTGGAACCCTGTGGCCTGGGAACATGACTGGGATTTGATTTCTGAAACCTGTGTCCAGGGAAAATGACTGAGGTTTTATTCTGGAACCCTGTGTCCTGGGAACACGACTGAGGTTTGATTCTGGGACCATGTGGCCTGGGAATATGACTTAGGTTTGATTCTGGAAACCATTGGCCTGGGAACATGACTGATGTTAGAGTGTGGAATCCTGTGCCCTGGGAACATGACATCGGTTTGGATTCTGGTACCCTGTTGCCTGGAAATATGAAATCGGTTTGATTCTGGAAACCTTAGGCCTGGGAATATGACTGAGGTTTGATGGTGGTACCCTATGGCTTGGCAATATGACTGAGGTTTGATTCTGGATCCCTGTGGCCTGGGAACATGACATCTGTTTAGATTGTGGAATACTGTACCCCGGGAAACTGACTGATCCTTGGTTCTGGAACCCTGTGGACTGGGAACTTGACTGACGTTTTATTCTGGAACCCTGTGTCCTGGGAACATGACATGGGTGGATTCTGGAACCCTGAGGCCTGGGACCATGAAATCTGTTTAGATTGTGGAATACTGTGGCCTGGGAACTTGACTGAGCCTTGGTTTTGGAAACCTGTGGACTGGGAATATGACTGAGGTTTTATTCTGGAACCCTGTAGCCTGGGAACATAACTGAGGATTCACTTTGGAACCCTTTGGCCCAGGAACATGACATGGGTGGATTCTGGAAACCTGAGGCCTTGGAACATGACATCTGTTTAGATTGTGGAATACTGTGGCCCGTGAACCTGACTGAGCCTTGGTTCTGGAACCCTGTGGACTGGGAACATGACTGAGATTTTATTCTGGAACCTTGTAGCCTGGGAACATAACTGAGGATTGATTCTGGAACCCTGTGGCCTGGGAACATGACATCGGTGGATTCTGGAACTCTGTGGCCTGGGAACCTGTGAACGGTTTGACTCTGGTACCCTGTGGCCTGGGAACATGTCTGAGGTTTGATGGTGGAAACCTGTGGCCTGGCAACATGACTGAGGATTGATTCTGGAAGACTGTGGCCAGGGAACATGATATCTGGTTGATTCTGGAAACCTGTGTCCTGGGAACAAGACTGAAGTTTGATTCTGGAACCCTGTGGCCTGGGAACATGACTGAGGTTTGTTTCTGAAGCCTGTTCCCTGGGAACATGACTGCGGTTTGATTCTGGACACCTGTGTCCTGGGAACAAGACTGAGGTTTGACTCTGCAACCCTGTGGCTTGGGAACATGACTGAGGTTTGTTTCTGGAAGCCTCTTCTCTGGGAACATGACTGAGCTTTGATTCTGGACACCTGTGTCCTGGGAACATGACTGAGGTTTGATTGTTGAAACCTGTGGCCTTCGAACATGACTCAGGTTGATTCTGGATCCATGTGTCCTGGGAATATGACTGAGGTTTGATTCTGGAAAACTTTGTCCTGGGAAAATGACTGAGGTTTCATTGTGGAAACATGTGGCCTGGGATCATGACTGAGGTTTGATGGTGGAACACTCTGGCCTGGGAACATGACTGAGGCTTGATGGTGGAACCGTGTCCTGGCAAAAGGACTGAGGTTTGATTGTGGAACCCTCTGGCCTGGGAATATGACTGAGGTTTAATTGTGGAACCCTGTGGCCTGGGAACATGACTGGGATTTGATTTCTGAAACCTGTGTCCAGGGAACATGACTGAGGTTTTATTCTGGAACCCTGTGTCCTGGGAACACGACTGAGGTTTGATTCTGGAACCATGTGGCCTGGGAATATGACTGAGGTTTGATTCTGGAAACCATTGGCCTGGGAACATGACTGATGTTAGAATGTGGAATCCTGTGGCCTGGGAACATGACATCGGTTTGGATTCTGGTACCCTGTTGCCTGGGAACATGAAATCGGTTTGATTCTGTAAACCTGAGGTCTGGGAATATGACTGAGGTTTGATTGTGGTACCCTACGGCCTGGCAACATGACTGAGGTTTGATTCTGGATGCCTGTGGCCTGGGAACATGACATCTGTTTAGATTGTGGAATACTGTGCCCCGGGAAACTGACTGAGACTTGGTTCTGGAACCCTGTGGACTGGGAACATGACTGAGGTTTTATTCTGGAACCCTGTAGCCTGGGAACATAACTGAGGATTCATTCTGGAACCCTGTGTCCTGGGCACATGAAAACGGTGGATTCTGGAACCCTGTGGACTAGGAACATGACTGAGGTTTTATTCTGGAACCTTGTAGCCTGGGAGCATAATTGAGGATTGATTCTGGAACCCTGTGGCCTGGGAACATGACATGGGTGGATTCTGGAACCCTGAGGCCTGGGAACATGACATCTGTTTAGACTGTGGAATACTGTGCCCTGGGAACGTGACTGAGCCTTGGTTCTGGAACCCTGTGGACTGGGAACATGACTGACGTTTTATTCTGGAACCCTGTAGCCTGGGAATATAACTGAGGATTGATTCTGGAACCCTGTGGCCTGGGAACATGACTGGGATTTGATTTCTGAAACCTGTGTCCAGGGAAAATGACTGAGGTTTTATTCTGGAACCCTGTGTCCTGGGAACACGACTGAGGTTTGATTCTGGAACCATGTGGCCTGGGAATATGACTTAGGTTTGATTCTGGAAACCATTGGCCTGGGAACATGACTGATGTTAGAGTGTGGAATCCTGTGCCCTGGGAACATGACATCGGTTTGGATTCTGGTACCCTGTTGCCTGGAAACATGAAATCGGTTTGATTCTGGAAACCTTAGGCCTGGGAATATGACTGAGGTTTGATGGTGGTACCCTATGGCTTGGCAATATGACTGAGGTTTGATTCTGGATCCCTGTGGCCTGGGAACATGACATCTGTTTAGATTGTGGAATACTGTGCCCCGGGAACCTGACTGAGCCTTGGTTCTGGAACCCTGTGGACTGGGAACTTGACTGACGTTTTATTCTGGAACCCTGTGTCCTGGGAACATGACATGGGTGGATTCTGGAACCCTGAGGCCTGGGACCATGAAATCTGTTTAGATTGTGGAATACTGTGGCCTGGGAACTTGACTGAGCCTTGGTTCTGGAAACCTGTGGACTGGGAATATGACTGAGGTTTTATTCTGGAACCCTGTAGCCTGGGAACATAACTGAGGATTCACTTTGGAACGCTGTGGCCCAGGAACATGACATGGGTGGATTCTGGAAACCTGAGGCCTTGGAACATGACATCTGTTTAGATTGTGGAATACTGTGGCCCGGGAACCTGACTGAGCCTTGGTTCTGGAACCCTGTGGACTGGGAACATGACTGAGATTTTATTCTGGAACCCTGTAGCCTGGGAACATAACTGAGGATTGATTCTGGAACCCTGTGGCCTGGGAACATGACATCGGTGGATTCTGGAACTCTGTGGCCTGGGAACCTGCGAACGGTTTGACTCTGGTACCCTGTGGCCTGGGAACATGTCTGAGGTTTGATGGTGGAAACCTGTGGCCTGGCAACATGACTGAGGATTGATTCTGGAAGACTGTGGCCAGGGAACATGATATCTGGTTGATTCTGGAAACCTGTGTCCTGGGAACAAGACTGAAGTTTGATTCTGGAACCCTGTGGCCTGGGAACATGACTGAGGTTTGTTTCTGAAGCCTGTTCCCTGGGAACATGACTGCGGTTTGATTCTGGACACCTGTGTCCTGGGAACAAGACTGAGGTTTGACTCTGCAACCCTGTGGCTTGGGAACATGACTGAGGTTTGTTTCTGGAAGCCTCTTCTCTGGGAACATGACTGAGGTTTGATTCTGGACACCTGTGTCCTGGGAACATGACTGAGGTTTGATTGTTGAAACCTGTGGCCTTCGAATATGACTCAGGTTGATTCTGGAACCATGTGTCCTGGGAATATGACTGAGGTTTGATTCTGGAAAACTTTGTCCTGGGAAAATGACTGAGGTTTCATTGTGGAAACATGTGGCCTGGGATCATGACTGAGGTTTGATGGTGGAACACTCTGGCCTGGGAACATGACTGAGGCTTGATGGTGGAACCGTGTCTTGGCAAAAGGACTGAGGTTTGATTGTGGAGCCCTCTGGCCTGGGAATATGACTGAGGTTTAATTGTGGAACCCTGTGGCCTGGGAACATGACTGGGATTTGATTTCTGAAACCTGTGTCCAGGCAACATGACTGAGGTTTTATTCTGGAACCCTGTGTCCTGGGAACACGACTGAGGTTTGATTCTGGAACCATGTGGCCTGGGAATATGACTGAGGTTTGATTCTGGAAACCATTGGCCTGGGAACATGACTGATGTTAGAATGTGGAATCCTGTGGCCTGGGAACATGACATCGGTTTGATTCTGTAAACCTGAGGTCTGGGAATATGACTGAGGTTTGATTGTGGTACCCTACGGCCTGGCAACATGACTGAGGTTTGATTCTGGATGCCTGTGGCCTGGGAACATGACATCTGTTTAGATTGTGGAATACTGTGCCCCGGGAAACTGACTGAGCCTTGGTTCTGGAACCCTGTGGACTGGGAACATGACTGAGGTTTTATTCTGGAACCCTGTAGCCTGGGACCATAACTGAGGATTCATTCTGGAACCCTGTGTCCTGGGCACATGAAAACGGTGCATTCTGGAACCCTGTGGACTAGGAACATGACTGAGGTTTTATTCTGGAACCTTGTAGCCTGGGAGCATAATTGAGGATTGATTCTGGAACCCTGTGGCCTGGGAACATGACATGGGTGGATTCTGGAACCCTGAGGCCTGGGAACATGACATCTGTTTAGACTGTGGAATACTGTGCCCTGGGAACGTGACTGAGCCTTGGTTCTGGAACCCTGTGGACTGGGAACATGACTGACGTTTTATTCTGGAACCCTGTAGCCTGGGAACATAACTGAGGATTGATTCTGGAACCCTGTGGCCTGGGAACATGACTGGGATTTGATTTCTGAAACCTGTGTCCAGGGAACATGACTGAGGTTTTATTCTGGAACCCTGTGTCCTGGGAACACGACTGAGGTTTGATTCTGGAACCATGTGGCCTGGGAATATGACTTAGGTTTGATTCTGGAAACCATTGGCCTGGGAACATGACTCATGTTAGAGTGTGGAATCCTGTGCCCTGGGAACATGACATCGGTTTGGATTCTGGTACCCTGTTGCCTGGAAACATGAAATCGGTTTGATTCTCGAAACCTTAGGCCTGGGAATATGACTGAGGTTTGATGGTGGTACCCTATGGCCTGGCAATATGACTGAGGTTTGATTCTGGATCCCTGTGGCCTGGGAACATGACATCTGTTTAGATTGTGGAATACTGTGCCCCGGGAACCTGACTGAGCCTTGGTTCTGGAACCCTGTGGACTGGGAACTTGACTGACGTTTTATTCTGGAACCCTGTGTCCTGGGAACATGACATGGGTGGATTCTGGAACCCTGAGGCCTGGGAACATGACATCTGTTTAGACTGTGGAATACTGTGCCCTGGGAACGTGACTGAGCCTTGGTTCTGGAACCCTGTGGACTGGGAACATGACTGACGTTTTATTCTGGAACCCTGTAGCCTGGGAATATAACTGAGGATTGATTCTGGAACCCTGTGGCCTGGGAACATGACTGGGATTTGATTTCTGAAACCTGTGTCCAGGGAAAATGACTGAGGTTTTATTCTGGAACCCTGTGTCCTGGGAACACGACTGAGGTTTGATTCTGGAACCATGTGGCCTGGGAATATGACTTAGGTTTGATTCTGGAAACCATTGGCCTGGGAACATGACTGATGTTAGAGTGTGGAATCCTGTGCCCTGGGAACATGACATCGGTTTGGATTCTGGTACCCTGTTGCCTGGAAACATGAAATCGGTTTGATTCTGTAAACCTGAGGTCTGGGAATATGACTGAGGTTTGATTGTGGTACCCTACGGCCTGGCAACATGACTGAGGTTTGATTCTGGATGCCTGTGGCCTGGGAACATGACATCTGTTTAGATTGTGGAATACTGTGCCCCGGGAAACTGACTGAGCCTTGGTTCTGGAACCCTGTGGACTGGGAACATGACTGAGGTTTTATTCTGGAACCCTGTAGCCTGGGACCATAACTGAGGATTCATTCTGGAACCCTGTGTCCTGGGCACATGAAAACGGTGCATTCTGGAACCCTGTGGACTAGGAACATGACTGAGGTTTTATTCTGGAACCTTGTAGCCTGGGAGCATAATTGAGGATTGATTCTGGAACCCTGTGGCCTGGGAACATGACATGGGTGGATTCTGGAACCCTGAGGCCTGGGAACATGACATCTGTTTAGACTGTGGAATACTGTGCCCTGGGAACGTGACTGAGCCTTGGTTCTGGAACCCTGTGGACTGGGAACATGACTGACGTTTTATTCTGGAACCCTGTAGCCTGGGAACATAACTGAGGATTGATTCTGGAACCCTGTGGCCTGGGAACATGACTGGGATTTGATTTCTGAAACCTGTGTCCAGGGAACATGACTGAGGTTTTATTCTGGAACCCTGTGTCCTGGGAACACGACTGAGGTTTGATTCTGGAACCATGTGGCCTGGGAATATGACTTAGGTTTGATTCTGGAAACCATTGGCCTGGGAACATGACTCATGTTAGAGTGTGGAATCCTGTGCCCTGGGAACATGACATCGGTTTGGATTCTGGTACCCTGTTGCCTGGAAACATGAAATCGGTTTGATTCTCGAAACCTTAGGCCTGGGAATATGACTGAGGTTTGATGGTGGTACCCTATGGCCTGGCAATATGACTGAGGTTTGATTCTGGATCCCTGTGGCCTGGGAACATGACATCTGTTTAGATTGTGGAATACTGTGCCCCGGGAACCTGACTGAGCCTTGGTTCTGGAACCCTGTGGACTGGGAACTTGACTGACGTTTTATTCTGGAACCCTGTGTCCTGGGAACATGACATGGGTGGATTCTGGAACCCTGAGGCCTGGGAACATGACATCTGTTTAGACTGTGGAATACTGTGCCCTGGGAACGTGACTGAGCCTTGGTTCTGGAACCCTGTGGACTGGGAACATGACTGACGTTTTATTCTGGAACCCTGTAGCCTGGGAATATAACTGAGGATTGATTCTGGAACCCTGTGGCCTGGGAACATGACTGGGATTTGATTTCTGAAACCTGTGTCCAGGGAAAATGACTGAGGTTTTATTCTGGAACCCTGTGTCCTGGGAACACGACTGAGGTTTGATTCTGGAACCATGTGGCCTGGGAATATGACTTAGGTTTGATTCTGGAAACCATTGGCCTGGGAACATGACTGATGTTAGAGTGTGGAATCCTGTGCCCTGGGAACATGACATCGGTTTGGATTCTGGTACCCTGTTGCCTGGAAACATGAAATCGGTTTGATTCTGGAAACCTTAGGCCTGGGAATATGACTGAGGGTTGATGGTGGTACCCTATGGCTTGGCAATATGACTGAGGTTTGATTCTGGATCCCTGTGGCCTGGGAACATGACATCTGTTTAGATTGTGGAATACTGTGCCCCGGGAACCTGACTGAGCCTTGGTTCTGGAACCCTGTGGACTGGGAACTTGACTGACGTTTTATTCTGGAACCCTGTGTCCTGGGAACATGACATGGGTGGATTCTGGAACCCTGAGACCTGGGACCATGAAATCTGTTTAGATTGTGGAATACTGTGGCCTGGGAACTTGACTGAGCCTTGGTTCTGGAAACCTGTGGACTGGGAATATGACTGAGGTTTTATTCTGGAACCCTGTAGCCTGGGAACATAACTGAGGATTCACTTTGGAACGCTGTGGCCCAGGAACATGACATGGGTGGATTCTGGAAACCTGAGGCCTTGGAACATGACATCTGTTTAGATTGTGGAATACTGTGGCCCGGGAACCTGACTGAGCCTTGGTTCTGGAACCCTGTGGACTGGGAACATGACTGAGATTTTATTCTGGAACCCTGTAGCCTGGGAACATAACTGAGGATTGATTCTGGAACCCTGTGGCCTGGGAACATGACATCGGTGGATTCTGGAACTCTGTGGCCTGGGAACCTGCGAACGGTTTGACTCTGGTACCCTGTGGCCTGGGAACATGTCTGAGGTTTGATGGTGGAAACCTGTGGCCTGGCAACATGACTGAGGATTGATTCTGGAAGACTGTGGCCAGGGAACATGATATCTGGTTGATTCTGGAAACCTGTGTCCTGGGAACAAGACTGAAGTTTGATTCTGGAACCCTGTGGCCTGGGAACATGACTGAGGTTTGTTTCTGAAGCCTGTTCCCTGGGAACATGACTGCGGTTTGATTCTGGACACCTGTGTCCTGGGAACAAGACTGAGGTTTGACTCTGCAACCCTGTGGCTTGGGAACATGACTGAGGTTTGTTTCTGGAAGCCTCTTCTCTGGGAACATGACTGAGGTTTGATTCTGGACACCTGTGTCCTGGGAACATGACTGAGGTTTGATTGTTGAAACCTGTGGCCTTCGAACATGACTCAGGTTGATTCTGGAACCATGTGTCCTGGGAATATGACTGAGGTTTGATTCTGGAAAACTTTGTCCTGGGAAAATGACTGAGGTTTCATTGCGGAAACATGTGGCCTGGGATCATGACTGAGGTTTGATGGTGGAACACTCTGGCCTGGGAACATGACTGAGGCTTGATGGTGGAACCGTGTCCTGGCAAAAGGACTGAGGTTTGATTGTGGAGCCCTCTGGCCTGGGAATATGACTGAGGTTTAATTGTGGAACCCTGTGGCCTGGGAACATGACTGGGATTTGATTTCTGAAACCTGTGTCCAGGCAACATGACTGAGGTTTTATTCTGGAACCCTGTGTCCTGGGAACACGACTGAGGTTTGATTCTGGAACCATGTGGCCTGGGAATATGACTGAGGTTTGATTCTGGAAACCATTGGCCTGGGAACATGACTGATGTTAGAATGTGGAATCCTGTGGCCTGGGAACATGACATCGGTTTGGATTCTGGTACCCTGTTGCCTGGGAACATGAAATCGGTTTGATTCTGTAAACCTGAGGTCTGGGAATATGACTGAGGTTTGATTGTGGTACCCTACGGCCTGGCAACATGACTGAGGTTTGATTCTGGATGCCTGTGGCCTGGGAACATGACATCTGTTTAGATTGTGGAATACTGTGCCCCGGGAAACTGACTGAGCCTTGGTTCTGGAACCCTGTGGACTGGGAACATGACTGAGGTTTTATTCTGGAACCCTGTAGCCTGGGACCATAACTGAGGATTCATTCTGGAACCCTGTGTCCTGGGCACATGAAAACGGTGGATTCTGGAACCCTGTGGACTAGGAACATGACTGAGGTTTTATTCTGGAACCTTGTAGCCTGGGAGCATAATTGAGGATTGATTCTGGAACCCTGTGGCCTGGGAACATGACATGGGTGGATTCTGGAACCCTGAGGCCTGGGAACATGACATCTGTTTAGACTGTGGAATACTGTGCCCTGGGAACGTGACTGAGCCTTGGTTCTGGAACCCTGTGGACTGGGAACATGACTGACGTTTTATTCTGGAACCCTGTAGCCTGGGAACATAACTGAGGATTGATTCTGGAACCCTGTGGCCTGGGAACATGACTGGGATTTGATTTCTGAAACCTGTGTCCAGGGAACATGACTGAGGTTTTATTCTGGAACCCTGTGTCCTGGGAACACGACTGAGGTTTGATTCTGGAACCATGTGGCCTGGGAATATGACTTAGGTTTGATTCTGGAAACCATTGGCCTGGGAACATGACTCATGTTAGAGTGTGGAATCCTGTGCCCTGGGAACATGACATCGGTTTGGATTCTGGTACCCTGTTGCCTGGAAACATGAAATCGGTTTGATTCTCGAAACCTTAGGCCTGGGAATATGACTGAGGTTTGATGGTGGTACCCTATGGCCTGGCAATATGACTGAGGTTTGATTCTGGATCCCTGTGGCCTGGGAACATGACATCTGTTTAGATTGTGGAATACTGTGCCCCGGGAACCTGACTGAGCCTTGGTTCTGGAACCCTGTGGACTGGGAACTTGACTGACGTTTTATTCTGGAACCCTGTGTCCTGGGAACATGACATGGGTGGATTCTGGAACCCTGAGGCCTGGAACCATGAAATCTGTTTAGATTGTGGAATACTGTGGCCTGGGAACTTGACTGAGCCTTGGTTCTGGAAACCTGTGGACTGGGAACATGACTGAGATTTTATTCTGGAACCCTGTAGCCTGGGAACATAACTGAGGATTGATTCTGGAACCCTGTGGCCTGGGAACATGACATCGGTGGATTCTGGAACCCTGTAGCCTGGGAACATAACTGAGGATTCACTTTGGAACCCTGTGGCCCAGGAACATGACATGGGTGGATTCTGGAAACCTGAGGCCTTGGAACATGACATCTGTTTAGATTGTGGAATACAGTGGCCCGGGAACCTGACTGAGCCTTGGTTCTGGAACCCTGTGGACTGGGAACATGACTGAGATTTTATTCTGGAACCCTGTAGCCTGGGAACATAACTGAGGATTGATTCTGGAACCCTGTGGCCTGGGAACATGACATCGGTGGATTCTGGAACTCTGTGGCCTGGGAACCTGCGAACGGTTTGACTCTGGTACCCTGTGGCCTGGGAACATGTCTGAGGTTTGATGGTGGAAACCTGTGGCCTGGCAACATGACTGAGGATTGATTCTGGAAGACTGTGGCCAGGGAACATGATATCTGGTTGATTCTGGAAACCTGTGTCCTGGGAACAAGACTGAAGTTTGATTCTGGAACCCTGTGGCCTGGGAACATGACTGAGGTTTGTTTCTGAAGCCTGTTCCCTGGGAACATGACTGCGGTTTGATTCTGGACACCTGTGTCCTGGGAACAAGACTGAGGTTTGACTCTGCAACCCTGTGGCTTGGGAACATGACTGAGGTTTGTTTCTGGAAGCCTCTTCTCTGGGAACATGACTGAGGTTTGATTCTGGACACCTGTGTCCTGGGAACATGACTGAGGTTTGATTGTTGAAACCTGTGGCCTTCGAACATGACTCAGGTTGATTCTGGAACCATGTGTCCTGGGAATATGACTGAGGTTTGATTCTGGAAAACTTTGTCCTGGGAAAATGACTGAGGTTTCATTGTGGAAACATGTGGCCTGGGATCATGACTGAGGTTTGATGGTGGAACACTCTGGCCTGGGAACATGACTGAGGCTTGATGGTGGAACCGTGTCCTGGCAAAAGGACTGAGGTTTGATTGTGGAACCCTCTGGCCTGGGAATATGACTGAGGTTTAATTGTGGAACCCTGTGGCCTGGGAACATGACTGGGATTTGATTTCTGAAACCTGTGTCCAGGGAATATGACTGAGGTTTTATTCTGGAACCCTGTGTCCTGGGAACACGACTGAGGTTTGATTCTGGAACCATGTGGCCTGGGAATATGACTGAGGTTTGATTCTGGAAACCATTGGCCTGGGAACATGACTGATGTTAGAATGTGGAATCCTGTGGCCTGGGAACATGACATCGGTTTGGATTCTGGTACCCTGTTGCCTGGGAACATGAAATCGGTTTGATTCTGTAAACCTGAGGTCTGGGAATATGACTGAGGTTTGATGGTGGTACCCTACGGCCTGGCAACATGACTGAGGTTTGATTCTGGATGCCTGTGGCCTGGGAACATGACATCTGTTTAGATTGTGGAATACTGTGCCCCGGGAACCTGACTGAGCCTTGGTTCTGGAACCCTGTGGACTGGGAACTTGACTGACGTTTTATTCTGGAACCCTGTAGCCTGGGAATATAACTGAGGATTGATTCTGGAACCCTGTGGCCTGGGAACATGACTGGGATTTGATTTCTGAAACCTGTGTCCAGGGAAAATGACTGAGGTTTTATTCTGGAACCCTGTGTCCTGGGAACACGACTGAGGTTTGATTCTGGAACCATGTGGCCTGGGAATATGACTTAGGTTTGATTCTGGAAACCATTGGCCTGGGAACATAACTGAGGATTGATTCTGGAACCCTGTGGCCTGGGAACATGACATCGGTGGATTCTGGAACCCTGTAGCCTGGGAACATAACTGAGGATTCACTTTGGAACCCTGTGGCCCAGGAACATGACATGGGTGGATTCTGGAACCCTGAGGCCTGGGAACATGACATCTGTTTAGACTGTGGAATACTGTGCCCTGGGAACGTGACTGAGCCTTGGTTCTGGAACCCTGTGGACTGGGAACATGACTGAGATTTTATTCTGGAACCCTGTAGCCTGGGAATATAACTGAGGATTGATTCTGGAACCCTGTGGCCTGGGAACATGACATCGGTGGATTCTGGAACTCTGTGGCCTGGGAACCTGCGAACGGTTTGACTCTGGTACCCTGTGGCCTGGGAACATGTCTGAGGTTTGATGGTGGAAACCTGTGGCCTGGCAACATGACTGAGGATTGATTCTGGAAGACTGTGGCCAGGGAACATGATATCTGGTTGATTCTGGAAACCTGTGTCCTGGGAACAAGACTGAAGTTTGATTCTGGAACCCTGTGGCCTGGGAACATGACTGAGGTTTGTTTCTGAAGCCTGTTCCCTGGGAACATGACTGCGGTTTGATTCTGGACACCTGTGTCCTGGGAACAAGACTGAGGTTTGACTCTGCAACCCTGTGGCTTGGGAACATGACTGAGGTTTGTTTCTGGAAGCCTCTTCTCTGGGAACATGACTGAGGTTTGATTCTGGACACCTGTGTCCTGGGAACATGACTGAGGTTTGATTGTTGAAACCTGTGGCCTTCGAACATGACTCAGGTTGATTTTGGAACCATGTGTCCTGGGAATATGACTGAGGTTTGATTCTGGAAAACTTTGTCCTGGGAAAATGACTGAGGTTTCATTGTGGAAACATGTGGCCTGGGATCATGACTGAGGTTTGATGGTGGAACACTCTGGCCTGGGAACATGACTGAGGCTTGATGGTGGAACCGTGTCCTGGCAAAAGGACTGAGGTTTGATTGTGGAACCCTCTGGCCTGGGAATATGACTGAGGTTTAATTGTGGAACCCTGTGGCCTGGGAACATGACTGGGATTTGATTTCTGAAACCTGTGTCCAGGGAATATGACTGAGGTTTTATTCTGGAACCCTGTGTCCTGGGAACACGACTGAGGTTTGATTCTGGAACCATGTGGCCTGGGAATATGACTGAGGTTTGATTCTGGAAACCATTGGCCTGGGAACATGACTGATGTTAGAATGTGGAATCCTGTGGCCTGGGAACATGACATCGGTTTGGATTCTGGTACCCTGTTGCCTGGGAACATGAAATCGGTTTGATTCTGTAAACCTGAGGTCTGGGAATATGACTGAGGTTTGATTGTGGTACCCTACGGCCTGGCAACATGACTGAGGTTTGATTCTGGATGCCTGTGGCCTGGGAACATGACATCTGTTTAGATTGTGGAATACTGTGCCCCGGGAAACTGACTGAGCCTTGGTTCTGGAACCCTGTGGACTGGGAACATGACTGAGGTTTTATTCTGGAACCATGTAGCCTGGGACCATAACTGAGGATTCATTCTGGAACCCTGTGTCCTGGGCACATGAAAACGGTGGATTCTGGAACCCTGTGGACTAGGAACATGACTGAGGTTTTATTCTGGAACCTTGTAGCCTGGGAGCATAACTGAGGATTGATTCTGGAACCCTCTGGCCTGGGAACATGACATGGGTGGATTCTGGAACCCTGAGGCCTGGGAACATGACATCTGTTTAGGCTGTGGAATACTGTGCCCTGGGAACCTGACTGAGCCTTGGTTCTGGAACCCTGTGGACTGGGAACATGACTGACGTTTTATTCTGTAACCCTGTAGCCTGGGAACATAACTGAGGATTGATTCTGGAACCCTGTGGCCTGGGAACATGACTGGGATTTGATTTCTGAAACCTGTGTCCAGGGAAAATGACTGAGGTTTTATTCTGGAACCCTGTGTCCTGGGAACACGACTGAGGTTTGATTCTGGAACCATGTGGCCTGGGAATATGACTGAGGTTTGATTCTGGAAACCATTGGCCTGGGAACATGACTGATGTTAGAATGTGGAATCCTGTGGCCTGGGAACATGACATCGGTTTGGATTCTGGTACCCTGTTGCCTGGGAACATGAAATCGGTTTGATTCTGTAAACCTGAGGTCTGGGAATATGACTGAGGTTTGATTGTGGTACCCTACGGCCTGGCAACATGACTGAGGTTTGATTCTGGATGCCTGTGGCCTGGGAACATGACATCTGTTTAGATTGTGGAATACTGTGCCCCGGGAAACTGACTGAGCCTTGGTTCTGGAACCCTGTGGACTGGGAACATGACTGAGGTTTTATTCTGGAACCCTGTAGCCTGGGACCATAACTGAGGATTCATTCTGGAACCCTGTGTCCTGGGCACATGAAAACGGTGGATTCTGGAACCCTGTGGACTAGGAACATGACTGAGGTTTTATTCTGGAACCTTGTAGCCTGGGAGCATAATTGAGGATTGATTCTGGAACCCTGTGGCCTGGGAACATGACATGGGTGGATTCTGGAACCCTGAGGCCTGGGAACATGACATCTGTTTAGACTGTGGAATACTGTGCCCTGGGAACGTGACTGAGCCTTGGTTCTGGAACCCTGTGGACTGGGAACATGACTGACGTTTTATTCTGGAACCCTGTAGCCTGGGAATATAACTGAGGATTGATTCTGGAACCCTGTGGCCTGGGAACATGACTGGGATTTGATTTCTGAAACCTGTGTCCAGGGAAAATGACTGAGGTTTTATTCTGGAACCCTGTGTCCTGGGAACACGACTGAGGTTTGATTCTGGAACCATGTGGCCTGGGAATATGACTTAGGTTTGATTCTGGAAACCATTGGCCTGGGAACATGACTGATGTTAGAGTGTGGAATCCTGTGCCCTGGGAACATGACATCGGTTTGGATTCTGGTACCCTGTTGCCTGGAAACATGAAATCGGTTTGATTCTGGAAACCTTAGGCCTGGGAATATGACTGAGGGTTGATGGTGGTACCCTATGGCTTGGCAATATGACTGAGGTTTGATTCTGGATCCCTGTGGCCTGGGAACATGACATCTGTTTAGATTGTGGAATACTGTGCCCCGGGAAACTGACTGAGCCTTGGTTCTGGAACCCTGTGGACTGGGAACATGACTGAGGTTTTATTCTGGAACCCTGTAGCCTGGGACCATAACTGAGGATTCATTCTGGAACCCTGTGTCCTGGGCACATGAAAACGGTGCATTCTGGAACCCTGTGGACTAGGAACATGACTGAGGTTTTATTCTGGAACCTTGTAGCCTGGGAGCATAATTGAGGATTGATTCTGGAACCCTGTGGCCTGGGAACATGACATGGGTGGATTCTGGAACCCTGAGGCCTGGGAACATGACATCTGTTTAGACTGTGGAATACTGTGCCCTGGGAACGTGACTGAGCCTTGGTTCTGGAACCCTGTGGACTGGGAACATGACTGACGTTTTATTCTGGAACCCTGTAGCCTGGGAACATAACTGAGGATTGATTCTGGAACCCTGTGGCCTGGGAACATGACTGGGATTTGATTTCTGAAACCTGTGTCCAGGGAACATGACTGAGGTTTTATTCTGGAACCCTGTGTCCTGGGAACACGACTGAGGTTTGATTCTGGAACCCTGTGGCCTGGGAACATGACTGGGATTTGATTTCTGAAACCTGTGGACTGGGAACATGACTGAGATTTTATTCTGGAACCCTGTAGCCTGGGAACATGACTGAGGATTGATTCTGGAAACCATTGGCCTGGGAACATGACATCGGTGGATTCTGGAACCCTGTAGCCTGGGAACATAACTGAGGATTCACTTTGGAACCCTGTGGCCCAGGAACATGACATGGGTGGATTCTGGAAACCTGAGGCCTTGGAACATGACATCTGTTTAGATTGTGGAATACAGTGGCCCGGGAACCTGACTGAGCCTTGGTTCTGGAACCCTGTGGACTGGGAACATGACTGAGATTTTATTCTGGAACCCTGTAGCCTGGGAACATAACTGAGGATTGATTCTGGAACCCTGTGGCCTGGGAACATGACATCGGTGGATTCTGGAACTCTGTGGCCTGGGAACCTGCGAACGGTTTGACTCTGGTACCCTGTGGCCTGGGAACATGTCTGAGGTTTGATGGTGGAAACCTGTGGCCTGGCAACATGACTGAGGATTGATTCTGGAAGACTGTGGCCAGGGAACATGATATCTGGTTGATTCTGGAAACCTGTGTCCTGGGAACAAGACTGAAGTTTGATTCTGGAACCCTGTGGCCTGGGAACATGACTGAGGTTTGTTTCTGAAGCCTGTTCCCTGGGAACATGACTGCGGTTTGATTCTGGACACCTGTGTCCTGGGAACAAGACTGAGGTTTGACTCTGCAACCCTGTGGCTTGGGAACATGACTGAGGTTTGTTTCTGGAAGCCTCTTCTCTGGGAACATGACTGAGGTTTGATTCTGGACACCTGTGTCCTGGGAACATGACTGAGGTTTGATTGTTGAAACCTGTGGCCTTCGAACATGACTCAGGTTGATTTTGGAACCATGTGTCCTGGGAATATGACTGAGGTTTGATTCTGGAAAACTTTGTCCTGGGAAAATGACTGAGGTTTCATTGTGGAAACATGTGGCCTGGGATCATGACTGAGGTTTGATGGTGGAACACTCTGGCCTGGGAACATGACTGAGGCTTGATGGTGGAACCGTGTCCTGGCAAAAGGACTGAGGTTTGATTGTGGAACCCTCTGGCCTGGGAATATGACTGAGGTTTAATTGTGGAACCCTGTGGCCTGGGAACATGACTGGGATTTGATTTCTGAAACCTGTGTCCAGGGAATATGACTGAGGTTTTATTCTGGAACCCTGTGTCCTGGGAACACGACTGAGGTTTGATTCTGGAACCATGTGGCCTGGGAATATGACTGAGGTTTGATTCTGGAAACCATTGGCCTGGGAACATGACTGATGTTAGAATGTGGAATCCTGTGGCCTGGGAACATGACATCGGTTTGGATTCTGGTACCCTGTTGCCTGGGAACATGAAATCGGTTTGATTCTGTAAACCTGAGGTCTGGGAATATGACTGAGGTTTGATTGTGGTACCCTACGGCCTGGCAACATGACTGAGGTTTGATTCTGGATGCCTGTGGCCTGGGAACATGACATCTGTTTAGATTGTGGAATACTGTGCCCCGGGAAACTGACTGAGCCTTGGTTCTGGAACCCTGTGGACTGGGAACATGACTGAGGTTTTATTCTGGAACCATGTAGCCTGGGACCATAACTGAGGATTCATTCTGGAACCCTGTGTCCTGGGCACATGAAAACGGTGGATTCTGGAACCCTGTGGACTAGGAACATGACTGAGGTTTTATTCTGGAACCTTGTAGCCTGGGAGCATAACTGAGGATTGATTCTGGAACCCTCTGGCCTGGGAACATGACATGGGTGGATTCTGGAACCCTGAGGCCTGGGAACATGACATCTGTTTAGGCTGTGGAATACTGTGCCCTGGGAACCTGACTGAGCCTTGGTTCTGGAACCCTGTGGACTGGGAACATGACTGACGTTTTATTCTGTAACCCTGTAGCCTGGGAACATAACTGAGGATTGATTCTGGAACCCTGTGGCCTGGGAACATGACTGGGATTTGATTTCTGAAACCTGTGTCCAGGGAAAATGACTGAGGTTTTATTCTGGAACCCTGTGTCCTGGGAACACGACTGAGGTTTGATTCTGGAACCATGTGGCCTGGGAATATGACTGAGGTTTGATTCTGGAAACCATTGGCCTGGGAACATGACTGATGTTAGAATGTGGAATCCTGTGGCCTGGGAACATGACATCGGTTTGGATTCTGGTACCCTGTTGCCTGGGAACATGAAATCGGTTTGATTCTGTAAACCTGAGGTCTGGGAATATGACTGAGGTTTGATTGTGGTACCCTACGGCCTGGCAACATGACTGAGGTTTGATTCTGGATGCCTGTGGCCTGGGAACATGACATCTGTTTAGATTGTGGAATACTGTGCCCCGGGAAACTGACTGAGCCTTGGTTCTGGAACCCTGTGGACTGGGAACATGACTGAGGTTTTATTCTGGAACCCTGTAGCCTGGGACCATAACTGAGGATTCATTCTGGAACCCTGTGTCCTGGGCACATGAAAACGGTGGATTCTGGAACCCTGTGGACTAGGAACATGACTGAGGTTTTATTCTGGAACCTTGTAGCCTGGGAGCATAATTGAGGATTGATTCTGGAACCCTGTGGCCTGGGAACATGACATGGGTGGATTCTGGAACCCTGAGGCCTGGGAACATGACATCTGTTTAGACTGTGGAATACTGTGCCCTGGGAACGTGACTGAGCCTTGGTTCTGGAACCCTGTGGACTGGGAACATGACTGACGTTTTATTCTGGAACCCTGTAGCCTGGGAATATAACTGAGGATTGATTCTGGAACCCTGTGGCCTGGGAACATGACTGGGATTTGATTTCTGAAACCTGTGTCCAGGGAAAATGACTGAGGTTTTATTCTGGAACCCTGTGTCCTGGGAACACGACTGAGGTTTGATTCTGGAACCATGTGGCCTGGGAATATGACTTAGGTTTGATTCTGGAAACCATTGGCCTGGGAACATGACTGATGTTAGAGTGTGGAATCCTGTGCCCTGGGAACATGACATCGGTTTGGATTCTGGTACCCTGTTGCCTGGAAACATGAAATCGGTTTGATTCTGGAAACCTTAGGCCTGGGAATATGACTGAGGGTTGATGGTGGTACCCTATGGCTTGGCAATATGACTGAGGTTTGATTCTGGATCCCTGTGGCCTGGGAACATGACATCTGTTTAGATTGTGGAATACTGTGCCCCGGGAAACTGACTGAGCCTTGGTTCTGGAACCCTGTGGACTGGGAACATGACTGAGGTTTTATTCTGGAACCCTGTAGCCTGGGACCATAACTGAGGATTCATTCTGGAACCCTGTGTCCTGGGCACATGAAAACGGTGCATTCTGGAACCCTGTGGACTAGGAACATGACTGAGGTTTTATTCTGGAACCTTGTAGCCTGGGAGCATAATTGAGGATTGATTCTGGAACCCTGTGGCCTGGGAACATGACATGGGTGGATTCTGGAACCCTGAGGCCTGGGAACATGACATCTGTTTAGACTGTGGAATACTGTGCCCTGGGAACGTGACTGAGCCTTGGTTCTGGAACCCTGTGGACTGGGAACATGACTGACGTTTTATTCTGGAACCCTGTAGCCTGGGAACATAACTGAGGATTGATTCTGGAACCCTGTGGCCTGGGAACATGACTGGGATTTGATTTCTGAAACCTGTGTCCAGGGAACATGACTGAGGTTTTATTCTGGAACCCTGTGTCCTGGGAACACGACTGAGGTTTGATTCTGGAACCCTGTGGCCTGGGAACATGACTGGGATTTGATTTCTGAAACCTGTGGACTGGGAACATGACTGAGATTTTATTCTGGAACCCTGTAGCCTGGGAACATGACTGAGGATTGATTCTGGAAACCATTGGCCTGGGAACATGACATCGGTGGATTCTGGAACCCTGTAGCCTGGGAACATAACTGAGGATTCACTTTGGAACCCTGTGGCCCAGGAACATGACATGGGTGGATTCTGGAAACCTGAGGCCTTGGAACATGACATCTGTTTAGATTGTGGAATACTGTGGCCCGGGAACCTGACTGAGCCTTGGTTCTGGAACCCTGTGGACTGGGAACATGACTGAGATTTTATTCTGGAACCCTGTAGCCTGGGAACATAACTGAGGATTGATTCTGGAACCCTGTGGCCTGGGAACATGACATCGGTGGATTCTGGAACTCTGTGGCCTGGGAACCTGCGAACGGTTTGACTCTGGTACCCTGTGGCCTGGGAACATGTCTGAGGTTTGATGGTGGAAACCTGTGGCCTGGCAACATGACTGAGGATTGATTCTGGAAGACTGTGGCCAGGGAACATGATATCTGGTTGATTCTGGAAACCTGTGTCCTGGGAACAAGACTGAAGTTTGATTCTGGAACCCTGTGGCCTGGGAACATGACTGAGGTTTGTTTCTGAAGCCTGTTCCCTGGGAACATGACTGCGGTTTGATTCTGGACACCTGTGTCCTGGGAACAAGACTGAGGTTTGACTCTGCAACCCTGTGGCTTGGGAACATGACTGAGGTTTGTTTCTGGAAGCCTCTTCTCTGGGAACATGACTGAGGTTTGATTCTGGACACCTGTGTCCTGGGAACATGACTGAGGTTTGATTGTTGAAACCTGTGGCCTTCGAACATGACTCAGGTTGATTTTGGAACCATGTGTCCTGGGAATATGACTGAGGTTTGATTCTGGAAAACTTTGTCCTGGGAAAATGACTGAGGTTTCATTGTGGAAACATGTGGCCTGGGATCATGACTGAGGTTTGATGGTGGAACACTCTGGCCTGGGAACATGACTGAGGCTTGATGGTGGAACCGTGTCCTGGCAAAAGGACTGAGGTTTGATTGTGGAACCCTCTGGCCTGGGAATATGACTGAGGTTTAATTGTGGAACCCTGTGGCCTGGGAACATGACTGGGATTTGATTTCTGAAACCTGTGTCCAGGGAATATGACTGAGGTTTTATTCTGGAACCCTGTGTCCTGGGAACACGACTGAGGTTTGATTCTGGAACCATGTGGCCTGGGAATATGACTGAGGTTTGATTCTGGAAACCATTGGCCTGGGAACATGACTGATGTTAGAATGTGGAATCCTGTGGCCTGGGAACATGACATCGGTTTGGATTCTGGTACCCTGTTGCCTGGGAACATGAAATCGGTTTGATTCTGTAAACCTGAGGTCTGGGAATATGACTGAGGTTTGATTGTGGTACCCTACGGCCTGGCAACATGACTGAGGTTTGATTCTGGATGCCTGTGGCCTGGGAACATGACATCTGTTTAGATTGTGGAATACTGTGCCCCGGGAAACTGACTGAGCCTTGGTTCTGGAACCCTGTGGACTGGGAACATGACTGAGGTTTTATTCTGGAACCATGTAGCCTGGGACCATAACTGAGGATTCATTCTGGAACCCTGTGTCCTGGGCACATGAAAACGGTGGATTCTGGAACCCTGTGGACTAGGAACATGACTGAGGTTTTATTCTGGAACCTTGTAGCCTGGGAGCATAACTGAGGATTGATTCTGGAACCCTCTGGCCTGGGAACATGACATGGGTGGATTCTGGAACCCTGAGGCCTGGGAACATGACATCTGTTTAGGCTGTGGAATACTGTGCCCTGGGAACCTGACTGAGCCTTGGTTCTGGAACCCTGTGGACTGGGAACATGACTGACGTTTTATTCTGTAACCCTGTAGCCTGGGAACATAACTGAGGATTGATTCTGGAACCCTGTGGCCTGGGAACATGACTGGGATTTGATTTCTGAAACCTGTGTCCAGGGAAAATGACTGAGGTTTTATTCTGGAACCCTGTGTCCTGGGAACACGACTGAGGTTTGATTCTGGAACCATGTGGCCTGGGAATATGACTGAGGTTTGATTCTGGAAACCATTGGCCTGGGAACATGACTGATGTTAGAATGTGGAATCCTGTGGCCTGGGAACATGACATCGGTTTGGATTCTGGTACCCTGTTGCCTGGGAACATGAAATCGGTTTGATTCTGTAAACCTGAGGTCTGGGAATATGACTGAGGTTTGATTGTGGTACCCTACGGCCTGGCAACATGACTGAGGTTTGATTCTGGATGCCTGTGGCCTGGGAACATGACATCTGTTTAGATTGTGGAATACTGTGCCCCGGGAAACTGACTGAGCCTTGGTTCTGGAACCCTGTGGACTGGGAACATGACTGAGGTTTTATTCTGGAACCCTGTAGCCTGGGACCATAACTGAGGATTCATTCTGGAACCCTGTGTCCTGGGCACATGAAAACGGTGGATTCTGGAACCCTGTGGACTAGGAACATGACTGAGGTTTTATTCTGGAACCTTGTAGCCTGGGAGCATAATTGAGGATTGATTCTGGAACCCTGTGGCCTGGGAACATGACATGGGTGGATTCTGGAACCCTGAGGCCTGGGAACATGACATCTGTTTAGACTGTGGAATACTGTGCCCTGGGAACGTGACTGAGCCTTGGTTCTGGAACCCTGTGGACTGGGAACATGACTGACGTTTTATTCTGGAACCCTGTAGCCTGGGAATATAACTGAGGATTGATTCTGGAACCCTGTGGCCTGGGAACATGACTGGGATTTGATTTCTGAAACCTGTGTCCAGGGAAAATGACTGAGGTTTTATTCTGGAACCCTGTGTCCTGGGAACACGACTGAGGTTTGATTCTGGAACCATGTGGCCTGGGAATATGGCTTAGGTTTGATTCTGGAAACCATTGGCCTGGGAACATGACTGATGTTAGAGTGTGGAATCCTGTGCCCTGGGAACATGACATCGGTTTGGATTCTGGTACCCTGTTGCCTGGAAACATGAAATCGGTTTGATTCTGGAAACCTTAGGCCTGGGAATATGACTGAGGGTTGATGGTGGTACCCTATGGCTTGGCAATATGACTGAGGTTTGATTCTGGATCCCTGTGGCCTGGGAACATGACATCTGTTTAGATTGTGGAATACTGTGCCCCGGGAAACTGACTGAGCCTTGGTTCTGGAACCCTGTGGACTGGGAACATGACTGAGGTTTTATTCTGGAACCCTGTAGCCTGGGACCATAACTGAGGATTCATTCTGGAACCCTGTGTCCTGGGCACATGAAAACGGTGCATTCTGGAACCCTGTGGACTAGGAACATGACTGAGGTTTTATTCTGGAACCTTGTAGCCTGGGAGCATAATTGAGGATTGATTCTGGAACCCTGTGGCCTGGGAACATGACATGGGTGGATTCTGGAACCCTGAGGCCTGGGAACATGACATCTGTTTAGACTGTGGAATACTGTGCCCTGGGAACGTGACTGAGCCTTGGTTCTGGAACCCTGTGGACTGGGAACATGACTGACGTTTTATTCTGGAACCCTGTAGCCTGGGAACATAACTGAGGATTGATTCTGGAACCCTGTGGCCTGGGAACATGACTGGGATTTGATTTCTGAAACCTGTGTCCAGGGAACATGACTGAGGTTTTATTCTGGAACCCTGTGTCCTGGGAACACGACTGAGGTTTGATTCTGGAACCCTGTGGCCTGGGAACATGACTGGGATTTGATTTCTGAAACCTGTGGACTGGGAACATGACTGAGATTTTATTCTGGAACCCTGTAGCCTGGGAACATGACTGAGGATTGATTCTGGAAACCATTGGCCTGGGAACATGACATCGGTGGATTCTGGAACCCTGTAGCCTGGGAACATAACTGAGGATTCACTTTGGAACCCTGTGGCCCAGGAACATGACATGGGTGGATTCTGGAAACCTGAGGCCTTGGAACATGACATCTGTTTAGATTGTGGAATACAGTGGCCCGGGAACCTGACTGAGCCTTGGTTCTGGAACCCTGTGGACTGGGAACATGACTGAGATTTTATTCTGGAACCCTGTAGCCTGGGAACATAACTGAGGATTGATTCTGGAACCCTGTGGCCTGGGAACATGACATCGGTGGATTCTGGAACTCTGTGGCCTGGGAACCTGCGAACGGTTTGACTCTGGTACCCTGTGGCCTGGGAACATGTCTGAGGTTTGATGGTGGAAACCTGTGGCCTGGCAACATGACTGAGGATTGATTCTGGAAGACTGTGGCCAGGGAACATGATATCTGGTTGATTCTGGAAACCTGTGTCCTGGGAACAAGACTGAAGTTTGATTCTGGAACCCTGTGGCCTGGGAACATGACTGAGGTTTGTTTCTGAAGCCTGTTCCCTGGGAACATGACTGCGGTTTGATTCTGGACACCTGTGTCCTGGGAACAAGACTGAGGTTTGACTCTGCAACCCTGTGGCTTGGGAACATGACTGAGGTTTGTTTCTGGAAGCCTCTTCTCTGGGAACATGACTGAGGTTTGATTCTGGACACCTGTGTCCTGGGAACATGACTGAGGTTTGATTGTTGAAACCTGTGGCCTTCGAACATGACTCAGGTTGATTTTGGAACCATGTGTCCTGGGAATATGACTGAGGTTTGATTCTGGAAAACTTTGTCCTGGGAAAATGACTGAGGTTTCATTGTGGAAACATGTGGCCTGGGATCATGACTGAGGTTTGATGGTGGAACACTCTGGCCTGGGAACATGACTGAGGCTTGATGGTGGAACCGTGTCCTGGCAAAAGGACTGAGGTTTGATTGTGGAACCCTCTGGCCTGGGAATATGACTGAGGTTTAATTGTGGAACCCTGTGGCCTGGGAACATGACTGGGATTTGATTTCTGAAACCTGTGTCCAGGGAATATGACTGAGGTTTTATTCTGGAACCCTGTGTCCTGGGAACACGACTGAGGTTTGATTCTGGAACCATGTGGCCTGGGAATATGACTGAGGTTTGATTCTGGAAACCATTGGCCTGGGAACATGACTGATGTTAGAATGTGGAATCCTGTGGCCTGGGAACATGACATCGGTTTGGATTCTGGTACCCTGTTGCCTGGGAACATGAAATCGGTTTGATTCTGTAAACCTGAGGTCTGGGAATATGACTGAGGTTTGATTGTGGTACCCTACGGCCTGGCAACATGACTGAGGTTTGATTCTGGATGCCTGTGGCCTGGGAACATGACATCTGTTTAGATTGTGGAATACTGTGCCCCGGGAAACTGACTGAGCCTTGGTTCTGGAACCCTGTGGACTGGGAACATGACTGAGGTTTTATTCTGGAACCATGTAGCCTGGGACCATAACTGAGGATTCATTCTGGAACCCTGTGTCCTGGGCACATGAAAACGGTGGATTCTGGAACCCTGTGGACTAGGAACATGACTGAGGTTTTATTCTGGAACCTTGTAGCCTGGGAGCATAACTGAGGATTGATTCTGGAACCCTCTGGCCTGGGAACATGACATGGGTGGATTCTGGAACCCTGAGGCCTGGGAACATGACATCTGTTTAGGCTGTGGAATACTGTGCCCTGGGAACCTGACTGAGCCTTGGTTCTGGAACCCTGTGGACTGGGAACATGACTGACGTTTTATTCTGTAACCCTGTAGCCTGGGAACATAACTGAGGATTGATTCTGGAACCCTGTGGCCTGGGAACATGACTGGGATTTGATTTCTGAAACCTGTGTCCAGGGAAAATGACTGAGGTTTTATTCTGGAACCCTGTGTCCTGGGAACACGACTGAGGTTTGATTCTGGAACCATGTGGCCTGGGAATATGACTGAGGTTTGATTCTGGAAACCATTGGCCTGGGAACATGACTGATGTTAGAATGTGGAATCCTGTGGCCTGGGAACATGACATCGGTTTGGATTCTGGTACCCTGTTGCCTGGGAACATGAAATCGGTTTGATTCTGTAAACCTGAGGTCTGGGAATATGACTGAGGTTTGATTGTGGTACCCTACGGCCTGGCAACATGACTGAGGTTTGATTCTGGATGCCTGTGGCCTGGGAACATGACATCTGTTTAGATTGTGGAATACTGTGCCCCGGGAAACTGACTGAGCCTTGGTTCTGGAACCCTGTGGACTGGGAACATGACTGAGGTTTTATTCTGGAACCCTGTAGCCTGGGACCATAACTGAGGATTCATTCTGGAACCCTGTGTCCTGGGCACATGAAAACGGTGGATTCTGGAACCCTGTGGACTAGGAACATGACTGAGGTTTTATTCTGGAACCTTGTAGCCTGGGAGCATAATTGAGGATTGATTCTGGAACCCTGTGGCCTGGGAACATGACATGGGTGGATTCTGGAACCCTGAGGCCTGGGAACATGACATCTGTTTAGACTGTGGAATACTGTGCCCTGGGAACGTGACTGAGCCTTGGTTCTGGAACCCTGTGGACTGGGAACATGACTGACGTTTTATTCTGTAACCCTGTAGCCTGGGAATATAACTGAGGATTGATTCTGGAACCCTGTGGCCTGGGAACATGACTGGGATTTGATTTCTGAAACCTGTGTCCAGGGAAAATGACTGAGGTTTTATTCTGGAACCCTGTGTCCTGGGAACACGACTGAGGTTTGATTCTGGAACCATGTGGCCTGGGAATATGACTTAGGTTTGATTCTGGAAACCATTGGCCTGGGAACATGACTGATGTTAGAGTGTGGAATCCTGTGCCCTGGGAACATGACATCGGTTTGGATTCTGGTACCCTGTTGCCTGGAAACATGAAATCGGTTTGATTCTGGAAACCTTAGGCCTGGGAATATGACTGAGGGTTGATGGTGGTACCCTATGGCTTGGCAATATGACTGAGGTTTGATTCTGGATCCCTGTGGCCTGGGAACATGACATCTGTTTAGATTGTGGAATACTGTGCCCCGGGAACCTGACTGAGCCTTGGTTCTGGAACCCTGTGGACTGGGAACTTGACTGACGTTTTATTCTGGAACCCTGTGTCCTGGGAACATGACATGGGTGGATTCTGGAACCCTGAGGCCTGGGACCATGAAATCTGTTTAGATTGTGGAATACTGTGGCCTGGGAACTTGACTGAGCCTTGGTTCTGGAAACCTGTGGACTGGGAATATGACTGAGGTTTTATTCTGGAACCCTGTAGCCTGGGAACATAACTGAGGATTCACTTTGGAACGCTGTGGCCCAGGAACATGACATGGGTGGATTCTGGAAACCTGAGGCCTTGGAACATGACATCTGTTTAGATTGTGGAATACTGTGGCCCGGTAACCTGACTGAGCCTTGGTTCTGGAACCCTGTGGACTGGGAACATGACTGAGATTTTATTCTGGAACCCTGTAGCCTGGGAACATAACTGAGGATTGATTCTGGAACCCTGTGGCCTGGGAACATGACATCGGTGGATTCTGGAACTCTGTGGCCTGGGAACCTGCGAACGGTTTGACTCTGGTACCCTGTGGCCTGGGAACATGTCTGAGGTTTGATGGTGGAAACCTGTGGCCTGGCAACATGACTGAGGATTGATTCTGGAAGACTGTGGCCAGGGAACATGATATCTGGTTGATTCTGGAAACCTGTGTCCTGGGAACAAGACTGAAGTTTGATTCTGGAACCCTGTGGCCTGGGAACATGACTGAGGTTTGTTTCTGAAGCCTGTTCCCTGGGAACATGACTGCGGTTTGATTCTGGACACCTGTGTCCTGGGAACAAGACTGAGGTTTGACTCTGCAACCCTGTGGCTTGGGAACATGACTGAGGTTTGTTTCTGGAAGCCTCTTCTCTGGGAACATGACTGAGGTTTGATTCTGGACACCTGTGTCCTGGGAACATGACTGAGGTTTGATTGTTGAAACCTGTGGCCTTCGAACATGACTCAGGTTGATTCTGGAACCATGTGTCCTGGGAATATGACTGAGGTTTGATTCTGGAAAACTTTGTCCTGGGAAAATGACTGAGGTTTCATTGTGGAAACATGTGGCCTGGGATCATGACTGAGGTTTGATGGTGGAACACTCTGGCCTGGGAACATGACTGAGGCTTGATGGTGGAACCGTGTCCTGGCAAAAGGACTGAGGTTTGATTGTGGAGCCCTCTGGCCTGGGAATATGACTGAGGTTTAATTGTGGAACCCTGTGGCCTGGGAACATGACTGGGATTTGATTTCTGAAACCTGTGTCCAGGCAACATGACTGAGGTTTTATTCTGGAACCCTGTGTCCTGGGAACACGACTGAGGTTTGATTCTGGAACCATGTGGCCTGGGAATATGACTGAGGTTTGATTCTGGAAACCATTGGCCTGGGAACATGACTGATGTTAGAATGTGGAATCCTGTGGCCTGGGAACATGACATCGGTTTGGATTCTGGTACCCTGTTGCCTGGGAACATGAAATCGGTTTGATTCTGTAAACCTGAGGTCTGGGAATATGACTGAGGTTTGATTGTGGTACCCTACGGCCTGGCAACATGACTGAGGTTTGATTCTGGATGCCTGTGGCCTGGGAACATGACATCTGTTTAGATTGTGGAATACTGTGCCCCGGGAAACTGACTGAGCCTTGGTTCTGGAACCCTGTGGACTGGGAACATGACTGAGGTTTTATTCTGGAACCCTGTAGCCTGGGACCATAACTGAGGATTCATTCTGGAACCCTGTGTCCTGGGCACATGAAAACGGTGGATTCTGGAACCCTGTGGACTAGGAACATGACTGAGGTTTTATTCTGGAACCTTGTAGCCTGGGAGCATAATTGAGGATTGATTCTGGAACCCTGTGGCCTGGGAACATGACATGGGTGGATTCTGGAACCCTGAGGCCTGGGAACATGACATCTGTTTAGACTGTGGAATACTGTGCCCTGGGAACGTGACTGAGCCTTGGTTCTGGAACCCTGTGGACTGGGAACATGACTGACGTTTTATTCTGGAACCCTGTAGCCTGGGAACATAACTGAGGATTGATTCTGGAACCCTGTGGCCTGGGAACATGACTGGGATTTGATTTCTGAAACCTGTGTCCAGGGAACATGACTGAGGTTTTATTCTGGAACCCTGTGTCCTGGGAACACGACTGAGGTTTGATTCTGGAACCATGTGGCCTGGGAATATGACTTAGGTTTGATTCTGGAAACCATTGGCCTGGGAACATGACTCATGTTAGAGTGTGGAATCCTGTGCCCTGGGAACATGACATCGGTTTGGATTCTGGTACCCTGTTGCCTGGAAACATGAAATCGGTTTGATTCTCGAAACCTTAGGCCTGGGAATATGACTGAGGTTTGATGGTGGTACCCTATGGCCTGGCAATATGACTGAGGTTTGATTCTGGATCCCTGTGGCCTGGGAACATGACATCTGTTTAGATTGTGGAATACTGTGCCCCGGGAACCTGACTGAGCCTTGGTTCTGGAACCCTGTGGACTGGGAACTTGACTGACGTTTTATTCTGGAACCCTGTGTCCTGGGAACATGACATGGGTGGATTCTGGAACCCTGAGGCCTGGAACCATGAAATCTGTTTAGATTGTGGAATACTGTGGCCTGGGAACTTGACTGAGCCTTGGTTCTGGAAACCTGTGGACTGGGAACATGACTGAGATTTTATTCTGGAACCCTGTAGCCTGGGAACATAACTGAGGATTGATTCTGGAACCCTGTGGCCTGGGAACATGACATCGGTGGATTCTGGAACCCTGTAGCCTGGGAACATAACTGAGGATTCACTTTGGAACCCTGTGGCCCAGGAACATGACATGGGTGGATTCTGGAAACCTGAGGCCTTGGAACATGACATCTGTTTAGATTGTGGAATACAGTGGCCCGGGAACCTGACTGAGCCTTGGTTCTGGAACCCTGTGGACTGGGAACATGACTGAGATTTTATTCTGGAACCCTGTAGCCTGGGAACATAACTGAGGATTGATTCTGGAACCCTGTGGCCTGGGAACATGACATCGGTGGATTCTGGAACTCTGTGGCCTGGGAACCTGCGAACGGTTTGACTCTGGTACCCTGTGGCCTGGGAACATGTCTGAGGTTTGATGGTGGAAACCTGTGGCCTGGCAACATGACTGAGGATTGATTCTGGAAGACTGTGGCCAGGGAACATGATATCTGGTTGATTCTGGAAACCTGTGTCCTGGGAACAAGACTGAAGTTTGATTCTGGAACCCTGTGGCCTGGGAACATGACTGAGGTTTGTTTCTGAAGCCTGTTCCCTGGGAACATGACTGCGGTTTGATTCTGGACACCTGTGTCCTGGGAACAAGACTGAGGTTTGACTCTGCAACCCTGTGGCTTGGGAACATGACTGAGGTTTGTTTCTGGAAGCCTCTTCTCTGGGAACATGACTGAGGTTTGATTCTGGACACCTGTGTCCTGGGAACATGACTGAGGTTTGATTGTTGAAACCTGTGGCCTTCGAACATGACTCAGGTTGATTCTGGAACCATGTGTCCTGGGAATATGACTGAGGTTTGATTCTGGAAAACTTTGTCCTGGGAAAATGACTGAGGTTTCATTGTGGAAACATGTGGCCTGGGATCATGACTGAGGTTTGATGGTGGAACACTCTGGCCTGGGAACATGACTGAGGCTTGATGGTGGAACCGTGTCCTGGCAAAAGGACTGAGGTTTGATTGTGGAACCCTCTGGCCTGGGAATATGACTGAGGTTTAATTGTGGAACCCTGTGGCCTGGGAACATGACTGGGATTTGATTTCTGAAACCTGTGTCCAGGGAATATGACTGAGGTTTTATTCTGGAACCCTGTGTCCTGGGAACACGACTGAGGTTTGATTCTGGAACCATGTGGCCTGGGAATATGACTGAGGTTTGATTCTGGAAACCATTGGCCTGGGAACATGACTGATGTTAGAATGTGGAATCCTGTGGCCTGGGAACATGACATCGGTTTGGATTCTGGTACCCTGTTGCCTGGGAACATGAAATCGGTTTGATTCTGTAAACCTGAGGTCTGGGAATATGACTGAGGTTTGATTGTGGTACCCTACGGCCTGGCAACATGACTGAGGTTTGATTCTGGATGCCTGTGGCCTGGGAACATGACATCTGTTTAGATTGTGGAATACTGTGCCCCGGGAAACTGACTGAGCCTTGGTTCTGGAACCCTGTGGACTGGGAACATGACTGAGGTTTTATTCTGGAACCCTGTAGCCTGGGACCATAACTGAGGATTCATTCTGGAACCCTGTGTCCTGGGCACATGAAAACGGTGGATTCTGGAACCCTGTGGACTAGGAACATGACTGAGGTTTTATTCTGGAACCTTGTAGCCTGGGAGCATAATTGAGGATTGATTCTGGAACCCTGTGGCCTGGGAACATGACATGGGTGGATTCTGGAACCCTGAGGCCTGGGAACATGACATCTGTTTAGACTGTGGAATACTGTGCCCTGGGAACGTGACTGAGCCTTGGTTCTGGAACCCTGTGGACTGGGAACATGACTGACGTTTTATTCTGGAACCCTGTAGCCTGGGAACATAACTGAGGATTGATTCTGGAACCCTGTGGCCTGGGAACATGACTGGGATTTGATTTCTGAAACCTGTGTCCAGGGAACATGACTGAGGTTTTATTCTGGAACCCTGTGTCCTGGGAACACGACTGAGGTTTGATTCTGGAACCATGTGGCCTGGGAATATGACTTAGGTTTGATTCTGGAAACCATTGGCCTGGGAACATGACTCATGTTAGAGTGTGGAATCCTGTGCCCTGGGAACATGACATCGGTTTGGATTCTGGTACCCTGTTGCCTGGAAACATGAAATCGGTTTGATTCTCGAAACCTTAGGCCTGGGAATATGACTGAGGTTTGATGGTGGTACCCTATGGCCTGGCAATATGACTGAGGTTTGATTCTGGATCCCTGTGGCCTGGGAACATGACATCTGTTTAGATTGTGGAATACTGTGCCCCGGGAACCTGACTGAGCCTTGGTTCTGGAACCCTGTGGACTGGGAACTTGACTGACGTTTTATTCTGGAACCCTGTGTCCTGGGAACATGACATGGGTGGATTCTGGAACCCTGAGGCCTGGAACCATGAAATCTGTTTAGATTGTGGAATACTGTGGCCTGGGAACTTGACTGAGCCTTGGTTCTGGAAACCTGTGGACTGGGAACATGACTGAGATTTTATTCTGGAACCCTGTAGCCTGGGAACATAACTGAGGATTGATTCTGGAACCCTGTGGCCTGGGAACATGACATCGGTGGATTCTGGAACCCTGTAGCCTGGGAACATAACTGAGGATTCACTTTGGAACCCTGTGGCCCAGGAACATGACATGGGTGGATTCTGGAAACCTGAGGCCTTGGAACATGACATCTGTTTAGATTGTGGAATACAGTGGCCCGGGAACCTGACTGAGCCTTGGTTCTGGAACCCTGTGGACTGGGAACATGACTGAGATTTTATTCTGGAACCCTGTAGCCTGGGAACATAACTGAGGATTGATTCTGGAACCCTGTGGCCTGGGAACATGACATCGGTGGATTCTGGAACTCTGTGGCCTGGGAACCTGCGAACGGTTTGACTCTGGTACCCTGTGGCCTGGGAACATGTCTGAGGTTTGATGGTGGAAACCTGTGGCCTGGCAACATGACTGAGGATTGATTCTGGAAGACTGTGGCCAGGGAACATGATATCTGGTTGATTCTGGAAACCTGTGTCCTGGGAACAAGACTGAAGTTTGATTCTGGAACCCTGTGGCCTGGGAACATGACTGAGGTTTGTTTCTGAAGCCTGTTCCCTGGGAACATGACTGCGGTTTGATTCTGGACACCTGTGTCCTGGGAACAAGACTGAGGTTTGACTCTGCAACCCTGTGGCTTGGGAACATGACTGAGGTTTGTTTCTGGAAGCCTCTTCTCTGGGAACATGACTGAGGTTTGATTCTGGACACCTGTGTCCTGGGAACATGACTGAGGTTTGATTGTTGAAACCTGTGGCCTTCGAACATGACTCAGGTTGATTCTGGAACCATGTGTCCTGGGAATATGACTGAGGTTTGATTCTGGAAAACTTTGTCCTGGGAAAATGACTGAGGTTTCATTGTGGAAACATGTGGCCTGGGATCATGACTGAGGTTTGATGGTGGAACACTCTGGCCTGGGAACATGACTGAGGCTTGATGGTGGAACCGTGTCCTGGCAAAAGGACTGAGGTTTGATTGTGGAACCCTCTGGCCTGGGAATATGACTGAGGTTTAATTGTGGAACCCTGTGGCCTGGGAACATGACTGGGATTTGATTTCTGAAACCTGTGTCCAGGGAATATGACTGAGGTTTTATTCTGGAACCCTGTGTCCTGGGAACACGACTGAGGTTTGATTCTGGAACCATGTGGCCTGGGAATATGACTGAGGTTTGATTCTGGAAACCATTGGCCTGGGAACATGACTGATGTTAGAATGTGGAATCCTGTGGCCTGGGAACATGACATCGGTTTGGATTCTGGTACCCTGTTGCCTGGGAACATGAAATCGGTTTGATTCTGTAAACCTGAGGTCTGGGAATATGACTGAGGTTTGATTGTGGTACCCTACGGCCTGGCAACATGACTGAGGTTTGATTCTGGATGCCTGTGGCCTGGGAACATGACATCTGTTTAGATTGTGGAATACTGTGCCCCGGGAAACTGACTGAGCCTTGGTTCTGGAACCCTGTGGACTGGGAACATGACTGAGGTTTTATTCTGGAACCATGTAGCCTGGGACCATAACTGAGGATTCATTCTGGAACCCTGTGTCCTGGGCACATGAAAACGGTGGATTCTGGAACCCTGTGGACTAGGAACATGACTGAGGTTTTATTCTGGAACCTTGTAGCCTGGGAGCATAACTGAGGATTGATTCTGGAACCCTCTGGCCTGGGAACATGACATGGGTGGATTCTGGAACCCTGAGGCCTGGGAACATGACATCTGTTTAGGCTGTGGAATACTGTGCCCTGGGAACGTGACTGAGCCTTGGTTCTGGAACCCTGTGGACTGGGAACATGACTGACGTTTTATTCTGTAACCCTGTAGCCTGGGAACATAACTGAGGATTGATTCTGGAACCCTGTGGCCTGGGAACATGACTGGGATTTGATTTCTGAAACCTGTGTCCAGGGAAAATGACTGAGGTTTTATTCTGGAACCCTGTGTCCTGGGAACACGACTGAGGTTTGATTCTGGAACCATGTGGCCTGGGAATATGACTTAGGTTTGATTCTGGAAACCATTGGCCTGGGAACATGACTGATGTTAGAGTGTGGAATCCTGTGCCCTGGGAACATGACATCGGTTTGGATTCTGGTACCCTGTTGCCTGGAAACATGAAATCGGTTTGATTCTGGAAACCTTAGGCCTGGGAATATGACTGAGGTTTGATGGTGGTACCCTATGTCTTGGCAATATGACTGAGGTTTGATTCTGGATCCCTGTGGCCTGGGAACATGACATCTGTTTAGATTGTGGAATACTGTACCCCGGGAAACTGACTGAGCCTTGGTTCTGGAACCCTGTGGACTGGGAACTTGACTGACGTTTTATTCTGGAACCCTGTGTCCTGGGAACATGACATGGGTGGATTCTGGAACCCTGAGGCCTGGGACCATGAAATCTGTTTAGATTGTGGAATACTGTGGCCTGGGAACTTGACTGAGCCTTGGTTTTGGAAACCTGTGGACTGGGAATATGACTGAGGTTTTATTCTGGAACCCTGTAGCCTGGGAACATAACTGAGGATTCACTTTGGAACCCTTTGGCCCAGGAACATGACATGGGTGGATTCTGGAAACCTGAGGCCTTGGAACATGACATCTGTTTAGATTGTGGAATACTGTGGCCCGTGAACCTGACTGAGCCTTGGTTCTGGAACCCTGTGGACTGGGAACATGACTGAGATTTTATTCTGGAACCCTGTAGCCTGGGAACATAACTGAGGATTGATTCTGGAACCCTGTGGCCTGGGAACATGACATCGGTGGATTCTGGAACTCTGTGGCCTGGGAACCTGCGAACGGTTTGACTCTGGTACCCTGTGGCCTGGGAACATGTCTGAGGTTTGATGGTGGAAACCTGTGGCCTGGCAACATGACTGAGGATTGATTCTGGAAGACTGTGGCCAGGGAACATGATATCTGGTTGATTCTGGAAACCTGTGTCCTGGGAACAAGACTGAAGTTTGATTCTGGAACCCTGTGGCCTGGGAACATGACTGAGGTTTGTTTCTGAAGCCTGTTCCCTGGGAACATGACTGCGGTTTGATTCTGGACACCTGTGTCCTGGGAACAAGACTGAGGTTTGACTCTGCAACCCTGTGGCTTGGGAACATGACTGAGGTTTGTTTCTGGAAGCCTCTTCTCTGGGAACATGACTGAGGTTTGATTCTGGACACCTGTGTCCTGGGAACATGACTGAGGTTTGATTGTTGAAACCTGTGGCCTTCGAACATGACTCAGGTTGATTCTGGATCCATGTGTCCTGGGAATATGACTGAGGTTTGATTCTGGAAAACTTTGTCCTGGGAAAATGACTGAGGTTTCATTGTGGAAACATGTGGCCTGGGATCATGACTGAGGTTTGATGGTGGAACACTCTGGCCTGGGAACATGACTGAGGCTTGATGGTGGAACCGTGTCCTGGCAAAAGGACTGAGGTTTGATTGTGGAACCCTCTGGCCTGGGAATATGACTGAGGTTTAATTGTGGAACCCTGTGGCCTGGGAACATGACTGGGATTTGATTTCTGAAACCTGTGTCCAGGGAATATGACTGAGGTTTTATTCTGGAACCCTGTGTCCTGGGAACACGACTGAGGTTTGATTCTGGAACCATGTGGCCTGGGAATATGACTGAGGTTTGATTCTGGAAACCATTGGCCTGGGAACATGACTGATGTTAGAATGTGGAATCCTGTGGCCTGGGAACATGACATCGGTTTGGATTCTGGTACCCTGTTGCCTGGGAACATGAAATCGGTTTGATTCTGTAAACCTGAGGTCTGGGAATATGACTGAGGTTTGATTGTGGTACCCTACGGCCTGGCAACATGACTGAGGTTTGATTCTGGATGCCTGTGGCCTGGGAACATGACATCTGTTTAGATTGTGGAATACTGTGCCCCGGGAAACTGACTGAGCCTTGGTTCTGGAACCCTGTGGACTGGGAACATGACTGAGGTTTTATTCTGGAACCATGTAGCCTGGGACCATAACTGAGGATTCATTCTGGAACCCTGTGTCCTGGGCACATGAAAACGGTGGATTCTGGAACCCTGTGGACTAGGAACATGACTGAGGTTTTATTCTGGAACCTTGTAGCCTGGGAGCATAACTGAGGATTGATTCTGGAACCCTCTGGCCTGGGAACATGACATGGGTGGATTCTGGAACCCTGAGGCCTGGGAACATGACATCTGTTTAGGCTGTGGAATACTGTGCCCTGGGAACGTGACTGAGCCTTGGTTCTGGAACCCTGTGGACTGGGAACATGACTGACGTTTTATTCTGGAACCCTGTAGCCTGGGAACATAACTGAGGATTGATTCTGGAACCCTGTGGCCTGGGAACATGACTGGGATTTGATTTCTGAAACCTGTGTCCAGGGAAAATGACTGAGGTTTTATTCTGGAACCCTGTGTCCTGGGAACACGACTGAGGTTTGATTCTGGAACCATGTGGCCTGGGAATATGACTTAGGTTTGATTCTGGAAACCATTGGCCTGGGAACATGACTGATGTTAGAGTGTGGAATCCTGTGCCCTGGGAACATGACATCGGTTTGGATTCTGGTACCCTGTTGCCTGGAAACATGAAATCGGTTTGATTCTGGAAACCTTAGGCCTGGGAATATGACTGAGGTTTGATGGTGGTACCCTATGGCTTGGCAATATGACTGAGGTTTGATTCTGGATCCCTGTGGCCTGGGAACATGACATCTGTTTAGATTGTGGAATACTGTACCCCGGGAAACTGACTGAGCCTTGGTTCTGGAACCCTGTGGACTGGGAACTTGACTGACGTTTTATTCTGGAACCCTGTGTCCTGGGAACATGACATGGGTGGATTCTGGAACCCTGAGGCCTGGGACCATGAAATCTGTTTAGATTGTGGAATACTGTGGCCTGGGAACTTGACTGAGCCTTGGTTTTGGAAACCTGTGGACTGGGAATATGACTGAGGTTTTATTCTGGAACCCTGTAGCCTGGGAACATAACTGAGGATTCACTTTGGAACCCTTTGGCCCAGGAACATGACATGGGTGGATTCTGGAAACCTGAGGCCTTGGAACATGACATCTGTTTAGATTGTGGAATACTGTGGCCCGTGAACCTGACTGAGCCTTGGTTCTGGAACCCTGTGGACTGGGAACATGACTGAGATTTTATTCTGGAACCCTGTAGCCTGGGAACATAACTGAGGATTGATTCTGGAACCCTGTGGCCTGGGAACATGACATCGGTGGATTCTGGAACTCTGTGGCCTGGGAACCTGCGAACGGTTTGACTCTGGTACCCTGTGGCCTGGGAACATGTCTGAGGTTTGATGGTGGAAACCTGTGGCCTGGCAACATGACTGAGGATTGATTCTGGAAGACTGTGGCCAGGGAACATGATATCTGGTTGATTCTGGAAACCTGTGTCCTGGGAACAAGACTGAAGTTTGATTCTGGAACCCTGTGGCCTGGGAACATGACTGAGGTTTGTTTCTGAAGCCTGTTCCCTGGGAACATGACTGCGGTTTGATTCTGGACACCTGTGTCCTGGGAACAAGACTGAGGTTTGACTCTGCAACCCTGTGGCTTGGGAACATGACTGAGGTTTGTTTCTGGAAGCCTCTTCTCTGGGAACATGACTGAGGTTTGATTCTGGACACCTGTGTCCTGGGAACATGACTGAGGTTTGATTGTTGAAACCTGTGGCCTTCGAACATGACTCAGGTTGATTCTGGATCCATGTGTCCAGGGAATATGACTGAGGTTTGATTCTGGAAAACTTTGTCCTGGGAAAATGACTGAGGTTTCATTGTGGAAACATGTGGCCTGGGATCATGACTGAGGTTTGATGGTGGAACACTCTGGCCTGGGAACATGACTGAGGCTTGATGGTGGAACCGTGTCCTGGCAAAAGGACTGAGGTTTGATTGTGGAACCCTCTGGCCTGAGAATATGACTGAGGTTTAATTGTGGAACCCTGTGGCCTGGGAACATGACTGGGATTTGATTTCTGAAACCTGTGTCCAGGGAACATGACTGAGGTTTTATTCTGGAACCCTGTGTCCTGGGAACACGACTGAGGTTTGATTCTGGAACCATGTGGCCTGGGAATATGACTGAGGTTTGATTCTGGAAACCATTGGCCTGGGAACATGACTGATGTTAGAATGTGGAATCCTGTGGCCTGGGAACATGACATCGGTTTGGATTCTGGTACCCTGTTGCCTGGGAACATGAAATCGGTTTGATTCTGTAAACCTGAGGTCTGGGAATATGACTGAGGTTTGATTGTGGTACCCTACGGCCTGGCAACATGACTGAGGTTTGATTCTGGATGCCTGTGGCCTGGGAACATGACATCTGTTTAGATTGTGGAATACTGTGCCCCCGGAAACTGACTGAGCCTTGGTTCTGGAACCCTGTGGACTGGGAACATGACTGAGGTTTTATTCTGGAACCCTGTAGCCTGGGACCATAACTGAGGATTCATTCTGGAACCCTGTGGCCTGGGCACATGAAAACGGTGGATTCTGGAACCCTGTGGACTAGGAACATGACTGAGGTTTTATTCTGGAACCTTGTAGCCTGGGAGCATAATTGAGGATTGATTCTGGAACCCTGTGGCCTGGGAACATGACATGGGTGGATTCTGGAACCCTGAGGCCTGGGAACATGACATCTGTTTAGACTGTGGAATACTGTGCCCTGGGAACGTGACTGAGCCTTGGTTCTGGAACCCTGTGGACTGGGAACATGACTGACGTTTTATTCTGGAACCCTGTAGCCTGGGAACATAACTGAGGATTGATTCTGGAACCCTGTGGCCTGGGAACATGACTGGGATTTGATTTCTGAAACCTGTGTCCAGGGAACATGACTGAGGTTTTATTCTGGAACCCTGTGTCCTGGGAACACGACTGAGGTTTGATTCTGGAACCATGTGGCCTGGGAATATGACTTAGGTTTGATTCTGGAAACCATTGGCCTGGGAACATGACTGATGTTAGAGTGTGGAATCCTGTGCCCTGGGAACATGACATCGGTTTGGATTCTGGTACCCTGTTGCCTGGAAACATGAAATCGGTTTGATTCTGGAAACCTTAGGCCTGGGAATATGACTGAGGTTTGATGGTGGTACCCTATGGCCTGGCAATATGACTGAGGTTTGATTCTGGATCCCTGTGGCCTGGGAACATGACATCTGTTTAGATTGTGGAATACTGTGCCCCGGGAACCTGACTGAGCCTTGGTTCTGGAACCCTGTGGACTGGGAACTTGACTGACGTTTTATTCTGGAACCCTGTGTCCTGGGAACATGACATGGGTGGATTCTGGAACCCTGAGGCCTGGAACCATGAAATCTGTTTAGATTGTGGAATACTGTGGCCTGGGAACTTGACTGAGCCTTGGTTCTGGAAACCTGTGGACTGGGAATATGACTGAGGTTTTATTCTGGAACCCTGTAACCTGGGAACATAACTGAGGATTCACTTTGGAACCCTGTGGCCCAGGAACATGACATGTGTGGATTTTGGAAACCTGAGGCCTTGGAACATGACATCTGTTTAGATTGTGGAATACTGTGGCCCGGGAACCTGACTGAGCCTTGGTTCTGGAACCCTGTGGACTGGGAACATGACTGAGATTTTATTCTGGAACCCTGTAGCCTGGGAACATAACTGAGGATTGATTCTGGAACCCTGTGGCCTGGGAACATGACATCGGTGGATTCTGGAACTCTGTGGCCTGGGAACCTGCGAACGGTTTGACTCTGGTACCCTGTGGCCTGGGAACATGTCTGAGGTTTGATGGTGGAAACCTGTGGCCTGGCAACATGACTGAGGATTGATTCTGGAAGACTGTGGCCAGGGAACATGATATCTGGTTGATTCTGGAAACCTGTGTCCTGGGAACAAGACTGAAGTTTGATTCTGGAACCCTGTGGCCTGGGAACTTGACTGAGCCTTGGTTCTGGAAACCTATGGACTGGGAATATGACTGAGGTTTTATTCTGGAGCCGTGTAGCCTGGGAACATAACTGAGGATTCACTTTGGAACCCTGTGGCCCAGGAACATGACATGGGTGGATTCTGGAAACCTGAGGCCTTGGAACATGACATCTGTTTAGATTGTGGAATACTGTGGCCCGGGAACCTGACTGAGCCTTGGTTCTGGAACCCTGTGGACTGGGAACAAGACTGAGGTTTTATTCTGGAACCCTGTATCCTGGGAACATAACTGAGGATTGATTCTGGAAGCCTGTGGCCTGGGAACATGACATCGGTGGATTCTGGAACACTGTGGCCTGGGAACCTGCGAACGGTTTGACTCTGGAACCCTGTGGCCTGGGAACATGTCTGAGGTTTGATGGTGGAAACCTGTGGTCTGGCAACATGACTGAGGATTGACTCTGGAAGACTGTGGCCAGGGAACATGATATCGGGTTGATTCTGGAAACCTCTGTCCTGGGAACAAGACTGAGGTTTGATTCTGGAACCCTGATGCCTGGGAACTTGACTGAGGTTTGTTTCTGGAAGCCTGTTCCCTGGGAACATGACTGCGGTTTGATTCTGGACACCTGTGTCCTGGGAACAAGACTGAGGTTTGACTCTGCAACCCTGTGGCTTGGGAACATGACTGAGGTTTGTTTCTGGAAGCCTCTTCTCTGGGAACATGACTGAGGTTTGATTCTGGACACCTGTGTCCTGGGAACATGACTGAGGTTTGATTGTTGAAACCTGTGGCCTTCGAACATGACTCAGGTTGATTCTGGAACCATGTGTCCTGGGAATATGACTGAGGTTTGATTCTGGAAAACTTTGTCCTGGGAAAATGACTGAGGTTTCATTGTGGAAACATGTGGCCTGGGATCATGACTGAGGTTTGATGGTGGAACACTCTGGCCTGGGAACATGACTGAGGCTTGATGGTGGAACCGTGTCCTGGCAAAAGGACTGAGGTTTGATTGTGGAACCCTCTGGCCTGGGAATATGACTGAGGTTTAATTGTGGAACCCTGTGGCCTGGGAACATGACTGGGATTTGATTTCTGAAACCTGTGTCCAGGGAATATGACTGAGGTTTTATTCTGGAACCCTGTGTCCTGGGAACACGACTGAGGTTTGATTCTGGAACCATGTGGCCTGGGAATATGACTGAGGTTTGATTCTGGAAACCATTGGCCTGGGAACATGACTGATGTTAGAATGTGGAATCCTGTGGCCTGGGAACATGACATCGGTTTGGATTCTGGTACCCTGTTGCCTGGGAACATGAAATCGGTTTGATTCTGTAAACCTGAGGTCTGGGAATATGACTGAGGTTTGATTGTGGTACCCTACGGCCTGGCAACATGACTGAGGTTTGATTCTGGATGCCTGTGGCCTGGGAACATGACATCTGTTTAGATTGTGGAATACTGTGCCCCGAGAAACTGACTGAGCCTTGGTTCTGGAACCCTGTGGACTGGGAACATGACTGAGGTTTTATTCTGGAACCATGTAGCCTGGGACCATAACTGAGGATTCCTTCTGGAACCCTGTGTCCTGGGCACATGAAAACGGTGGATTCTGGAACCCTGTGGACTAGGAACATGACTGAGGTTTTATTCTGGAACCTTGTAGCCTGGGAGCATAACTGAGGATTGATTCTGGAACCCTCTGGCCTGGGAACATGACATGGGTGGATTCTGGAACCCTGAGGCCTGGGAACATGACATCTGTTTAGGCTGTGGAATACTGTGCCCTGGGAACGTGACTGAGCCTTGGTTCTGGAACCCTGTGGACTGGGAACATGACTGACGTTTTATTCTGGAACCCTGTAGCCTGGGAACATAACTGAGGATTGATTCTGGAACCCTGTGGCCTGGGAACATGACTGGGATTTGATTTCTGAAACCTGTGTCCAGGGAAAATGACTGAGGTTTTATTCTGGAACCCTGTGTCCTGGGAACACGACTGAGGTTTGATTCTGGAACCATGTGGCCTGGGAATATGACTTAGGTTTGATTCTGGAAACCATTGGCCTGGGAACATGACTGATGTTAGAGTGTGGAATCCTGTGCCCTGGGAACATGACATCGGTTTGGATTCTGGTACCCTGTTGCCTGGAAACATGAAATCGGTTTGATTCTGGAAACCTTAGGCCTGGGAATATGACTGAGGTTTGATGGTGGTACCCTATGGCTTGGCAATATGACTGAGGTTTGATTCTGGATCCCTGTGGCCTGGGAACATGACATCTGTTTAGATTGTGGAATACTGTACCCCGGGAAACTGACTGAGCCTTGGTTCTGGAACCCTGTGGACTGGGAACTTGACTGACGTTTTATTCTGGAACCCTGTGTCCTGGGAACATGACATGGGTGGATTCTGGAACCCTGAGGCCTGGGACCATGAAATCTGTTTAGATTGTGGAATACTGTGGCCTGGGAACTTGACTGAGCCTTGGTTTTGGAAACCTGTGGACTGGGAATATGACTGAGGTTTTATTCTGGAACCCTGTAGCCTGGGAACATAACTGAGGATTCACTTTGGAACCCTTTGGCCCAGGAACATGACATGGGTGGATTCTGGAAACCTGAGGCCTTGGAACATGACATCTGTTTAGATTGTGGAATACTGTGGCCCGTGAACCTGACTGAGCCTTGGTTCTGGAACCCTGTGGACTGGGAACATGACTGAGATTTTATTCTGGAACCCTGTAGCCTGGGAACATAACTGAGGATTGATTCTGGAACCCTGTGGCCTGGGAACATGACATCGGTGGATTCTGGAACTCTGTGGCCTGGGAACCTGCGAACGGTTTGACTCTGGTACCCTGTGGCCTGGGAACATGTCTGAGGTTTGATGGTGGAAACCTGTGGCCTGGCAACATGACTGAGGATTGATTCTGGAAGACTGTGGCCAGGGAACATGATATCTGGTTGATTCTGGAAACCTGTGTCCTGGGAACAAGACTGAAGTTTGATTCTGGAACCCTGTGGCCTGGGAACATGACTGAGGTTTGTTTCTGAAGCCTGTTCCCTGGGAACATGACTGCGGTTTGATTCTGGACACCTGTGTCCTGGGAACAAGACTGAGGTTTGACTCTGCAACCCTGTGGCTTGGGAACATGACTGAGGTTTGTTTCTGGAAGCCTCTTCTCTGGGAACATGACTGAGGTTTGATTCTGGACACCTGTGTCCTGGGAACATGACTGAGGTTTGATTGTTGAAACCTGTGGCCTTCGAACATGACTCAGGTTGATTCTGGATCCATGTGTCCTGGGAATATGACTGAGGTTTGATTCTGGAAAACTTTGTCCTGGGAAAATGACTGAGGTTTCATTGTGGAAACATGTGGCCTGGGATCATGACTGAGGTTTGATGGTGGAACACTCTGGCCTGGGAACATGACTGAGGCTTGATGGTGGAACCGTGTCCTGGCAAAAGGACTGAGGTTTGATTGTGGAACCCTCTGGCCTGGGAATATGACTGAGGTTTAATTGTGGAACCCTGTGGCCTGGGAACATGACTGGGATTTGATTTCTGAAACCTGTGTCCAGGGAATATGACTGAGGTTTTATTCTGGAACCCTGTGTCCTGGGAACACGACTGAGGTTTGATTCTGGAACCATGTGGCCTGGGAATATGACTGAGGTTTGATTCTGGAAACCATTGGCCTGGGAACATGACTGATGTTAGAATGTGGAATCCTGTGGCCTGGGAACATGACATCGGTTTGGATTCTGGTACCCTGTTGCCTGGGAACATGAAATCGGTTTGATTCTGTAAACCTGAGGTCTGGGAATATGACTGAGGTTTGATTGTGGTACCCTACGGCCTGGCAACATGACTGAGGTTTGATTCTGGATGCCTGTGGCCTGGGAACATGACATCTGTTTAGATTGTGGAATACTGTGCCCCGGGAAACTGACTGAGCCTTGGTTCTGGAACCCTGTGGACTGGGAACATGACTGAGGTTTTATTCTGGAACCATGTAGCCTGGGACCATAACTGAGGATTCATTCTGGAACCCTGTGTCCTGGGCACATGAAAACGGTGGATTCTGGAACCCTGTGGACTAGGAACATGACTGAGGTTTTATTCTGGAACCTTGTAGCCTGGGAGCATAACTGAGGATTGATTCTGGAACCCTCTGGCCTGGGAACATGACATGGGTGGATTCTGGAACCCTGAGGCCTGGGAACATGACATCTGTTTAGGCTGTGGAATACTGTGCCCTGGGAACGTGACTGAGCCTTGGTTCTGGAACCCTGTGGACTGGGAACATGACTGACGTTTTATTCTGGAACCCTGTAGCCTGGGAACATAACTGAGGATTGATTCTGGAACCCTGTGGCCTGGGAACATGACTGGGATTTGATTTCTGAAACCTGTGTCCAGGGAAAATGACTGAGGTTTTATTCTGGAACCCTGTGTCCTGGGAACACGACTGAGGTTTGATTCTGGAACCATGTGGCCTGGGAATATGACTTAGGTTTGATTCTGGAAACCATTGGCCTGGGAACATGACTGATGTTAGAGTGTGGAATCCTGTGCCCTGGGAACATGACATCGGTTTGGATTCTGGTACCCTGTTGCCTGGAAACATGAAATCGGTTTGATTCTGGAAACCTTAGGCCTGGGAATATGACTGAGGTTTGATGGTGGTACCCTATGGCTTGGCAATATGACTGAGGTTTGATTCTGGATCCCTGTGGCCTGGGAACATGACATCTGTTTAGATTGTGGAATACTGTACCCCGGGAAACTGACTGAGCCTTGGTTCTGGAACCCTGTGGACTGGGAACTTGACTGACGTTTTATTCTGGAACCCTGTGTCCTGGGAACATGACATGGGTGGATTCTGGAACCCTGAGGCCTGGGACCATGAAATCTGTTTAGATTGTGGAATACTGTGGCCTGGGAACTTGACTGAGCCTTGGTTTTGGAAACCTGTGGACTGGGAATATGACTGAGGTTTTATTCTGGAACCCTGTAGCCTGGGAACATAACTGAGGATTCACTTTGGAACCCTTTGGCCCAGGAACATGACATGGGTGGATTCTGGAAACCTGAGGCCTTGGAACATGACATCTGTTTAGATTGTGGAATACTGTGGCCCGTGAACCTGACTGAGCCTTGGTTCTGGAACCCTGTGGACTGGGAACATGACTGAGATTTTATTCTGGAACCCTGTAGCCTGGGAACATAACTGAGGATTGATTCTGGAACCCTGTGGCCTGGGAACATGACATCGGTGGATTCTGGAACTCTGTGGCCTGGGAACCTGCGAACGGTTTGACTCTGGTACCCTGTGGCCTGGGAACATGTCTGAGGTTTGATGGTGGAAACCTGTGGCCTGGCAACATGACTGAGGATTGATTCTGGAAGACTGTGGCCAGGGAACATGATATCTGGTTGATTCTGGAAACCTGTGTCCTGGGAACAAGACTGAAGTTTGATTCTGGAACCCTGTGGCCTGGGAACATGACTGAGGTTTGTTTCTGAAGCCTGTTCCCTGGGAACATGACTGCGGTTTGATTCTGGACACCTGTGTCCTGGGAACAAGACTGAGGTTTGACTCTGCAACCCTGTGGCTTGGGAACATGACTGAGGTTTGTTTCTGGAAGCCTCTTCTCTGGGAACATGACTGAGGTTTGATTCTGGACACCTGTGTCCTGGGAACATGACTGAGGTTTGATTGTTGAAACCTGTGGCCTTCGAACATGACTCAGGTTGATTCTGGATCCATGTGTCCTGGGAATATGACTGAGGTTTGATTCTGGAAAACTTTGTCCTGGGAAAATGACTGAGGTTTCATTGTGGAAACATGTGGCCTGGGATCATGACTGAGGTTTGATGGTGGAACACTCTGGCCTGGGAACATGACTGAGGCTTGATGGTGGAACCGTGTCCTGGCAAAAGGACTGAGGTTTGATTGTGGAACCCTCTGGCCTGAGAATATGACTGAGGTTTAATTGTGGAACCCTGTGGCCTGGGAACATGACTGGGATTTGATTTCTGAAACCTGTGTCCAGGGAACATGACTGAGGTTTTATTCTGGAACCCTGTGTCCTGGGAACACGACTGAGGTTTGATTCTGGAACCATGTGGCCTGGGAATATGACTGAGGTTTGATTCTGGAAACCATTGGCCTGGGAACATGACTGATGTTAGAATGTGGAATCCTGTGGCCTGGGAACATGACATCGGTTTGGATTCTGGTACCCTGTTGCCTGGGAACATGAAATCGGTTTGATTCTGTAAACCTGAGGTCTGGGAATATGACTGAGGTTTGATTGTGGTACCCTACGGCCTGGCAACATGACTGAGGTTTGATTCTGGATGCCTGTGGCCTGGGAACATGACATCTGTTTAGATTGTGGAATACTGTGCCCCCGGAAACTGACTGAGCCTTGGTTCTGGAACCCTGTGGACTGGGAACATGACTGAGGTTTTATTCTGGAACCCTGTAGCCTGGGACCATAACTGAGGATTCATTCTGGAACCCTGTGGCCTGGGCACATGAAAACGGTGGATTCTGGAACCCTGTGGACTAGGAACATGACTGAGGTTTTATTCTGGAACCTTGTAGCCTGGGAGCATAATTGAGGATTGATTCTGGAACCCTGTGGCCTGGGAACATGACATGGGTGGATTCTGGAACCCTGAGGCCTGGGAACATGACATCTGTTTAGACTGTGGAATACTGTGCCCTGGGAACGTGACTGAGCCTTGGTTCTGGAACCCTGTGGACTGGGAACATGACTGACGTTTTATTCTGGAACCCTGTAGCCTGGGAACATAACTGAGGATTGATTCTGGAACCCTGTGGCCTGGGAACATGACTGGGATTTGATTTCTGAAACCTGTGTCCAGGGAACATGACTGAGGTTTTATTCTGGAACCCTGTGTCCTGGGAACACGACTGAGGTTTGATTCTGGAACCATGTGGCCTGGGAATATGACTTAGGTTTGATTCTGGAAACCATTGGCCTGGGAACATGACTGATGTTAGAGTGTGGAATCCTGTGCCCTGGGAACATGACATCGGTTTGGATTCTGGTACCCTGTTGCCTGGAAACATGAAATCGGTTTGATTCTGGAAACCTTAGGCCTGGGAATATGACTGAGGTTTGATGGTGGTACCCTATGGCCTGGCAATATGACTGAGGTTTGATTCTGGATCCCTGTGGCCTGGGAACATGACATCTGTTTAGATTGTGGAATACTGTGCCCCGGGAACCTGACTGAGCCTTGGTTCTGGAACCCTGTGGACTGGGAACTTGACTGACGTTTTATTCTGGAACCCTGTGTCCTGGGAACATGACATGGGTGGATTCTGGAACCCTGAGGCCTGGAACCATGAAATCTGTTTAGATTGTGGAATACTGTGGCCTGGGAACTTGACTGAGCCTTGGTTCTGGAAACCTGTGGACTGGGAATATGACTGAGGTTTTATTCTGGAACCCTGTAGCCTGGGAACATAACTGAGGATTCACTTTGGAACCCTGTGGCCCAGGAACATGACATGTGTGGATTTTGGAAACCTGAGGCCTTGGAACATGACATCTGTTTAGATTGTGGAATACTGTGGCCCGGGAACCTGACTGAGCCTTGGTTCTGGAACCCTGTGGACTGGGAACATGACTGAGATTTTATTCTGGAACCCTGTAGCCTGGGAACATAACTGAGGATTGATTCTGGAACCCTGTGGCCTGGGAACATGACATCGGTGGATTCTGGAACTCTGTGGCCTGGGAACCTGCGAACGGTTTGACTCTGGTACCCTGTGGCCTGGGAACATGTCTGAGGTTTGATGGTGGAAACCTGTGGCCTGGCAACATGACTGAGGATTGATTCTGGAAGACTGTGGCCAGGGAACATGATATCTGGTTGATTCTGGAAACCTGTGTCCTGGGAACAAGACTGAAGTTTGATTCTGGAACCCTGTGGCCTGGGAACTTGACTGAGCCTTGGTTCTGGAAACCTATGGACTGGGAATATGACTGAGGTTTTATTCTGGAGCCGTGTAGCCTGGGAACATAACTGAGGATTCACTTTGGAACCCTGTGGCCCAGGAACATGACATGGGTGGATTCTGGAAACCTGAGGCCTTGGAACATGACATCTGTTTTGATTGTGGAATACTGTGGCCCGGGAACCTGACTGAGCCTTGGTTCTGGAACCCTGTGGACTGGGAACAAGACTGAGGTTTTATTCTGGAACCCTGTATCCTGGGAACATAACTGAGGATTGATTCTGGAAGCCTGTGGCCTGGGAACATGACATCGGTGGATTCTGGAACACTGTGGCCTGGGAACCTGCGAACGGTTTGACTCTGGAACCCTGTGGCCTGGGAACATGTCTGAGGTTTGATGGTGGAAACCTGTGGTCTGGCAACATGACTGAGGATTGACTCTGGAAGACTGTGGCCAGGGAACATGATATCGGGTTGATTCTGGAAACCTCTGTCCTGGGAACAAGACTGAGGTTTGATTCTGGAACCCTGATGCCTGGGAACTTGACTGAGGTTTGTTTCTGGAAGCCTGTTCCCTGGGAACATGACTGCGGTTTGATTCTGGACACCTGTGTCCTGGGAACAAGACTGAGGTTTGACTCTGCAACCCTGTGGCTTGGGAACATGACTGAGGTTTGTTTCTGGAAGCCTCTTCTCTGGGAACATGACTGAGGTTTGATTCTGGACACCTGTGTCCTGGGAACATGACTGAGGTTTGATTGTTGAAACCTGTGGCCTTCGAACATGACTCAGGTTGATTCTGGAACCATGTGTCCTGGGAATATGACTGAGGTTTGATTCTGGAAAACTTTGTCCTGGGAAAATGACTGAGGTTTCATTGTGGAAACATGTGGCCTGGGATCATGACTGAGGTTTGATGGTGGAACACTCTGGCCTGGGAACATGACTGAGGCTTGATGGTGGAACCGTGTCCTGGCAAAAGGACTGAGGTTTGATTGTGGAACCCTCTGGCCTGGGAATATGACTGAGGTTTAATTGTGGAACCCTGTGGCCTGGGAACATGACTGGGATTTGATTTCTGAAACCTGTGTCCAGGGAATATGACTGAGGTTTTATTCTGGAACCCTGTGTCCTGGGAACACGACTGAGGTTTGATTCTGGAACCATGTGGCCTGGGAATATGACTGAGGTTTGATTCTGGAAACCATTGGCCTGGGAACATGACTGATGTTAGAATGTGGAATCCTGTGGCCTGGGAACATGACATCGGTTTGGATTCTGGTACCCTGTTGCCTGGGAACATGAAATCGGTTTGATTCTGTAAACCTGAGGTCTGGGAATATGACTGAGGTTTGATTGTGGTACCCTACGGCCTGGCAACATGACTGAGGTTTGATTCTGGATGCCTGTGGCCTGGGAACATGACATCTGTTTAGATTGTGGAATACTGTGCCCCGGGAAACTGACTGAGCCTTGGTTCTGGAACCCTGTGGACTGGGAACATGACTGAGGTTTTATTCTGGAACCATGTAGCCTGGGACCATAACTGAGGATTCATTCTGGAACCCTGTGTCCTGGGCACATGAAAACGGTGGATTCTGGAACCCTGTGGACTAGGAACATGACTGAGGTTTTATTCTGGAACCTTGTAGCCTGGGAGCATAACTGAGGATTGATTCTGGAACCCTCTGGCCTGGGAACATGACATGGGTGGATTCTGGAACCCTGAGGCCTGGGAACATGACATCTGTTTAGGCTGTGGAATACTGTGCCCTGGGAACGTGACTGAGCCTTGGTTCTGGAACCCTGTGGACTGGGAACATGACTGACGTTTTATTCTGTAACCCTGTAGCCTGGGAACATAACTGAGGATTGATTCTGGAACCCTGTGGCCTGGGAACATGACTGGGATTTGATTTCTGAAACCTGTGTCCAGGGAAAATGACTGAGGTTTTATTCTGGAACCCTGTGTCCTGGGAACACGACTGAGGTTTGATTCTGGAACCATGTGGCCTGGGAATATGACTTAGGTTTGATTCTGGAAACCATTGGCCTGGGAACATGACTGATGTTAGAGTGTGGAATCCTGTGCCCTGGGAACATGACATCGGTTTGGATTCTGGTACCCTGTTGCCTGGAAACATGAAATCGGTTTGATTCTGGAAACCTTAGGCCTGGGAATATGACTGAGGTTTAATTGTGGAACCCTGTGGCCTGGGAACATGACTGGGATTTGATTTCTGAAACCTGTGTCCAGGGAATATGACTGAGGTTTTATTCTGGAACCCTGTGTCCTGGGAACACGACTGAGGTTTGATTCTGGAACCATGTGGCCTGGGAATATGACTGAGGTTTGATTCTGGAAACCATTGGCCTGGGAACATGACTGATGTTAGAATGTGGAATCCTGTGGCCTGGGAACATGACATCGGTTTGGATTCTGGTACCCTGTTGCCTGGGAACATGAAATCGGTTTGATTCTGTAAACCTGAGGTCTGGGAATATGACTGAGGTTTGATTGTGGTACCCTACGGCCTGGCAACATGACTGAGGTTTGATTCTGGATGCCTGTGGCCTGGGAACATGACATCTGTTTAGATTGTGGAATACTGTGCCCCGGGAAACTGACTGAGCCTTGGTTCTGGAACCCTGTGGACTGGGAACATGACTGAGGTTTTATTCTGGAACCATGTAGCCTGGGACCATAACTGAGGATTCATTCTGGAACCCTGTGTCCTGGGCACATGAAAACGGTGGATTCTGGAACCCTGTGGACTAGGAACATGACTGAGGTTTTATTCTGGAACCTTGTAGCCTGGGAGCATAACTGAGGATTGATTCTGGAACCCTCTGGCCTGGGAACATGACATGGGTGGATTCTGGAACCCTGAGGCCTGGGAACATGACATCTGTTTAGGCTGTGGAATACTGTGCCCTGGGAACGTGACTGAGCCTTGGTTCTGGAACCCTGTGGACTGGGAACATGACTGACGTTTTATTCTGTAACCCTGTAGCCTGGGAACATAACTGAGGATTGATTCTGGAACCCTGTGGCCTGGGAACATGACTGGGATTTGATTTCTGAAACCTGTGTCCAGGGAAAATGACTGAGGTTTTATTCTGGAACCCTGTGTCCTGGGAACACGACTGAGGTTTGATTCTGGAACCATGTGGCCTGGGAATATGACTTAGGTTTGATTCTGGAAACCATTGGCCTGGGAACATGACTGATGTTAGAGTGTGGAATCCTGTGCCCTGGGAACATGACATCGGTTTGGATTCTGGTACCCTGTTGCCTGGAAACATGAAATCGGTTTGATTCTGGAAACCTTAGGCCTGGGAATATGACTGAGGTTTGATGGTGGTACCCTATGGCTTGGCAATATGACTGAGGTTTGATTCTGGATCCCTGTGGCCTGGGAACATGACATCTGTTTAGATTGTGGAATACTGTACCCCGGGAAACTGACTGAGCCTTGGTTCTGGAACCCTGTGGACTGGGAACTTGACTGACGTTTTATTCTGGAACCCTGTGTCCTGGGAACATGACATGGGTGGATTCTGGAACCCTGAGGCCTGGGACCATGAAATCTGTTTAGATTGTGGAATACTGTGGCCTGGGAACTTGACTGAGCCTTGGTTTTGGAAACCTGTGGACTGGGAATATGACTGAGGTTTTATTCTGGAACCCTGTAGCCTGGGAACATAACTGAGGATTCACTTTGGAACCCTTTGGCCCAGGAATATGACATGGGTGGATTCTGGAAACCTGAGGCCTTGGAACATGACATCTGTTTAGATTGTGGAATACTGTGGCCCGGGAACCTGACTGAGCCTTGGTTCTGGAACCCTGTAGACTGGGAACATAACTGACGATTGATTCTGGAACCCTGTGACATGGGAACTTGCGAACGGTTTGACTCTGGTACCCTGTGGCCTGGGAACATGTCTGAGGTTTGATGGTGAAAACCTGTGGCCTGGCAACATGATTGAGGTTTGATTCTGGAAGACTGTGGCCAGGGAACATGATATCGGGTTGATTCTGGAAACCTGTGTCCTGGGAACAAGACTGAGGTTTCTTTCTGGAACCCTGTGGCTTGGGAACATGACAACCATGGATTCTGGAACCCTGTGGACTAGAAACATGACTGAGGTTTTATTGTGGAACCTTGTAGCCTGGGAACATAACTGAGGATTGATTCTGGAACCCTGTGGCCTGGGAACATGACATGGGTGGATTTTGGAACCCTGAGGCCTGGGAACATGACATCTGTTTAGATTGTGGAATACTGTGCCCTGGGAACGTGACTGAGCCTTGGTTCTGGAACCCTGTGGACTGGGAACATGACTGACGTTTTATTCTGGAACCCTGTAGCCTGGGAACATAACTGAGGATTGATTCTGGAACCCTGTGGCCTGGGAACATGACTGGGATTTGATTTCTGAAACCTGTGTCCAGGGAAAATGAATGAGGATTTATTCTGGAACCCTGTGTCCTGGGAACACGACTGAGGTTTGATTCTGGAACCATGTGGCCTGGGAATATGACTTAGGTTTGATTCTGGAAACCATTGGCCTGGGAACATGACTGATGTTAGAGTGTGGAATCCTGTGCCCTGGGAACATGACATCGGTTTGGATTCTGGTACCCTGTTGCCTGGAAACATGAAATCGGTTTGATTCTGGAAACCTTAGGCCTGGGAATATGACTGAGGTTTGATGGTGGTACCCTATGGCCTGGCAACATGACTGAGGTTTGATTCTGGATCCCTGTGGCCTGGGAACATGACATCTGTTTAGATTGTGGAATACTGTGCCCCGGGAACCTGACTGAGCCTTGGTTCTGGACCCTTGTGGACTGGGAACATGACTGAGGTTTTATTCTGGAACCCTGTGTCCTGTTAATATGACATGGGTGGATTCTGGAACCCTGAGGCCTGGGAACATGAAATCTGTTTAGATTGTGGAATACTGTGGCCTGGGAACTTGACTGAGCCTTGGTTCTGGAAACCTGTGGACTGGGAACATGACTGAGGTTTTATTCTGGAACCCTGTAGCCTGGGAACATAACTGAGGATTGATTTTGGAAGCCTGTGGCCTGGGAACATGACATCGGTGGATTCTGGAACACTGTTGCCTGGGAACCTGAGAACGGTTTGACTCTGGAACCCTGTGGCCTGGGAACACGAAATCGGTTTGATTCCGGAAATCTGAGGCCTGGCAACATGACTGAGGTTTGATTCTGGATCTCTGTGGCCTGGGAAAATGACTGAGGCGTGATTCTGAAGACCTGTGGCCTGGAAACATGACATCTGTTTAGATTGTGGAATACTTTGGCCCGGGAACCTGACTGAGCCTTGGTTCTGGAACACTGTGCACTAGGAACATGACTGAGGTTTTATTCTGGAACCCTGTAGCCTGGGAACATAACTGAGGATTGATTCTGGAACCCTGTGGCCTGGGAACATAACATGGGTGGATTCTGGAACCCTGAGGCCTGGGAACAAGACATCTGTTTAGCTTGTGGAATACTGTGACCCGGGAACCTGACTGAGCCTTGGTTCTGGATCCCTAAGTACTGGGAATATGACTGAGGTTTTATTCTGGAACCCTGTAGCCTGGGAACATAACTGAGGATTGATTCTGGAACCCTGGGGCCTGGGAACATGACATGGGTGGATTCTGGAACCCTGAGGCCTGGGAACATGACATCTGTTTAGATTGTGGAATACTGTGCCCCGGGTACCTGACTGAGCCTTGATTCTGGAACCCTGTGGACTGGGAACATGACTGAGGTTTTATTCGGGAACCCTGTAGCCTGCGAACATAACTGAGGATTGATTCTGGAACCCTGTGGCCTGGCCGCATGACATCGGTGGATTCTGGAACTCTGTGGCCTGGGAACCTGCGAACGGTTTGACTCTGGTACACTGTGGCCTGGGAACATGTCTGAGGTTTGATGGTGGAAACCTGTGGCCTGGCAACATGACTGAGGATTGATTCTGGAAGACTCTGGCCAGGGAACATGATATCTGGTTGATTCTGGAAACCTGTGTCCTGGGAACAAGACTGAAGTTTGATTATGGAACCCTGTGGCCTGGGAACATGACTGAGGTTTGTTTCTGGAAGCCTGTTCCCTGGGAACATGACTGCCGTTTGATTCTGGACACCTGTGTCCTGGGAACAAGACTGAGGTTTGATTCTGCAACCCTGTGGCTTGGGAACATGACTGAGGTTTGTTTATGGAAGCCTGTTCTCTGGGAACATGACTGAGGTTTGATTCTGGACACCTGTGGCCTGGGATCATGACTGAGGTTTGATGGTGGAACACTCTGGCCTGGCAAAATGACTGAGGCTTGATTCTGGAGCCCTGTTTACTGGGAACATGACTGAGGTTTGATGGCAGAAACCTGTGGACTGGCAACATGACTGAGGTTTGATTTGGAACCCTGTGCACGGGGACCATGACTGAGGCCTGATACTGGAACCCCGTGGCATGGGAACATGACATTGGTTTGATTCTGGAGCCCTGTTTACTGGGAACATGACTGAGGTTTCATGGTTGAATCCTGTGGCCTGGCAACATGATTGAGGTTTGATAGTGGAACCCTCAGGCTTGGGAACTTGAGTGAGGCTTGATGGTGGAACCCTGTGGCCTGGCAATATGCCTGAGGTTTGATGGTGGAACCCTGTGGCTTGGCAAGATGACTTAGGTTTGATTGTGGAACACTCTGGCCTGGGAATATGACTGAGGTTTAATTGTGGAACCCTGTGGCCTGGGAACATGACTGGGATTTGATTTCTGAAACCTGTGTCCAGGGAACATGACTGAGGTTTTATTCTGGAACCCTGTGTCCTGGGAACACGACTGAGGTTTGATTCTGTAACCATGTGGCCTGGGAATATGACTGAGGTTTGAATCTGGAAACCATTGGCCTGGGAACATGACTGATGTTAGAATGTGGAATCCTGTGCCCTGGGAACATGACATCGGTTTGGATTCTGTTACCCTGTTGCCTGGGAACATGAAATCGGTTTGATTCTGTAAACCTGAGGTCTGGGAATATGACTGAGGTTTGATTGTGGTACCCTATGGCCTGGCAACATGACTGAGGTTTGATTCTGGATGCCTGTGGCCTGGGAACATGACTGAGGCATGATTCTGGAAACCTGTGGCCTGGGAACATGACATCTGTTTAGATTGTGGAATACTGTGCCCCGGGAACCTGACTGAGCCTTGGTTCTGGAACCCTGTGGACTGGGAACATGACTGAGGTTTTATTCTGGAACCCTGTAGCCTGGGACCATAACTGAGGATTGATTCTGGAACCCTGTGGCCTGGGCACATGACAACGGTGGATTCTGGAACCCTGTGGACTAGGAACATGACTGAGGTTTTATTCTGGAACCTTGTAGCCTGGGAACATAACTGAGGATTGATTCTGGAACCCTGTGGCCTGGGAACATGACATGGGTGGATTTTGGAACCCTGAGGCCTGGGAACATGACATCTGTTTAGATTGTGGAATACTGTGCCCTGGGAACGTGACTGAGCCTTGGTTCTGGAACCCTGTGGACTGGGAACATGACTGACGTTTTATTCTGGAACCCTGTAGCCTGGGAACATAACTGAGGATTGATTCTGGAACCCTGTGGCCTGGGAACATGACTGGGATTTGATTTCTGAAACCTGTGTCCAGGGAAAATGACTGAGGTTTTATTCTGGAACCCTGTGTCCTGGGAACACGACTGAGGTTTGATTCTGGAACCATGTGGCCTGGGAATATGACTTAGGTTTGATTCGGGAAACCATTGGCCTGGGAACATGACTGATGTTAGAGTGTGGAATCCTGTGCCCTGGGAACATGACATCGGTTTGGATTCTGGTACCCTGTTGCCTGGAAACATGAAATCGGTTCGATTCTGGAAACCTTAGGCCTGGGAATATGACTGAGGTTTGATGGTGGTACCCTATGGCCTGGCAACATGACTGAGGTTTGATTCTGGATCCCTGTGGCCTGGGAACATGACATCTGTTTAGATTGTGGAATACTGTGCCCCGGGAACCTGACTGAGCCTTGGTTCTGGACCCCTGTGGACTGGGAACATGACTGAGGTTTTATTCTGGAACCCTGTGTCCTGTTAACATGACATGGGTGGATTCTGGAACCCTGAGGCCTGGGAACATGAAATCTGTTTAGATTGTGGAATACTGTGGCCTGGGAACTTGACTGAGCCTTGGTTCTGGAAACCTGTGGACTGGGAATATGACTGAGGTTTTATTCTGGAGCCGTGTAGCCTGGGAACATAACTGAGGATTCACTTTGGAACCCTGTGGCCCAGGAACATGACATGGGTGGATTCTGGAAACCTGAGGCCTTGGAACATGACATCTGTTTAGATTGTGGAATACTGTGGCCCGGGAACCTGACTGAGCCTTGGTTCTGGAACCCTGTGGACTGGGAACATGACTGAGGTTTTATTCTGGAACCCTGTAGCCTGGGAACATAACTGAGGATTGATTCTGGAAGCCTGTGGCCTGGGAACATGACATCGGTGGATTCTGGAACACTCTTGCCTGGGAACCTGAGAACGGTTTGACTCTGGAACCCTGTGGCCTGGGAACACGAAATCGGTTTGATTCCGGAAATCTGAGGCCTGGCAACATGACTGAGGTTTGATTCTGGATCTCTGTGGCCTGGGAAAATGACTGAGGCGTGATTCTGAAGACCTGTGGCCTGGAAACATGACATCTGTTTAGATTGTGGAATACTTTGGCCCGGGAACCTGACTGAGCCTTGGTTCTGGAACACTGTGCACTAGGAACATGACTGAGGTTTTATTCTGGAACCCTGTAGCCTGGGAACATAACTGAGGATTGATTCTGGAACCCTGTGGCCTGGGAACATAACATGGGTGGATTCTGGAACCCTGAGGCCTGGGAACAAGACATCTGTTTAGCTTGTGGAATACTGTGACCCGGGAACCTGACTGAGCCTTGGTTCTGGAACCCTATGTACTGGGAATATGACTGAGGTTTTATTCTGGAACCCTGTAGCCTGGGAACATAACTGAGGATTGATTCTGGAACCCTGTGGCCTGGGAACATGACATGGGTGGATTCTGGAACCCTGAGGCCTGGGAACATGACATCTGTTTAGATTGTGGAATACTGTGCCCCGGGTACCTGACTGAGCCTTGATTCTGGAACCCTGTGTACTGGGAACATGACTGAGGTTTTATTCCGGAACCCTGTAGCCTGCGAACATAACTGAGGATTGATTCTGGAACCCTGTGGCCTGGCCGCATGACATCGGTGGATTCTGGAACTCTGTGGCCTGGGAACCTGCGAACGGTTTGACTCTGGTACCCTGTGGCCTGGGAACATGTCTGAGGTTTGATGGTGGAAACCTGTGGCCTGGCAACATGACTGAGGATTGATTCTGGAAGACTGTGGCCAGGGAACATGATATCTGGTTGATTCTGGAAACCTGTGTCCTGGGAACAAGACTGAAGTTTGATTCTGGAACCCTGTGGCCTGGGAACATGACTGAGGTTTGTTTCTGGAAGCCTGTTCCCTGGGAACATGACTGCGGTTTGATTCTGGACACCTGTGTCCTGGGAGCAAGACTGAGGTTTGATTCTGCAACCCTGTGGCTTGGGAACATGACTGAGGTTTGTTTCTGGAAGCCTGTTCTCTGGGAACATGACTGAGGTTTGATTCTGGACACCTGTGTCCTGGGAACATGACTGAGGTTTGATTGTTGAAACCTGTGGCCTTCGAACATGACTCAGGTTGATTCTGGAACCATGTGTCCTGGGAATATGACTGAGGTTTGATTCTGGAAACCTTTGTCCTGGGAAAATGACTGAGGTTTCATTGTGGAAACACGTGGCCTGGGATCATGACTGAGGTTTGATGGTGGAACACTCTGGCCTGGCAAAATGACTGAAGCTTGATTCTGGTGCCCTGTTTACTGGGAACATGACTGAGGTTTGATGGCAGAAACCTGTGGACTGGCAACATGACTGAGGTTTGATTTGGAACCCTGTGCACGGGGACCATGACTAAGGCCTGATACTGGAACCCCGTGGCATGGGAACATGACATTGGTTTGATTCTGGAGCCCTGTTTACTGGGAACATGACTGAGGTTTCATGGTTGAATCCTGGGGCCTGGCAACATGATTGAGGTTTGATAGTGGAACCCTCAGGCTTGGGAACTTGAGTGAGGCTTGATGGTGGAACCCTGTGGCCTGGCAATATGCCTGAGGTTTGATGGTGGAACCCTGTGGCTTGGCAAGATGACTTAGGTTAGATTGTGGAACACTCTGACCTGGGAACATGACTGAGGCTTGATGGTGGAACCGTGGCCTGGCAACAGGACAGAGGTTTGATTGTGGAACCCTCTGGCCTGGGAATATGACTGAGGTTTAATTGTGGAACCCTGTGGCCTGGGAACATGACTGGGATTTGATTTCTGAAACCTGTGTCCAGGGAACATGACTGAGGTTTTATTCTGGAACCCTGTGTCCTGGGAACACGACTGAGGTTTGATTCTGTAACCATGTGGCCTGGGAATATGACTGAGGTTTGATTCTGGAAACCATTGGCCTGGGAACATGACTGATGTTAGAATGTGGAATCCTGTGGCCTGAGAACATGACATCGGTTTGGATTCTGGTACCCTGTTGCCTGGGAACATGAAATCGGTTTGATTCTGTAAACCTGAGGTCTGGGAATATGACTGAGGTTTGATTGTGGTACCCTATGGCCTGGCAACATGACTGAGGTTTGATTCTGGATGCCTGTGGCCTGGGAACATGACTGAGGCATGATTCTGGAAACCTGTGGCCTGGGAACATGACATCTGTTTAGATTGTGGAATACTGTGCCCCGGGAACCTGACTGAGCCTTGGTTCTGGAACCCTGTGGACTGGGAACATGACTGAGGTTTTATTCTGGAACCCTGTAGCCTGGGACCATAACTGAGGATTGATTCTGGAACCCTGTGGCCTGGGCACATGACAACGGTGGATTCTGGAACCCTGTGGACTAGGAACATGACTGAGGTTTTATTCTGGAATCTTGTAGCCTGGGAACATAACTGAGGATTGATTCTGGAACCCTGTGGCCTGGGAACATGACATGGGTGGATTCTGGAACCCTGAGGCCTGGGAACATGACATCTGTTTAGATTGTGGAATACTGTGCCCTGGGAACGTGACTGAGCCTTGGTTCTGGAACCCTGTGGACTGGGAACATGACTGACGTTTTATTCTGGAACCCTGTAACCTGGAAACATAACTGAGGATTGATTCTGGAACCCTGTGGCCTGGGAACATGACTGGGATTTGATTTCTGAAACCTGTGTCCAGGGAAAATGACTGAGGTTTTATTCTGGAACCCTGTGTCCTGGGAACACGACTGAGGTTTGATTCTGGAACCATGTGGCCTGGGAATATGACTTAGGTTTGATTCTGGAAACCATTGGCCTGGGAACATGACTGATGTTAGAGTGTGGAATCCTGTGCCCTGGGAACATGACATCGGTTTGGATTCTGGTACCCTGTTGCCTAGAAACATGAAATCGGTTTGATTCTGGAAACCTTAGGCCTGGGAATATGACTGAGGTTTGATGGTGGTACCCTATGACCTGGCAACATGACTGAGGTTTGATTCTGGATCCCTGTGGCCTGGGAACATGACATCTGTTTAGATTGTGGAATACTGTGTCCCGGGAACCTGACTGAGCCTTGGTTCTGGACCCCTGTGGACTGGGAACATGACTGAGGTTTTATTCTGGAACCCTGTGTCCTGTTAACATGACATGGGTGGATTCTGGAACCCTGAGGCCTGGGAACATGAAATCTGTTTAGATTGTGGAATACTGTGGCCTGGGAACTTGACTGAGCCTTGGTTCTGGAAACCTGTGGACTGGGAATATGACTGAGGTTTTATTCTGGAGCCGTGTAGCCTGGGAACATAACTGAGGATTCACTTTGGAACCCTGTGGCCCAGGAACATGACATGGGTGGATTCTGGAAACCTGAGGCCTTGGAACATGACATCTGTTTAGATTGTGGAATACTGTGGCCCGGGAACCTGACTGAGCCTTGGTTCTGGAACCCTGTGGACTGGGAACATGACTGAGGTTTTATTCTGGAACCCTGTAGCCTGGGAACATAACTGAGGATTGATTCTGGAAGCCTGTGGCCTGGGAACATGACATCGGTGGACTCTGGAACACTGTTGCCTGGGAACCTGCGAACGGTTTGACTCTGGAACCCTGTGGCCTGGGAACACGAAATCGGTTTGATTCCGGAAATCTGAGGCCTGGCAACATGACTGAGGTTTGATTCTGGTTCTCTGTGGCCTGGGAAAATGACTGAGGCGTGATTCTGAAGACCTGTGGCCTGGAAACATGACATCTGTTTAGATTGTGGAATACTGTGACCCGGGAACCTGACTGAGCCTTGGTTCTGGAACCCTATGTACTGGGAATTTGACTGAGGTTTTATTCTGGAACCCTGTAGCCTGGGAACATAACTGAGGATTGATTCTGGAACCCTGTGGCCTGGGAACATGACATGGGTGGATTCTGGAACCCTGAGGCCTGGGAACATGACATCTGTTTAGATTGTGGAATACTGTGCCCCGGGTACCTGACTGAGCCTTGATTCTGGAACCCTGTGGACTGGGAACATGACTGAGGTTTTATTCGGGAACCCTGTAGCCTGCGAACATAACTGAGGATTGATTCTGGAACCCTGTGGCCTGGCCGCATGACATCGTTGGATTCTGGAACTCTGTGGCCTGGGAACCTGCGAACGGTTTGACTCTGGTACCCTGTGGCCTGGGAACATGTCTGAGGTTTGATGGTGGAAACCTGTGGCCTGGCAACATGACTGAGGATTGATTCTGGAAGACTGTGGCCAGGGAACATGATATCTGGTTGATTCTGGAAACCTGTGTCCTGGGAACAAGACTGAAGTTTGATTCTGGAACCCTGTGGCCTGGGAACATGACTGAGGTTTGTTTCTGGAAGCCTGTTCCCTGGGAACATGACTGCGGTTTGATTCTGGACACCTGTGTCCTGGGAGCAAGACTGAGGTTTGATTCTGCAACCCTGTGGCTTGGGAACATGACTGAGGTTTGTTTCTGGAAGCCTGTTCTCTGGGAACATGACTGAGGTTTGATTCTGGACACCTGTGTCCTGGGAACATGACTGAGGTTTGATTGTTGAAACCTGTGGCTTTCGAACATGACTCAGGTTGATTCTGGAACCATGTGTCCTGGGAATATGACTGAGGTTTGATTCTGGAAACCTTTGTCCTGGGAAAATGACTGAGGTTTCATTGTGGAAACATGTGGCCTGGGATCATGACTGAGGTTTGATGGTGGAACACTCTGGCCTGGCAAAATGACTGAGGCTTGATTCTGGAGCCCTGTTTACTGGCAACATGACTGAGGTTTGATTTGGAACCCTGTGCACGGGGACCATGACTGAGGCCTGATACTGGAACCCCGTGGCATGGGAACATGACATTGGTTTGATTCTGGAGCCCTGTTTACTGGGAACATGACTGAGGTTTCATGGTTGAATCCTGTGGCCTGGCAACATGATTGAGGTTTGATAGTGGAACCCTCAGGATTGGGAACTTGAGTGAGGCTTGATGGTGGAACCCGGTGGACTGGCAATATGCCTGAGGTTTGATGGTGGAACCCTGTGGCTTGGCAAGATGACTTAGGTTAGATTGTGGAACACTCTGACCTGGGAACATGACTGAGGCTTGATGGTGGAACCGTGGCCTGGCAACAGGACTGAGGTTTGATTGTGGAACCCTCTGGCCTGGGAATATGACTGAGGTTTAATTGTGGAACCCTGTGGCCTGGGAACATGACTGGGATTTGATTTCTGAAACCTGTGTCCAGGGAACATGACTGAGGTTTTATTCTGGAACCCTGTGTCCTGGGAACACGACTGAGGTTTGATTCTGTAACCATGTGGCCTGGGAATATGACTGAGGTTTGATTCTGGAAACCATTGGCCTGGGAACATGACTGATGTTAGAATGTGGAATCCTGTGGCCTGAGAACATGACATCGGTTTGGATTCTGGTACCCTGTTGCCTGGGAACATGAAATCGGTTTGATTCTGTAAACCTGAGGTCTGGGAATATGACTGAGGTTTGATTGTGGTACCCTATGGCCTGGCAACATGACTGAGGTTTGATTCTGGATGCCTGTGGCCTGGGAACATGACTGAGGCATGATTCTGGAAACCTGTGGCCTGGGAACATGACATCTGTTTAGATTGTGGAATACTGTGCCCCGGGAACCTGACTGAGCCTTGGTTCTGGAACCCTGTGGACTGGGAACATGACTGAGGTTTTATTCTGGAACCCTGTAGCCTGGGACCATAACTGAGGATTGATTCTGGAACCCTGTGGCCTGGGCACATGACAACGGTGGATTCTGGAACCCTGTGGACTAGGAACATGACTGAGGTTTTATTCTGGAACCTTGTAGCCTGGGAACATAACTGAGGATTGATTCTGGAACCCTGTGGCCTGGGAACATGACATGGGTGGATTCTGGAACCCTGAGGCCTGGGAACATGACATCTGTTTAGATTGTGGAATACTGTGCCCTGGGAACGTGACTGAGCCTTGGTTCTGGAACCCTGTGGACTGGGAACATGACTGACGTTTTATTCTGGAACCCTGTAGCCTGGAAACATAACTGAGGATTGATTCTGGAACCCTGTGGCCTGGGAACATGACTGGGATTTGATTTCTGAAACCTGTGTCCAGGGAAAATGACTGAGGTTTTATTCTGGAACCCTGTGTCCTGGGAACACGACTGAGGTTTGATTCTGGAACCATGTGGCCTGGGAATATGACTTAGGTTTGATTCTGGAAACCATTGGCCTGGGAACATGACTGATGTTAGAGTGTGGAATCCTGTGCCCTGGGAACATGACATCGGTTTGGATTCTGGTACCCTGTTGCCTAGAAACATGAAATCGGTTTGATTCTGGAAACCTTAGGCCTGGGAATATGACTGAGGTTTGATGGTGGTACCCTATGACCTGGCAACATGACTGAGGTTTGATTCTGGATCCCTGTGGCCTGGGAACATGACATCTGTTTAGATTGTGGAATACTGTGTCCCGGGAACCTGACTGAGCCTTGGTTCTGGACCCCTGTGGACTGGGAACATGACTGAGGTTTTATTCTGGAACCCTGTGTCCTGTTAACATGACATGGGTGGATTCTGGAACCCTGAGGCCTGGGAACATGAAATCTGTTTAGATTGTGGAATACTGTGGCCTGGGAACTTGACTGAGCCTTGGTTCTGGAAACCTGTGGACTGGGAATATGACTGAGGTTTTATTCTGGAGCCGTGTAGCCTGGGAACATAACTGAGGATTCACTTTGGAACCCTGTGGCCCAGGAACATGACATGGGTGGATTCTGGAAACCTGAGGCCTTGGAACATGACATCTGTTTAGATTGTGGAATACTGTGGCCCGGGAACCTGACTGAGCCTTGGTTCTGGAACCCTGTGGACTGGGAACATGACTGAGGTTTTATTCTGGAACCCTGTAGCCTGGGAACATAACTGAGGATTGATTCTGGAAGCCTGTGGCCTGGGAACATGACATCGGTGGACTCTGGAACACTGTTGCCTGGGAACCTGCGAACGGTTTGACTCTGGAACCCTGTGGCCTGGGAACACGAAATCGGTTTGATTCCGGAAATCTGAGGCCTGGCAACATGACTGAGGTTTGATTCTGGTTCTCTGTGGCCTGGGAAAATGACTGAGGCGTGATTCTGAAGACCTGTGGCCTGGAAACATGACATCTGTTTAGATTGTGGAATACTGTGACCCGGGAACCTGACTGAGCCTTGGTTCTGGAACCCTATGTACTGGGAATTTGACTGAGGTTTTATTCTGGAACCCTGTAGCCTGGGAACATAACTGAGGATTGATTCTGGAACCCTGTGGCCTGGGAACATGACATGGGTGGATTCTGGAACCCTGAGGCCTGGGAACATGACATCTGTTTAGATTGTGGAATACTGTGCCCCGGGTACCTGACTGAGCCTTGATTCTGGAACCCTGTGGACTGGGAACATGACTGAGGTTTTATTCCGGAACCCTGTAGCCTGCGAACATAACTGAGGATTGATTCTGGAACCCTGTGGCCTGGCCGCATGACATCGGAGGATTCTGGAACTCTGTGGCCTGGGAACCTGCGAACGGTTTGACTCTGGTACCCTGTGGCCTGGGAACATGTCTGAGGTTTGATGGTGGAAACCTGTGGCCTGGCAACATGACTGAGGATTGATTCTGGAAGACTGTGGCCAGGGAACATGATATCTGGTTGATTCTGGAAACCTGTGTCCTGGGAACAAGACTGAAGTTTGATTCTGGAACCCTGTGGCCTGGGAACATGACTGAGGTTTGTTTCTGGAAGCCTGTTCCCTGGGAACATGACTGCGGTTTGATTCTGGACACCTGTGTCCTGGGAGCAAGACTGAGGTTTGATTCTGCAACCCTGTGGCTTGGGAACATGACTGAGGTTTGTTTCTGGAAGCCTGTTCTCTGGGAACATGACTGAGGTTTGATTCTGGACACCTGTGTCCTGGGAACATGACTGAGGTTTGATTGTTGAAACCTGTGGCCTTCGAACATGACTCAGGTTGATTCTGGAACCATGTGTACTGGGAATATGACTGAGGTTTGATTCTGGAAACCTTTGTCCTGGGAAAATGACTGAGGTTTCATTGTGGAAACATGTGGCCTGGGATCCTGACTGAGGTTTGATGGTGGAACACTCTGGCCTGGCAAAATGACTGAGGCTTGATTCTGGAGCCCTGTTTACTGGGAACATGACTGAGGTTTGATGGCAGAAACCTGTGGACTGGCAACATGACTGAGGTTTGATTTGGAACCCTGTGCACGGGGACCATGACTGAGGCCTGATACTGGAGCCCCGTGGCAAGGGAACATGACATTGGTTTGATTCTGGAGCCCTGTTTACTGGGAACATGACTGAGGTTTCATGGTTGAATCCTGTGGCCTGGCAACATGATTGAGGTTTGATAGTGGAACCCTCAGGCTTGGGAACTTGAGTGAGGCTTGATGGTGGAACCCTGTGGCCTGGCAATATGCCTGAGGTTTGATGGTGGAACCCTGTGGCTTGGCAAGATGACTTAGGTTAGATTGTGGAACACTCTGACCTGGGAACATGACTGAGGCTTGATGGTGGAACCTTGGCCTGGCAACAGGACTGAGGTTTGATTGTGGAACCCTCTGGCCTGGGAATATGACTGAGGTTTAATTGTGGAACCCTGTGGCCTGGGAACATGACTGGGATTTTATTTCTGAAACCTGTGTCCAGGGAACATGACTGAGGTTTTATTCTGGAACCCTGTGTCCTGGGAACACGACTGAGGTTTGATTCTGTAACCATGTGGCCTGGGAATATGACTGAGGTTTGATTCTGGAAACCATTGGCCTGGGAACATGACTGATGTTAGAATGTGGAATCCTGTGGCCTGGGAACATGACATCGGTTTGGATTCTGGTACTCTGTTGCCTGGGAACATGAAATCGGTTTGATTCTGTAAACCTGAGGTCTGGGAATATGACTGAGGTTTGATTGTGGTACCCTATGGCCTGGCAACATGACTGAGGTTTGATTCTGGATGCCTGTGGCCTGGGAACATGACTGAGGCATGATTCTGGAAACCTGTGGCCTGGGAACATGACATCTGTTTAGATTGTGGAATACTGTGCCCCGGGAACCTGACTGAGCCTTGGTTCTGGAACCCTGTGGACTGGGAACATGACTGAGGTTTTATTCTGGAACCCTGTAGCCTGGGACCATAACTGAGGATTGATTCTGGAACCCTGTGGCCTGGGCACATGACAACGGTGGATTCTGGAACCCTGTGGACTAGGAACATGACTGAGGTTTTATTCTGGAACCTTGTAGCCTGGGAACATAACTGAGGATTGATTCTGGAACCCTGTGGCCTGGGAACATGACATGGGTGGATTCTGGAACCCTGAGGCCTGGGAACATGACATCTGTTTAGATTGTGGAATACTGTGCCCTGGGAACGTGACTGAGCCTTGGTTCTGGAACCCTGTGGACTGGGAACATGACTGACGTTTTATTCTGGAACCCTGTAGCCTGGAAACATAACTGAGGATTGATTCTGGAACCCTGTGGCCTGGGAACATGACTGGGATTTGATTTCTGAAACCTGTGTCCAGGGAAAATGACTGAGGTTTTATTCTGGAACCCTGTGTCCTGGGAACACGACTGAGGTTTGATTCTGGCACCATGTGGCCTGGGAATATGACTTAGCTTTGATTCTGGAAACCATTGGCCTGGGAACATGACTGATGTTAGAGTGTGGAATCCTGTGCCCTGGGAACATGACATCGGTTTGGATTCTGGTACCCTGTTGCCTGGAAACATGAAATCGGTTTGATTCTGGAAACCTTAGGCCTGGGAATATGACTGAGGTTTGATGGTGGTACCCTATGGCCTGGCAACATGACTGAGGTTTGATTCTGGATCCCTGTGGCCTGGGAACATGACATCTGTTTAGATTGTGGAATACTGTGTCTCGGGAACCTGACTGAGCCTTGGTTCTGGACCCCTGTGGACTGGGAACATGACTGAGGTTTTATTCTGGAACCCTGTGTCCTGTTAACATGACATGGGTGGATTCTGGAACCCTGGGGCCTGGGAACATGAAATCTGTTTAGATTGTGGAATACTGTGGCCTGGGAACTTGACTGAGCCTTGGTTCTGGAAACCTGTGGACTGGGAATATGACTGAGGTTTTATTCTGGAGCCGTGTAGCCTGGGAACATAACTGAGGATTCACTTTGGAACCCTGTGGCCCAGGAACATGACATGGGTGGATTCTGGAAACCTGAGGCCTTGGAACATGACATCTGTTTAGATTGTGGAATACTGTGGCCCGGGAACCTGACTGAGCCTTGGTTCTGGAACCCTGTGGACTGGGAACATGACTGAGGTTTTATTCTGGAACCCTGTAGCCTGGGAACATAACTGAGGATTGATTCTGGAAGCCTGTGGCCTGGGAACATGACATCGGTGGACTCTGGAACACTGTTGCCTGGGAACCTGCGAACGGTTTGACTCTGGAACCCTGTGGCCTGGGAACACGAAATCGGTTTGATTCCGGAAATCTGAGGCCTGGCAACATGACTGAGGTTTGATTCTGGTTCTCTGTGGCCTGGGAAAATGACTGAGGCGTGATTCTGAAGACCTGTGGCCTGGAAACATGACATCTGTTTAGATTGTGGAATACTGTGACCCGGGAACCTGACTGAGCCTTGGTTCTGGAACCCTATGTACTGGGAATATGACTGAGGTTTTATTCTGGAACCCTGTAGCCTGGGAACATAACTGAGGATTGATTCTGGAACCCTGTGGCCTGGGAACATGACATGGGTGGATTCTGGAACCCTGAGGCCTGGGAACATGACATCTGTTTAGATTGTGGAATACTGTGCCCCGGGTACCTGACTGAGCCTTGATTCTGGAACCCTGTGGACTGGGAACATGACTGAGGTTTTATTCCGGAACCCTGTAGCCTGCGAACATAACTGAGGATTGATTCTGGAACCCTGTGGCCTGGCCGCATGACATCGGTGGATTCTGGAACTCTGTGGCCTGGGAACCTGCGAACGGTTTGACTCTGGTACCCTGTGGCCTGGGAACATGTCTGAGGTTTGATGGTGGAAACCTGTGGCCTGGCAACATGACTGAGGATTGATTCTGGAAGACTGTGGCCAGGGAACATGATATCTGGTTGATTCTGGAAACCTGTGTCCTGGGAACAAGACTGAAGTTTGATTCTGGAACCCTGTGGCCTGGGAACATGACTGAGGTTTGTTTCTGGAAGCCTGTTCCCTGGGAACATGACTGCGGTTTGATTCTGGACACCTGTGTCCTGGGAACAAGACTGAGGTTTGATTCTGCAACCCTGTGGCTTGGGAACATGACTGAGGTTTGTTTCTGGAAGCCTGTTCTCTGGGAACATGACTGAGGTTTGATTCTGGACACCTGTGTCCTGGGAACATGACTGAGGTTTGATTGTTGAAACCTGTGGCCTTCGAACATGACTCGGTGATTCTGGAACCATGTGTCCTGGGAATATGACTGAGGTTTGATTCTGGAAACCTTTGTCCTGGGAAAATGACTGAGGTTTCATTGTGGAAACATGTGGCCTGGGATCATGACTGACGTTTAATGGTGGAACACTCTGGCCTGGCAAAATGACTGAGGCTTGATTCTGGAGCCCTGTTTACTGGGAACATGACTGAGGTTTGATGGCAGAAACCTGTGGACTGGCAACATGACTGAGGTTTGATTTGGAACCCTGTGCACGGGGACCATGACTGAGGCCTGATACTGGAACCCCGTGGCATGGGAACATGACATTGGTTTGATTCTGGAGCCCTGTTTACTGGGAACATGACTGAGGTTTCATGGTTGAATCCTGTGGCCTGGCAACATGATTGAGGTTTGATAGTGGAACCCTCAGGATTGGGAACTTGAGTGAGGCTTGATGGTGGAACCCTGTGGACTGGCAATATGCCTGAGGTTTGATGGTGGAACCCTGTGGCTTGGCAAGATGACTTAGGTTAGATTGTGGAACACTCTGACCTGGGAACATGACTGAGGCTTGATGGTGGAACCGTGGCCTGGCAACAGGACTGAGGTTTGATTGTGGAACCCTCTGGCCTGGGAATATGACTGAGGTTTAATTGTGGAACCCTGTGGCCTGGGAACATGACTGGGATTTTATTTCTGAAACCTGTGTCCAGGGAACATGACTGAGGTTTTATTCTGGAACCCTGTGTCCTGGGAACACGACTGAGGTTTGATTCTGTAACCATGTGGCCTGGGAATATGACTGAGGTTTGATTCTGGAAACCATTGGCCTGGGAACATGACTGATGTTAGAATGTGGAATCCTGTGGCCTGGGAACATGACATCGGTTTGGATTCTGGTACCCTGTTGCCTGGGAACATGAAATCGGTTTGATTCTGTAAACCTGAGGTCTGGGAATATGACTGAGGTTTGATTGTGGTACCCTATGGCCTGGCAACATGACTGAGGTTTGATTCTGGATGCCTGTGGCCTGGGAACATGACTGAGGCATGATTCTGGAAACCTGTGGCCTGGGAACATGACATCTGTTTAGATTGTGGAATACTGTGCCCCGGGAACCTGACTGAGCCTTGGTTCTGGAACCCTGTGGACTGGGAACATGACTGAGGTTTTATTCTGGAACCCTGTAGCCTGGGACCATAACTGAGGATTGATTCTGGAACCCTGTGGCCTGGGCACATGACAACGGTGGATTCTGGAACCCTGTGGACTAGGAACATGACTGAGGTTTTATTCTGGAACCTTGTAGCCTGGGAACATAACTGAGGATTGATTCTGGAACCCTGTGGCCTGGGAACATGACATGGGTGGATTCTGGAACCCTGAGGCCTGGGAACATGACATCTGTTTAGATTGTGGAATACTGTGCCCTGGGAACGTGACTGAGCCTTGGTTCTGGAACCCTGTGGACTGGGAACATGACTGACGTTTTATTCTGGAACCCTGTAGCCTGGGAACATAACTGAGGATTGATTCTGGAACCCTGTGGCCTGGGAACATGACTGGGATTTGATTTCTGAAACCTGTGTCCAGGGAAAATTACTGAGGTTTTATTCTGGAACCCTGTGTCCTGGGAACACGACTGATGTTTGATTCTGGAACCATGTGGCCTGGGAATATGACTTAGGTTTGATTCTGGAAACCATTGGCCTGGGAACATGACTGATGTTAGAGTGTGGAATCCTGTGCCCTGGGAACATGACATCGGTTTGGATTCTGGTACCCTGTTGCCTGGAAACATGAAATCGTTTTGATTCTGGAAACCTTAGGCCTGGGAATATGACTGAGGTTTGATGGTGGTACCCTATGGCCTGGCAACATGACTGAGGTTTGATTCTGGATCCCTGTGGCCTGGGAACATGACATCTGTTTAGATTGTGGAATACTGTGTCCCGGGAACCTGACTGAGCCTTGGTTCTGGACCCCTGTGGACTGGGAACATGACTGAGGTTTTATTCTGGAACCCTGTGTCCTGTTAACATGACATGGGTGGATTCTGGAACCCTGAGGCCTGGGCACATGAAATCTGTTTAGATTGTGGAATACTGTGGCCTGGGAACTTGACTGAGCCTTGGTTCTGGAAACCTGTGGACTGGGAATATGACTGAGGTTTTATTCTGGAGCCGTGTAGCCTGGGAACATAACTGAGGATTCACTTTGGAACCCTGTGGCCCAGGAACATGACATGGGTGGATTCTGGAAACCTGAGGCCTTGGAACATGACATCTGTTTAGATTGTGGAATACTGTGGCCCGGGAACCTGACTGAGCCTTGGTTCTGGAACCCTGTGGACTGGGAACATGACTGAGGTTTTATTCTGGAACCCTGTAGCCTGGGAACATAACTGAGGATTGATTCTGGAAGCCTGTGGCCTGGGAACATGACATCGGTGGATTCTGGAACACTGTTGCCTGGGAACCTGCGAACGGTTTGACTCTGGAACCCTGTGGCCTGGGAACACGAAATCGGTTTGATTCCGGAAATCTGAGGCCTGGCAACATGACTGAGGTTTGATTCTGGTTCTCTGTGGCCTGGGAAAATGACTGAGGCGTGATTCTGAAGACCTGTGGCCTGGAAACATGACATCTGTTTAGATTGTGGAATACTGTGACCCGGGAACCTGACTGAGCCTTGGTTCTGGAACCCTATGTACTGGGAATATGACTGAGGTTTTATTCTGGAACCCTGTAGCCTGGGAACATAACTGAGGATTGATTCTGGAACCCTGTGGCCTGGGAACATGACATGGGTGGATTCTGGAACCCTGAGGCCTGGGAACATGACATCTGTTTAGATTGTGGAATACTGTGCCCCGGGTACCTGACTGAGCCTTGATTCTGGAACCCTGTGGACTGGGAACATGACTGAGGTTTTATTCCGGAACCCTGTAGCCTGCGAACATAACTGAGGATTGACTCTGGTACCCTGTGGCCTGGGAACATGTCTGAGGTTTGATGGTGGAAACCTGTGGCCTGGCAACATGACTGAGGATTGATTCTGGAAGACTGTGGCCAGGGAACATGATATCTGGTTGATTCTGGAAACCTGTGTCCTGGGAACAAGACTGAAGTTTGATTCTGGAACCCTGTGGCCTGGGAACATGACTGAGGTTTGTTTCTGGAAGCCTGTTCCCTGGGAACATGACTGCGGTTTGATTCTGGACACCTGTGTCCTGGGAACAAGACTGAGGTTTGATTCTGCAACCCTGTGTCTTGGGAACATGACTGAGGTTTGTTTCTGGAAGCCTGTTCTCTGGGAAAATGACTGAGGTTTGATTGTTGAAACCTGTGGCCTTCGAACATGACTCAGGTTGATTCTGGAACCATGTGTCCTGGGAATATGACTGAGGTTTGATTCTGGAAACCTTTGTCCTGGGAAAATGACTGAGGTTTCATTGTGGAAACATGTGGCCTTGGATCATGACTGAGGTTTGATGGTGGAACACTCTGGTCTGGCAAAATGACTGAGGCTTGATTCTGGAGCCCTGTTTACTGGGAACATGACTGAGGTTTGATGGCAGAAACCTGTGGACTGGCAACATGACTGAGGTTTGATCTGGAACCCTGTGCACGGGGACCATGACTGAGGCCTGATACTGGAACCCCGTGGCATGGGAACATGACATTGGTTTGATTCTGGAGCCCTGTTTACTGGGAACATGACTGAGGTTTCATGGTTGACACCTGTGGCCTGGCAACATGATTCAGGTTTGATAGTGGAACCCTCAGGCTTGGGAACATGAGTGAGTCTTGATGGTGGAACACTGTGGCCTGGCAATATGCCTGAGGTTTGATGGTGGAACCCTGTGGCTTGGCAAGATGACTTAGGTTAGATTGTGGAACACTCTGACCTGGGAACATGACTGAGGCTTGATGGTGGAACCGTGGCCTAGCAACAGGACTGAGGTTTGATTGTGGAACCCTCTGGCCTGGGAATATGACTGAGGTTTAATTGTGGAACCCTGTGGCCTGGGAACATGACTGGGATTTGATTTCTGAAACCTGTGTCCAGGGAACATGACTGAGGTTTTATTCTGGAACCCTGTGTCCTGGGAACACGACTGAGGTTTGATTCTGTAACCATGTGGCCTGGGAATATGACTGAGGTTTGATTCGGGAAACCATTGGCCTGGGAACATGACTGATGTTAGAATGTGGAATCCTGTTGCCTGGGAAGATGAAATCGGTTTGATTCTGTAAACCTGAGGTCTGGGAATATGACTGAGGTTTGATTGTGGTACCCTATGGCCTGGCAACATGACTGAGGTTTGATTCTGGATGCCTGTGGCCTGGGAACATGACTGAGGCATGATTCTGGAAACCTGTGGCCTGGGAACATGACATCTGTTTAGATTGTGGAATACTGTGCCCCGGGAACCTGACTGAGCCTTGGTTCTGGAACCCTGTGGACTGGGAACATGACTGAGGTTTTATTCTGGAACCCTGTAGCCTGGGACCATAACTGAGGATTGATTCTGGAACCCTGTGGCCTGGGCACATGACAACGGTGGATTCTGGAACCCTGTGGACTAGGAACATGACTGAGGTTTTATTCTGGAACCTTGTAGCCTGGGAACATAACTGAGGATTGATTCTGGAACCCTGTGGCCTGGGAACATGACATGGGTGGATTCTGGAACCCTGAGGCCTGGGAACATGACATCTGTTTAGATTGTGGAATACTGTGGCCTGGGAACTTGACTGAGCCATGGTTCTGGAAACCTGTGGACTGGGAATATGACTGAGGTTTGATTCTGGAACCCTGTAGCCTGGGAACATAACTGAGGATTCACTTTGGAACCCTGTGGCCCAGGAACATGACATGGGTGGATTCTGGAACCCTGAGGCCTTGGAACATGACATCTGTTTAGATTGTGGAATACTGTGGCCCTGGAACCTGACTGAGCCTTGGTTCTGGAACCCTGTGGACTGGGAACATGACTGAGGTTTTATTCTGGAACCCTGTAGCCTGGGAACATAACTGAGGATTGATTCTGGAACCCTGTGTCCTGGGCACATGAAAACGGTGCATTCTGGAACCCTGTGGACTAGGAACATGACTGAGGTTTTATTCTGGAACCTTGTAGCCTGGGAGCATAATTGAGGATTGATTCTGGAACCCTGTGGCCTGGGAACATGACATGGGTGGATTCTGGAACCCTGAGGCCTGGGAACATGACATCTGTTTAGACTGTGGAATACTGTGCCCTGGGAACGTGACTGAGCCTTGGTTCTGGAACCCTGTGGACTGGGAACATGACTGACGTTTTATTCTGGAACCCTGTAGCCTGGGAACATAACTGAGGATTGATTCTGGAACCCTGTGGCCTGGGAACATGACTGGGATTTGATTTCTGAAACCTGTGTCCAGGGAACATGACTGAGGTTTTATTCTGGAACCCTGTGTCCTGGGAACACGACTGAGGTTTGATTCTGGAACCATGTGGCCTGGGAATATGACTTAGGTTTGATTCTGGAAACCATTGGCCTGGGAACATGACTGATGTTAGAGTGTGGAATCCTGTGCCCTGGGAACATGACATCGGTTTGGATTCTGGTACCCTGTTGCCTGGAAACATGAAATCGGTTTGATTCTGGAAACCTTAGGCCTGGGAATATGACTGAGGTTTGATGGTGGTACCCTATGGCCTGGCAACATGACTGAGGTTTGATTCTGGATCCCTGTGGCCTGGGAACATGACATCTGTTTAGATTGTGGAATACTGTGTCTCGGGAACCTGACTGAGCCTTGGTTCTGGACCCCTGTGGACTGGGAACATGACTGAGGTTTTATTCTGGAACCCTGTGTCCTGTTAACATGACATGGGTGGATTCTGGAACCCTGAGGCCTGGGAACATGAAATCTGTTTAGATTGTGGAATACTGTGGCCTGGGAACTTGACTGAGCCTTGGTTCTGGAAACCTGTGGACTGGGAATATGACTGAGGTTTTATTCTGGAGCCGTGTAGCCTGGGAACATAACTGAGGATTCACTTTGGAACCCTGTGGCCCAGGAACATGACATGGGTGGATTCTGGAAACCTGAGGCCTTGGAACATGACATCTGTTTAGATTGTGGAATACTGTGGCCCGGGAACCTGACTGAGCCTTGGTTCTGGAACCCTGTGGACTGGGAACATGACTGAGGTTTTATTCTGGAACCCTGTAGCCTGGGAACATAACTGAGGATTGATTCTGGAAGCCTGTGGCCTGGGAACATGACATCGGTGGACTCTGGAACACTGTTGCCTGGGAACCTGCGAACGGTTTGACTCTGGAACCCTGTGGCCTGGGAACACGAAATCGGTTTGATTCCGGAAATCTGAGGCCTGGCAACATGACTGAGGTTTGATTCTGGTTCTCTGTGGCCTGGGAAAATGACTGAGGCGTGATTCTGAAGACCTGTGGCCTGGAAACATGACATCTGTTTAGATTGTGGAATACTGTGACCCGGGAACCTGACTGAGCCTTGGTTCTGGAACCCTATGTACTGGGAATATGACTGAGGTTTTATTCTGGAACCCTGTAGCCTGGGAACATAACTGAGGATTGATTCTGGAACCCTGTGGCCTGGGAACATGACATGGGTGGATTCTGGAACCCTGAGGCCTGGGAACATGACATCTGTTTAGATTGTGGAATACTGTGCCCCGGGTACCTGACTGAGCCTTGATTCTGGAACCCTGTGGACTGGGAACATGACTGAGGTTTTATTCCGGAACCCTGTAGCCTGCGAACATAACTGAGGATTGATTCTGGAACCCTGTGGCCTGGCCGCATGACATCGGTGGATTCTGGAACTCTGTGGCCTGGGAACCTGCGAACGGTTTGACTCTGGTACCCTGTGGCCTGGGAACATGTCTGAGGTTTGATGGTGGAAACCTGTGGCCTGGCAACATGACTGAGGATTGATTCTGGAAGACTGTGGCCAGGGAACATGATATCTGGTTGATTCTGGAAACCTGTGTCCTGGGAACAAGACTGAAGTTTGATTCTGGAACCCTGTGGCCTGGGAACATGACTGAGGTTTGTTTCTGGAAGCCTGTTCCCTGGGAACATGACTGCGGTTTGATTCTGGACACCTGTGTCCTGGGAACAAGACTGAGGTTTGATTCTGCAACCCTGTGGCTTGGGAACATGACTGAGGTTTGTTTCTGGAAGCCTGTTCTCTGGGAACATGACTGAGGTTTGATTCTGGACACCTGTGTCCTGGGAACATGACTGAGGTTTGATTGTTGAAACCTGTGGCCTTCGAACATGACTCGGTGATTCTGGAACCATGTGTCCTGGGAATATGACTGAGGTTTGATTCTGGAAACCTTTGTCCTGGGAAAATGACTGAGGTTTCATTGTGGAAACATGTGGCCTGGGATCATGACTGACGTTTAATGGTGGAACACTCTGGCCTGGCAAAATGACTGAGGCTTGATTCTGGAGCCCTGTTTACTGGGAACATGACTGAGGTTTGATGGCAGAAACCTGTGGACTGGCAACATGACTGAGGTTTGATTTGGAACCCTGTGCACGGGGACCATGACTGAGGCCTGATACTGGAACCCCGTGGCATGGGAACATGACATTGGTTTGATTCTGGAGCCCTGTTTACTGGGAACATGACTGAGGTTTCATGGTTGAATCCTGTGGCCTGGCAACATGATTGAGGTTTGATAGTGGAACCCTCAGGATTGGGAACTTGAGTGAGGCTTGATGGTGGAACCCTGTGGACTGGCAATATGCCTGAGGTTTGATGGTGGAACCCTGTGGCTTGGCAAGATGACTTAGGTTAGATTGTGGAACACTCTGACCTGGGAACATGACTGAGGCTTGATGGTGGAACCGTGGCCTGGCAACAGGACTGAGGTTTGATTGTGGAACCCTCTGGCCTGGGAATATGACTGAGGTTTAATTGTGGAACCCTGTGGCCTGGGAACATGACTGGGATTTTATTTCTGAAACCTGTGTCCAGGGAACATGACTGAGGTTTTATTCTGGAACCCTGTGTCCTGGGAACACGACTGAGGTTTGATTCTGTAACCATGTGGCCTGGGAATATGACTGAGGTTTGATTCTGGAAACCATTGGCCTGGGAACATGACTGATGTTAGAATGTGGAATCCTGTGGCCTGGGAACATGACATCGGTTTGGATTCTGGTACCCTGTTGCCTGGGAACATGAAATCGGTTTGATTCTGTAAACCTGAGGTCTGGGAATATGACTGAGGTTTGATTGTGGTACCCTATGGCCTGGCAACATGACTGAGGTTTGATTCTGGATGCCTGTGGCCTGGGAACATGACTGAGGCATGATTCTGGAAACCTGTGGCCTGGGAACATGACATCTGTTTAGATTGTGGAATACTGTGCCCCGGGAACCTGACTGAGCCTTGGTTCTGGAACCCTGTGGACTGGGAACATGACTGAGGTTTTATTCTGGAACCCTGTAGCCTGGGACCATAACTGAGGATTGATTCTGGAACCCTGTGGCCTGGGCACATGACAACGGTGGATTCTGGAACCCTGTGGACTAGGAACATGACTGAGGTTTTATTCTGGAACCTTGTAGCCTGGGAACATAACTGAGGATTGATTCTGGAACCCTGTGGCCTGGGAACATGACATGGGTGGATTCTGGAACCCTGAGGCCTGGGAACATGACATCTGTTTAGATTGTGGAATACTGTGCCCTGGGAACGTGACTGAGCCTTGGTTCTGGAACCCTGTGGACTGGGAACATGACTGACGTTTTATTCTGGAACCCTGTAGCCTGGGAACATAACTGAGGATTGATTCTGGAACCCTGTGGCCTGGGAACATGACTGGGATTTGATTTCTGAAACCTGTGTCCAGGGAAAATTACTGAGGTTTTATTCTGGAACCCTGTGTCCTGGGAACACGACTGATGTTTGATTCTGGAACCATGTGGCCTGGGAATATGACTTAGGTTTGATTCTGGAAACCATTGGCCTGGGAACATGACTGATGTTAGAGTGTGGAATCCTGTGCCCTGGGAACATGACATCGGTTTGGATTCTGGTACCCTGTTGCCTGGAAACATGAAATCGTTTTGATTCTGGAAACCTTAGGCCTGGGAATATGACTGAGGTTTGATGGTGGTACCCTATGGCCTGGCAACATGACTGAGGTTTCATTCTGGATCCCTGTGGCCTGGGAACATGACATCTGTTTAGATTGTGGAATACTGTGTCCCGGGAACCTGACTGAGCCTTGGTTCTGGACCCCTGTGGACTGGGAACATGACTGAGGTTTTATTCTGGAACCCTGTGTCCTGTTAACATGACATGGGTGGATTCTGGAACCCTGAGGCCTGGGAACATGAAATCTGTTTAGATTGTGGAATACTGTGGCCTGGGAACTTGACTGAGCCTTGGTTCTGGAAACCTGTGGACTGGGAATATGACTGAGGTTTTATTCTGGAGCCGTGTAGCCTGGGAACATAACTGAGGATTCACTTTGGAACCCTGTGGCCCAGGAACATGACATGGGTGGATTCTGGAAACCTGAGGCCTTGGAACATGACATCTGTTTAGATTGTGGAATACTGTGGCCCGGGAACCTGACTGAGCCTTGGTTCTGGAACCCTGTGGACTGGGAACATGACTGAGGTTTTATTCTGGAACCCTGTAGCCTGGGAACATAACTGAGGATTGATTCTGGAAGCCTGTGGCCTGGGAACATGACATCGGTGGATTCTGGAACACTGTTGCCTGGGAACCTGCGAACGGTTTGACTCTGGAACCCTGTGGCCTGGGAACACGAAATCGGTTTGATTCCGGAAATCTGAGGCCTGGCAACATGACTGAGGTTTGATTCTGGTTCTCTGTGGCCTGGGAAAATGACTGAGGCGTGATTCTGAAGACCTGTGGCCTGGAAACATGACATCTGTTTAGATTGTGGAATACTGTGACCCGGGAACCTGACTGAGCCTTGGTTCTGGAACCCTATGTACTGGGAATATGACTGAGGTTTTATTCTGGAACCCTGTAGCCTGGGAACATAACTGAGGATTGATTCTGGAACCCTGTGGCCTGGGAACATGACATGGGTGGATTCTGGAACCCTGAGGCCTGGGAACATGACATCTGTTTAGATTGTGGAATACTGTGCCCCGGGTACCTGACTGAGCCTTGATTCTGGAACCCTGTGGACTGGGAACATGACTGAGGTTTTATTCCGGAACCCTGTAGCCTGCGAACATAACTGAGGATTGACTCTGGTACCCTGTGGCCTGGGAACATGTCTGAGGTTTGATGGTGGAAACCTGTGGCCTGGCAACATGACTGAGGATTGATTCTGGAAGACTGTGGCCAGGGAACATGATATCTGGTTGATTCTGGAAACCTGTGTCCTGGGAACAAGACTGAAGTTTGATTCTGGAACCCTGTGGCCTGGGAACATGACTGAGGTTTGTTTCTGGAAGCCTGTTCCCTGGGAACATGACTGCGGTTTGATTCTGGACACCTGTGTCCTGGGAACAAGACTGAGGTTTGATTCTGCAACCCTGTGTCTTGGGAACATGACTGAGGTTTGTTTCTGGAAGCCTGTTCTCTGGGAAAATGACTGAGGTTTGATTGTTGAAACCTGTGGCCTTCGAACATGACTCAGGTTGATTCTGGAACCATGTGTCCTGGGAATATGACTGAGGTTTGATTCTGGAAACCTTTGTCCTGGGAAAATGACTGAGGTTTCATTGTGGAAACATGTGGCCTTGGATCATGACTGAGGTTTGATGGTGGAACACTCTGGTCTGGCAAAATGACTGAGGCTTGATTCTGGAGCCCTGTTTACTGGGAACATGACTGAGGTTTGATGGCAGAAACCTGTGGACTGGCAACATGACTGAGGTTTGATCTGGAACCCTGTGCACGGGGACCATGACTGAGGCCTGATACTGGAACCCCGTGGCATGGGAACATGACATTGGTTTGATTCTGGAGCCCTGTTTACTGGGAACATGACTGAGGTTTCATGGTTGAATCCTGTGGCCTGGCAACATGATTGAGGTTTGATAGTGGAACCCTCAGGCTTGGGAACATGAGTGAGTCTTGATGGTGGAACACTGTGGCCTGGCAATATGCCTGAGGTTTGATGGTGGAACCCTGTGGCTTGGCAAGATGACTTAGGTTAGATTGTGGAACACTCTGACCTGGGAACATGACTGAGGCTTGATGGTGGAACCGTGGCCTAGCAACAGGACTGAGGTTTGATTGTGGAACCCTCTGGCCTGGGAATATGACTGAGGTTTAATTGTGGAACCCTGTGGCCTGGGAACATGACTGGGATTTGATTTCTGAAACCTGTGTCCAGGGAACATGACTGAGGTTTTATTCTGGAACCCTGTGTCCTGGGAACACGACTGAGGTTTGATTCTGTAACCATGTGGCCTGGGAATATGACTGAGGTTTGATTCGGGAAACCATTGGCCTGGGAACATGACTGATGTTAGAATGTGGAATCCTGTTGCCTGGGAAGATGAAATCGGTTTGATTCTGTAAACCTGAGGTCTGGGAATATGACTGAGGTTTGATTGTGGTACCCTATGGCCTGGCAACATGACTGAGGTTTGATTCTGGATGCCTGTGGCCTGGGAACATGACTGAGGCATGATTCTGGAAACCTGTGGCCTGGGAACATGACATCTGTTTATATTGTGGAATACTGTGCCCCGGGAACCTGACTGAGCCTTGGTTCTGGAACCCTGTGGACTGGGAACATGACTGAGGTTTTATTCTGGAACCCTGTAGCCTGGGACCATAAGTGAGGATTGATTCTGGAACCCTGTGGCCTGGGCACATGACAACGGTGGATTCTGGAACCCTGTGGACTAGGAACATGACTGAGGTTTTATTCTGGAACCTTGTAGCCTGGGAACATAACTGAGGATTGATTCTGGAACCCTGTGGCCTGGGAACATGACATGGGTGGATTCTGGAACCCTGAGGCCTGGGAACATGACATCTGTTTAGATTGTGGAATACTGTGGCCTGGGAACTTGACTGAGCCTTGGTTCTGGAAACCTGTGGACTGGGAATATGACTGAAGTTTTATTCTGGAGCCGTGTAGCCTGGGAACATAACTGAGGATTCACTTTGGAACCCTGTGGCCCAGGAACATGACATGGGTGGATTCTGGAAACCTGAGGCCTTGGAACATGACATCTGTTTAGATTGTGGAATACTGTGCCCCGGGAACCTGACTGAGCCTTGGTTCTGGAACCCTGTGGACTGGGAACATGACTGAGGTTTTATTCTGGAACCCTGTAGCCTGGGAACATAACTGAGGATTGATTCTGGAAGCCTGTGGCCTGGGAACATGACATCGGTGGATTCTGGAACACTGTGGCCTGGGAACCTGCGAACGGTTTGACTCTGGAACCCTGTGGCCTGGGAACACGAAATCGGTTTGATTCCGGAAATCTGAGGCCTGGCAACATGACTGAGGTTTGATTCTGGATCTCTGTGGCCTGGGAAAATGACTGAGGCGTGATTCTGAAGACCTGTGGCCTGGAAACATGACATCTGTTTAGATTGTGGAATACTTTGGCCCGGGAACCTGACTGAGCCTTGGTTCTGGAACACTGTGCACTAGGAACATGACTGAGGTTTTATTCTGGAACCCTGTAGCCTGGGAACATAACTGAGGATTGATTCTGGAACCCTGTGGCCTGGGAACATAACATGGGTGGATTCTGGAACCCTGAGGCCTGGGAACAAAACATCTGTTTAGCTTGTGGAATACTGTGACCCGGGAACCTGACTGAGCCTTGGTTCTGGAACCCTATGTACTGGGAATATGACTGAGGTTTTATTCTGGAACCCTGTAGCCTGGGAACATAACTGAGGATTGATTCTGGAACCCTGTGGCCTGGGAACATGACATGGGTGGATTCTGGAACCCTGAGGCCTGGGAACATGGCATCTGTTTAGATTGTGGAATACTGTGCCCTGGGAACGTGACTGAGCCTTGGTTCTGGAACCCTGTGGACTGGGAACATGACTGACGTTTTATTCTGGAACCCTGTAGCCTGGGAACATAACTGAGGATTGATTCTGGAACCCTGTGGCCTGGGAACATGACTCGGATTTGATTTCTGAAACCTGTGTCCAGGGAAAATGACTGAGGTTTTATTCTGGAACCCTGTGTCCTGGGAACACGACTGAGGTTTGATTCTGGAACCATGTGGCCTGGGAATATGACTTAGGTTTGATTCTGGAAACCATTGGCCTGGGAACATGACTGATGTTTGAGTGTGGAATCCTGTGCCCTGGGAACATGACATCGGTTTGGATTCTGGTACCCTGTTGCCTGGAAACATGAAATCGGTTTGATTCTGGAAACCTTAGGCCTGGGAATATGACTGAGGTTTGATGGTGGTACCCTATGGCCTGGCAACATGACTGAGGTTTGATTCTGGATCCCTGTGGCCTGGGAACATGACATCTGTTTAGATTGTGGAATACTGTGCCCTGGGAAACTGACTGAGCCTTGGTTCTGGACCCCTGTGGACTGGGAACATGACTGAGGTTTTATTCTGGAACCCTGTAGCCTGGGAACATAACTGAGGATTCACTTTGGAACCCTGTGGCCCAGGAACATGACATGGGTGGATTCTGGAACCCTGAGGCCTTGGAACATGACATCTGTTTAGATTGTGGAATACTGTGGCCCGGGAACCAGACTGAGCCTTGGTTCTGGAACCCTGTGGACTGGGAACATGACTGAAGTTTTATTCTGGAACCCTGTAGCCTGGGAACATAACTGAGGATTGATTCTGGAAGCCTGTGGCCTGGGAACATGACATCGGTGGATTCTGGAACACTGTGGCCTGGGAACCTGCGAACGGTTTGACTCTGGAACCCTGTGGCTTGCGAACACGAAATCGGTTTGATTCCGGAAATCTGAGGCCTGGCAACATGACTGAGGTTTGATTCTGGATCTCTGTGGCCTGGGAAAATGACTGAGGCGTGATTCTGAAGACCTGTGGCCTGGAAACATGACATCTGTTTAGATTGTGGAATACTTTGGCCCGGGAACCTGACTGAGCCCTGGTTCTGGAACACTGTGCACTAGGAACATGACTGAGGTTTTATTCTGGAACCCTGTAGCCTGGGAACATAACATGGGTGGATTCTGGAACCCTGAGGCCTGGGAACAAGACATCTGTTTAGATTGTGGAATACTGTGACCCGGGAACCTGACTGAGCCTTGGTTCTGGAACCCTATGTACTGGGAATATGACTGAGGTTTTATTCTGGAACCCTGTAGCCTGGGAACATAACTGAGGATTGATTCTGGAACCCTGTGGCCTGGGAACATGACATGGGTGGATTCTGGAACCCTGAGGCCTGGGAACATGACATCTGTTTAGATTGTGGAATACTGTGCCCCGGGTACCTGACTGAGCCTTCATTCTGGAACCCTGTGGACTGGGAACATGACTGAGGTTTTTTTCCGGAACCCTGTAGCCTGCGAACATAACTGAGGATTGATTCTGGAACCCTGTGGCCTGGCCGCATGACATCGGTGGATTCTGGAACTCTGTGGCCTGGGAACCTGCGAACGGTTTGACTCTGGTACCCTGTGGCCTGGGAACATGTCTGAGGTTTGATGGTGGAATCCTGTGGGCTGGCAACATGACTGAGGATTGATTCTGGAAGACTGTGGCCAGGGAACATGATATCTGGTTGATTCTGGAAACCTGTGTCCTGGGAACAAGACTGAAGTTTGATTCTGGAACCCTGTGGCCTGGGAACATGACTGAGGTTTGTTTCTGAAGCCTGTTCCCTGGGAACATGACTGCGGTTTGATTCTGGACACCTGTGTCCTGGGAACAAGACTGAGGTTTGATTCTGCAACCCTGTGGCTTGGGAACATGACTGAGGTTTGTTTCTGGAAGCCTCTTCTCTGGGAACATGACTGAGGTTTGATTCTGGACACCTGTGTCCTGGGAACATGACTGAGTTTTGATTGTTGAAACCTGTGGCCTGCGAACATGACTCAGATTTGATTCTGGAACCATGTGTCCTGGGAATATGACTGAGGTTTGATTCTGGAAACCTTTGGCCTGGGAAAATGACTGAGGTTTCATTGTGGAAACATGTGGCCTGGGATCATGACTGAGGTTTGATGGTGGAACACTCTGGCCTGGCAAAATGACTGAGGCTTGATTCTGGAACCCTGTGGACTGGGAACTTGTCTGAGGTTGGATGGCAGAAACCTGTGGACTGGCAACATGACTGAGGTTTGATTTGGAACCCTGTGCACGGGGACCATGACTGAGGCCTGATACTGGAACCCCGTGGCATGGGAACATGACATTGGTTTGATTCTGGAGCCCTGTTTACTGGGAACATGACTGAGGTTTCATGGTTGAATCCTGTGGCCTGGCAACATGATTGAGGTTTTATAGTGGAACCCTCAGGCTTGGGAACATGAGTGAGGCTTGATGGTGGAACTCTGTGCCCTGGCAATATGCTTGAGGTTTGATGGTGGAACCCTGTGGCTTGGCAAGATGACTTAGGTTTGATTGTGGAACACTCTGGCCTGGGAACATGACTGAGGCTTGATGGTGGAACCGTGGCCTGGCAACAGGACTGAGGTTTGATTGTGGAACCCTCTGGCCCTGGAATATGACTGAGGTTTAATTGTGGAACCCTGTGGCCTGGGAACATGACTGGGATTTTATTTCTGAAACCTGTGTCCAGGGAACATGACTGAGGTTTTATTCTGGAACCCTGTGTCCTGGGAACACGACTGAGGTTTGATTCTGTAACCATGTGGCCTGGGAATATGACTGAGGTTTGATTTTGGAAACCATTGGCCTGGGAACATGACTGATGTTAGAATGTGGAATCCTGTTGCCTGGGAACATGACATCGGTTTGGATTCTGGTACCCTGTTGCCTGGGAACATGAAATCGGTTTGATTCTGTAAACCTGAGGTCTGGGAATATGACTGAGGTTTGATTGTGGTACCCTATGGCCTGGCAGCATGACTGAGGTTTGATTCTGGATGCCTGTGGCCTGGGAACATGACTGAGGCATGATTCTGGAAACCTGTGGCCTGGGAACATGACATCTGTTTAGATTGTGGAATACTGTGCCCCGGGAACCTGACTGAGCCTTGGTTCTGGAACCCTGTGGACTGGGAACATGACTGAGGTTTTATTCTGTTACCCTGTAGCCTGGGACCATAACTGAGGATTGATTCTGGAACCTTGTGGCCTGGGCACATGACAACGGTGGATTCTGGAACCCTGTGGACTGGGAACATGGCTGAGGTTTTATTCCGGAACCCTGTAGCCTGCGAACATAACTGAGGATTGATTCTGGAACCCTGTGGCCTGGCAGCATGACATCTGTGGATTCTGGAACTCTGTGGCCTGGGAACCTGCGAACGGTTTGACTCTGGTACACTGTGGCCTGGGAACATGTCTGATGTTTGATGGTGGAAACCTGTGGCCTGGTAATATGACTGAGGATAGACTCTGGAAGACTGTGGCCAGGGAACATGATATCAGGTTGATTCTGGAAACCTGTGTCCTGGGATCAAGACTGAGGTTTGATTCTGGAACCCTGATGCCTGGGAACTTGACTGAGGTTTGTTTCTGGAAGCCTGTTCCCTGGGAACATGACTGCGGTTTGATTCTGGACACCTGTGTCCTGGGAACAAGACTGAGGTTTGATTCTGCAACCCTGTGGCTTGGGAACATGACTGAGGTTTGTTTCTGGAAGCCTGTTCTCTGGGAACATGACTGAGGTTTGATTCTGGACACCTGTGTCCTGGGAACATGACTGAGGTTTGATTGTTGAAACCTGTGGCCTTCGAACATGACTCAGGTTGATTCTGGAACCATGTGTCCTGGGAATATGACTGAGGTTTGATTCTGGAAACCTTCGTCCTGGGAAAATGACTGAGGTTTCAATGTGGAAACATGTGGCCTGGGATCATGACTGACGTTTGATGGTGGAACACTCTGGCCTGGCAAAATGACTGAGGCTTGATTCTGGAGCCCTGTTTACTGGGAACATGACTGAGGTTTGATGGCAGAAACCTGTGGACTGGCAACATGACTGAGGTTTGATTTGGAACCCTGTGCACGGGGACCATGACTGAGGCCTGATACTGGAACCCCGTGGCATGGGAACATGACATTGGTTTGATTCTGGAGCCCTGTTTACTGGGAACATGACAGAGGTTTCATGGTTGAATCCTGTGGCCTGGCAACATGATTGAGGTTTGATAGTGGAACCCTCAGGCTTGGGAACATGAGTGAGGCTTGATGGTGGAACCCTGTGGCCTGGCAATATGCTTGAGGTTTGATGGTGGAACCCTGTGGCTTGGCAAGATGACTTAGGTTTGATTGTGGAACACTCTGGCCTGGGAACATGACTGAGGCTTGATGGTGGAACCGTGGCCTGGCAACAGGACTGAGGTTTGATTGTGGAACCCTCTGGCCCTGGAATATGACTGAGGTTTAATTGTGGAACCCTGTGGCCTGGGAACATGACTGGGATTTGATTACTGAAACCTGTGTCCAGGGAACATGACTGAGGTTTTATTCTGGAACCCTGTGTCCTGGGAACACGACTGAGGTTTGATTCTGTAACCATGTGGCCTGGGAATATGACTGAGGTTTGATTCTGGAAACGATTGGCCTGGGAACATGACTGATGTTAGAATGTGGAATCCTGTGGCCTGGGAACATGACATCGGTTTGGATTCTGGTACCCTGTTGCCTGGGAACATGAAATCGGTTTGATTCTGTAAACCTTAGGCCTGGGAATATGACTGAGGTTTGATGGTGGTACCCTATGGCCTGGCAACATGACTGAGGTTTGATTCTGGATCCCTGTGGCCTGGGAACATGACATCTGTTTAGATTGTGGAATACTGTGCCCCGGGAACCTGACTGAGCCTTGGTTCTGGACCCTTGTGGACTGGGAACATGACTGAGGTTTTATTCTGGAACCCTGTGTCCTGTTAATATGACATGGGTGGATTCTGGAACCCTGAGGCCTGGGAACATGAAATCTGTTTAGATTGTGGAATACTGTGGCCTGGGAACTTGACTGAGCCTTGGTTCTGGAAACCTGTGGACTGGGAACATGACTGAGGTTTTATTCTGGAACCCTGTAGCCTGGGAACATAACTGAGGATTGATTCTGGAAGCCTGTGGCCTGGGAACATGACATCGGTGGATTCTGGAACACTGTTGCCTGGGAACCTGAGAACGGTTTGACTCTGGAACCCTGTGGCCTGGGAACACGAAATCGGTTTGATTCCGGAAATCTGAGGCCTGGCAACATGACTGAGGTTTGATTCTGGATCTCTGTGGCCTGGGAAAATGACTGAGGCGTGATTCTGAAGACCTGTGGCCTGGAAACATGACATCTGTTTAGATTGTGGAATACTTTGGCCCGGGAACCTGACTGAGCCTTGGTTCTGGAACACTGTGCACTAGGAACATGACTGAGGTTTTATTCTGGAACCCTGTAGCCTGGGAACAGAACTGAGGATTGATTCTGGAACCCTGTGGCCTGGGAACATAACATGGGTGGATTCTGGAACCCTGAGGCCTGGGAACAAGACATCTGTTTAGCTTGTGGAATACTGTGACCCGGGAACCTGACTGAGCCTTGGTTCTGGATCCCTAAGTACTGGGAATATGACTGAGGTTTTATTCTGGAACCCTGTAGCCTGGGAACATAACTGAGGATTGATTCTGGAACCCTGGGGCCTGGGAACATGACATGGGTGGATTCTGGAACCCTGAGGCCTGGGAACATGACATCTGTTTAGATTGTGGAATACTGTGCCCCGGGTACCTGACTGAGCCTTGATTCTGGAACCCTGTGGACTGGGAACATGACTGAGGTTTTATTCGGGAACCCTGTAGCCTGCGAACATAACTGAGGATTGATTCTGGAACCCTGTGGCCTGGCCGCATGACATCGGTGGATTCTGGAACTCTGTGGCCTGGGAACCTGCGAACGGTTTGACTCTGGTACACTGTGGCCTGGGAACATGTCTGAGGTTTGATGGTGGAAACCTGTGGCCTGGCAACATGACTGAGGATTGATTCTGGAAGACTCTGGCCAGGGAACATGATATCTGGTTGATTCTGGAAACCTGTGTCCTGGGAACAAGACTGAAGTTTGATTATGGAACCCTGTGGCCTGGGAACATGACTGAGGTTTGTTTCTGGAAGCCTGTTCCCTGGGAACATGACTGCCGTTTGATTCTGGACACCTGTGTCCTGGGAACAAGACTGAGGTTTGATTCTGCAACCCTGTGGCTTGGGAACATGACTGAGGTTTGTTTATGGAAGCCTGTTCTCTGGGAACATGACTGAGGTTTGATTCTGGACACCTGTGGCCTGGGATCATGACTGAGGTTTGATGGTGGAACACTCTGGCCTGGCAAAATGACTGAGGCTTGATTCTGGAGCCCTGTTTACTGGGAACATGACTGAGGTTTGATGGCAGAAACCTGTGGACTGGCAACATGACTGAGGTTTGATTTGGAACCCTGTGCACGGGGACCATGACTGAGGCCTGATACTGGAACCCCGTGGCATGGGAACATGACATTGGTTTGATTCTGGAGCCCTGTTTACTGGGAACATGACTGAGGTTTCATGGTTGAATCCTGTGGCCTGGCAACATGATTGAGGTTTGATAGTGGAACCCTCAGGCTTGGGAACTTGAGTGAGGCTTGATGGTGGAACCCTGTGGCCTGGCAATATGCCTGAGGTTTGATGGTGGAACCCTGTGGCTTGGCAAGATGACTTAGGTTTGATTGTGGAACACTCTGGCCTGGGAATATGACTGAGGTTTAATTGTGGAACCCTGTGGCCTGGGAACATGACTGGGATTTGATTTCTGAAACCTGTGTCCAGGGAACATGACTGAGGTTTTATTCTGGAACCCTGTGTCCTGGGAACACGACTGAGGTTTGATTCTGTAACCATGTGGCCTGGGAATATGACTGAGGTTTGAATCTGGAAACCATTGGCCTGGGAACATGACTGATGTTAGAATGTGGAATCCTGTGCCCTGGGAACATGACATCGGTTTGGATTCTGTTACCCTGTTGCCTGGGAACATGAAATCGGTTTGATTCTGTAAACCTGAGGTCTGGGAATATGACTGAGGTTTGATTGTGGTACCCTATGGCCTGGCAACATGACTGAGGTTTGATTCTGGATGCCTGTGGCCTGGGAACATGACTGAGGCATGATTCTGGAAACCTGTGGCCTGGGAACATGACATCTGTTTAGATTGTGGAATACTGTGCCCCGGGAACCTGACTGAGCCTTGGTTCTGGAACCCTGTGGACTGGGAACATGACTGAGGTTTTATTCTGGAACCCTGTAGCCTGGGACCATAACTGAGGATTGATTCTGGAACCCTGTGGCCTGGGCACATGACAACGGTGGATTCTGGAACCCTGTGGACTAGGAACATGACTGAGGTTTTATTCTGGAACCTTGTAGCCTGGGAACATAACTGAGGATTGATTCTGGAACCCTGTGGCCTGGGAACATGACATGGGTGGATTTTGGAACCCTGAGGCCTGGGAACATGACATCTGTTTAGATTGTGGAATACTGTGCCCTGGGAACGTGACTGAGCCTTGGTTCTGGAACCCTGTGGACTGGGAACATGACTGACGTTTTATTCTGGAACCCTGTAGCCTGGGAACATAACTGAGGATTGATTCTGGAACCCTGTGGCCTGGGAACATGACTGGGATTTGATTTCTGAAACCTGTGTCCAGGGAAAATGACTGAGGTTTTATTCTGGAACCCTGTGTCCTGGGAACACGACTGAGGTTTGATTCTGGAACCATGTGGCCTGGGAATATGACTTAGGTTTGATTCGGGAAACCATTGGCCTGGGAACATGACTGATGTTAGAGTGTGGAATCCTGTGCCCTGGGAACATGACATCGGTTTGGATTCTGGTACCCTGTTGCCTGGAAACATGAAATCGGTTCGATTCTGGAAACCTTAGGCCTGGGAATATGACTGAGGTTTGATGGTGGTACCCTATGGCCTGGCAACATGACTGAGGTTTGATTCTGGATCCCTGTGGCCTGGGAACATGACATCTGTTTAGATTGTGGAATACTGTGCCCCGGGAACCTGACTGAGCCTTGGTTCTGGACCCCTGTGGACTGGGAACATGACTGAGGTTTTATTCTGGAACCCTGTGTCCTGTTAACATGACATGGGTGGATTCTGGAACCCTGAGGCCTGGGAACATGAAATCTGTTTAGATTGTGGAATACTGTGGCCTGGGAACTTGACTGAGCCTTGGTTCTGGAAACCTGTGGACTGGGAATATGACTGAGGTTTTATTCTGGAGCCGTGTAGCCTGGGAACATAACTGAGGATTCACTTTGGAACCCTGTGGCCCAGGAACATGACATGGGTGGATTCTGGAAACCTGAGGCCTTGGAACATGACATCTGTTTAGATTGTGGAATACTGTGGCCCGGGAACCTGACTGAGCCTTGGTTCTGGAACCCTGTGGACTGGGAACATGACTGAGGTTTTATTCTGGAACCCTGTAGCCTGGGAACATAACTGAGGATTGATTCTGGAAGCCTGTGGCCTGGGAACATGACATCGGTGGATTCTGGAACACTCTTGCCTGGGAACCTGAGAACGGTTTGACTCTGGAACCCTGTGGCCTGGGAACACGAAATCGGTTTGATTCCGGAAATCTGAGGCCTGGCAACATGACTGAGGTTTGATTCTGGATCTCTGTGGCCTGGGAAAATGACTGAGGCGTGATTCTGAAGACCTGTGGCCTGGAAACATGACATCTGTTTAGATTGTGGAATACTTTGGCCCGGGAACCTGACTGAGCCTTGGTTCTGGAACACTGTGCACTAGGAACATGACTGAGGTTTTATTCTGGAACCCTGTAGCCTGGGAACATAACTGAGGATTGATTCTGGAACCCTGTGGCCTGGGAACATAACATGGGTGGATTCTGGAACCCTGAGGCCTGGGAACAAGACATCTGTTTAGCTTGTGGAATACTGTGACCCGGGAACCTGACTGAGCCTTGGTTCTGGAACCCTATGTACTGGGAATATGACTGAGGTTTTATTCTGGAACCCTGTAGCCTGGGAACATAACTGAGGATTGATTCTGGAACCCTGTGGCCTGGGAACATGACATGGGTGGATTCTGGAACCCTGAGGCCTGGGAACATGACATCTGTTTAGATTGTGGAATACTGTGCCCCGGGTACCTGACTGAGCCTTGATTCTGGAACCCTGTGTACTGGGAACATGACTGAGGTTTTATTCCGGAACCCTGTAGCCTGCGAACATAACTGAGGATTGATTCTGGAACCCTGTGGCCTGGCCGCATGACATCGGTGGATTCTGGAACTCTGTGGCCTGGGAACCTGCGAACGGTTTGACTCTGGTACCCTGTGGCCTGGGAACATGTCTGAGGTTTGATGGTGGAAACCTGTGGCCTGGCAACATGACTGAGGATTGATTCTGGAAGACTGTGGCCAGGGAACATGATATCTGGTTGATTCTGGAAACCTGTGTCCTGGGAACAAGACTGAAGTTTGATTCTGGAACTCTGTGGCCTGGGAACATGACTGAGGTTTGTTTCTGGAAGCCTGTTCCCTGGGAACATGACTGCGGTTTGATTCTGGACACCTGTGTCCTGGGAGCAAGACTGAGGTTTGATTCTGCAACCCTGTGGCTTGGGAACATGACTGAGGTTTGTTTCTGGAAGCCTGTTCTCTGGGAACATGACTGAGGTTTGATTCTGGACACCTGTGTCCTGGGAACATGACTGAGGTTTGATTGTTGAAACCTGTGGCCTTCGAACATGACTCAGGTTGATTCTGGAACCATGTGTCCTGGGAATATGACTGAGGTTTGATTCTGGAAACCTTTGTCCTGGGAAAATGACTGAGGTTTCATTGTGGAAACATGTGGCCTGGGATCATGACTGAGGTTTGATGGTGGAACACTCTGGCCTGGCAAAATGACTGAAGCTTGATTCTGGAGCCCTGTTTACTGGGAACATGACTGAGGTTTGATGGCAGAAACCTGTGGACTGGCAACATGACTGAGGTTTGATTTGGAACCCTGTGCACGGGGACCATGACTGAGGCCTGATACTGGAACCCCGTGGCATGGGAACATGACATTGGTTTGATTCTGGAGCCCTGTTTACTGGGAACATGACTGAGGTTTCATGGTTGAATCCTGGGGCCTGGCAACATGATTGAGGTTTGATAGTGGAACCCTCAGGCTTGGGAACTTGAGTGAGGCTTGATGGTGGAACCCTGTGGCCTGGCAATATGCCTGAGGTTTGATGGTGGAACCCTGTGGCTTGGCAAGATGACTTAGGTTAGATTGTGGAACACTCTGACCTGGGAACATGACTGAGGCTTGATGGTGGAACCGTGGCCTGGCAACAGGACTGAGGTTTGATTGTGGAACCCTCTGGCCTGGGAATATGACTGAGGTTTAATTGTGGAACCCTGTGGCCTGGGAACATGACTGGGATTTGATTTCTGAAACCTGTGTCCAGGGAACATGACTGAGGTTTTATTCTGGAACCCTGTGTCCTGGGAACACGACTGAGGTTTGATTCTGTAACCATGTGGCCTGGGAATATGACTGAGGTTTGATTCTGGAAACCATTGGCCTGGGAACATGACTGATGTTAGAATGTGGAATCCTGTGGCCTGGGAACATGACATCGGTTTGGATTCTGGTACCCTGTTGCCTGGGAACGTGAAATCGGTTTGATTCTGTAAACCTGAGGTCTGGGAATATGACTGAGGTTTGATTGTGGTACCCTATGGCCTGGCAACATGACTGAGGTTTGATTCTGGATGCCTGTGGCCTGGGAACATGACTGAGGCATGATTCTGGAAACCTGTGGCCTGGGAACATGACATCTGTTTATATTGTGGAATACTGTGCCCCGGGAACCTGACTGAGCCTTGGTTCTGGAACCCTGTGGACTGGGAACATGACTGAGGTTTTATTCTGGAACCCTGTAGCCTGGGACCATAACTGAGGATTGATTCTGGAACCCTGTGGCCTGGGCACATGACAACGGTGGATTCTGGAACCCTGTGGACTAGGAACATGACTGAGGTTTTATTCTGGAACCTTGTAGCCTGGGAACATAACTGAGGATTGATTCTGGAACCCTGTGGCCTGGGAACATGACATGGGTGGATTCTGGAACCCTGAGGCCTGGGAACATGACATCTGTTTAGATTGTGGAATACTGTGCCCTGGGAACGTGACTGAGCCTTGGTTCTGGAACCCTGTGGACTGGGAACATGACTGACGTTTTATTCTGGAACCCTGTAGCCTGGGAACATAACTGAGGATTGATTCTGGAACCCTGTGGCCTGGGAACATGACTGGGATTTGATTTCTGAAACCTGTGTCCAGGGAAAATGACTGAGGTTTTATTCTGGAACCCTGTGTCCTGGGAACACGACTGAGGTTTGATTCTGGAACCATGTGGCCTGGGAATATGACTTAGGTTTGATTCTGGAAACCATTGGCCTGGGAACATGACTGATGTTAGAGTGTGGAATCCTGTGCCCTGGGAACATGACATCGGTTTGGATTCTGGTACCCTGTTGCCTGGAAACATGAAATCGGTTTGATTCTGGAAACCTTAGGCCTGGGAATATGACTGAGGTTTGATGGTGGTACCCTATGGCCTGGCAACATGACTGAGGTTTGATTCTGGATCCCTGTGGCCTGGGAACATGACATCTGTTTAGATTGTGGAATACTGTGCCCCGGGAACCTGACTGAGCCTTGGTTCTGGACCCCTGTGGACTGGGAACATGACTGAGGTTTTATTCAGGAACCCTGTGTCCTGTTAACATGACATGGGTGGATTCTGGAACCCTGAGGCCTGGGAACATGAAATCTGTTTAGATTGTGGAATACTGTGGCCTGGGAACTTGACTGAGCCTTGGTTCTGGAAACCTGTGGACTGGGAATATGACTGAAGTTTTATTCTGGAGCCGTGTAGCCTGGGAACATAACTGAGGATTCACTTTGGAACCCTGTGGCCCAGGAACATGACATGGGTGGATTCTGGAAACCTGAGGCCTTGGAACATGACATCTGTTTAGATTGTGGAATACTGTGGCCCGGGAACCTGACTGAGCCTTGGTTCTGGAACCCTGTGGACTGGGAACATGACTGAGGTTTTATTCTGGAACCCTGTAGCCTGGGAACATAACTGAGGATTGATTCTGGAAGCCTGTGGCCTGGGAACATGACATCGGTGGATTCTGGAACACTCTTGCCTGGGAACCTGAGAACGGTTTGACTCTGGAACCCTGTGGCCTGGGAACACGAAATCGGTTTGATTCCGGAAATCTGAGGCCTGGCAACATGACTGAGGTTTGATTCTGGATCTCTGTGGCCTGGGAAAATGACTGAGGCGTGATTCTGAAGACCTGTGGCCTGGAAACATGACATCTGTTTAGATTGTGGAATACTTTGGCCCGGGAACCTGACTGAGCCTTGGTTCTGGAACACTGTGCACTAGGAACATGACTGAGGTTTTATTCTGGAACCCTGTAGCCTGGGAACATAACTGAGGTTTGATTCTGGAACCCTGTGGCCTGGAAACATAACATGGGTGGATTCTGGAACCCTGAGGCCTGGGAACAAAACATCTGTTTAGCTTGTGGAATACTGTGACCCGGGAACCTGACTGAGCCTTGGTTCTGGAACCCTATGTACTGGGAATATGACTGAGGTTTTATTCTGGAACCCTGTAGCCTGGGAACATAACTGAGGATTGATTCTGGAACCCTGTGGCCTGGGAACATGACATGGGTGGATTCTGGAACCCTGAGGCCTGGGAACATGACATCTGTTTAGATTGTGGAATACTGTGCCCCGGGTACCTGACTGAGCCTTGATTCTGGAACCCTGTGGACTGGGAACATGACTGAGGTTTTATTCGGGAACCCTGTAGCCTGCGAACATAACTGAGGATTGATTCTGGAACCCTGTGGCCTGGCCGCATGACATCGTTGGATTCTGGAACTCTGTGGCCTGGGAACCTGCGAACGGTTTGACTCTGGTACCCTGTGGCCTGGGAACATGTCTGAGGTTTGATGGTGGAAACCTGTGGCCTGGCAACATGACTGAGGATTGATTCTGGAAGACTGTGGCCAGGGAACATGATATCTGGTTGATTCTGGAAACCTGTGTCCTGGGAACAAGACTGAAGTTTGATTCTGGAACCCTGTGGCCTGGGAACATGACTGAGGTTTGTTTCTGGAAGCCTGTTCCCTGGGAACATGACTGCGGTTTGATTCTGGACACCTGTGTCCTGGGAGCAAGACTGAGGTTTGATTCTGCAACCCTGTGGCTTGGGAACATGACTGAGGTTTGTTTCTGGAAGCCTGTTCTCTGGGAACATGACTGAGGTTTGATTCTGGACACCTGTGTCCTGGGAACATGACTGAGGTTTGATTGTTGAAACCTGTGGCCTTCGAACATGACTCAGGTTGATTCTGGAACCATGTGTCCTGGGAATATGACTGAGGTTTGATTCTGGAAACCTTTGTCCTGGGAAAATGACTGAGGTTTCATTGTGGAAACATGTGGCCTGGGATCATGACTGAGGTTTGATGGTGGAACACTCTGGCCTGGCAAAATGACTGAGGCTTGATTCTGGAGCCCTGTTTACTGGGAACATGACTGAGGTTTGATGGCAGAAACCTGTGGACTGGCAACATGACTGAGGTTTGATTTGGAACCCTGTGCACGGGGACCATGACTGAGGCCTGATACTGGAACCCCGTGGCATGGGAACATGACATTGGTTTGATTCTGGAGCCCTGTTTACTGGGAACATGACTGAGGTTTCATGGTTGAATCCTGTGGCCTGGCAACATGATTGAGGTTTGATAGTGGAACCCTCAGGATTGGGAACTTGAGTGAGGCTTGATGGTGGAACCCGGTGGACTGGCAATATGCCTGAGGTTTGATGGTGGAACCCTGTGGCTTGGCAAGATGACTTAGGTTAGATTGTGGAACACTCTGACCTGGGAACATGACTGAGGCTTGATGGTGGAACCGTGGCCTGGCAACAGGACTGAGGTTTGATTGTGGAACCCTCTGGCCTGGGAATATGACTGAGGTTTAATTGTGGAACCCTGTGGCCTGGGAACATGACTGGGATTTGATTTCTGAAACCTGTGTCCAGGGAACATGACTGAGGTTTTATTCTGGAACCCTGTGTCCTGGGAACACGACTGAGGTTTGATTCTGTAACCATGTGGCCTGGGAATATGACTGAGGTTTGATTCTGGAAACCATTGGCCTGGGAACATGACTGATGTTAGAATGTGGAATCCTGTGGCCTGAGAACATGACATCGGTTTGGATTCTGGTACCCTGTTGCCTGGGAACATGAAATCGGTTTGATTCTGTAAACCTGAGGTCTGGGAATATGACTGAGGTTTGATTGTGGTACCCTATGGCCTGGCAACATGACTGAGGTTTGATTCTGGATGCCTGTGGCCTGGGAACATGACTGAGGCATGATTCTGGAAACCTGTGGCCTGGGAACATGACATCTGTTTAGATTGTGGAATACTGTGCCCCGGGAACCTGACTGAGCCTTGGTTCTGGAACCCTGTGGACTGGGAACATGACTGAGGTTTTATTCTGGAACCCTGTAGCCTGGGACCATAACTGAGGATTGATTCTGGAACCCTGTGGCCTGGGCACATGACAACGGTGGATTCTGGAACCCTGTGGACTAGGAACATGACTGAGGTTTTATTCTGGAACCTTGTAGCCTGGGAACATAACTGAGGATTGATTCTGGAACCCTGTGGCCTGGGAACATGACATGGGTGGATTCTGGAACCCTGAGGCCTGGGAACATGACATCTGTTTAGATTGTGGAATACTGTGCCCTGGGAACGTGACTGAGCCTTGGTTCTGGAACCCTGTGGACTGGGAACATGACTGACGTTTTATTCTGGAACCCTGTAGCCTGGAAACATAACTGAGGATTGATTCTGGAACCCTGTGGCCTGGGAACATGACTGGGATTTGATTTCTGAAACCTGTGTCCAGGGAAAATGACTGAGGTTTTATTCTGGAACCCTGTGTCCTGGGAACACGACTGAGGTTTGATTCTGGAACCATGTGGCCTGGGAATATGACTTAGGTTTGATTCTGGAAACCATTGGCCTGGGAACATGACTGATGTTAGAGTGTGGAATCCTGTGCCCTGGGAACATGACATCGGTTTGGATTCTGGTACCCTGTTGCCTAGAAACATGAAATCGGTTTGATTCTGGAAACCTTAGGCCTGGGAATATGACTGAGGTTTGATGGTGGTACCCTATGACCTGGCAACATGACTGAGGTTTGATTCTGGATCCCTGTGGCCTGGGAACATGACATCTGTTTAGATTGTGGAATACTGTGTCCCGGGAACCTGACTGAGCCTTGGTTCTGGACCCCTGTGGACTGGGAACATGACTGAGGTTTTATTCTGGAACCCTGTGTCCTGTTAACATGACATGGGTGGATTCTGGAACCCTGAGGCCTGGGAACATGAAATCTGTTTAGATTGTGGAATACTGTGGCCTGGGAACTTGACTGAGCCTTGGTTCTGGAAACCTGTGGACTGGGAATATGACTGAGGTTTTATTCTGGAGCCGTGTAGCCTGGGAACATAACTGAGGATTCACTTTGGAACCCTGTGGCCCAGGAACATGACATGGGTGGATTCTGGAAACCTGAGGCCTTGGAACATGACATCTGTTTAGATTGTGGAATACTGTGGCCCGGGAACCTGGCTGAGCCTTGGTTCTGGAACCCTGTGGACTGGGAACATGACTGAGGTTTTATTCTGGAACCCTGTAGCCTGGGAACATAACTGAGGATTGATTCTGGAAGCCTGTGGCCTGGGAACATGACATCGGTGGACTCTGGAACACTGTTGCCTGGGAACCTGCGAACGGTTTGACTCTGGAACCCTGTGGCCTGGGAACACGAAATCGGTTTGATTCCGGAAATCTGAGGCCTGGCAACATGACTGAGGTTTGATTCTGGTTCTCTGTGGCCTGGGAAAATGACTGAGGCGTGATTCTGAAGACCTGTGGCCTGGAAACATGACATCTGTTTAGATTGTGGAATACTGTGACCCGGGAACCTGACTGAGCCTTGGTTCTGGAACCCTATGTACTGGGAATTTGACTGAGGTTTTATTCTGGAACCCTGTAGCCTGGGAACATAACTGAGGATTGATTCTGGAACCCTGTGGCCTGGGAACATGACATGGGTGGATTCTGGAACCCTGAGGCCTGGGAACATGACATCTGTTTAGATTGTGGAATACTGTGCCCCGGGTACCTGACTGAGCCTTGATTCTGGAACCCTGTGGACTGGGAACATGACTGAGGTTTTATTCCGGAACCCTGTAGCCTGCGAACATAACTGAGGATTGATTCTGGAACCCTGTGGCCTGGCCGCATGACATCGGTGGATTCTGGAACTCTGTGGCCTGGGAACCTGCGAACGGTTTGACTCTGGTACCCTGTGGCCTGGGAACATGTCTGAGGTTTGATGGTGGAAACCTGTGGCCTGGCAACATGACTGAGGATTGATTCTGGAAGACTGTGGCCAGGGAACATGATATCTGGTTGATTCTGGAAACCTGTGTCCTGGGAACAAGACTGAAGTTTGATTCTGGAACCCTGTGGCCTGGGAACATGACTGAGGTTTGTTTCTGGAAGCCTGTTCCCTGGGAACATGACTGCGGTTTGATTCTGGACACCTGTGTCCTGGGAGCAAGACTGAGGTTTGATTCTGCAACCCTGTGGCTTGGGAACATGACTGAGGTTTGTTTCTGGAAGCCTGTTCTCTGGGAACATGACTGAGGTTTGATTCTGGACACCTGTGTCCTGGGAACATGACTGAGGTTTGATTGTTGAAACCTGTGGCCTTCGAACATGACTCAGGTTGATTCTGGAACCATGTGTCCTGGGAATATGACTGAGGTTTGATTCTGGAAACCTTTGTCCTGGGAAAATGACTGAGGTTTCATTGTGGAAACATGTGGCCTGGGATCCTGACTGAGGTTTGATGGTGGAACACTCTGGCCTGGCAAAATGACTGAGGCTTGATTCTGGAGCCCTGTTTACTGGGAACATGACTGAGGTTTGATGGCAGAAACCTGTGGACTGGCAACATGACTGAGGTTTGATTTGGAACCCTGTGCACGGGGACCATGACTGAGGCCTGATACTGGAGCCCCGTGGCAAGGGAACATGACATTGGTTTGATTCTGGAGCCCTGTTTACTGGGAACATGACTGAGGTTTCATGGTTGAATCCTGTGGCCTGGCAACATGATTGAGGTTTGATAGTGGAACCCTCAGGCTTGGGAACTTGAGTGAGGCTTGATGGTGGAACCCTGTGGCCTGGCAATATGCCTGAGGTTTGATGGTGGAACCCTGTGGCTTGGCAAGATGACTTAGGTTAGATTGTGGAACACTCTGACCTGGGAACATGACTGAGGCTTGATGGTGGAACCTTGGCCTGGCAACAGGACTGAGGTTTGATTGTGGAACCCTCTGGCCTGGGAATATGACTGAGGTTTAATTGTGGAACCCTGTGGCCTGGGAACATGACTGGGATTTTATTTCTGAAACCTGTGTCCAGGGAACATGACTGAGGTTTTATTCTGGAACCCTGTGTCCTGGGAACACGACTGAGGTTTGATTCTGTAACCATGTGGCCTGGGAATATGACTGAGGTTTGATTCTGGAAACCATTGGCCTGGGAACATGACTGATGTTAGAATGTGGAATCCTGTGGCCTGGGAACATGACATCGGTTTGGATTCTGGTACTCTGTTGCCTGGGAACATGAAATCGGTTTGATTCTGTAAACCTGAGGTCTGGGAATATGACTGAGGTTTGATTGTGGTACCCTATGGCCTGGCAACATGACTGAGGTTTGATTCTGGATGCCTGTGGCCTGGGAACATGACTGAGGCATGATTCTGGAAACCTGTGGCCTGGGAACATGACATCTGTTTAGATTGTGGAATACTGTGCCCCGGGAACCTGACTGAGCCTTGGTTCTGGAACCCTGTGGACTGGGAACATGACTGAGGTTTTATTCTGGAACCCTGTAGCCTGGGACCATAACTGAGGATTGATTCTGGAACCCTGTGGCCTGGGCACATGACAACGGTGGATTCTGGAACCCTGTGGACTAGGAACATGACTGAGGTTTTATTCTGGAACCTTGTAGCCTGGGAACATAACTGAGGATTGATTCTGGAACCCTGTGGCCTGGGAACATGACATGGGTGGATTCTGGAACCCTGAGGCCTGGGAACATGACATCTGTTTAGATTGTGGAATACTGTGCCCTGGGAACGTGACTGAGCCTTGGTTCTGGAACCCTGTGGACTGGGAACATGACTGACGTTTTATTCTGGAACCCTGTAGCCTGGAAACATAACTGAGGATTGATTCTGGAACCCTGTGGCCTGGGAACATGACTGGGATTTGATTTCTGAAACCTGTGTCCAGGGAAAATGACTGAGGTTTTATTCTGGAACCCTGTGTCCTGGGAACACGACTGAGGTTTGATTCTGGCACCATGTGGCCTGGGAATATGACTTAGGTTTGATTCTGGAAACCATTGGCCTGGGAACATGACTGATGTTAGAGTGTGGAATCCTGTGCCCTGGGAACATGACATCGGTTTGGATTCTGGTACCCTGTTGCCTGGAAACATGAAATCGGTTTGATTCTGGAAACCTTAGGCCTGGGAATATGACTGAGGTTTGATGGTGGTACCCTATGGACTGGCAACATGACTGAGGTTTGATTCTGGATCCCTGTGGCCTGGGAACATGACATCTGTTTAGATTGTGGAATACTGTGTCTCGGGAACCTGACTGAGCCTTGGTTCTGGACCCCTGTGGACTGGGAACATGACTGAGGTTTTATTCTGGAACCCTGTGTCCTGTTAACATGACATGGGTGGATTCTGGAACCCTGAGGCCTGGGAACATGAAATCTGTTTAGATTGTGGAATACTGTGGCCTGGGAACTTGACTGAGCCTTGGTTCTGGAAACCTGTGGACTGGGAATATGACTGAGGTTTTATTCTGGAGCCGTGTAGCCTGGGAACATAACTGAGGATTCACTTTGGAACCCTGTGGCCCAGGAACATGACATGGGTGGATTCTGGAAACCTGAGGCCTTGGAACATGACATCTGTTTAGATTGTGGAATACTGTGGCCCGGGAACCTGACTGAGCCTTGGTTCTGGAACCCTGTGGACTGGGAACATGACTGAGGTTTTATTCTGGAACCCTGTAGCCTGGGAACATAACTGAGGATTGATTCTGGAAGCCTGTGGCCTGGGAACATGACATCGGTGGACTCTGGAACACTGTTGCCTGGGAACCTGCGAACGGTTTGACTCTGGAACCCTGTGGCCTGGGAACATGTCTGAGGTTTGATGGTGGAAACCTGTGGCCTGGCAACATGACTGAGGATTGATTCTGGAAGACTGTGGCCAGGGAACATGATATCTGGTTGATTCTGGAAACCTGTGTCCTGGGAACAAGACTGAAGTTTGATTCTGGAACCCTGTGGCCTGGGAACATGACTGAGGTTTGTTTCTGGAAGCCTGTTCCCTGGGAACATGACTGCGGTTTGATTCTGGACACCTGTGTCCTGGGAACAAGACTGAGGTTTGATTCTGCAACCCTGTGGCTTGGGAACATGACTGAGGTTTGTTTCTGGAAGCCTGTTCTCTGGGAACATGACTGAGGTTTGATTCTGGACACCTGTGTCCTGGGAACATGACTGAGGTTTGATTGTTGAAACCTGTGGCCTTCGAACATGACTCGGTGATTCTGGAACCATGTGTCCTGGGAATATGACTGAGGTTTGATTCTGGAAACCTTTGTCCTGGGAAAATGACTGAGGTTTCATTGTGGAAACATGTGGCCTGGGATCATGACTGACGTTTAATGGTGGAACACTCTGGCCTGGCAAAATGACTGAGGCTTGATTCTGGAGCCCTGTTTACTGGGAACATGACTGAGGTTTGATGGCAGAAACCTGTGGACTGGCAACATGACTGAGGTTTGATTTGGAACCCTGTGCACGGGGACCATGACTGAGGCCTGATACTGGAACCCCGTGGCATGGGAACATGACATTGGTTTGATTCTGGAGCCCTGTTTACTGGGAACATGACTGAGGTTTCATGGTTGAATCCTGTGGCCTGGCAACATGATTGAGGTTTGATAGTGGAACCCTCAGGATTGGGAACTTGAGTGAGGCTTGATGGTGGAACCCTGTGGACTGGCAATATGCCTGAGGTTTGATGGTGGAACCCTGTGGCTTGGCAAGATGACTTAGGTTAGATTGTGGAACACTCTGACCTGGGAACATGACTGAGGCTTGATGGTGGAACCGTGGCCTGGCAACAGGACTGAGGTTTGATTGTGGAACCCTCTGGCCTGGGAATATGACTGAGGTTTAATTGTGGAACCCTGTGGCCTGGGAACATGACTGGGATTTTATTTCTGAAACCTGTGTCCAGGGAACATGACTGAGGTTTTATTCTGGAACCCTGTGTCCTGGGAACACGACTGAGGTTTGATTCTGTAACCATGTGGCCTGGGAATATGACTGAGGTTTGATTCTGGAAACCATTGGCCTGGGAACATGACTGATGTTAGAATGTGGAATCCTGTGGCCTGGGAACATGACATCGGTTTGGATTCTGGTACCCTGTTGCCTGGGAACATGAAATCGGTTTGATTCTGTAAACCTGAGGTCTGGGAATATGACTGAGGTTTGATTGTGGTACCCTATGGCCTGGCAACATGACTGAGGTTTGATTCTGGATGCCTGTGGCCTGGGAACATGACTGAGGCATGATTCTGGAAACCTGTGGCCTGGGAACATGACATCTGTTTAGATTGTGGAATACTGTGCCCCGGGAACCTGACTGAGCCTTGGTTCTGGAACCCTGTGGACTGGGAACATGACTGAGGTTTTATTCTGGAACCCTGTAGCCTGGGACCATAACTGAGGATTGATTCTGGAACCCTGTGGCCTGGGCACATGACAACGGTGGATTCTGGAACCCTGTGGACTAGGAACATGACTGAGGTTTTATTCTGGAACCTTGTAGCCTGGGAACATAACTGAGGATTGATTCTGGAACCCTGTGGCCTGGGAACATGACATGGGTGGATTCTGGAACCCTGAGGCCTGGGAACATGACATCTGTTTAGATTGTGGAATACTGTGCCCTGGGAACGTGACTGAGCCTTGGTTCTGGAACCCTGTGGACTGGGAACATGACTGACGTTTTATTCTGGAACCCTGTAGCCTGGGAACATAACTGAGGATTGATTCTGGAACCCTGTGGCCTGGGAACATGACTGGGATTTGATTTCTGAAACCTGTGTCCAGGGAAAATTACTGAGGTTTTATTCTGGAACCCTGTGTCCTGGGAACACGACTGATGTTTGATTCTGGAACCATGTGGCCTGGGAATATGACTTAGGTTTGATTCTGGAAACCATTGGCCTGGGAACATGACTGATGTTAGAGTGTGGAATCCTGTGCCCTGGGAACATGACATCGGTTTGGATTCTGGTACCCTGTTGCCTGGAAACATGAAATCGTTTTGATTCTGGAAACCTTAGGCCTGGGAATATGACTGAGGTTTGATGGTGGTACCCTATGGCCTGGCAACATGACTGAGGTTTGATTCTGGATCCCTGTGGCCTGGGAACATGACATCTGTTTAGATTGTGGAATACTGTGTCCCGGGAACCTGACTGAGCCTTGGTTCTGGACCCCTGTGGACTGGGAACATGACTGAGGTTTTATTCTGGAACCCTGTGTCCTGTTAACATGACATGGGTGGATTCTGGAACCCTGAGGCCTGGGAACATGAAATCTGTTTAGATTGTGGAATACTGTGGCCTGGGAACTTGACTGAGCCTTGGTTCTGGAAACCTGTGGACTGGGAATATGACTGAGGTTTTATTCTGGAGCCGTGTAGCCTGGGAACATAACTGAGGATTCACTTTGGAACCCTGTGGCCCAGGAACATGACATGGGTGGATTCTGGAAACCTGAGGCCTTGGAACATGACATCTGTTTAGATTGTGGAATACTGTGGCCCGGGAACCTGACTGAGCCTTGGTTCTGGAACCCTGTGGACTGGGAACATGACTGAGGTTTTATTCTGGAACCCTGTAGCCTGGGAACATAACTGAGGATTGATTCTGGAAGCCTGTGGCCTGGGAACATGACATCGGTGGATTCTGGAACACTGTTGCCTGGGAACCTGCGAACGGTTTGACTCTGGAACCCTGTGGCCTGGGAACACGAAATCGGTTTGATTCCGGAAATCTGAGGCCTGGCAACATGACTGAGGTTTGATTCTGGTTCTCTGTGGCCTGGGAAAATGACTGAGGCGTGATTCTGAAGACCTGTGGCCTGGAAACATGACATCTGTTTAGATTGTGGAATACTGTGACCCGGGAACCTGACTGAGCCTTGGTTCTGGAACCCTATGTACTGGGAATATGACTGAGGTTTTATTCTGGAACCCTGTAGCCTGGGAACATAACTGAGGATTGATTCTGGAACCCTGTGGCCTGGGAACATGACATGGGTGGATTCTGGAACCCTGAGGCCTGGGAACATGACATCTGTTTAGATTGTGGAATACTGTGCCCCGGGTACCTGACTGAGCCTTGATTCTGGAACCCTGTGGACTGGGAACATGACTGAGGTTTTATTCCGGAACCCTGTAGCCTGCGAACATAACTGAGGATTGACTCTGGTACCCTGTGGCCTGGGAACATGTCTGAGGTTTGATGGTGGAAACCTGTGGCCTGGCAACATGACTGAGGATTGATTCTGGAAGACTGTGGCCAGGGAACATGATATCTGGTTGATTCTGGAAACCTGTGTCCTGGGAACAAGACTGAAGTTTGATTCTGGAACCCTGTGGCCTGGGAACATGACTGAGGTTTGTTTCTGGAAGCCTGTTCCCTGGGAACATGACTGCGGTTTGATTCTGGACACCTGTGTCCTGGGAACAAGACTGAGGTTTGATTCTGCAACCCTGTGTCTTGGGAACATGACTGAGGTTTGTTTCTGGAAGCCTGTTCTCTGGGAAAATGACTGAGGTTTGATTGTTGAAACCTGTGGCCTTCGAACATGACTCAGGTTGATTCTGGAACCATGTGTCCTGGGAATATGACTGAGGTTTGATTCTGGAAACCTTTGTCCTGGGAAAATGACTGAGGTTTCATTGTGGAAACATGTGGCCTTGGATCATGACTGAGGTTTGATGGTGGAACACTCTGGTCTGGCAAAATGACTGAGGCTTGATTCTGGAGCCCTGTTTACTGGGAACATGACTGAGGTTTGATGGCAGAAACCTGTGGACTGGCAACATGACTGAGGTTTGATCTGGAACCCTGTGCACGGGGACCATGACTGAGGCCTGATACTGGAACCCCGTGGCATGGGAACATGACATTGGTTTGATTCTGGAGCCCTGTTTACTGGGAACATGAGTGAGGTTTCATGGTTGAATCCTGTGGCCTGGCAACATGATTGAGGTTTGATAGTGGAACCCTCAGGCTTGGGAACATGAGTGAGTCTTGATGGTGGAACACTGTGGCCTGGCAATATGCCTGAGGTTTGATGGTGGAACCCTGTGGCTTGGCAAGATGACTTAGGTTAGATTGTGGAACACTCTGACCTGGGAACATGACTGAGGCTTGATGGTGGAACCGTGGCCTAGCAACAGGACTGAGGTTTGATTGTGGAACCCTCTGGCCTGGGAATATGACTGAGGTTTAATTGTGGAACCCTGTGGCCTGGGAACATGACTGGGATTTGATTTCTGAAACCTGTGTCCAGGGAACATGACTGAGGTTTTATTCTGGAACCCTGTGTCCTGGGAACACGACTGAGGTTTGATTCTGTAACCATGTGGCCTGGGAATATGACTGAGGTTTGATTCGGGAAACCATTGGCCTGGGAACATGACTGATGTTAGAATGTGGAATCCTGTTGCCTGGGAAGATGAAATCGGTTTGATTCTGTAAACCTGAGGTCTGGGAATATGACTGAGGTTTGATTGTGGTACCCTATGGCCTGGCAACATGACTGAGGTTTGATTCTGGATGCCTGTGGCCTGGGAACATGACTGAGGCATGATTCTGGAAACCTGTGGCCTGGGAACATGACATCTGTTTAGATTGTGGAATACTGTGCCCCGGGAACCTGACTGAGCCTTGGTTCTGGAACCCTGTGGACTGGGAACATGACTGAGGTTTTATTCTGGAACCCTGTAGCCTGGGACCATAACTGAGGATTGATTCTGGAACCCTGTGGCCTGGGCACATGACAACGGTGGATTCTGGAACCCTGTGGACTAGGAACATGACTGAGGTTTTATTCTGGAACCTTGTAGCCTGGGAACATAACTGAGGATTGATTCTGGAACCCTGTGGCCTGGGAACATGACATGGGTGGATTCTGGAACCCTGAGGCCTGGGAACATGACATCTGTTTAGATTGTGGAATACTGTGGCCTGGGAACTTGACTGAGCCATGGTTCTGGAAACCTGTGGACTGGGAATACGACTGAGGTTTGATTTTGGAACCCTGTAGCCTGGGAACATAACTGAGGATTCACTTTGGAACCCTGTGGCCCAGGAACATGACATGGGTGGATTCTGGAACCCTGAGGCCTTGGAACATGACATCTGTTTAGATTGTGGAATACTGTGGCCCTGGAACCTGACTGAGCCTTGGTTCTTGAACCCTGTGGACTGGGAACATGACTGAGGTTTTATTCTGGAACCCTGTAGCCTGGGAACATAACTGAGGATTGATTCTGGAACCCTGTGTCCTGGGCACATGAAAACGGTGCATTCTGGAACCCTGTGGACTAGGAACATGACTGAGGTTTTATTCTGGAACCTTGTAGCCTGGGAGCATAATTGAGGATTGATTCTGGAACCCTGTGGCCTGGGAACATGACATGGGTGGATTCTGGAACCCTGAGGCCTGGGAACATGACATCTGTTTAGACTGTGGAATACTGTGCCCTGGGAACGTGACTGAGCCTTGGTTCTGGAACCCTGTGGACTGGGAACATGACTGACGTTTTATTCTGGAACCCTGTAGCCTGGGAACATAACTGAGGATTGATTCTGGAACCCTGTGGCCTGGGAACATGACTGGGATTTGATTTCTGAAACCTGTGTCCAGGGAACATGACTGAGGTTTTATTCTGGAACCCTGTGTCCTGGGAACACGACTGAGGTTTGATTCTGGAACCATGTGGCCTGGGAATATGACTTAGGTTTGATTCTGGAAACCATTGGCCTGGGAACATGACTGATGTTAGAGTGTGGAATCCTGTGCCCTGGGAACATGACATCGGTTTGGATTCTGGTACCCTGTTGCCTGGAAACATGAAATCGGTTTGATTCTGGAAACCTTAGGCCTGGGAATATGACTGAGGTTTGATGGTGGTACCCTATGGCCTGGCAACATGACTGAGGTTTGATTCTGGATCCCTGTGGCCTGGGAACATGACATCTGTTTAGATTGTGGAATACTGTGTCTCGGGAACCTGACTGAGCCTTGGTTCTGGACCCCTGTGGACTGGGAACATGACTGAGGTTTTATTCTGGAACCCTGTGTCCTGTTAACATGACATGGGTGGATTCTGGAACCCTGAGGCCTGGGAACATGAAATCTGTTTAGATTGTGGAATACTGTGGCCTGGGAACTTGACTGAGCCTTGGTTCTGGAAACCTGTGGACTGGGAATATGACTGAGGTTTTATTCTGGAGCCGTGTAGCCTGGGAACATAACTGAGGATTCACTTTGGAACCCTGTGGCCCAGGAACATGACATGGGTGGATTCTGGAAACCTGAGGCCTTGGAACATGACATCTGTTTAGATTGTGGAATACTGTGGCCCGGGAACCTGACTGAGCCTTGGTTCTGGAACCCTGTGGACTGGGAACATGACTGAGGTTTTATTCTGGAACCCTGTAGCCTGGGAACATAACTGAGGATTGATTCTGGAAGCCTGTGGCCTGGGAACATGACATCGGTGGACTCTGGAACACTGTTGCCTGGGAACCTGCGAACGGTTTGACTCTGGAACCCTGTGGCCTGGGAACACGAAATCGGTTTGATTCCGGAAATCTGAGGCCTGGCAACATGACTGAGGTTTGATTCTGGTTCTCTGTGGCCTGGGAAAATGACTGAGGCGTGATTCTGAAGACCTGTGGCCTGGAAACATGACATCTGTTTAGATTGTGGAATACTGTGACCCGGGAACCTGACTGAGCCTTGGTTCTGGAACCCTATGTACTGGGAATATGACTGAGGTTTTATTCTGGAACCCTGTAGCCTGGGAACATAACTGAGGATTGATTCTGGAACCCTGTGGCCTGGGAACATGACATGGGTGGATTCTGGAACCCTGAGGCCTGGGAACATGACATCTGTTTAGATTGTGGAATACTGTGCCCCGGGTACCTGACTGAGCCTTGATTCTGGAACCCTGTGGACTGGGAACATGACTGAGGTTTTATTCCGGAACCCTGTAGCCTGCGAACATAACTGAGGATTGATTCTGGAACCCTGTGGCCTGGCCGCATGATATCGGTGGATTCTGGAACTCTGTGGCCTGGGAACCTGCGAACGGTTTGACTCTGGTACCCTGTGGCCTGGGAACATGTCTGAGGTTTGATGGTGGAAACCTGTGGCCTGGCAACATGACTGAGGATTGATTCTGGAAGACTGTGGCCAGGGAACATGATATCTGGTTGATTCTGGAAACCTGTGTCCTGGGAACAAGACTGAAGTTTGATTCTGGAACCCTGTGGCCTGGGAACATGACTGAGGTTTGTTTCTGGAAGCCTGTTCCCTGGGAACATGACTGCGGTTTGATTCTGGACACCTGTGTCCTGGGAACAAGACTGAGGTTTGATTCTGCAACCCTGTGGCTTGGGAACATGACTGAGGTTTGTTTCTGGAAGCCTGTTCTCTGGGAACATGACTGAGGTTTGATTCTGGACACCTGTGTCCTGGGAACATGACTGAGGTTTGATTGTTGAAACCTGTGGCCTTCGAACATGACTCGGTGATTCTGGAACCATGTGTCCTGGGAATATGACTGAGGTTTGATTCTGGAAACCTTTGTCCTGGGAAAATGACTGAGGTTTCATTGTGGAAACATGTGGCCTGGGATCATGACTGACGTTTAATGGTGGAACACTCTGGCCTGGCAAAATGACTGAGGCTTGATTCTGGAGCCCTGTTTACTGGGAACATGACTGAGGTTTGATGGCAGAAACCTGTGGACTGGCAACATGACTGAGGTTTGATTTGGAACCCTGTGCACGGGGACCATGACTGAGGCCTGATACTGGAACCCCGTGGCATGGGAACATGACATTGGTTTGATTCTGGAGCCCTGTTTACTGGGAACATGACTGAGGTTTCATGGTTGAATCCTGTGGCCTGGCAACATGATTGAGGTTTGATAGTGGAACCCTCAGGATTGGGAACTTGAGTGAGGCTTGATGGTGGAACCCTGTGGACTGGCAATATGCCTGAGGTTTGATGGTGGAACCCTGTGGCTTGGCAAGATGACTTAGGTTAGATTGTGGAACACTCTGACCTGGGAACATGACTGAGGCTTGATGGTGGAACCGTGGCCTGGCAACAGGACTGAGGTTTGATTGTGGAACCCTCTGGCCTGGGAATATGACTGAGGTTTAATTGTGGAACCCTGTGGCCTGGGAACATGACTGGGATTTTATTTCTGAAACCTGTGTCCAGGGAACATGACTGAGGTTTTATTCTGGAACCCTGTGTCCTGGGAACACGACTGAGGTTTGATTCTGTAACCATGTGGCCTGGGAATATGACTGAGGTTTGATTCTGGAAACCATTGGCCTGGGAACATGACTGATGTTAGAATGTGGAATCCTGTGGCCTGGGAACATGACATCGGTTTGGATTCTGGTACCCTGTTGCCTGGGAACATGAAATCGGTTTGATTCTGTAAACCTGAGGTCTGGGAATATGACTGAGGTTTGATTGTGGTACCCTATGGCCTGGCAACATGACTGAGGTTTGATTCTGGATGCCTGTGGCCTGGGAACATGACTGAGGCATGATTCTGGAAACCTGTGGCCTGGGAACATGACATCTGTTTAGATTGTGGAATACTGTGCCCCGGGAACCTGACTGAGCCTTGGTTCTGGAACCCTGTGGACTGGGAACATGACTGAGGTTTTATTCTGGAACCCTGTAGCCTGGGACCATAACTGAGGATTGATTCTGGAACCCTGTGGCCTGGGCACATGACAACGGTGGATTCTGGAACCCTGTGGACTAGGAACATGACTGAGGTTTTATTCTGGAACCTTGTAGCCTGGGAACATAACTGAGGATTGATTCTGGAACCCTGTGGCCTGGGAACATGACATGGGTGGATTCTGGAACCCTGAGGCCTGGGAACATGACATCTGTTTAGATTGTGGAATACTGTGCCCTGGGAACGTGACTGAGCCTTGGTTCTGGAACCCTGTGGACTGGGAACATGACTGACGTTTTATTCTGGAACCCTGTAGCCTGGGAACATAACTGAGGATTGATTCTGGAACCCTGTGGCCTGGGAACATGACTGGGATTTGATTTCTGAAACCTATGTCCAGGGAAAATTACTGAGGTTTTATTCTGGAACCCTGTGTCCTGGGAACACGACTGATGTTTGATTCTGGAACCATGTGGCCTGGGAATATGACTTAGGTTTGATTCTGGAAACCATTGGCCTGGGAACATGACTGATGTTAGAGTGTGGAATCCTGTGCCCTGGGAACATGACATCGGTTTGGATTCTGGTACCCTGTTGCCTGGAAACATGAAATCGTTTTGATTCTGGAAACCTTAGGCCTGGGAATATGACTGAGGTTTGATGGTGGTACCCTATGGCCTGGCAACATGACTGAGGTTTGATTCTGGATCCCTGTGGCCTGGGAACATGACATCTGTTTAGATTGTGGAATACTGTGTCCCGGGAACCTGACTGAGCCTTGGTTCTGGACCCCTGTGGACTGGGAACATGACTGAGGTTTTATTCTGGAACCCTGTGTCCTGTTAACATGACATGGGTGGATTCTGGAACCCTGAGGCCTGGGAACATGAAATCTGTTTAGATTGTGGAATACTGTGGCCTGGGAACTTGACTGAGCCTTGGTTCTGGAAACCTGTGGACTGGGAATATGACTGAGGTTTTATTCTGGAGCCGTGTAGCCTGGGAACATAACTGAGGATTCACTTTGGAACCCTGTGGCCCAGGAACATGACATGGGTGGATTCTGGAAACCTGAGGCCTTGGAACATGACATCTGTTTAGATTGTGGAATACTGTGGCCCGGGAACCTGACTGAGCCTTGGTTCTGGAACCCTGTGGACTGGGAACATGACTGAGGTTTTATTCTGGAACCCTGTAGCCTGGGAACATAACTGAGGATTGATTCTGGAAGCCTGTGGCCTGGGAACATGACATCGGTGGATTCTGGAACACTGTTGCCTGGGAACCTGCGAACGGTTTGACTCTGGAACCCTGTGGCCTGGGAACACGAAATCGGTTTGATTCCGGAAATCTGAGGCCTGGCAACATGACTGAGGTTTGATTCTGGTTCTCTGTGGCCTGGGAAAATGACTGAGGCGTGATTCTGAAGACCTGTGGCCTGGAAACATGACATCTGTTTAGATTGTGGAATACTGTGACCCGGGAACCTGACTGAGCCTTGGTTCTGGAACCCTATGTACTGGGAATATGACTGAGGTTTTATTCTGGAACCCTGTAGCCTGGGAACATAACTGAGGATTGATTCTGGAACCCTGTGGCCTGGGAACATGACATGGGTGGATTCTGGAACCCTGAGGCCTGGGAACATGACATCTGTTTAGATTGTGGAATACTGTGCCCCGGGTACCTGACTGAGCCTTGATTCTGGAACCCTGTGGACTGGGAACATGACTGAGGTTTTATTCCGGAACCCTGTAGCCTGCGAACATAACTGAGGATTGACTCTGGTACCCTGTGGCCTGGGAACATGTCTGAGGTTTGATGGTGGAAACCTGTGGCCTGGCAACATGACTGAGGATTGATTCTGGAAGACTGTGGCCAGGGAACATGATATCTGGTTGATTCTGGAAACCTGTGTCCTGGGAACAAGACTGAAGTTTGATTCTGGAACCCTGTGGCCTGGGAACATGACTGAGGTTTGTTTCTGGAAGCCTGTTCCCTGGGAACATGACTGCGGTTTGATTCTGGACACCTGTGTCCTGGGAACAAGACTGAGGTTTGATTCTGCAACCCTGTGTCTTGGGAACATGACTGAGGTTTGTTTCTGGAAGCCTGTTCTCTGGGAAAATGACTGAGGTTTGATTGTTGAAACCTGTGGCCTTCGAACATGACTCAGGTTGATTCTGGAACCATGTGTCCTGGGAATATGACTGAGGTTTGATTCTGGAAACCTTTGTCCTGGGAAAATGACTGAGGTTTCATTGTGGAAACATGTGGCCTTGGATCATGACTGAGGTTTGATGGTGGAACACTCTGGTCTGGCAAAATGACTGAGGCTTGATTCTGGAGCCCTGTTTACTGGGAACATGACTGAGGTTTGATGGCAGAAACCTGTGGACTGGCAACATGACTGAGGTTTGATCTGGAACCCTGTGCACGGGGACCATGACTGAGGCCTGATACTGGAACCCCGTGGCATGGGAACATGACATTGGTTTGATTCTGGAGCCCTGTTTACTGGGAACATGACTGAGGTTTCATGGTTGAATCCTGTGGCCTGGCAACATGATTGAGGTTTGATAGTGGAACCCTCAGGCTTGGGAACATGAGTGAGTCTTGATGGTGGAACACTGTGGCCTGGCAATATGCCTGAGGTTTGATGGTGGAACCCTGTGGCTTGGCAAGATGACTTAGGTTAGATTGTGGAACACTCTGACCTGGGAACATGACTGAGGCTTGATGGTGGAACCGTGGCCTAGCAACAGGACTGAGGTTTGATTGTGGAACCCTCTGGCCTGGGAATATGACTGAGGTTTAATTGTGGAACCCTGTGGCCTGGGAACATGACTGGGATTTGATTTCTGAAACCTGTGTCCAGGGAACATGACTGAGGTTTTATTCTGGAACCCTGTGTCCTGGGAACACGACTGAGGTTTGATTCTGTAACCATGTGGCCTGGGAATATGACTGAGGTTTGATTCGGGAAACCATTGGCCTGGGAACATGACTGATGTTAGAATGTGGAATCCTGTTGCCTGGGAAGATGAAATCGGTTTGATTCTGTAAACCTGAGGTCTGGGAATATGACTGAGGTTTGATTGTGGTACCCTATGGCCTGGCAACATGACTGAGGTTTGATTCTGGATGCCTGTGGCCTGGGAACATGACTGAGGCATGATTCTGGAAACCTGTGGCCTGGGAACATGACATCTGTTTAGATTGTGGAATACTGTGCCCCGGGAACCTGACTGAGCCTTGGTTCTGGAACCCTGTGGACTGGGAACATGACTGAGGTTTTATTCTGGAACCCTGTAGCCTGGGACCATAACTGAGGATTGATTCTGGAACCCTGTGGCCTGGGCACATGACAACGGTGGATTCTGGAACCCTGTGGACTAGGAACATGACTGAGGTTTTATTCTGGAACCTTGTAGCCTGGGAACATAACTGAGGATTGATTCTGGAACCCTGTGGCCTGGGAACATGACATGGGTGGATTCTGGAACCCTGAGGCCTGGGAACATGACATCTGTTTAGATTGTGGAATACTGTGGCCTGGGAACTTGACTGAGCCTTGGTTCTGGAAACCTGTGGACTGGGAATATGACTGAAGTTTGATTCTGGAACCCTGTAGCCTGGGAACATAACTGAGGATTCACTTTGGAACCCTGTGGCCCAGGAACATGACATGGGTGGATTCTGGAACCCTGAGGCCTTGGAACATGACATCTGTTTAGATTGTGGAATACTGTGGCCCGGGAACCTGACTGAGCCTTGGTTCTGGAACCCTGTGGACTGGGAACATGACTGAAGTTTTATTCTGGAACCCTGTAGCCTGGGAACATAACTGAGGATTGATTCTGGAAGCCTGTGGCCTGGGAACATGACATCGGTGGATTCTGGAACACTGTGGCCTGGGAACCTGCGAACGGTTTGACTCTGGAACCCTGTGGCTTGCGAACACGAAATCGGTTTGATTCCGGAAATCTGAGGCCTGGCAACATGACTGAGGTTTGATTCTGGATCTCTGTGGCCTGGGAAAATGACTGAGGCGTGATTCTGAAGACCTGTGGCCTGGAAACATGACATCTGTTTAGATTGTGGAATACTTTGGCCCGGGAACCTGACTGAGCCCTGGTTCTGGAACACTGTGCACTAGGAACATGACTGAGGTTTTATTCTGGAACCCTGTAGCCTGGGAACATAACATGGGTGGATTCTGGAACCCTGAGGCCTGGGAACAAGACATCTGTTTAGATTGTGGAATACTGTGAACCGGGAACCTGACTGAGCCTTGGTTCTGGAACCCTATGTACTGGGAATATGACTGAGGTTTTATTCTGGAACCCTGTAGCCTGGGAACATAACTGAGGATTGATTCTGGAACCCTGTGGCCTGGGAACATGACATGGGTGGATTCTGGAACCCTGAGGCCTGGGAACATGACATCTGTTTAGATTGTGGAATACTGTGCCCCGGGTACCTGACTGAGCCTTCATTCTGGAACCCTGTGGCCTGGCCGCATGACATCGGTGGATTCTGGAACTCTGTGGCCTGGGAACCTGCGAACGGTTTGACTCTGGTACCCTGTGGCCTGGGAACATGTCTGAGGTTTGATGGTGGAATCCTGTGGGCTGGCAACATGACTGAGGATTGATTCTGGAAGACTGTGGCCAGGGAACATGATATCTGGTTGATTCTGGAAACCTGTGTCCTGGGAACAAGACTGAAGTTTGATTCTGGAACCCTGTGGCCTGGGAACATGACTGAGGTTTGTTTCTGAAGCCTGTTCCCTGGGAACATGACTGCGGTTTGATTCTGGACACCTGTGTCCTGGGAACAAGACTGAGGTTTGATTCTGCAACCCTGTGGCTTGGGAACATGACTGAGGTTTGTTTCTGGAAGCCTCTTCTCTGGGAACATGACTGAGGTTTGATTCTGGACACCTGTGTCCTGGGAACATGACTGAGTTTTGATTGTTGAAACCTGTGGCCTGCGAACATGACTCAGATTTGATTCTGGAACCATGTGTCCTGGGAATATGACTGAGGTTTGATTCTGGAAACCTTTGGCCTGGGAAAATGACTGAGGTTTCATTGTGGAAACATGTGGCCTGGGATCATGACTGAGGTTTGATGGTGGAACACTCTGGCCTGGCAAAATGACTGAGGCTTGATTCTGGAACCCTGTGGACTGGGAACTTGTCTGAGGTTGGATGGCAGAAACCTGTGGACTGGCAACATGACTGAGGTTTGATTTGGAACCCTGTGCACGGGGACCATGACTGAGGCCTGATACTGGAACCCCGTGGCATGGGAACATGACATTGGTTTGATTCTGGAGCCCTGTTTACTGGGAACATGACTGAGGTTTCATGGTTGAATCCTGTGGCCTGGCAACATGATTGAGGTTTTATAGTGGAACCCTCAGGCTTGGGAACATGAGTGAGGCTTGATGGTGGAACTCTGTGGCCTGGCAATATGCTTGAGGTTTGATGGTGGAACCCTGTGGCTTGGCAAGATGACTTAGGTTTGATTGTGGAACACTCTGGCCTGGGAACATGACTGAGGCTTGATGGTGGAACCGTGGCCTGGCAACAGGACTGAGGTTTGATTGTGGAACCCTCTGGCCCTGGAATATGACTGAGGTTTAATTGTGGAACCCTGTGGCCTGGGAACATGACTGGGATTTTATTTCTGAAACCTGTGTCCAGGGAACATGACTGAGGTTTTATTCTGGAACCCTGTGTCCTGGGAACACGACTGAGGTTTGATTCTGTAACCATGTGGCCTGGGAATATGACTGAGGTTTGATTTTGGAAACCATTGGCCTGGGAACATGACTGATGTTAGAATGTGGAATCCTGTTGCCTGGGAACATGACATCGGTTTGGATTCTGGTACCCTGTTGCCTGGGAACATGAAATCGGTTTGATTCTGTAAACCTGAGGTCTGGGAATATGACTGAGGTTTGATTGTGGTACCCTATGGCCTGGCAGCATGACTGAGGTTTGATTCTGGATGCCTGTGGCCTGGGAACATGACTGAGGCATGATTCTGGAAACCTGTGGCCTGGGAACATGACATCTGTTTAGATTGTGGAATACTGTGCCCCGGGAACCTGACTGAGCCTTGGTTCTGGAACCCTGTGGACTGGGAACATGACTGAGGTTTTATTCTGGAACCCTGTGGCCTGGGAACATGACTGAGGTTTGTTTCTGGAAGCCTGTTCCCTGGGAACATGACTGCGGTTTGATTCTGGACACCTGTGTCCTGGGAACAAGACTGAGGTTTGATTCTGCAACCCTGTGTCTTGGGAACATGACTGAGGTTTGTTTCTGGAAGCCTGTTCTCTGGGAAAATGACTGAGGTTTGATTGTTGAAACCTGTGGCCTTCGAACATGACTCAGGTTGATTCTGGAACCATGTGTCCTGGGAATATGACTGAGGTTTGATTCTGGAAACCTTTGTCCTGGGAAAATGACTGAGGTTTCATTGTGGAAACATGTGGCCTTGGATCATGACTGAGGTTTGATGGTGGAACACTCTGGTCTGGCAAAATGACTGAGGCTTGATTCTGGAGCCCTGTTTACTGGGAACATGACTGAGGTTTGATGGCAGAAACCTGTGGACTGGCAACATGACTGAGGTTTGATCTGGAACCCTGTGCACGGGGACCATGACTGAGGCCTGATACTGGAACCCCGTGGCATGGGAACATGACATTGGTTTGATTCTGGAGCCCTGTTTACTGGGAACATGACTGAGGTTTCATGGTTGAATCCTGTGGCCTGGCAACATGATTGAGGTTTGATAGTGGAACCCTCAGGCTTGGGAACATGAGTGAGTCTTGATGGTGGAACACTGTGGCCTGGCAATATGCCTGAGGTTTGATGGTGGAACCCTGTGGCTTGGCAAGATGACTTAGGTTAGATTGTGGAACACTCTGACCTGGGAACATGACTGAGGCTTGATGGTGGAACCCTGTGTCCTGGGCACATGAAAACGGTGCATTCTGGAACCCTGTGGACTAGGAACATTACTGAGGTTTTATTCTGGAACCTTGTAGCCTGGGAGCATAATTGAGGATTGATTCTGGAACCCTGTGGCCTGGGAACATGACATGGGTGGATTCTGGAACCCTGAGGCCTGGGAACATGACATCTGTTTAGACTGTGGAATACTGTGCCCTGGGAACGTGACTGAGCCTTGGTTCTGGAACCCTGTGGACTGGGAACATGACTGACGTTTTATTCTGGAACCCTGTAGCCTGGGAACATAACTGAGGATTGATTCTGGAACCCTGTGGCCTGGGAACATGACTGGGATTTGATTTCTGAAACCTGTGTCCAGGGAACATGACTGAGGTTTTATTCTGGAACCCTGTGTCCTGGGAACACGACTGAGGTTTGATTCTGGAACCATGTGGCCTGGGAATATGACTTAGGTTTGATTCTGGAAACCATTGGCCTGGGAACATGACTGATGTTAGAGTGTGGAATCCTGTGCCCTGGGAACATGACATCGGTTTGGATTCTGGTACCCTGTTGCCTGGAAACATGAAATCGGTTTGATTCTGGAAACCTTAGGCCTGGGAATATGACTGAGGTTTGATGGTGGTACCCTATGGCCTGGCAACATGACTGAGGTTTGATTCTGGATCCCTGTGGCCTGGGAACATGACATCTGTTTAGATTGTGGAATACTGTGTCTCGGGAACCTGACTGAGCCTTGGTTCTGGACCCCTGTGGACTGGGAACATGACTGAGGTTTTATTCTGGAACCCTGTGTCCTGTTAACATGACATGGGTGGATTCTGGAACCCTGAGGCCTGGGAACATGAAATCTGTTTAGATTGTGGAATACTGTGGCCTGGGAACTTGACTGAGCCTTGGTTCTGGAAACCTGTGGACTGGGAATATGACTGAGGTTTTATTCTGGAGCCGTGTAGCCTGGGAACATAACTGAGGATTCACTTTGGAACCCTGTGGCCCAGGAACATGACATGGGTGGATTCTGGAAACCTGAGGCCTTGGAACATGACATCTGTTTAGATTGTGGAATACTGTGGCCCGGGAACCTGACTGAGCCTTGGTTCTGGAACCCTGTGGACTGGGAACATGACTGAGGTTTTATTCTGGAACCCTGTAGCCTGGGAACATAACTGAGGATTGATTCTGGAAGCCTGTGGCCTGGGAACATGACATCGGTGGACTCTGGAACACTGTTGCCTGGGAACCTGCGAACGGTTTGACTCTGGAACCCTGTGGCCTGGGAACACGAAATCGGTTTGATTCCGGAAATCTGAGGCCTGGCAACATGACTGAGGTTTGATTCTGGTTCTCTGTGGCCTGGGAAAATGACTGAGGCGTGATTCTGAAGACCTGTGGCCTGGAAACATGACATCTGTTTAGATTGTGGAATACTGTGACCCGGGAACCTGACTGAGCCTTGGTTCTGGAACCCTATGTACTGGGAATATGACTGAGGTTTTATTCTGGAACCCTGTAGCCTGGGAACATAACTGAGGATTGATTCTGGAACCCTGTGGCCTGGGAACATGACATGGGTGGATTCTGGAACCCTGAGGCCTGGGAACATGACATCTGTTTAGATTGTGGAATACTGTGCCCCGGGTACCTGACTGAGCCTTGATTCTGGAACCCTGTGGACTGGGAACATGACTGAGGTTTTATTCCGGAACCCTGTAGCCTGCGAACATAACTGAGGATTGATTCTGGAACCCTGTGGCCTGGCCGCATGATATCGGTGGATTCTGGAACTCTGTGGCCTGGGAACCTGCGAACGGTTTGACTCTGGTACCCTGTGGCCTGGGAACATGTCTGAGGTTTGATGGTGGAAACCTGTGGCCTGGCAACATGACTGAGGATTGATTCTGGAAGACTGTGGCCAGGGAACATGATATCTGGTTGATTCTGGAAACCTGTGTCCTGGGAACAAGACTGAAGTTTGATTCTGGAACCCTGTGGCCTGGGAACATGACTGAGGTTTGTTTCTGGAAGCCTGTTCCCTGGGAACATGACTGCGGTTTGATTCTGGACACCTGTGTCCTGGGAACAAGACTGAGGTTTGATTCTGCAACCCTGTGGCTTGGGAACATGACTGAGGTTTGTTTCTGGAAGCCTGTTCTCTGGGAACATGACTGAGGTTTGATTCTGGACACCTGTGTCCTGGGAACATGACTGAGGTTTGATTGTTGAAACCTGTGGCCTTCGAACATGACTCGGTGATTCTGGAACCATGTGTCCTGGGAATATGACTGAGGTTTGATTCTGGAAACCTTTGTCCTGGGAAAATGACTGAGGTTTCATTGTGGAAACATGTGGCCTGGGATCATGACTGACGTTTAATGGTGGAACACTCTGGCCTGGCAAAATGACTGAGGCTTGATTCTGGAGCCCTGTTTACTGGGAACATGACTGAGGTTTGATGGCAGAAACCTGTGGACTGGCAACATGACTGAGGTTTGATTTGGAACCCTGTGCACGGGGACCATGACTGAGGCCTGATACTGGAACCCCGTGGCATGGGAACATGACATTGGTTTGATTCTGGAGCCCTGTTTACTGGGAACATGACTGAGGTTTCATGGTTGAATCCTGTGGCCTGGCAACATGATTGAGGTTTGATAGTGGAACCCTCAGGATTGGGAACTTGAGTGAGGCTTGATGGTGGAACCCTGTGGACTGGCAATATGCCTGAGGTTTGATGGTGGAACCCTGTGGCTTGGCAAGATGACTTAGGTTAGATTGTGGAACACTCTGACCTGGGAACATGACTGAGGCTTGATGGTGGAACCGTGGCCTGGCAACAGGACTGAGGTTTGATTGTGGAACCCTCTGGCCTGGGAATATGACTGAGGTTTAATTGTGGAACCCTGTGGCCTGGGAACATGACTGGGATTTTATTTCTGAAACCTGTGTCCAGGGAACATGACTGAGGTTTTATTCTGGAACCCTGTGTCCTGGGAACACGACTGAGGTTTGATTCTGTAACCATGTGGCCTGGGAATATGACTGAGGTTTGATTCTGGAAACCATTGGCCTGGGAACATGACTGATGTTAGAATGTGGAATCCTGTGGCCTGGGAACATGACATCGGTTTGGATTCTGGTACCCTGTTGCCTGGGAACATGAAATCGGTTTGATTCTGTAAACCTGAGGTCTGGGAATATGACTGAGGTTTGATTGTGGTACCCTATGGCCTGGCAACATGACTGAGGTTTGATTCTGGATGCCTGTGGCCTGGGAACATGACTGAGGCATGATTCTGGAAACCTGTGGCCTGGGAACATGACATCTGTTTAGATTGTGGAATACTGTGCCCCGGGAACCTGACTGAGCCTTGGTTCTGGAACCCTGTGGACTGGGAACATGACTGAGGTTTTATTCTGGAACCCTGTAGCCTGGGACCATAACTGAGGATTGATTCTGGAACCCTGTGGCCTGGGCACATGACAACGGTGGATTCTGGAACCCTGTGGACTAGGAACATGACTGAGGTTTTATTCTGGAACCTTGTAGCCTGGGAACATAACTGAGGATTGATTCTGGAACCCTGTGGCCTGGGAACATGACATGGGTGGATTCTGGAACCCTGAGGCCTGGGAACATGACATCTGTTTAGATTGTGGAATACTGTGCCCTGGGAACGTGACTGAGCCTTGGTTCTGGAACCCTGTGGACTGGGAACATGACTGACGTTTTATTCTGGAACCCTGTAGCCTGGGAACATAACTGAGGATTGATTCTGGAACCCTGTGGCCTGGGAACATGACTGGGATTTGATTTCTGAAACCTGTGTCCAGGGAAAATTACTGAGGTTTTATTCTGGAACCCTGTGTCCTGGGAACACGACTGATGTTTGATTCTGGAACCATGTGGCCTGGGAATATGACTTAGGTTTGATTCTGGAAACCATTGGCCTGGGAACATGACTGATGTTAGAGTGTGGAATCCTGTGCCCTGGGAACATGACATCGGTTTGGATTCTGGTACCCTGTTGCCTGGAAACATGAAATCGTTTTGATTCTGGAAACCTTAGGCCTGGGAATATGACTGAGGTTTGATGGTGGTACCCTATGGCCTGGCAACATGACTGAGGTTTGATTCTGGATCCCTGTGGCCTGGGAACATGACATCTGTTTAGATTGTGGAATACTGTGTCCCGGGAACCTGACTGAGCCTTGGTTCTGGACCCCTGTGGACTGGGAACATGACTGAGGTTTTATTCTGGAACCCTGTGTCCTGTTAACATGACATGGGTGGATTCTGGAACCCTGAGGCCTGGGAACATGAAATCTGTTTAGATTGTGGAATACTGTGGCCTGGGAACTTGACTGAGCCTTGGTTCTGGAAACCTGTGGACTGGGAATATGACTGAGGTTTTATTCTGGAGCCGTGTAGCCTGGGAACATAACTGAGGATTCACTTTGGAACCCTGTGGCCCAGGAACATGACATGGGTGGATTCTGGAAACCTGAGGCCTTGGAACATGACATCTGTTTAGATTGTGGAATACTGTGGCCCGGGAACCTGACTGAGCCTTGGTTCTGTAACCCTGTGGACTGGGAACATGACTGAGGTTTTATTCTGGAACCCTGTAGCCTGGGAACATAACTGAGGATTGATTCTGGAAGCCTGTGGCCTGGGAACATGACATCGGTGGATTCTGGAACACTGTTGCCTGGGAACCTGCGAACGGTTTGACTCTGGAACCCTGTGGCCTGGGAACACGAAATCGGTTTGATTCCGGAAATCTGAGGCCTGGCAACATGACTGAGGTTTGATTCTGGTTCTCTGTGGCCTGGGAAAATGACTGAGGCGTGATTCTGAAGACCTGTGGCCTGGAAACATGACATCTGTTTAGATTGTGGAATACTGTGACCCGGGAACCTGACTGAGCCTTGGTTCTGGAACCCTATGTACTGGGAATATGACTGAGGTTTTATTCTGGAACCCTGTAGCCTGGGAACATAACTGAGGATTGATTCTGGAACCCTGTGGCCTGGGAACATGACATGGGTGGATTCTGGAACCCTGAGGCCTGGGAACATGACATCTGTTTAGATTGTGGAATACTGTGCCCCGGGTACCTGACTGAGCCTTGATTCTGGAACCCTGTGGACTGGGAACATGACTGAGGTTTTATTCCGGAACCCTGTAGCCTGCGAACATAACTGAGGATTGACTCTGGTACCCTGTGGCCTGGGAACATGTCTGAGGTTTGATGGTGGAAACCTGTGGCCTGGCAACATGACTGAGGATTGATTCTGGAAGACTGTGGCCAGGGAACATGATATCTGGTTGATTCTGGAAACCTGTGTCCTGGGAACAAGACTGAAGTTTGATTCTGGAACCCTGTGGCCTGGGAACATGACTGAGGTTTGTTTCTGGAAGCCTGTTCCCTGGGAACATGACTGCGGTTTGATTCTGGACACCTGTGTCCTGGGAACAAGACTGAGGTTTGATTCTGCAACCCTGTGTCTTGGGAACATGACTGAGGTTTGTTTCTGGAAGCCTGTTCTCTGGGAAAATGACTGAGGTTTGATTGTTGAAACCTGTGGCCTTCGAACATGACTCAGGTTGATTCTGGAACCATGTGTCCTGGGAATATGACTGAGGTTTGATTCTGGAAACCTTTGTCCTGGGAAAATGACTGAGGTTTCATTGTGGAAACATGTGGCCTTGGATCATGACTGAGGTTTGATGGTGGAACACTCTGGTCTGGCAAAATGACTGAGGCTTGATTCTGGAGCCCTGTTTACTGGGAACATGACTGAGGTTTGATGGCAGAAACCTGTGGACTGGCAACATGACTGAGGTTTGATCTGGAACCCTGTGCACGGGGACCATGACTGAGGCCTGATACTGGAACCCCGTGGCATGGGAACATGACATTGGTTTGATTCTGGAGCCCTGTTTACTGGGAACATGACTGAGGTTTCATGGTTGAATCCTGTGGCCTGGCAACATGATTGAGGTTTGATAGTGGAACCCTCAGGCTTGGGAACATGAGTGAGTCTTGATGGTGGAACACTGTGGCCTGGCAATATGCCTGAGGTTTGATGGTGGAACCCTGTGGCTTGGCAAGATGACTTAGGTTAGATTGTGGAACACTCTGACCTGGGAACATGACTGAGGCTTGATGGTGGAACCGTGGCCTAGCAACAGGACTGAGGTTTGATTGTGGAACCCTCTGGCCTGGGAATATGACTGAGGTTTAATTGTGGAACCCTGTGGCCTGGGAACATGACTGGGATTTGATTTCTGAAACCTGTGTCCAGGGAACATGACTGAGGTTTTATTCTGGAACCCTGTGTCCTGGGAACACGACTGAGGTTTGATTCTGTAACCATGTGGCCTGGGAATATGACTGAGGTTTGATTCGGGAAACCATTGGCCTGGGAACATGACTGATGTTAGAATGTGGAATCCTGTTGCCTGGGAAGATGAAATCGGTTTGATTCTGTAAACCTGAGGTCTGGGAATATGACTGAGGTTTGATTGTGGTACCCTATGGCCTGGCAACATGACTGAGGTTTGATTCTGGATGCCTGTGGCCTGGGAACATGACTGAGGCATGATTCTGGAAACCTGTGGCCTGGGAACATGACATCTGTTTAGATTGTGGAATAATGTGCCCCGGGAACCTGACTGAGCCTTGGTTCTGGAACCCTGTGGACTGGGAACATGACTGAGGTTTTATTCTGGAACCCTGTAGCCTGGGACCATAACTGAGGATTGATTCTGGAACCCTGTGGCCTGGGCACATGACAACGGTGGATTCTGGAACCCTGTGGACTAGGAACATGACTGAGGTTTTATTCTGGAACCTTGTAGCCTGGGAACATAACTGAGGATTGATTCTGGAACCCTGTGGCCTGGGAACATGACATGGGTGGATTCTGGAACCCTGAGGCCTGGGAACATGACATCTGTTTAGATTGTGGAATACTGTGGCCTGGGAACTTGACTGAGCCTTGGTTCTGGAAACCTGTGGACTGGGAATATGACTGAAGTTTTATTCTGGAGCCGTGTAGCCTGGGAACATAACTGAGGATTCACTTTGGAACCCTGTGGCCCAGGAACATGACATGGGTGGATTCTGGAAACCTGAGGCCTTGGAACATGACATCTGTTTAGATTGTGGAATACTGTGCCCCGGGAACCTGACTGAGCCTTGGTTCTGGAACCCTGTGGACTGGGAACATGACTGAGGTTTTATTCTGGAACCCTGTAGCCTGGGAACATAACTGAGGATTGATTCTGGAAGCCTGTGGCCTGGGAACATGACATCGGTGGATTCTGGAACACTGTGGCCTGGGAACCTGCGAACGGTTTGACTCTGGAACCCTGTGGCCTGGGAACACGAAATCGGTTTGATTCCGGAAATCTGAGGCCTGGCAACATGACTGAGGTTTGATTCTGGATCTCTGTGGCCTGGGAAAATGACGGAGGCGTGATTCTGAAGACCTGTGGCCTGGAAACATGACATCTGTTTAGATTGTGGAATACTTTGGCCCGGGAACCTGACTGAGCCTTGGTTCTGGAACACTGTGCACTAGGAACATGACTGAGGTTTTATTCTGGAACCCTGTAGCCTGGGAACATAACTGAGGATTGATTCTGGAACCCTGTGGCCTGGGAACATAACATGGGTGGATTCTGGAACCCTGAGGCCTGGGAACAAAACATCTGTTTAGCTTGTGGAATACTGTGACCCGGGAACCTGACTGAGCCTTGGTTCTGGAACCCTATGTACTGGGAATATGACTGAGGTTTTATTCTGGAACCCTGTAGCCTGGGAACATAACTGAGGATTGATTCTGGAACCCTGTGGCCTGGGAACATGACATGGGTGGATTCTGGAACCCTGAGGCCTGGGAACATGGCATCTGTTTAGATTGTGGAATACTGTGCCCTGGGAACGTGACTGAGCCTTGGTTCTGGAACCCTGTGGACTGGGAACATGACTGACGTTTTATTCTGGAACCCTGTAGCCTGGGAACATAACTGAGGATTGATTCTGGAACCCTGTGGCCTGGGAACATGACTCGGATTTGATTTCTGAAACCTGTGTCCAGGGAAAATGACTGAGGTTTTATTCTGGAACCCTGTGTCCTGGGAACACGACTGAGGTTTGATTCTGGAACCATGTGGCCTGGGAATATGACTTAGGTTTGATTCTGGAAACCATTGGCCTGGGAACATGACTGATGTTTGAGTGTGGAATCCTGTGCCCTGGGAACATGACATCGGTTTGGATTCTGGTACCCTGTTGCCTGGAAACATGAAATCGGTTTGATTCTGGAAACCTTAGGCCTGGGAATATGACTGAGGTTTGATGGTGGTACCCTATGGCCTGGCAACATGACTGAGGTTTGATTCTGGATCCCTGTGGCCTGGGAACATGACATCTGTTTAGATTGTGGAATACTGTTCCCTGGGAAACTGACTGAGCCTTGGTTCTGGACCCCTGTGGACTGGGAACATGACTGAGGTTTTATTCTGGAACCCTGTAGCCTGGGAACATAACTGAGGATTCACTTTGGAACCCTGTGGCCCAGGAACATGACATGGGTGGATTCTGGAACCCTGAGGCCTTGGAACATGACATCTGTTTAGATTGTGGAATACTGTGGCCCGGGAACCAGACTGAGCCTTGGTTCTGGAACCCTGTGGACTGGGAACATGACTGAAGTTTTATTCTGGAACCCTGTAGCCTGGGAACATAACTGAGGATTGATTCTGGAAGCCTGTGGCCTGGGAACATGACATCGGTGGATTCTGGAACACTGTGGCCTGGGAACCTGCGAACGGTTTGACTCTGGAACCCTGTGGCTTGCGAACACGAAATCGGTTTGATTCCGGAAATCTGAGGCCTGGCAACATGACTGAGGTTTGATTCTGGATCTCTGTGGCCTGGGAAAATGACTGAGGCGTGATTCTGAAGACCTGTGGCCTGGAAACATGACATCTGTTTAGATTGTGGAATACTTTGGCCCGGGAACCTGACTGAGCCCTGGTTCTGGAACACTGTGCACTAGGAACATGACTGAGGTTTTATTCTGGAACCCTGTAGCCTGGGAACATAACATGGGTGGATTCTGGAACCCTGAGGCCTGGGAACAAGACATCTGTTTAGATTGTGGAATACTGTGACCCGGGAACCTGACTGAGCCTTGGTTCTGGAACCCTATGTACTGGGAATATGACTGAGGTTTTATTCTGGAACCCTGTAGCCTGGGAACATAACTGAGGATTGATTCTGGAACCCTGTGGCCTGGGAACATGACATGGGTGGATTCTGGAACCCTGAGGCCTGGGAACATGACATCTGTTTAGATTGTGGAATACTGTGCCCCGGGTACCTGACTGAGCCTTCATTCTGGAACCCTGTGGACTGGGAACATGACTGAGGTTTTTTTCCGGAACCCTGTAGCCTGCGAACATAACTGAGGATTGATTCTGGAACCCTGTGGCCTGGCCGCATGACATCGGTGGATTCTGGAACTCTGTGGCCTGGGAACCTGCGAACGGTTTGACTCTGGTACCCTGTGGCCTGGGAACATGTCTGAGGTTTGATGGTGGAATCCTGTGGGCTGGCAACATGACTGAGGATTGATTCTGGAAGACTGTGGCCAGGGAACATGATATCTGGTTGATTCTGGAAACCTGTGTCCTGGGAACAAGACTGAAGTTTGATTCTGGAACCCTGTGGCCTGGGAACATGACTGAGGTTTGTTTCTGAAGCCTGTTCCCTGGGAACATGACTGCGGTTTGATTCTGGACACCTGTGTCCTGGGAACAAGACTGAGGTTTGATTCTGCAACCCTGTGGCTTGGGAACATGACTGAGGTTTGTTTCTGGAAGCCTCTTCTCTGGGAACATGACTGAGGTTTGATTCTGGACACCTGTGTCCTGGGAACATGACTGAGTTTTGATTGTTGAAACCTGTGGCCTGCGAACATGACTCAGATTTGATTCTGGAACCATGTGTCCTGGGAATATGACTGAGGTTTGATTCTGGAAACCTTTGGCCTGGGAAAATGACTGAGGTTTCATTGTGGAAACATGTGGCCTGGGATCATGACTGAGGTTTGATGGTGGAACACTCTGGCCTGGCAAAATGACTGAGGCTTGATTCTGGAACCCTGTGGACTGGGAACTTGTCTGAGGTTGGATGGCAGAAACCTGTGGACTGGCAACATGACTGAGGTTTGATTTGGAACCCTGTGCACGGGGACCATGACTGAGGCCTGATACTGGAACCCCGTGGCATGGGAACATGACATTGGTTTGATTCTGGAGCCCTGTTTACTGGGAACATGACTGAGGTTTCATGGTTGAATCCTGTGGCCTGGCAACATGATTGAGGTTTTATAGTGGAACCCTCAGGCTTGGGAACATGAGTGAGGCTTGATGGTGGAACTCTGTGGCCTGGCAATATGCTTGAGGTTTGATGGTGGAACCCTGTGGCTTGGCAAGATGACTTAGGTTTGATTGTGGAACACTCTGGCCTGGGAACATGACTGAGGCTTGATGGTGGAACCGTGGCCTGGCAACAGGACTGAGGTTTGATTGTGGAACCCTCTGGCCCTGGAATATGACTGAGGTTTAATTGTGGAACCCTGTGGCCTGGGAACATGACTGGGATTTTATTTCTGAAACCTGTGTCCAGGGAACATGACTGAGGTTTTATTCTGGAACCCTGTGTCCTGGGAACACGACTGAGGTTTGATTCTGTAACCATGTGGCCTGGGAATATGACTGAGGTTTGATTTTGGAAACCATTGGCCTGGGAACATGACTGATGTTAGAATGTGGAATCCTGTTGCCTGGGAACATGACATCGGTTTGGATTCTGGTACCCTGTTGCCTGGGAACATGAAATCGGTTTGATTCTGTAAACCTGAGTTCTGGGAATATGACTGAGGTTTGATTGTGGTACCCTATGGCCTGGCAGCATGACTGAGGTTTGATTCTGGATGCCTGTGGCCTGGGAACATGACTGAGGCATGATTCTGGAAACCTGTGGCCTGGGAACATGACATCTGTTTAGATTGTGGAATACTGTGCCCCGGGAACCTGACTGAGCCTTGGTTCTGGAACCCTGTGGACTGGGAACATGACTGAGGTTTTATTCTGTTACCCTGTAGCCTGGGACCATAACTGAGGATTGATTCTGGAACCTTGTGGCCTGGGCACATGACAACGGTGGATTCTGGAACCCTGTGGACTGGGAACATGGCTGAGGTTTTATTCCGGAACCCTGTAGCCTGCGAACATAACTGAGGATTGATTCTGGAACCCTGTGGCCTGGCAGCATGACATCTGTGGATTCTGGAACTCTGTGGCCTGGGAACCTGCGAACGGTTTGACTCTGGTACACTGTGGCCTGGGAACATGTCTGATGTTTGATGGTGGAAACCTGTGGCCTGGTAATATGACTGAGGATAGACTCTGGAAGACTGAGGCCAGGGAACATGATATCAGGTTGATTCTGGAAACCTGTGTCCTGGGATCAAGACTGAGGTTTGATTCTGGAACCCTGATGCCTGGGAACTTGACTGAGGTTTGTTTCTGGAAGCCTGTTCCCTGGGAACATGACTGCGGTTTGATTCTGGACACCTGTGTCCTGGGAACAAGACTGAGGTTTGATTCTGCAACCCTGTGGCTTGGGAACATGACTGAGGTTTGTTTCTGGAAGCCTGTTCTCTGGGAACATGACTGAGGTTTGATTCTGGACACCTGTGTCCTGGGAACATGACTGAGGTTTGATTGTTGAAACCTGTGGCCTTCGAACATGACTCAGGTTGATTCTGGAACCATGTGTCCTGGGAATATGACTGAGGTTTGATTCTGGAAACCTTCGTCCTGGGAAAATGACTGAGGTTTCAATGTGGAAACATGTGGCCTGGGATCATGACTGACGTTTGATGGTGGAACACTCTGGCCTGGCAAAATGACTGAGGCTTGATTCTGGAGCCCTGTTTACTGGGAACATGACTGAGGTTTGATGGCAGAAACCTGTGGACTGGCAACATGACTGAGGTTTGATTTGGAACCCTGTGCACGGGGACCATGACTGAGGCCTGATACTGGAACCCCGTGGCATGGGAACATGACATTGGTTTGATTCTGGAGCCCTGTTTACTGGGAACATGACTGAGGTTTCATGGTTGAATCCTGTGGCCTGGCAACATGATTGAGGTTTGATAGTGGAACCCTCAGGCTTGGGAACATGAGTGAGGCTTGATGGTGGAACCCTGTGGCCTGGCAATATGCTTGAGGTTTGATGGTGGAACCCTGTGGCTTGGCAAGATGACTTAGGTTTGATTGTGGAACACTCTGGCCTGGGAACATGACTGAGGCTTGATGGTGGAACCGTGGCCAGGCAACAGGACTGAGGTTTGATTGTGGAACCCTCTGGCCCTGGAATATGACTGAGGTTTAATTGTGGAACCCTGTGGCCTGGGAACATGACTGGGATTTGATTACTGAAACCTGTGTCCAGGGAACATGACTGAGGTTTTATTCTGGAACCCTGTGTCCTGGGAACACGACTGAGGTTTGATTCTGTAACCATGTGGCCTGGGAATATGACTGAGGTTTGATTCTGGAAACGATTGGCCTGGGAACATGACTGATGTTAGAATGTGGAATCCTGTGGCCTGGGAACATGACATCGGTTTGGATTCTGGTACCCTGTTGCCTGGGAACATGAAATCGGTTTGATTCTGTAAACCTGAGGTCTGGGAATATGACTGAGGTTTGATTGTGGTACCCTATGGCCTGGCAACATGACTGAGGTTTGATTCTGGATGCCTGTGGCCTGGGAACATGACTGAGGCATGATTCTGGAAACCTGTGGCCTGGGAACATGACATCTGTTTAGATTGTGGAATACTGTGCCCCGGGAACCTGACTGAGCCTTGGTTCTGGAACCCTGTGGACTGGGAACATGACTGAGGTTTTATTCTGGAACCCTGTAGCCTGGGACCATAACTGAGGATTGATTCTGGAACCCTGTGGCCTGGGCACATGACAACGGTGGATTCTGGAACCCTGTGGACTAGGAACATGACTGAGGTTTTATTCTGGAACCTTGTAGCCTGGGAACATAACTGAGGATTGATTCTGGAACCCTGTGGCCTGGGAACATGACATGGGTGGATTCTGGAACGCTGAGGCCTGGGAACATGACATCTGTTTAGATTGTGGAATACTGTGCCCTGGGAACGTGACTGAGCCTTGGTTCTGGAACCCTGTGGACTGGGAACATGACTGACGTTTTATTCTGGAACCCTGTAGCCTGGGAACATAACTGAGGATTGATTCTGGGACCCTGTGGCCTGGGAACATGACTGGGATTTGATTTCTGAAACCTGTGTCCAGGGAAAATGACTGAGGTTTTATTCTGGAACCCTGTGTCCTGGGAACACGACTGAGGTTTGATTCTGGAACCATGTGGCCTGGGAATATGACTTAGGTTTGATTCTGGAAAACATTGGCCTGGGAACATGACTGATGTTAGAGTGTGGAATCCTGTGCCCTGGGAACATGACATCGGTTTGGATTCTGGTACCCTGTTGCCTGGAAACATGAAATCGGTTTGATTCTGGAAACCTTAGGCCTGGGAATATGACTGAGGTTTGATGGTGGTACCCTATGGCCTGGCAACATGACTGAGGTTTGATTCTGGATCCCTGTGGCCTGGGAACATGACATCTGTTTAGATTGTGGAATACTGTGCCCCGGGAACCTGACTGAGCCTTGGTTCTGGACCCCTGTGGACTGGGAACATGACTGAGGTTTTATTCAGGAACCCTGTGTCCTGTTAACATGACATGGGTGGATTCTGGAACCCTGAGGCCTGGGAACATGAAATCTGTTTAGATTGTGGAATACTGTGGCCTGGGAACTTGACTGAGCCTTGGTTCTGGAAACCTGTGGACTGGGAATATGACTGAAGTTTTATTCTGGAGCCGTGTAGCCTGGGAACATAACTGAGGATTCACTTTGGAACCCTGTGGCCCAGGAACATGACATGGGTGGATTCTGGAAACCTGAGGCCTTGGAACATGACATCTGTTTAGATTGTGGAATACTGTGGCCCGGGAACCTGACTGAGCCTTGGTTCTGGAACCCTGTGGACTGGGAACATGACTGAGGTTTTATTCTGGAACCCTGTAGCCTGGGAACATAACTGAGGATTGATTCTGGAAGCCTGTGGCCTGGGAACATGACATCGGTGGATTCTGGAACACTGTGACCTGGGAACCTGCGAACGGTTTGACTCTGGAACCCTGTGGCCTGGGAACACGAAATCGGTTTGATTCCGGAAATCTGAGGCCTGGCAACATGACTGAGGTTTGATTCTGGATCTCTGTGGCCTGGGAAAATGACTGAGGCGTGATTCTGAAGACCTGTGGCCTGGAAACATGACATCTGTTTAGATTGTGGAATACTTTGGCCCGGGAACCTGACTGAGCCTTGGTTCTGGAACACTGTGCACTAGGAACATGACTGAGGTTTTATTCTGGAACCCTGTAGCCTGGGAACATAACTGAGGTTTGATTCTGGAACCCTGTGGCCTGGGAACATAACATGGGTGGATTCTGGAACCCTGAGGCCTGGGAACAAAACATCTGTTTAGCTTGTGGAATACTGTGACCCGGGAACCTGACTGAGCCTTGGTTCTGGAACCCTATGTACTGGGAATATGACTGAGGTTTTATTCTGGAACCCTGTAGCCTGGGAACATAACTGAGGATTGATTCTGGAACCCTGTGGCCTGGGAACATGACATGGGTGGATTCTGGAACCCTGAGGCCTGGGAACATGACATCTGTTTAGATTGTGGAATACTGTGCCCCGGGTACCTGACTGAGCCTTGATTCTGGAACCCTGTGGACTGGGAACATGACTGAGGTTTTATTCGGGAACCCTGTAGCCTGCGAACATAACTGAGGATTGATTCTGGAACCCTGTGGCCTGGCCGCATGACATCGTTGGATTCTGGAACTCTGTGGCCTGGGAACCTGCGAACGGTTTGACTCTGGTACCCTGTGGCCTGGGAACATGTCTGAGGTTTGATGGTGGAAACCTGTGGCCTGGCAACATGACTGAGGATTGATTCTGGAAGACTGTGGCCAGGGAACATGATATCTGGTTGATTCTGGAAACCTGTGTCCTGGGAACAAGACTGAAGTTTGATTCTGGAACCCTGTGGCCTGGGAACATGACTGAGGTTTGTTTCTGGAAGCCTGTTCCCTGGGAACATGACTGCGGTTTGATTCTGGACACCTGTGTCCTGGGAACAAGACTGAGGTTTGATTCTGCCACCCTGTGGCTTGGGAACATGACTGAGGTTTGTTTCTGGAAGCCTGTTCTCTGGGAACATGACTGAGGTTTGATTCTGGACACCTGTGTCCTGGGAACATGACTGAGGTTTGATTGTTGAAACCTGTGGCCTTCGAACATGACTCAGGTTGATTCTGGAACCATGTGTCCTGGGAATATGACTGAGGTTTGATTCTGGAAACCTTTGTCCTGGGAAAATGACTGAGGTTTCATTGTGGAAACATGTGGCCTGGGATCATGACTGACGTTTGATGGTGGAACACTCTGGCCTGGCAAAATGACTGAGGCTTGATTCTGGAGCCCTGTTTACTGGGAACATGACTGAGGTTTGATGGCAGAAACCTGTGGACTGGCAACATGACTGAGGTTTGATTTGGAACCCTGTGCACGGGGACCATGACTGAGGCCTGATACTGGAACCCCGTGGCATGGGAACATGACATTGGTTTGATTCTGGAGCCCTGTTTACTGGGAACATGACTGAGGTTTCATGGTTGAATCCTGTGGCCTGGCAACATGATTGAGGTTTGATAGTGGAACCCTCAGGATTGGGAACTTGAGTGAGGCTTGATGGTGGAACCCTGTGGACTGGCAATATGCCTGAGGTTTGATGGTGGAACCCTGTGGCTTGGCAAGATGACTTAGGTTAGATTGTGGAACACTCTGACCTGGGAACATGACTGAGGCTTGATGGTGGAACCGTGGCCTAGCAAGAGGACTGAGGTTTGATTGTGGAACCCTCTGGCCTGGGAATATGACTGAGGTTTAATTGTGGAACCCTGTGGCCTGGGAACATGACTGGGATTTGATTTCTGAAACCTGTGTCCAGGGAACATGACTGAGGTTTTATTCTGGAACCCTGTGTCCTGGGAACACGACTGAGGTTTGATTCTGTAACCATGTGGCCTGGGAATATGACTGAGGTTTGATTCGGGAAACCATTGGCCTGGGAACATGACTGATGTTAGAATGTGGAATCCTGTTGCCTGGGAAGATGAAATCGGTTTGATTCTGTAAACCTGAGGTCTGGGAATATGACTGAGGTTTGATTGTGGTACCCTATGGCCTGGCAACATGACTGAGGTTTGATTCTGGATGCCTGTGGCCTGGGAACATGACTGAGGCATGATTCTGGAAACCTGTGGCCTGGGAACATGACATCTGTTTAGATTGTGGAATACTGTGCCCTGGGAACGTGTCTGAGCCTTGGTTCTGGAACCCTGTGGACTGGGAACATGACTGACGTTTTATTCTGGAACCCTGTAGCCTGGGAACATAACTGAGGATTGATTCTGGAACCCTGTGGCCTGGGAACATGACTGGGATTTGATTTCTGAAACCTGTGTCCAGGGAAAATGACTGAGGTTTTATTCTGGAACCCTGTGTCCTGGGAACACGACTGAGGTTTGATTCTGGAACCATGTGGCCTGGGAATATGACTTAGGTTTGTTTCTGGAAACCATTGGCCTGGGAACATGACTGATGTTCGAGTGTGGAATCCTGTGCCCTGGGAACATGACATCGGTTTGGATTCTGGTACCCTGTTGCCTGGAAACATGAAATCGGTTTGATTCTGGAAACCTTAGGCCTGGGAATATGACTGAGGTTTGATGGTGGTACCCTATGGCCTGGCAACATGACTGAGGTTTGATTCTGGATCCCTGTGGCCTGGGAACATGACATCTGTTTAGATTGTGGAATACTGTGTCCCGGGAACCTGACTGAGCCTTGGTTCAGGACCCCTGTGGACTGGGAACATGACTGAGGTTTTATTCTGGAACCCTGTGTCCTGTTAACATGACATGGGTGGATTCTGGAACCCTGAGGCCTGGGAACATGAAATCTGTTTAGATTGTGGAATACTGTGGCCTGGGAACTTGACTGAGCCTTGGTTCTGGAAACCTGTGGACTGGGAATATGACTGAGGTTTTATTCTGGAGCCGTGTAGCCTGGGAACATAACTGAGGATTCACTTTGGAACCCTGTGGCCCAGGAACATGACATGGGTGGATTCTGGAAACCTGAGGCCTTGGAACATGACATCTGTTTAGATTGTGGAATACTGGGGCCCGGGAACCTGACTGAGCCTTGGTTCTGGAACCCTGTGGACTGGGAACATGACTGAGGTTTTATTCTGTAACCCTGTAGCCTGGGAACATAACTGAGGATTGATTCTGGAACCCTGTGGCCTGGGAACATGACATGGGTGGATTCTGGAACCCTGAGGCCTGGGAACATGACATCTGTTTAGATTGTGGAATACTGTGCCCCGGGTACCTGACTGAGCCTTGATTCTGGAACCCTGTGGACTGGGAACATGACTGAGGTTTTATTCCGGAACCCTGTAGCCTGCGAACATAACTGAGGATTGATTCTGGAACCCTGTGGCCTGGCCGCATGACATCGGTGGATTCTGGAACTCTGTGGCCTGGGAACCTGCGAACGGTTTGACTCTGGTACCCTGTGGCCTGGGAACATGTCTGAGGTTTGATGGTGGAAACCTGTGGCCTGGCAACATGACTGAGGATTGATTCTGGAAGACTGTGGCCAGGGAACATGATATCTGGTTGATTCTGGAAACCTGTGTCCTGGGAACAAGACTGAAGTTTGATTCTGGAACCCTGTGGCCTGGGAACATGACTGAGGTTTGTTTCTGGAAGCCTGTTCCCTGGGAACATGACTGCGGTTTGATTCTGGACACCTGTGTCCTGGGAACAAGACTGAGGTTTGATTCTGCAACCCTGTGGCTTGGGAACATGACTGAGGTTTGTTTCTGTAAGCCTGTTCTCTGGGAACATGACTGAGGTTTGATTCTGGACACCTGTGTCCTGGGAACATGACTGAGGTTTGATTGTTGAAACCTGTGGCCTTCGAACATGACTCAGGTTGATTCTGGAACCATGTGTCCTGGGAATATGACTGAGGTTTGATTCTGGAAACCTTTGTCCTGGGAAAATGACTGAGGTTTCATTGTGGAAACATGTGGCCTGGGATCATGACTGAGGTTTGATGGTGGAACACTCTGGCCTGGCAAAATGACTGAGGCTTGATTCTGGAGCCCTGTTTACTGGGAACATGACTGAGGTTTGATGGCAGAAACCTGTGGACTGGCAACATGACTGAGGTTTGATTTGGAACCCTGTGCACGGGGACCATGACTGAGGCCTGATACTGGAACCCCGTGGCATGGGAACATGACATTGGTTTGATTCTGGAGCCCTGTTTACTTGGAACATGACTGAGGATTGATGGTTGAACCCTGTGTCCTGGCAACATGATTGAGGTTTGGTAGTGGAACCCTCAGGCTTGGGAACATGAGTGAGGCTTGATGGTGGAACACTGTGGCCTGGCAATATGCCTGAGGTTTGATGGTGGAACCCTGTGGCTTGGCAAGATGACTTAGGTTAGATTGTGGAACACTCTGACCTGGGAACATGACTGAGGCTTGATGGTGGAACCGTGGCCTGGCAACAGGACTGAGGTTTGATTGTGGAACCCTGTGGCCTGGGAACATGACTGGGATTTGATTTCTGAAACCTGTGTCCAGGGAACATGACTGAGGTTTTATTCTGGAACCCTGTGTCCTGGGAACACGACTGAGGTTTGATTCTATAACCATGTGGCCTGGGAATATGACTGAGGTTTGATTCTGGAAACCATTGGCCTGGGTACATGACTGATGTTAGAATGTGGAATCCTGTGACCTGGGAACATGACATCGGTTTGGATTCTGGTACCCTGTTGCCTGGAAACATGAAATCGGTTTGATTCTGGAAACCTTAGGCCTGGGAATATGACTGAGGTTTGATGGTGGTACCCTATGGCCTGGCAACATGACTGAGGTTTGATTCTGGATCCCTGTGGCCTGGGAACATGACATCTGTTTAGATTGTGGAATACTGTGCCCCGGGAACCTGACTGAGCCTTGGTTCTGGAACCCTGTGGACTGGGAACGTGACTGAGGTTTTATTCTGGAACCCTGTAGACTGGGAACATAACTGACGATTGATTCTGGAACCCTGTGACCTTGGAACCTGCGAACGGTTTGACTCTGGTACTCTGTGCCCTGGGAACATGTCTGAGGTTTGATGGCGAAAACCTGGGGCCTGGCAACATGATTGAGGTTTGATTCTTGAAGAATCTGGCCAGGGAACATGATATCGGGTTGATTCTGGAAACCTGTGTCCTGGGAACAAGACTGAGGTTTGATTCTGGAACCCTGTGGCCTGGGAACATGACTGATGTTCGTTTCTGGAAGCCTGTTCCCTGGGAACATGACTGAGGTTTGATTCTGGACACCTGTGTCCTGGGAACAAGACTGAGGTTTGATTCTGGAACCCTGTGGCCTGGGAACAGGACTGAGGTTTGTTTCTGGAATCCTGTTCCCTGGGAACATGACTGAGGTTTGATTCTGGACACCTGTGTCCTGGGAACATGACTGAGGTTTCATTGTGGAAACATGTGGCCTGGGATCATGACTGAGGTTTGATGGTGGAACACTCTGGCCTGGCAAAATGACTGAGGCTTGATTCTGGAACCCTGTGGCCTGGGAACTTGTCTGAGGTTGGATGGCCGAAACCTGTGGACTGGCAACATGACTGAGGTTTGATTCTGTAACCCTGTGCACGGGGACCATGACTGAGGCCTGATACTGGAACCCCGTGGCGTGGGAACATGACTTTGGTTTGATTCTGGAGCCCTGTTTACTGGGAACATGACTGAGGTTTGATGGTTGAACCCTTTGGCCTGGCAACATGATTGAGGTTTGATAGTGGAACCCTCAGGCTTGGGAATATGAGTGAGGCTTGATGGTGGAACCCTGTGGCCTGGCAATATGACTTAAGTTTGATTGTGGAACACTCTGGCCTGGGAACATGACTGAGGCTTGATGGTGGAACCGTGGCCTGGCCACAGGACTGAGGTTTGATTGTGGAACCCTCTGGCCTGGGAATATGACTGAGGTTTAATTGTGGAACCCTGTGGCCTGGGAACATGACTGTGATTTTATTTCTGAAACGTGTGTCCAGGGAACATGACTGAGGTTTTATTCTGGAAACCTGTGTCTTGGGAACACGACTGAGTTTTTATTCTGGAACCATGTGGCCTGGGAATATGAGTGAGGTTTGATTCTGGAAACCATTGGCCTGGGAACATGACTGATGTTAGAGTGTGCAATCCTGAGGCCTGGGAACATGACATCGGTTTGGATTCTGGTACCCTGTTGCCTGGGAACACGAAATCGGTTTGATTCCGGAAATCTGAGGCCTGGCAACATGACTGAGGTTTGATTCTGGATCTCTGTGGCCTGGGAAAATGACTGAGGCGTGATTCTGGAGACCTGTGGCCTGGAAACATGACATCTGTTCAGATTGTGGAATACTTTGGCCCGGGAACCTGACTGAGCCTTGGTTCTGGAACACTGTGCACTAGGAACATGATTGAGGTTTTATTCTGGAACCCTGTAGCCTGGGAACATAACTGAGGATTGATTCTGGAACCCTGTGGCCTGGCAGCATGACATCGGTGGATTCTGGAACTCTGTGGCCTGGGAACCTGCGAACGATTTGACTCTGGTACCCTGTGGCCTGGGAACATGTCTGAGGTTTGATGGTGGAAACCTGTGTCCTGGGAACAAGACTGAGGTTTGATTCTGGAACCCTGATGCCTGGGAACTTGACTGAGGTTTGTTTCTGGAAGCCTGTTCCCTGGGAACATGAGTGCGGTTTGATTCTGGACACCTGTGTCCTGGGAACAAGACTGAGGTTTGATTCTGCAACCCTGTGGCTTGGGAACATGACTGAGGTTTGATGGTGGAAACCTGTGGCATGGCAACATGACTGAGGTTTGATTCTGAAAGACTGTGGCCAGGGAACATGATATCGTGTTGATTCTGGAAACCTGTGTCCTGAGAACAAGACTGAGGTTTGATTCTGGAACCCTGTTGCCTGGGAACATGACTGAGGTTTGTTTCTGGAAGTCTGTTCCCTTGGAATATGACTGAGGTTTGATTCTGGACACCTGTGTCCTGGAAACATGACTGAGGTTTGATTGTTGAAACCTGTGGCCTGCGAACATGACTCAGGTTTGATTCTGGAACCATGTGTCCTGGGAATATGACTGAGGTTTGATTCTGGAAACCTTTGGCCTGGGAAAATGACTTAGGTTTCATTGTGGAAACATGTGGCATGGGATCATGACTGAGGTTTGATGGTGGAACACTCTGGCCTGGCAAAATGACTGAGGCTTGATTCTGGAACCCTGGGGCCTGGGAAATTGACTGAGGTCGGATGGCAGAAACCTGTGGATTGGCAACATGACTGAGGTTTGATTGTGGAACCCTGTGCACGGGGACCATGACTGAGGCCTGATACTGGAACCCCGTGGCGTGCGAACATGACATTGGTTTGATTCTGGAGCCCTGTTTACTTGGAACATGACTGAGGATTGATGGTTGAACCCTGTGTCCTGGCAACATGATTGAGGTTTGATAGTGGAACCCTCAGGCTTGGGAACATGAGTGAGGCTTGATGATGGAACACTGTGGCCTGGCAATATGCCTGAGGTTTGATGGTGTAACCCTGTGGCTTGGCAAGATGACTTAGGTTTGATTGTGGACCACTCTGGCCTGGGAACATGACTGAGGCTTGATGGTGGAACCGTGGCCTGGCAACAGGACTGAGGTTTGATTGTGGAACCCTGTGGCCTGGGAACATGACTGGGATTTTATTTCTGAAACCTGTGTCCAGGGAAGATGACTGAGGTTTTATTCTGGACCACTGTGTCCTGGGAACATGACATGGGTGGATTCTGGAACCCTGAGGCATGGGAACATGACATCTGTTTAGATTGTGGAATACTGTGCCCCGGGAACCTGACTGAGCCTTGGTTCTGGAACCGTGTAGACTGGGAACATACCTGACGATTGATTCTGGAACCCTGTGACCTGGGAACCTTCGAACGGTTTGACTCTGGTACCCTGTGGCCTGGGAACATGTCTGAGGTTTGATGGTGAAAACCTGTGGCCTGGCAACATGATTGAGGTTTGATTCTGGAAGACTGTGGGCAGGGAACATGATATCGGGTTGATTCTGGAAACCTGTGTCCTGGGAACAAGACTGAGGTTTGATTCTTGAACCCTGTGACTTGGGAACATGACTGAGGTTTGTTTCTGGAAGCCAGTTCCCTGGGAACATGACTGAGGTTTGATTCTGAACACCTGTGTCCTGGGAACAAGACTGAGGTTTGATTCTGGAACCCTGTGGCCTGGGAACATGACTGAGGTTTGTTTCTGGAAGCCTGTTCCCTGGGAACATGACTGAGGTTTGATTCTGGACACCTGTGTCCTGGGAACACGACTGAGGTTTGATTCTGTAACCATGTGGCCTGGGAATATGACTGAGGTTTGATTCTGGAAACCATTGGCCTGGGAACATGACTGATGTTAGAATGTGCAATCCTGTGGACTGGGAACATGACATCGGTTTGGATTCTGGTACCCTGTTGCCTGGGAACATGAAATCGGTTTGATTCTCTAAACCTGAGGTCTGGGAATATGACTGAGGTTTGATTGTGGTACCCTATGGCCTGGCAACATGACTGAGGTTTGATTCTGGATGCCTGTGGCCTGGGAACATGACTGAGCCATGGTTCTGGAAACCTGTGGCCTGGGAACATGACATCTGTTTAGATTGTGGAATACTGTGCCCCGGGAACCTGACTGAGCCTTGGTTCTGGAACCCTGTGGACTGGGAACATGACTGAGGTTTTATTCTGGAACCCTGTAGCCTGGGACCATAACTGAGGATTGATTCTGGAACCCTGTGCCTGGGCACATGACAACGGTGGATTCTGGAACCCTGTGGACTAGGAACATGACTGAGGTTTTATTCTGGAACCTTGTAGCCTGGGAACATAACTGAGGATTGATTCTGGAACCCTTTGGCCTGGGAACATGACATGGGTGGATTCTGGAACCCTGAGGCCTGGGAACATGACATCTGTTTAGATTGTGGAATACTGTGCCCTGGGAACATGACTGAGCCTTGGTTCTGGAACCCTGTGGACTGGGAAAATGATTGACGTTTTATTCTGGAACCCTGTAGCCTGGGAACATAACTGAGGATTGATTCTGGAACCCTGTGGCCTGGGAACATGACTGGGATTTGATTTCTGAAACCTGTGTCCAGAGAAAATGACTGAGGTTTTATTCTGGAACCCTGTGTCCTGGGAACACGACTGAGGTTTGATTCTGGAACCATGTGGCCTGGGAATATGTCTTAGGTTTGATTCTGGAAACCATTGGCCTGGGAACATGACTGATGTTAGAGTGTGGAATCCTGTGCCCTGGGAACATGACATCGGTTTGGATTCTGGTACCCTGTTGCCTGGAAACATGAAATCGGTTTGATTCTGGAAACCTTAGGCCTGGGAATATGACTGAGGTTTGATGGTGGTACCCTATGGCCTGGCAACATGACTGAGGTTTGATTCTGGATCCCTGTGGCCTGGGAACATGACATCTGTTTAGATTGTGGAATACTGTGCCCCGGGAACCTGACTGAGCCTTGGTTCTGGACCCCTGTGGACTGGGAACATGACTGAGGTTTTATTCTGGAACCCTGTGTCCTGTTAACATGACATGGGTGGATTCTGGAACCCTGAGGCCTGGGAACATGAAATCTGTTTAGATTGTGGAATACTGTGGCCTGGGAACTTGACTGAGCCTTGGTTCTGGAAACCTGTGGACTGGGAATATGACTGAAGTTTTATTCTGGAGCCGTGTAGCCTGGGAACATAACTGAGGATTCACTTTGGAACCCTGTGGCCCAGGAACATGACATGGGTGGATTCTGGAAACCTGAGGCCTTGGAACATGACATCTGTTTAGATTGTGGAATACTGTGCCCCGGGAACCTGACTGAGCCTTGGTTCTGGAACCCTGTGGACTGGGAACATGACTGAGGTTTTATTCTGGAACCCTGTAGCCTGGGAATATAACTGAGGATTGATTCAGGAAGCCTGTGGCCTGAGAACATGACATCGGTGGATTCTGGAACACTGTTGCCTGGGAACCTGCGAACGGTTTGACTCTGGAACCCTGTGGCCTGGGAACACGAAATCGGTTTGATTCCGGAAATCTGAGGCCTGGCAACATGACTGAGCTTTGATTCTGGATCTCTGTGGCCTGGGAAAATGACTGAGGCGTGATTCTGAAGACCTGTGGCCTGGAAACATGACATCTGTTTAGATTGTGGAATACTTTGGCCCGGGAACCTGACTGAGCCTTGGTTCTGGAACACTGTGCACTAGGAACATGATTGAGGTTTTATTCTGGAACCCTGTAGCCTGGGAACATAACTGAGGATTGATTCTGGAACCCTGTGGCCTGTGAACATAACATGGGTGGATTCTGGAACCCTGAGGCCTGGGAACAAGACATCTGTTTAGATTGTGGAATACTGTGACCCGGGAACCTGACTGAGCCTTGGTTCTGGAACCCTATGTACTGGGAATATGACTGAGGTTTTATTGTGGAACTCTGTAGCCTGGGAACATAACTGAGGATTGATTCTGGAACCCTGTGGCCTGGGAACATGACATGGGTGGATTCTGGAACCCTGAGGCCTGGGAACATGACATCTGTTTAGATTGTGGAATACTGTGCCCCGGGTACTTGACTGAGCCTTGATTCTGGAACCCTGTGGACTGGGAACATGACTGAGGTTTTATTCCGGAACCCTGTAGCCTGCGAACATAACTGAGGATTGATTCTGGAACCCTGTGGCCTGGCAGCATGACATCGGTGGATTCTGGAACTCTGTGGCCTGGGAACCTGCAAACGGTTTGACTCTGGTACCCTGTGGCCTGGGAACATGTCTGAGGTTTGATGGTGGAAACCTGTGGCCTGGCAACATGACTGAGGATTGACTCTGCAAGACTGTGGCCAGGGAACATGATATCGGGTTGATTCTGGAAACCTGTGTCCTGGGATCAAGACTGAGGTTTGATTCTGGAACCCTGATGCCTGGGAACTTGACTGAGGTTTGTTTCTGGAAGCCTGTTCCCTGGGAACATGACTGCGGTTTGATTCTGGACACCTGTGTCCTGGGAACAAGACTGAGGTTTGATTCTGCAACCCTGTGGCTTGGGAACATGACTGAGGTTTTTTTCTGGAAGCCTGTTCTCTGGGAACATGACTGAGGTTTGATTCTGGACACCTGTGTCCTGGGAACATGACTGAGTTTTGATTGTTGAAACCTGTGGCCTTCGAACATGACTCAGGTTGATTCTGGAACCATGTGTCCTGGGAATATGACTGAGGTTTGATTCTGGAAACCTTCGTCCTGGGAAAATGACTGAGGTTTCAATGTGGAAACATGTGGCCTGGGATCATGACTGAGGTTTGATGGTGGAACACTCTGGCCTGGCAAAATGACTGAGGCTTGATTCTGGAGCCCTGTTTACTGGGAACATGACTGAGGTTTGATGGCAGAAACCTGTGGACTGGCAACATGACTGAGGTTTGATTTGGAACCCTGTGCACGGGGACCATGACTGAGGCCTGATACTGGAACCCCGTGGCATGGGAACATGACATTGGTTTGATTCTGGAGCCCTGTTTACTGGGAACATGACTGAGGTTTCATGGTTGAATCCTGTGGCCTGGCAACATGATTGAGGTTTGATAGTGGAACCCTCAGGCTTGGGAACATGAGTGAGGCTTGATGGTGGAACCCTGTGGCCTGGCAATATGCTTGAGGTTTGATGGTGGAACCCTGTGGCTTGGCAAGATGACTTAGGTTTGATTGTGGAACACTCTGGCCTGGGAACATGACTGAGGCTTGATGGTGGAACCGTGGCCTGGCAACAGGACTGAGGTTTGATTGTGGAACCCTCTGGCCCTGGAATATGACTGAGGTTTAATTGTGGAACCCTGTGGCCTGGGAACATGACTGGGATTTGATTACTGAAACCTGTGTCCAGGGAACATGACTGAGGTTTTATTCTGGAACCCTGTGTCCTGGGAACACGACTGAGGTTTGATTCTGTAACCATGTGGCCTGGGAATATGACTGAGGTTTGATTTTGGAAACCATTGGCCTGGGAACATGACTGATGTTAGAATGTGGAATCCTGTTGCCTGGGAACATGACATCGGTTTGGATTCTGGTACCCTGTTGCCTGGGAAGATGAAATCGGTTTGATTCTGTAAACCTGAGGTCTGGGAATATGACTGAGGTTTGATTGTGGTACCCTATGGCCTGGCAACATGACTGAGGTTTGATTCTGGATGCCTGTGGCCTGGGAACATGACTGAGGCATGATTCTGGAAACCTGTGGCCTGGGAACATGACATCTGTTTAGATTGTGGAATACTGTGCCCCGGGAACCTGACTGAGCCTTGGTTCTGGAACCCTGTGGACTGGGAACATGACTGAGGTTTTATTCTGGAACCCTGTAGCCTGGGACCATAACTGAGGATTGATTCTGGAACCTTGTGGCCTGGGCACATGACAACGGTGGATTCTGGAACCCTGTTGACTGGGAACATGGCTGAGGTTTTATTCCGGAACCCTGTAGCCTGCGAACATAACTGAGGATTGATTCTGGAACCCTGTGGCCTGGCAGCATGACATCTGTGGATTCTGGAACTCTGTGGCCTGGGAACCTGCGAACGGTTTGACTCTGGTACACTGTGGCCTGGGAACATGTCTGATGTTTGATGGTGGAAACCTGTGGCCTGGTAACATGACTGAGGATAGACTCTGGAAGACTGTGGCCAGGGAACATGATATCAGGTTGATTCTGGAAACCTGTGTCCTGGGATCAAGACTGAGGTTTGATTCTGGAACCCTGATGCCTGGGAACTTGACTGAGGTTTTTTTCTGGAAGCCTGTTCCCTGGGAACATGACTGCGGTTTGATTCTGGACACCTGTGTCCTGGGAACAAGACTGAGGTTTGATTCTGCAACCCTGTGGCTTGGGAACATGACTGAGGTTTGTTTCTGGAAGCCTGTTCTCTGGGAACATGACTGAGGTTTGATTCTGGACACCTGTGTCCTGGGAACATGACTGAGGTTTGATTGTTGAAACCTGTGGCCTTCGAACATGACTCAGGTTGATTCTGGAACCATGTGTCCTGGGAATATGACTGAGGTTTGATTCTGGAAACCTTCGTCCTGGGAAAATGACTGAGGTTTCAATGTGGAAACATGTGGCCTGGGATCATGACTGAGGTTTGATGGTGGAACACTCTGGCCTGGCAAAATGACTGAGGCTTGATTCTGGAGCCCTGTTTACTGGGAACATGACTGAGGTTTGATGGCAGAAATCTGTGGACTGGCAACATGACTGAGGTTTGATTTGGAACCCTGTGCACGGGGACCATGACTGAGGCCTGATACTGGAACCCCGTGGCATGGGAACATGACATTGGTTTGATTCTGGAGCCCTGTTTACTGGGAACATGACTGAGGTTTCATGGTTGAATCCTGTGGCCTGGCAACATGATTGAGGTTTGATAGTGGAACCCTCAGGCTTGGGAACATGAGTGAGGCTTGATGGTGGAACCCTGTGGCCTGGCAATATGCTTGAGGTTTGATGGTGGAACCCTGTGGCTTGGCAAGATGACTTAGGTTTGATTGTGGAACACTCTGGCCTGGGAACATGACTGAGGCTTGATGGTGGAACCGTGGCCTGGCAACAGGACTGAGGTTTGATTGTGGAACCCTCTGGCCCTGGAATATGACTGAGGTTTAATTGTGGAACCCTGTGGCCTGGGAACATGACTGGGATTTGATTACTGAAACCTGTGTCCAGGGAACATGACTGAGGTTTTATTCTGGAACCCTGTGTCCTGGGAACACGACTGAGGTTTGATTCTGTAACCATGTGGCCTGGGAATATGACTGAGGTTTGATTTTGGAAACCATTGGCCTGGGAACATGACTGATGTTAGAATGTGGAATCCTGTTGCCTGGGAACATGACATCGGTTTGGATTCTGGTACCCTGTTGCCTGGGAAGATGAAATCGGTTTGATTCTGTAAACCTGAGGTCTGGGAATATGACTGAGGTTTGATTGTGGTACCCTATGGCCTGGCAACATGACTGAGGTTTGATTCTGGATGCCTGTGGCCTGGGAACATGACTGAGGCATGATTCTGGAAACCTGTGGCCTGGGAACATGACATCTGTTTAGATTGTGGAATACTGTGCCCCGGGAACCTGACTGAGCCTTGGTTCTGGAACCCTGTGGACTGGGAACATGACTGAGGTTTTATTCTGGAACCCTGTAGCCTGGGACCATAACTGAGGATTGATTCTCGAACCTTGTGGCCTGGGCACATGACAACGGTGGATTCTGGAACCCTGTGGACTGGGAACATGGCTGAGGTTTTATTCCGGAACCCTGTAGCCTGCGAACATAACTGAGGATTGATTCTGGAACCCTGTGGCCTGGCAGCATGACATCTGTGGATTCTGGAACTCTGTGGCCTGGGAACCTGCGAACGGTTTGACTCTGGTACACTGTGGCCTGGGAACATGTCTGATGTTTGATGGTGGAAACCTGTGGCCTGGTAACATGACTGAGGATAGACTCTGGAAGACTGTGGCCAGGGAACATGATATCAGGTTGATTCTGGAAACCTGTGTCCTGGGATCAAGACTGAGGTTTGATTCTGGAACCCTGATGCCTGGGAACTTGACTGAGGTTTGTTTCTGGAAGCCTGTTCCCTGGGAACATGACTGCGGTTTGATTCTGGACACCTGTGTCCTGGGAACAAGACTGAGGTTTGATTCTGCAACCCTGTGGCTTGGGAACATGACTGAGGTTTGTTTCTGGAAGCCTGTTCTCTGGGAACATGACTGAGGTTTGATTCTGGACACCTGGGTCCTGGGAACATGACTGAGGTTTGATTGTTGAAACCTGTGGCCTTCTCACATGACTCAGGTTGATTCTGGAACCATGTGTCCTGGGAATATGACTGAGGTTTGATTCTGGAAACCTTCGTCCTGGGAAAATGACTGAGGTTTCAATGTGGAAACATGTGGCCTGGGATCATGACTGAGGTTTGATGGTGGAACACTCTGGCCTGGCAAAATGACTGAGGCTTGATTCTGGAGCCCTGTTTACTGGGAACATGACTGAGGTTTGATGGCAGAAACCTGTGGACTGGCAACATGACTGAGGTTTGATTTGGAACCCTGTGCACGGGGACCATGACTGAGGCCTGATACTGGAACCCCGTGGCATGGGAACATGACATTGGTTTGATTCTGGAGCCCTGTTTACTGGGAACATGACTGAGGTTTCATGGTTGAATCCTGTGGCCTGGCAACATGATTGAGGTTTGATAGTGGAACCCTCAGGCTTGGGAACATGAGTGAGGCTTGATGGTGGAACCCTGTGGCCTGGCAACAGGACTGAGGTTTGATTGTGGAACCCTCTGGCCCTGGAATATGACTGAGGTTTAATTGTGGAACCCTGTGGCCTGGGAACATGACTGGGATTTGATTACTGAAACCTGTGTCCAGGGAACATGACTGAGGTTTTATTCTGGAACCCTGTGTCCTGGGAACACGACTGAGGTTTGATTCTGTAACCATGTGGCCTGGGAATATGACTGAGGTTTGATTCTGGAAACCATTGGCCTGGGAACATAACTGATGTTAGAATGTGGAATCCTGTGGCCTGGGAACATGACATCGGTTTGGATTCTGGTACCCTGTTGCCTGGGAACATGAAATCGGTTTGATTCTGTAAACCTGAGGTCTGGGAATATGACTGAGGTTTGATTGTGGTACCCTATGGCCTGGCAACATGACTGAGGTTTGATTCTGGATGCCTGTGGCCTGGGAACATGACTGAGGCATGATTCTGGAAACCTGTGGCCTGGGAACATGACATCTGTTTAGATTGTGGAATACTGTGCCCCGGGAACCTGACTGAGCCTTGGTTCTGGAACCCTGTGGACTGGGAACATGACTGAGGTTTTATTCTGGAACCCTGTAGCCTGGGACCATAACTGAGGATTGATTCTGGAACCCTGTGGCCTGGGCACATGACAACGGTGGATTCTGGAACCCTGTGGACTGGGAACATGGCTGAGGTTTTATTCCGGAACCCTGTAGCCTGCGAACATAACTGAGGATTGATTCTGGAACCCTGTGGCCTGGCAGCATGACATCTGTGGATTCTGGAACTCTGTGGCCTGGGAACCTGCGAACGGTTTGACTCTGGTACACTGTGGCCTGGGAACATGTCTGATGTTTGATGGTGGAAACCTGTGGCCTGGTAACATGACTGAGGATAGACTCTGGAAGACTGTGGCCAGGGAACATGATATCGGGTTGATTCTGGAAACCTGTGTCCTGGGATCAAGACTGAGGTTTGATTCTGGAACCCTGATGCCTGGGAACTTGACTGAGGTTTGTTTCTGGAAGCCTGTTCCCTGGGAACATGACTGCGGTTTGATTCTGGACACCTGTGTCCTGGGAACAAGACTGAGGTTTGATTCTGCAACCCTGTGGCTTGGGAACATGACTGAGGTTTGTTTCTGGAAGCCTGTTCTCTGGGAACATGACTGAGGTTTGATTCTGGACACCTGTGTCCTGGGAACATGACTGAGGTTTGATTGTTGAAACCTGTGGCCTTCGAACATGACTCAGGTTGATTCTGGAACCATGTGTCCTGGGAATATGACTGAGGTTTGATTCTGGAAACCTTCGTCCTGGGAAAATGACTGAGGTTTCAATGTGGAAACATGTGGCCTGGGATCATGACTGACGTTTGATGGTGGAACACTCTGGCCTGGCAAAATGACTGAGGCTTGATTCTGGAGCCCTGTTTACTGGGAACATGACTGAGGTTTGATGGCAGAAACCTGTGGACTGGCAACATGACTGAGGTTTGATTTGGAACCCTGTGCACGGGGACCATGACTGAGGCCTGATACTGGAACCCCGTGGCATGGGAACATGACATTGGTTTGATTCTGGAGCCCTGTTTACTGGGAACATGACTGAGGTTTCATGGTTGAATCCTGTGGCCTGGCAACATGATTGAGGCTTGATGGTGGAACCCTGTGGCCTGGCAATATGCTTGAGGTTTGATGGTGGAACCCTGTGGCCTGGCAATATGACTTAGGTTTGATGGTGGTTCCCTGTGGCTTGGCAAGATGACTTAGGTTTGATTGTGGAACACTCTGGCCTGGGAACATGACTGAGGCTTGATGGTGGAACCGTGGCCTGGCAACAGGACTGAGGTTTGATTGTGGAACCCTCTGGCCCTGGAATATGACTGAGGTTTAATTGTGGAACCCTGTGGCCTGGGAACATGACTGGGATTTGATTACTGAAACCTGTGTCCAGGGAACATGACTGAGGTTTTATTCTGGAACCCTGTGTCCTGGGAACACGACTGAGGTTTGATTCTGTAACCATGTGGCCTGGGAATATGACTGAGGTTTGATTCTGGAAACCATTGGCCTGGGAACATAACTGATGTTAGAATGTGGAATCCTGTGGCCTGGGAACATGACATCGGTTTGGATTCTGGTACCCTGTTGCCTGGGAACATGAAATCGGTTTGATTCTGTAAACCTGAGGTCTGGGAATATGACTGAGGTTTGATTGTGGTACCCTATGGCCTGGCAACATGACTGAGGTTTGATTCTGGATGCCTGTGGCCTGGGAACATGACTGAGGCATGATTCTGGAAACCTGTGGCCTGGGAACATGACATCTGTTTAGATTGTGGAATACTGTGCCCCGGGAACCTGACTGAGCCTTGGTTCTGGAACCCTGTGGACTGGGAACATGACTGAGGTTTTATTCTGGAACCCTGTAGCCTGGGACCATAACTGAGGATTGATTCTGGAACCCTGTGGCCTGGGCACATGACAACGGTGGATTCTGGAACCCTGTGGACTGGGAACATGGCTGAGGTTTTATTCCGGAACCCTGTAGCCTGCGAACATAACTGAGGATTGATTCTGGAACCCTGTGGCCTGGCAGCATGACATCTGTGGATTCTGGAACTCTGTGGCCTGGGAACCTGCGAACGGTTTGACTCTGGTACACTGTGGCCTGGGAACATGTCTGATGTTTGATGGTGGAAACCTGTGGCCTGGTAACATGACTGAGGATAGACTCTGGAAGACTGTGGCCAGGGAACATGATATCGGGTTGATTCTGGAAACCTGTGTCCTGGGATCAAGACTGAGGTTTGATTCTGGAACCCTGATGCCTGGGAACTTGACTGAGGTTTGTTTCTGGAAGCCTGTTCCCTGGGAACATGACTGCGGTTTGATTCTGGACACCTGTGTCCTGGGAACAAGACTGAGGTTTGATTCTGCAACCCTGTGGCTTGGGAACATGACTGAGGTTTGTTTCTGGAAGCCTGTTCTCTGGGAACATGACTGAGGTTTGATTCTGGACACCTGTGTCCTGGGAACATGACTGAGGTTTGATTGTTGAAACCTGTGGCCTTCGAACATGACTCAGGTTGATTCTGGAACCATGTGTCCTGGGAATATGACTGAGGTTTGATTCTGGAAACCTTCGTCCTGGGAAAATGACTGAGGTTTCAATGTGGAAACATGTGGCCTGGGATCATGACTGACGTTTGATGGTGGAACACTCTGGCCTGGCAAAATGACTGAGGCTTGATTCTGGAGCCCTGTTTACTGGGAACATGACTGAGGTTTGATGGCAGAAACCTGTGGACTGGCAACATGACTGAGGTTTGATTTGGAACCCTGTGCACGGGGACCATGACTGAGGCCTGATACTGGAACCCCGTGGCATGGGAACATGACATTGGTTTGATTCTGGAGCCCTGTTTACTGGGAACATGACTGAGGTTTCATGGTTGAATCCTGTGGCCTGGCAACATGATTGAGGCTTGATGGTGGAACCCTGTGGCCTGGCAATATGCTTGAGGTTTGATGGTGGAACCCTGTGGCCTGGCAATATGACTTAGGTTTGATGGTGGATCCCTGTGGCTTGGCAAGATGACTTAGGTTTGATTGTGGAACACTCTGGCCTGGGAACATGACTGAGGCTTGATGGTGGAACCGTGGCCTGGCAACAGGACTGAGGTTTGATTGTGGAACCCTCTGGCCCTGGAATATGACTGAGGTTTAATTGTGGAACCCTGTGGCCTGGGAACATGACTGGGATTTGATTTCTGAAACCTGTGTCCAGGGAACATGACTGAGGTTTTATTCTGGAACCCTGTGTCCTGGGAACATGACTGAGGTTTGATTCTGTAACCATGTGGCCTGGGAATATGACTGAGGTTTGATTCTGGAAACCATTGGCCTGGGAACATGACTGATGTTAGAATGTGGAATCCTGTGGCCTGGGAACATGACATCGGTTTGGATTCTGGTACCCTGTTGCCTGGGAACATGAAATCGGTTTGATTCTGTAAACCTGAGGTCTGGGAATATGACTGAGGTTTGATTGTGGTACCCTATGGCCTGGCAACATGACTGAGGTTTGATTCTGGATGCCTGTGGCCTGGGAACATGACTGAGGCATGATTCTGGAAACCTGTGGCCTGGGAACATGACATCTGTTTAGATTGTGGAATACTGTGCCCTGTGAACCTGACTGAGCCTTGGTTCGGGAACCCTGTGGACTGGGAACATGACTGAGCTTTTATTCTGGAACCCTGTAGCCTGGGACCATAACTGAGGATTGATTCTGGAACCCTGTGGCCTGGGCACATGACAACGGTGGATTCTGGAACCCTGTGGACTGGGAACATGGCTGAGGTTTTATTCCGGAACCCTGTAGCCTGCGAACATAACTGAGGATTGATTCTGGAACCCTGTGGCCTGGCAGCATGACATCTGTGGATTCTGGAACTCTGTGGCCTGGGAACCTGCGAACGGTTTGACTCTGGTACACTGTGGCCTGGGAACATGTCTGATGTTTGATGGTGGAAACCTGTGGCCTGGTAACATGACTGAGGATAGACTCTGGAAGACTGTGGCCAGGGAACATGATATCGGGTTGATTCTGGAAACCTGTGTCCTGGGATCAAGACTGAGGTTTGATTCTGGAACCCTGATGCCTGGGAACTTGACTGAGGTTTGTTTCTGGAAGCCTGTTCCTTGGGAACATGACTGCGGTTTGATTCTGGACACCTGTGTCCTGGGAACAAGACTGAGGTTTGATTATGCAACCCTGTGGCTTGGGAACATGACTGAGGTTTGTTTCTGGAAGCCTGTTCTCTGGGAACATGACTGAGGTTTGATTCTGGACACCTGTGTCCTGGGAACATGACTGAGGTTTGATTGTTGAAACCTGTGGCCTTCGAACATGACTCAGGTTGATTCTGGAACCATGTGTCCTGGGAATATGACTGAGGTTTGATTCTGGAAACCTTTGTCCTGGGAAAATGACTGAGGTTTCATTGTGGAAACATGAGGCCTGGGATCATGACTGAGGTTTGAGGGTGGAACACTCTGGCCTGGCAAAATGACTGAGGCTTGATTCTGCAGCCCTGTTTACTGGGAACATGACTGAGGTTTGATGGCAGAAACCTCTGGACTGGCAACATGACTGAGGTTTGATTTGGAACCCTGTGCACGGGGACCATGACTGAGGCCTGATACTGGATCCCCGTGGCATGGGAACATGACATTGGTTTGATTCTGGAGCCCTGTTTACTGGGAACATGACTGAGGTTTCATGGTTGAATCCTGTGGCCTGGCAACATGATTGAGGTTTGATAGTGGAACCCTCAGGCTTGGGAACATGAGTGAGGCTTGATGGTGGAACCCTGTGGCCTGGCAATATGCTTGAGGTTTGATGGTGGAACCCTGTGGCTTGGCAAGATGACTTAGGTTTGATTGTGGAACACTCTGGCCTGGGAACATGACTGAGGCTTGATGGTGGAACCGTGGCCTGGCAACAGGACTGAGGTTTGATTCTGGAACCCTCTGGCCCTGGAATATGACTGAGGTTTAATTGTGGAACCCTGTTGCCTGGGAACATGACTGGGATTTGATTACTGAAACCTGTGTCCAGGGAACATGACTGAGGTTTGATTTTGTAACCATGTGGCCTGGGAAAATGACTGAGGTTTGATTCTGGAAACCATTGGCCTGGGAACATGACTGATGTTAGAGTGTGGAATCCTGTGGCCTGGGAACATGACATCGGTTTGGATTCTGGTACCCTGTTGCCTGGGAACATGAAATCGGTTTGATTCTGTAAACCTGAGGTCTGGGAATATGACTGAGGTTTCATTGTGGTACCCTATGGCCTGGCAACATGACTGAGGTTTGATTCTGGATGCCTGTGGCCTGGGAACATAACTGAGGCATGATTCTGGAAACCTGTGGCCTGGGAACATGACATCTGTATAGATTGTGGAATACTGTGCCCCGGGAACCTGACTGAGCCTTGGTTCTGGAACCCTGTGGACTGGGAACATGACTGAGGTTTTATTCTGGAACCCTGTAGCCTGGGACCATAACTGAGGATTGATTCTGGAACCCTGTGGCCTGGGAACATGACATGGGTGGATTCTGGAACCCTGAGGCCTGGGAACATGACATCTGTTTAGATTGTGGAATACTGTGCCCTGGGAACGTGACTGAGCCTTGGTTCTGGAACCCTGTGGACTGGGAACATGACTGACGTTTTATTCTGGAACCCTTTAGCCTGGGAAAATAACTGAGGATTGATTCTGGAACCCTGTGGCCTGGGAACATGACTGGGATTTGATTTCTGAAACCTGTGTCCAGAGAAAATGACTGAGGTTTTATTCTGGAACCCTGTGTCCTGGGAACACGACTGAGGTTTGATTCTGGAACCATGTGGCCTGGGAATATGACTTAGGTTTGATTCTGGAAACCATTGGCCTGGGAACATGACTGATGTTAGAGTGTGGAATCCTGTGCCCTGGGAACATGACATCGGTTTGGATTCTGGTACCCTGTTGCCTGGAAACATGAAATCGGTTTGATTCTGGAAACCTTAGGCCTGGGAATATGACTGAGGTTTGATGGTGGTACCCTATGGCCTGGCAACATGACTGAGGTTTGATTCTGGATCCCTGTGGCCTGGGAACATGACATCTGTTTAGATTGTGGAATACTGTGCCCCGGGAACCTGACTGAGCCTTGGTTCTGGACCCCTGTGGACTGGGAACATGACTGAGGTTTTATTCTGGAACCCTGTGTCCTGTTAACATGACATGGGTGGATTCTGGAACCCTGAGGCCTGGGAACATGAAATCTGTTTAGATTGTGGAATACTGTGGCCTGGGAACTTGACTGAGCCTTGGTTCTGGAAACCTGTGGACTGGGAATATGACTGAGGTTTTATTCTGGAGCCGTGTAGCCTGGGAACATAACTGAGGATTCACTTTGGAACCCTGTGGCCCAGGAACATGACATGGGTGGATTCTGGAAACCTGAGGCCTTGGAACATGACATCTGTTTAGATTGTGGAATACTGTGGCCCGGGAACCTGACTGAGCCTTGGTTCTGGAACCCTGTGGACTGGGAACATGACTGAGGTTTTATTCTGGAACCCTGTAGCCTGGGAACATAACTGAGGATTGATACTGGAAGCCTGTGGCCTGGGAACATGACATCGGTGGATTCTGGAACACTGTGGCCTGGGAACCTGCGAACGGTTTGACTCTGGAACCCTGTGGCCTGGGAACACGAAATCGGTTTGATTCCGGAAATCTGAGGCCTGGCAACATGACTGAGGTTTGATTCTGGATCTCTGTGGCCTGGGAAAATGACTGAGGCGTGATTCTGAAGACCTGTGGCCTGGAAACATGACATCTGTTTAGATTGTGGAATACTTTGGCCCGGGAACCTGACTGAGCCTTGGTTCTGGAACACTGTGCACTAGGAACATGACTGAGGTTTTATTCTGGAACCCTGTAGCCTGGGAACATAACTGAGGATTGATTCTGGAACCCTGTGGCCTGGGAACATAACATGGGTGGATTCTGGAACCCTGAGGCCTGGGAACAAGACATCTGTTTAGATTGTGGAATACTGTGACCCGGGAACCTGACTGAGCCTTGGTTCTGGAACCCTATGTACTGGGAATATGACTGAGGTTTTATTCTGGAACCCTGTAGCCTGGGAACATAACTGAGGATTGATTCTGGAACCCTGTGGCCTGGGAACATGACATGGGTGGATTCTGGAACCCTGAGGCCTGGGAACATGACATCTGTTTAGATTGTGGAATACTGTGCCCCGGGTACCTGACTGAGCCTTGATTCTGGAACCCTGTGGACTGGGAACATGACTGAGGTTTTATTCCGGAACCCTGTAGCCTGCGAACATAACTGAGGATTGATTCTGGAACCCTGTGGCCTGGCCGCATGACATCGGTGGATTCTGGAACTCTGTGGCCTGGGAACCTGCGAACGGTTTGACTCTGGTACCCTGTGGCCTGGGAACATGTCTGAGGTTTGATGGTGGAAACCTGTGGCCTGGCAACATGACTGAGGATTGATTCTGGAAGACTGTGGCCAGGGAACATGATATCTGGTTGATTCTGGAAACCTGTGTCCTGGGAACAAGACTGAAGTTTGATTCTGGAACCCTGTGGCCTGGGAACATGACTGAGGTTTGTTTCTGGAAGCCTTTTCCCTGGGAACATGACTGCGGTTTGATTCTGGACACCTGTGTCCTGGGAACAAGACTGAGGTTTGATTCTGCAACCCTGTGGCTTGGGAACATGACTGAGGTTTGTTTCTGGAAGCCTGTTCTCTGGGAACATGACTGAGGTTTGATTGTTGAAACCTGTGGCCTTCGAACATGACTCAGGTTGATTCTGGAACCATGTGTCCTGGGAATACGACTGAGGTTTGATTCTGGAAACCTTTGTCCTGGGAAAATGACTGAGGTTTCATTGAGGAAACATGTGGCCTGGGATCATGACTGAGGTTTGATGGTGGAACACTCTGGTCTGGCAAAATGACTGAGGCTTGATTCTGGCGCCCTGTTTACTGGGGACATGACTGAGGTTTGATGGCAGAAACCTGTGGACTGGCAACATGACTGAGGTTTGATCTGGAACCCTGTGCACGGGGACCATGACTGAGGCCTGATACTGGAACCCCGTGGCATGGGAACATGACATTGGTTTGATTCTGGAGCCCTGTTTACTGGGAACATGACTGAGGTTTCATGGTTGAATCCTGTGGCCTGGCAACATGATTGAGGTTTGATAGTGGAACCCTCAGGCTTGGGAACATGAGTGAGTCTTGATGGTGGAACACTGTGGCCTGGCAATATGCCTGAGGTTTGATGGTGGAACCCTGTGGCTTGGCAAGATGACTTAGGTTAGATTGTGGAACACTCTGACCTGGGAACATGACTGAGGCTTGATGGTGGAACCGTGGCCTGGCAACAGGACTGAGGTTTGATTGTGGAACCCTCTGGCCTGGGAATATGACAGGTTTAATTGTGGAACCCTGTGGCCTGGGAACATGACTGGGATTTGATTTCTGAAACCTGTGTCCAGGGAACATGACTGAGGTTTTATTCTGGAACCCTGTGTCCTGGGAACACGACTGAGGTTTGATTCTGTAACCATGTGGCCTGGGAATATGATTGAGGTTTGATTCTGGAAACCATTGGCCTGGGAACATGACTGATGTTAGAGTGTGGAATCCTGTGCCCTGGGAACATGACATCGGTTTGGATTCCGGTACCCTGTTGCCTGGAAACATGAAATCGGTTTGATTCTGGAAACCTTAGGCCTGGGAATATGACTGAGGTTTGATGGTGGTAACCTATGGCCTGGCAACATGACTGAGGTTTGATTCTGGATCCCTGTGGCCTGGGAACATGACATCTGTTTAGATTGTGGAATACTGTGCCCCGGGAACCTGACTGAGCCTTGGTTCTGGACCCCTGTGGACTGGGAACATGACTGAGGTTTTATTCTGGAACCCTGTGTCCTGTTAACATGACATGGGTGGATTCTGGAACCCTGAGGCCTGGGAACATGAAATCTGTTTAGATTGTGGAATACTGTGGCCTGGGAACTTGACTGAGCCTTGGTTCTGGAAACCTGTGGACTGGGAATATGACTGAAGTTTTATTCTGGAGCCGTGTAGCCTGGGAACATAACTGAGGATTCACTTTGGAACCCTGTGGCCCAGGAACATGACATGGGTGGATTCTGGAAACCTGAGGCCTGGGAACATGACATCTGTTTAGATTGTGGAATACTGTGCCACGGGAACCTGACTGAGCCTTGGTTCTGGAACCCTGTGGACTGGGAACATGACTGAGGTTTTATTCTGGAACCCTGTAGCCTGGGAACATAACTGAGGATTGATTCTGGAAGCCTGTGGCCTGAGAACATGACATCGGTGGATTCTGGAACACTGTTGCCTGGGAACCTGCGAACGGTTTGACTCTGGAACCCTGTGGCCTGGGAACACGAAATCGGTTTGATTCCGGAAATCTGTGGCCTGGCAACATGACTGAGGTTTGATTCTGGATCTCTGTGGCCTGGGAAAATACTGAGGCGTGATTCTGAAGACCTGTGGCCTGGAAACATGACATCTGTTTAGATTGTGGAATACTTTGGCCCGGGAACCTGACTGAGCCTTGGTTCTGGAACACTGTGCACTAGGAACATGACTGAGGTTTTATTCTGGAACCCTGTAGCCTGGGAACATAACTGAGGATTGATTCTGGAACCCTGTGGCCTGGGAACATGACATGGGTGGATTCTGGAACCCTGAGGCCTGGGAACATGACATCTGTTTAGATTGTGAAATACTGTGCCCCGGGTACCTGACTGAGCCTTGATTCTGGAACCCTGTGGACTGGGAACATGACTGAGGTTTTATTCCGGAACCCTGTAGCCTGCGAACATAACTGAGGATTGATTCTGGAACCCTGTGGCCTGGCCGCATGACATCGGTGGATTCTGGAACTCTGTGGCCTGGGAACCTGCGAACGGTTTGACTCTGGTACCCTGTGGCCTGGGAACATGTCTGTGGTTTGATGGTGGAAACCTGTGGCCTGGAAACATGACTGAGGATTGATTCTGAAAGACTGTGGCCAGGGAACATGATATCTGGTTGATTCTGGAAACCTGTGTCCTGGGAACAAGACTGAAGTTTGATTCTGGAACCCTGTGGCCTGGGAACATGACTGAGGTTTGTTTCTGGAAGCCTGTTCCCTGGGAACATGACTGCGGTTTGATTCTGGACACCTGTGTCCTGGGAACAAGACTGAGGTTTGATTCTGCAACCCTGTGGCTTGGGAACATGACTGAGGTTTGTTTCTGGAAGCCTGTTCTCTGGGAACATGACTGAGGTTTGATTGTTGAAACCTGTGGCCTTCGAACATGACTCAGGTTGATTCTGGAACCATGTGTCCTGGGAATATGACTGAGGTTTGATTCTGGAAACCTTTGGCCTGGGAAAATGACTGAGGTTTCACTGTGGAAACATGTGGCCTGGGATCATGACTGACGTTTGATGGTGGAACACTCTGGCCTGGCAAAATGACTGAGGCTTGATTCTGGAGCCCTGTTTACTGGGAACATGACTGAGGTTGGATGGCAGAAACCTGTGGACTGGCAACATGACTGAGGTTTGATTTGGAACCCTGTGCACGGGGACCATGACTGAGGCCTGATACTGGAACCCCGTGGCATGGGAACATGACATTGGTTTGATTCTGGAGCCCTGTTTACTGGGAACATGACTGAGGTTGGATGGCAGAAACCTGTGGCCTGGCAATATGCCTGAGGTTTGATGGTGGAACCCTGTGGCTTGGCAAGATGACTTAGGTTAGATTGTGGAACACTCTGACCTGGGAACATGACTGAGGCTTGATGGTGGAACCGTGGCCTGGCAACAGGACTGAGGTTTGATTCTGGAACCCTCTGGCCTGGGAATATGACTGAGGTTTAATTGTGGAACCCTGTGGCCTGGGAACATGACTGGGATTTGATTTCTGAAAACTGTGTCCGGGGAACATGACTGAGGTTTTATTCTGGAACCCTGTGTCCTGGGAACACGACTGAGGTTTGATTCTGTAACCATGTGGCCTGGGAATATGACTGAGGTTTGATTCTGGAAACCATTGGCCTGGGAACATGACTGATGTTAGAATGTGGAATCCTGTGGCCTGGGAACATGACATCGGTTTGGATTCTGGTACCCTGTTGCCTGGGAACATGAAATCGGTTTGATTCTGTAAACCTGAGGTCTGGGAATATGACTGAGGTTTGATTGTGGTACCCTATGGCCTGGCAACATGACTGAGGCATGATTCTGGAAACCTGTGGCCTGGGAACATGACATCTGTTTAGATTGTGGAATACTGTGCCCCGGGAACCTGACTGAGCCTTGGTTCTGGAACCCTGTGGACTGGGATCATGACTGAGGTTTTATTCTGGAACCCTGTAGCCTGGGACCATAACTGAGGATTGATTCTGGAACCCTGTGGCCTGGGCACATGACAACGGTGGATTCTGGAACCCTGTGGACTAGGAACATGACTGAGGTTTTATTCTGGAACCTTGTAGCCTGGGAACATAACTGAGGATTCACTTTGGAACCCTGTGGCCCAGGAACATGACATGGGTGGATTCTGGAACCCTGTGGACTGGGAACATGGCTGAGGTTTTATTCCGGAACCCTGTAGCCTGCGAACATAACTGAGGATTGATTCTGGAACCCTGTGGCCTGGCAGCATGACATCTGTGGATTCTGGAACTCTGTGGCCTGGGAACCTGCGAACGGTTTGACTCTGGTACACTGTGGCCTGGGAACATGTCTGATGTTTGATGGTGGAAACCTGTGGCCTGGTAACATGACTGAGGATAGACTCTGGAAGACTGTGGCCAGGGAACATGATATCGGGTTGATTCTGGAAACCTGTGTCCTGGGATCAAGACTGAGGTTTGATTCTGGAACCCTGATGCCTGGGAACTTGACTGAGGTTTGTTTCTGGAAGCCTGTTCCTTGGGAACATGACTGCGGTTTGATTCTGGACACCTGTGTCCTGGGAACAAGACTGAGGTTTGATTCTGCAACCCTGTGGCTTGGGAACATGACTGAGGTTTGTTTCTGGAAGCCTGTTCTCTGGGAACATGACTGAGGTTTGATTCTGGACACCTGTGTCCTGGGAACATGACTGAGGTTTGATTGCTGAAACCTGTGGCCTTCGAACATGACTCACGTTGATTCTGGAACCATGTGTCCTGGGAATATGACTGAGGTTTGATTCTGGAAACCTTCGTCCTGGAAAAATGACTGAGGTTTCAATGTGGAAACATGTGGCCTGGGATCATGACTGACGTTTGATGGTGGAACACTCTGGCCTGGCAAAATGACTGAGGCTTGATTCTGGAGCCCTGTTTACTGGGAACATGACTGAGGTTTGATGGCAGAAACCTGTGGACTGGCAACATGACTGAGGTTTGATTTGGAACCCTGTGCACGGGGACCATGACTGAAGCCTGATACTGGATCCCCGTGGCATGGGAACATGACATTGGTTTCATTCTGGAGCCCTGTTTACTGGGAACATGACTGAGGTTTCATGGTTGAATCCTGTGGCCTGGCAACATGATTGAGGTTTGATAGTGGAACCCTCAGGCTTGGGAACATGAGTGAGGCTTGATGGTCGAACCCTGTGGCCTGGCAATATGCTTGAGGTTTGATGGTGGAACCCTGTGGCTTGGCAAGATGACTTAGGTTTGATTGTGGAACACTCTGGCCTGGGAACATGACTGAGGCTTGATGGTGGAACCGTGGCCTGGCAACAGGATTGAGGTTTGATTGTGGAACCCTCTGGCCCTGGAATATGACTGAGGTTTAATTGTGGAACCCTGTTGCCTGGGAACATGACTGGGATTTGATTACTGAAACCTGTGTCCAGGGAACATGACTGAGGTTTTATTCTGGAACCCTGTGTCCTGGGAACACGCTTGAGGTTTGATTCTGTAACCATGTGGCCTGGGAAAATGACTGAGGTTTGATTCTGGAAACCATTGGCCTGGGAACATGACTGATGTTAGAGTGTGGAATCCTGTGGCCTGGGAACATGACATCGGTTTGGATTCTGGTACCCTGTTGCCTGGGAACATGAAATCGGTTTGATTCTGTAAACCTGAGGTCTGGGAATATGACTGAGGTTTGATTGTGGTACCCTATGGCCTGGCAACATGACTGAGGTTTGATTCTGGATGCCTGTGGCCTGGGAACATGACTGAGGCATGATTCTGGAAACCTGTGGCCTGGGAACATGACATCTGTTTAGATTGTGGAATACTGTGCCCCGGGAACCTGACTGAGCCTTGGTTCTGGAACCTTGTGGACTGGGAACATGACTGAGGTATTATTCTGGAACCCTGTAGCCTGGGACCATAACTGAGGATTGATTCTGGAACCCTGTGGCCTGGGAACATGACATGGGTGGATTCTGGAACCCTGAGGCCTGGGAACATGACATCTGTTTAGATTGTGGAATACTGTGCCCTGGGAACGTGACTGAGCCTTGGTTCTGGAACCCTGTGGACTGGGAACATGACTGACGTTTTATTCTGGAACCCTGTAGCCTGAGAAAATAACTGAGGATTGATTCTGGAACCCTGTGGCCTGGGAACATGACTGGGATTTGATTTCTGAAACCTGTGTCCAGAGAAAATGACTGAGGTTTTATTCTGGAACCCTGTGTCCTGGGAACACGACTGAGGTTTGATTCTGGAACCATGTGGCCTGGGAATATGACTTAGGTTTGATTCTGGAAACCATTGGCCTGGGAACATGACTGATGTTAGAGTGTGGGATCCTGTGCCCTGGGAACATGACATCGGTTTGGATTCTGGTACCCTGTTGCCTGGAAACATGAAATCGGTTTGATTCTGGAAACCTTAGGCCTGGGAATATGACTGAGGTTTGATGGTGGTACCCTATGGCCTGGCAACATGACTGAGGTTTGATTCTGGATCCCTGTGGCCTGGGAACATGACATCTGTTTAGATTGTGGAATACTGTGCCCCGGGAACCTGACTGAGCCTTGGTTCTGGACCCCTGTGTACTGGGAACATGACTGAGGTTTTATTCTGGAACCCTGTGTCCTGTTAACATGACATGGGTGGATTATGGAACCCTGAGGCCTGGGAACATGAAATCTGTTTAGATTGTGGAATACTGTGGCCTGGGAACTTGACTGAGCCTTGGTTCTGGAAACCTGTGGACTGGGAATATGACTGAGGTTTTATTCTGGAGCCGTGTAGCCTGGGAACATAACTGAGGATTCACTTTGGAACCCTGTGGCCCAGGAACATGACATGGGTGGATTCTGGAAACCTGAGGCCTTGGAACATGACATCTGTTTAGATTGTGGAATACTGTGACCCGGGAACCTGACTGAGCCTTGGTTCTGGAACCCTGTGGACTGGGAACATGACTGAGGTTTTATTCTGGAACCCTGTAGCCTGGGAACATAACTGAGGATTGATTCTGGAAGCCTGTGGCCTGGGAACATGACATCGGTGGATTCTGGAACACTGTGGCCTGGGAACCTGCGAACGGTTTGACTCTGGAACCCTGTGGCCTGGGAACACGAAATCGATTTGATTCCGGAAATCTGAGGCCTGGCAACATGACTGAGGTTTGATTATGGATCTCTGTGGCCTGGGAAAATGACTGAGGCGTGATTCTGAAGACCTGTGGCCTGGAAACATGACATCTGTTTAGATTGTGGAATACTTTGGCCCGGGAACCTGACTGAGCCTTGGTTCTGGAACACTGTGCACTAGGAACGTGACTGAGGTTTTATTCTGGAACCCTGTAGCCTGGGAACATAACTGAGGATTGATTCTGGAACCCTGTGGCCTGGGAACATAACATGGGTGGATTCTGGAACCCTGAGGCCTGGGAACAAGACATCTGTTTAGATTGTGGAATACTGTGACCCGGGAACCTGACTGAGCCTTGGTTCTGGAACCCTATGTACTGGGAATATGACTGAGGTTTTATTCTGGAATCCTGTAGCCTGGGAACATAACTGAGGATTGATTCTGGAACCCTGTGGCCTGGCAGCATGACATCTGTGGATTCTGGAACTCTGTGGCCTGGGAACCTGCGAACGGTTTGACTCTGGTACACTGTGGCCTGGGAACATGTCTGATGTTTGATGGTGGAAACCTGTGGCCTGGTAACATGACTGAGGATAGACTCTGGAAGACTGTGGCCAGGGAACATGATATCGGGTTGATTCTGGAAACCTGTGTCCTGGGATCAAGACTGAGGTTTGATTCTGGACACCTGTGTCCTGGGAACATGACTGAGGTTTGATTGTTGAAACCTGTGGCCTTCGAACATGACTCAGGTTGATTCTGGAACCATGTGTCCTGGGAATATGACTGAGGTTTGATTCTGGAAACCTTCGTACTGGGAAAATGACTGAGGTTTCAATGTGGAAACATGTGGCCTGGGATCATGACTGAGGTTTGATGGTGGAACACTCTGGCCTGGCAAAATGACTGAGGCTTGATTCTGGAGCCCTGTTTACTGGGAACATGACTGAGGTTTGATGGCAGAAACCTGTGGACTGGCAGCATGACTGAGGTTTGATTTGGAACCCTGTGCACGGGGACCATGACTGAGGCCTGATACTGGAACCCCGTGGCATGGGAACATGACATTGGTTTGATTCTGGAGCCCTGTTTACTGGGAACATGACTGAGGTTTCATGGTTGAATCCTGTGGCCTGGCAACATGATTGAGGTTTGATAGTGGAACCCTCAGGCTTGGGAACATGAGTGAGGCTTGATGGTGGAACCCTGTGGCCTGGCAATATGCTTGAGGTTTGATGGTGGAACCCTGTGGCTTGGCAAGATGACTTAGGTTTGATTGTGGAACACTCTGGCCTGGGAACATGACTGAGGCTTGATGGTGGAACCGTGGCCTGGCAACAGGACTGAGGTTTGATTGTGGAACACTCTGGCCCTGGAATATGACTGAGGCTTAATTGTGGAACCCTGTGGCCTGGGAACATGACTGGGATTTGATTACTGAAACCTGTGTCCAGGGAACATGACTGAGGTTTTATTCTGGAACCCTGTGTCCTGGGAACATGACTGAGGTTTGATTCTGTAACCATGTGGCCTGGGAATATGACTGAGGTTTGATTCTGGAAACCATTGGCCTGGGAACATGACTGATGTTAGAATGTGGAATCCTGTGGCCTGGGAACATGACATCGGTTTGGATTCTGGTACCCTGTTGCCTGGGAAGATGAAATCGGTTTGATTCTGTAAACCTGAGGTCTGGGAATATGACTGAGGTTTGATTGTGGTACCCTATGGCCTGGCAACATGACTGAGGTTTGATTCTGGATGCCTGTGGCCTGGGAACATGACTGAGGCATGATTCTGGAAACCTGTGGCCTGGGAACATGACATCTGTTTAGATTGTGGAATACTGTGCCCCGGGAACCTGACTGAGCCTTGGTTCGGGAACCCTGTGGACTGGGAACATGACTGAGGTTTTATTCTGGAACCCTGTAGCCTGGGACCATAACTGAGGATTGATTCTGGAACCCTGTGGCCTGGACACATGACAACGGTGGATTCTGGAATCCTGTGGACTGGGAACATGGCTGAGGTTTTATTCTGGAACCCTGTAGCCTGCGAACATAACTGAGGATTGATTCTGGAACCCTGTGGCCTGGCAGCATGACATCTGTGGATTCTGGAACTCTGTGGCCTGGGAACCTGCGAACGGTTTGACTCTGGTACACTGTGGCCTGGGAACATGTCTGATGTTTGATGGTGGAAACCTGTGGCATGGTAACATGACTGAGGATAGACTCTGGAAGACTGTGGCCAGGGAACATGATATCGGGTTGATTCTGGAAACCTGTGTCCTGGGATCAAGACTGAGGTTTGATTCTGGAACCCTGATGCCTGGGAACTTGACTGAGGTTTGTTTCTGGAAGCCTGTTCCCTGGGAACATGACTGCGGTTTGATTCTGGACACCTGTGTCCTGGGAACAAGACTGAGGTTTGATTCTGCAACCCTGTGGCTTGGGAACATGACTGAGGTTTGTTTCTGGAAGCCTGTTCTCTGGGAACATGACTGAGGTTTGATTCTGGACACCTGTGTCCTGGGAGCATGACTGAGGTTTGATTGCTGAAACCTGTGGCCTTCGAACATGACTCAGGTTGATTCTGGAACCATGTGTCCTGGGAATATGACTGAGGTTTGATTCTGGAAACCTTCGTCCTGTGAAAATGACTGAGGTTTCAATGTGGAAACATGTGGCCTGGGATCATGACTGACGTTTGATGGTGGAACACTCTGGCCTGGCAAAATGACTGAGGCTTGATTCTGGAGCCCTGTTTACTGGGAACATGACTGAGGTTTGATGGCAGAAACCTGTGGACTGGCAACATGACTGAGGTTTGATTTGGAACCCTGTGCACGGGGACCATGAGTGAGGCCTGATACTGGATCCCCGTGGCAAGGGAACATGACATTGGTTTGATTCTGGAGCCCTGTTTACTGGGAACATGACTGAGGTTTCATGGTTGAATCCTGTGGCCTGGCAACATGATTGAGGTTTGATAGTGGAACCCTCAGGCTTGGGAACATGAGTGAGGCTTGATGGTGGAACCCTGTGGCCTGGCAATATGCTTGAGGTTTGATGGTGGAACCCTGTGGCTTGGCAAGATGACTTAGGTTTGACTGTGGAACACTCTGGCCTGGGAACATGACTGAGGCTTGATGGTGGAACCGTGGCCTGGCAACAGGACTGAGGTTTGATTGTGGAACCCTCTGGCCCTGGAATATGACTGAGGTTTAATTGTGGAACCCTGTGGCCTGGGAACATGACTGGGATTTGATTACTGAAACCTGTGTCCAGGGAACATGACTGAGGTTTTATTCTGGAACCCTGTGTCCTGGGAACACGACTGAGGTTTGATTCTGTAACCATGTGGCCTGGGAATATGACTGAGGTTTGATTCTGGAAACCATTGGCCTGGGAACATGACTGATGTTAGAATGTGGAATCCTGTGGCCTGGGAACATGACATCGGTTTGGATTCTGGTACCCTGTTGCCTGGGAACATGAAATCGGTTTGGTTCTGTAAACCTGAGGTCTGGGAATATGACTGAGGTTTGATTGTGGTACCCTATGGCCTGGCAACATGACTGAGGTTTGATTCTGGATGCCTGTGGCCTGGGAACATGACTGAGGCATGATTCTGGAAACCTGTGGCCTGGGAACATGACATCTGTTTAGATTGTGGAATACTGTGCCCCGGGAACCTGACTGAGCCTTGGTTCTGGACCCCTGTGCACTGGGAACATGACTGAGGTTTTATTCTGGAACCCTGTGTCCTGTTAACATGACATGGGTGGATTCTGGAACCCTGAGGCCTGGGAACATGAAATCTGTTTTGATTGTGGAATACTGTGGCCTGGGAACTTGACTGAGCCTTGGTTCTGGAAACCTGTGGACTGGGAATATGACTGAGGTTTTATTCTGGAGCCGTGTAGCCTGGGAACATAACTGAGGATTCACTTTGGAACCCTGTGGCCCAGGAACATGACATGGGTGGATTCTGGAACCCTGAGGCCTTGGAACATGACATCTGTTTAGATTGTGGAATACTGTGGCCCGGGAACCTGACTGAGCCTTGGTTCTGGAACCCTGTGGACTGGGAACATGACTGAGGTTTTATTCTGGAACCCTGTAGCCTGGGAACATAACTGAGGATTGATACTGGAAGCCTGTGGCCTGGGAACATGACATCGGTGGATTCTGGAACACTGTGGCCTGGGAACCTGCGAACGGTTTGACTCTGGAACCCTGTGGCCTGGGAACACGAAATCGGTTTGATTCCGGAAATCTGAGGCCTGGCAACATGACTGAGGTTTGATTCTGGATCTCTGTGGCCTGGGAAAATGACTGAGGCGTGATTCTGAAGACCTGTGGCCTGGAAACATGACATCTGTTTAGATTGTGGAATACTTTGGCCCGGGAACCTGACTGAGCCTTGGTTCTGGAACACTGTGCACTAGGAACATGACTGAGGTTTTATTCTGGAACCCTGTAGCCTGGGAACATAACTGAGGATTGATTCTGGAACCCTGTGGCCTGGGAACATAACATGGGTGGATTCTGGAACCCTGAGGCCTGGGAACAAGACATCTGTTTAGATTGTGGAATACTGTGACCCGGGAACCTGACTTAGCCTTGGTTCTGGAACCCTATGTACAGGGAATATGACTGAGGTTTTATTCTGGAACCCTGTAGCCTGGGAACATAACTGAGGATTGATTCTGGAACCCTGTGGCCTGGCAGCATGACATCTGTGGATTCTGGAACTCTGTGGCCTGGGAACCTGCGAACGGTTTGACTCTGGTACACTGTGGCCTGGGAACATGTCTGATGTTTGATGGTGGAAACCTGTGGCCTGGTAACATGACTGAGGATAGACTCTGGAAGACTGTGGCCAGGGAACATGATATCGGGTTGATTCTGGAAACCTGTGTCCTGGGATCAAGACTGAGGTTTGATTCTGGAACACTGATGCCTGGGAACTTGACTGAGGTTTGTTTCTGGAAGCCTGTTCCCTGGGAACATGACTGCGGTTTGATTCTGGACACCTGTGTCCTGGGAACAAGACTGAGGTTTGATTCTGCAACCCTGTGGCTTGGGAACATGACTGAGGTTTGTTTCTGGAAGCCTGTTCTCTGGGAACATGACTGAGGTTTGTTTCTGGAAGCCTGTTCTCTGGGAACATGACTGAGGTTTGATTCTGGACACCTGTGTCCTGGGAACATGACTGAGGTTTGATTGTTGAAACCTGTGGCCTTCGAACATGACTCAGGTTGATTCTGGAACCATGTGTCCTGGGAATATGACTGAGGTTTGATTCTGGAAACCTTCGTACTGGGAAAATGACTGAGGTTTCAATGTGGAAACATGTGGCCTGGGATCATGACTGAGGTTTGATGGTGGAACACTCTGGCCTGGCAAAATGACTGAGGCTTGATTCTGGAGCCCTGTTTACTGGGAACATGACTGAGGTTTGATGGCAGAAACCTGTGGACTGGCAACATGACTGAGGTTTGATTTGGAACCCTGTGCACGGGGACCATGACTGAGGCCTGATACTGGAACCCCGTGGCATGGGAACATGACATTGGTTTGATTCTGGAGCCCTGTTTACTGGGAACATGACTGAGGTTTCATGGTTGAATCCTGTGGCCTGGCAACATGACTGAGGTTTGATAGTGGAACCCTCAGGCTTGGGAACATGAGTGAGGCTTGATGGTGGAACCCTGTGGCCTGGCAATATGCTTGAGGTTTGATGGTGGAACCCTGTGGCTTGGCAAGATGACTTAGGTTTGATTGTGGAACACTCTGACCTGGGAACATGACTGAGGCTTGATGGTGGAACCGTGGCCTGGCAACAGGACTGAGGTTTGATTGTGGAACCCTCTGGCCCTGGAATATGACTGAGGTTTAATTGTGGAACCCTGTGGCCTGGGAACATGACTGGGATTTGATTACTGAAACCTGTGTCCAGGGAACATGACTGAGGTTTTATTCTGGAACCCTGTGTCCTGGGAACACGACTGAGGTTTGATTCTGTAACCATGTGGCCTGGGAAAATGACTGAGTTTTGATTCTGGAAACCATTGGCCTGGGAACATGACTGATGTTACAGTGTGGAATCCTGTGGCCTGGGAACATGACATCGGTTTGGATTCTGGTACCCTGTTGCCTGGGAACATGAAATCGGTTTGATTCTGTAAACCTGAGGTCTGGGAATATGACTGAGGTTTGATTGTGGTACCCTATGGCCTGGCAACATGACTGAGGTTTGATTCTGGATGCCTGTGGCCTGGGAACATGACTGAGGCATGATTCTGGAAACCTGTGGCCTGGGAACATGACATCTGTTTAGATTGTGGAATACTGTGCCCCGGGAACCTGACTGAGCCTTGGTTCTGGAACCCTGTGGACTGGGAACATGACTGAGGTTTTATTCTGGAACCCTGTAGCCTGGGACCATAACTGAGGATTGATTCTGGAACCCTGTGGCCTGGGAACATGACATGGGTGGATTATGGAACCCTGAGGCCTGGGAACATGACATCTGTTTAGATTGTGGAATACTGTGCCCTGGGAACGTGACTGAGCCTTGGTTCTGGAACCCTGTGGACTGGGAACATGACTGACGTTTTATTCTGGAACCCTGTAGCCTGAGAAAATAACTGAGGATTGATTCTGGAACCCTGTGGCCTGGGAACATGACTGGGATTTGATTTCTGAAACCTGTGTCCAGAGAAAATGACTGAGGTTTTATTCTGGAACCCTGTGTCCTGGGAACACGACTGAGGTTTGATTCTGGAACCATGTGGCCTGGGAATATGACTTAGGTTTGATTCTGGAAACCATTGGCCTGGGAACATGACATCTGTTTAGATTGTGGAATACTGTGCCCCGGGAACCTGACTGAGCCTTGGTTCTGGACCCCTGTGTACTGGGAACATGACTGAGGTTTTATTCTGGAACCCTGTGTCCTGTTAACATGACGTGGGTGGATTCTGGAACCCTGAGGCCTGGGAACATGAAATCTGTTTAGATTGTGGAATACTGTGGCCTGGGAACTTGACTGAGCCTTGGTTCTGGAAACCTGTGGACTGGGAATATGACTGAGGTTTTATTCTGGAGCCGTGTAGCCTGGGAACATAACTGAGGATTCACTTTGGAACCCTGTGGCCCAGGAACATGACATGGGTGGATTCTGGAACCCTGAGGCCTTGGAACATGACATCTGTTTAGATTGTGGAATACTGTGGCCCGGGAACCTGACTGAGCTTTGGTTCTGGAACCCTGTGGACTGGGAACATGACTGAGGTTTTATTCTGGAACCCTGTAGCCTGGGAACATAACTGAGGATTGATTCTGGAAGCCTGTGGCCTGGGAACATGACATCGGTGGATTCTGGAACACTGTGGCCTGGGAACCTGCGAACGGTTTGACTCTGGAACCCTGTGGCCTGGGAACACGAAATCGGTTTGATTCCGGAAATCTGAGGCCTGGCAACATGACTGAGGTTTGATTCTGGATCTCTGTGGCCTGGGAAAATGACTGAGGCGTGATTCTGAAGACCTGTGGACTGGAAACATGACATCTGTTTAGATTGTGGAATACTTTGGCCCGGGAACCTGACTGAGCCTTGGTTCTGGAACACTGTGCACTAGGAACATGACTGAGGTTTTATTCTGGAACCCTGTAGCCTGGGAACATAACTGAGGATTGATTCTGGAACCCTGTGCCTTGGGAACATGACTGAGGTTTGTTTCTGGAAGCCTGTTCCCTGGGAACATGACTGAGTCTTGATGGTGGAACCGTGGTCTGGCAACAGAACTGAGCTTTGATTGTGGAACCCTCTGGCCTGGGAATATGACTGAGGTTTAATTGTGGAACCCTGTGGCCTGGGAACATGACTGGGATTTTATTTCTGAAACCTGTGTCCAGGGAACATGACTGAGGTTTTATTCTGGAACCCTGTGTCCTGGGAACACAACTGAGGTTTGATTCTGGAACCATGTGGCCTGGGAATATGACTGAGGTTTGATTCTGGAAACCATTGACCTGCGAAGATGACTGATGTTAGAGTGTGGAATCCTGTGGCCTGGGAACATGACATCGGTGGATTCTGGAAACCTGTGGCCTGGGAATATGACTGAGGTTTGACGGTGGTACCCTATGGCCTGGCAACATGACTGAAGTTTGATTCTGGAACCCTGTGGCCTGGGAACATGACATCGGTGGATTCTGGAACCGTGAGGCCTGGGAACATGACATCTGTTTAGATTGTGGAATACTGTGCCCCGGGAACCTGACTGAGCCTCGGTTCTGGAACCCTGTGGACTGGGAACATGACTGAGGTTTTATTCTGGAACCCTGTAGCCTGGGAACATAACTGAGGATTGATTCTGGAATCTTGTGGCCTGTGAAAATGACAACGGTTGATTCTGGAACCCTGTGGCCTGGGAACATGCCTGAGGTTTGATGGTGGAAACCTGTGGCCTGGCAACATGACTGAGGTTTGATTCTGGAAGACTGTGGCTAGGGAACATGATATCGGGTTGATTCTGGAAACCTGTGTCCTGGGAACAAGACTGAGGTTTGATTCTGGACACCTGTGTCCTGGGAACATGACTGAGGTTTGATTGCTGAAACCTGTGGCCTGCGAACATGACTCAGGTTTGATTCTGGAACCATGTGTCCTGGGAATATGACTGAGGTTTGATTCTGGAAACCTTTGGCCTGGGAAAATGACTGATGTTTCATTGTGGAAACATGTGGCTTGGGATCATGACTGAGGTTTGATGGTGGAACACTATGGCCTGGCAAAATGACTGAGGCTTGATTCTGGAACCCTGTGGCCTGGCAACTTGACTGAGGTGTGATGGCAGAAACCTGTGGCCTGGCAACATGACTGAGTTTGATTGTGGCACCCTGTGCACGGGGAACATGACTGAGGCCTGATACTGGAACCCCGTGGCCTGGGAACTTGACATTGGTTTGATTCTGGAGCCCTGTTTACTGGGAACATGACTGAGGTTTGATGGTTGACACCTGTGGCCTGGCAACATGATTGAGGTTTGATAGTGGAACCCTCAGGCTTGGGAACATGAGTGAGGCTTGATGGTGGAACCCTGTGGCCTGGCAACATGAGTGAGGCTTGATGGTGGAACCCTGTGGCTTGGCAAGATGACTTAGGTTTGATTGTGGAACAGTCTTTCCTGGGAACATGACTGAGGCTTGATGGTGGAACCGTGGCCTAGCAACAGGACAGAGGTTTGATTGTGGAACCCTCTGGCCTGGGAATATGACTGAGGTTTAATTGTGGAACCCTGTGGCCTGGGAACATGACTGGGAGTTTATTTCTGAAACCTGTGTCCAGGGAACATGACTGAGGTTTTATTCTGGAACCATGTGGCCTGGGAATATGACTGAGGTTTGATTCTGGAAACCATTGGCCTGGGAAGATGACTGATGTTAGAGTGTTGAATCCTTTGGCCTGGGAACATGACATCGGTGGATTCTGGAACCCTGTGGCCTGGGAACATGCCTGAGGTTTGATGGTGGAAACCTGTGGCCTGGCAACAGGACTGAGGTTTGATTCTGGAAGACTGTGGCTAGGGAACATGATATCGGGTTGATTCTGGCAACCTGTGTCCTGGGAACAAGACTGAGGTTTGATTCTGGAACCCTGTGCCTTGGGAACATGACTGAGGTTTGTTTCTGGAAGCCTGTTCCCTGGGAACATGACTGAGGCTTGATGGTGGAACCGTGGTCTGGCAACAGAACTGAGCTTTGATTGAGGAACCCTCTGGCCTGGGAATATGACTGAGGTTTAATTGTGGAACCCTGTGGCCTGGGAACATGACTGGGATTTTATTTCTGAAACCTGTGTCCAGGGAACATGACTGAGGTTTTATTCTGGAACCCTGTGTCCTGGGAACACAACTGAGGTTTGATTCTAGAACCATGTGGCCTGGGAATATGACTGGGGTTTGATTCTGGAAACCATTGGCCTGGGAAGATGACTGATGTTAGAGTGTGGAATCCTGTGGCCTGGGAACATGACATCGGTTTGGATTCCGGTACCCTGTTGCCTGGGAACATGGAATCGGTTTGATTCTGGAAACCTGTGGCCTGGGAATATGACTGAGGTTTGACGGTGGTACCCCATGGCCTGGCAACATGACTGAAGTTTGATTCTGGATCCCTGTGTCCTGGGAACGTGACTGAGGCGTGATTCTGGAACACTGTGGCCTGGGAACATGACATCTATTTAGATTGTGGAATACTGTGCCCGGGAAACTGACTGAGCCTTGGTTCTGGAACCCTGTGGACTGGGAACATGACTGAGGTTTTATTCTGGAACCCTGTAGCCTGGGAACATAACTGAGGATTGATTCTGGAACCCTGTGGCCTGGGAACATGACATCGGTGGATTCTGGAACCCTGAGGCCTGGGAACATGACATCTGTTTAGATTGTGGAATACTGTGCCCCGGGAACCTGACTGAGCCTCGGTTCTGGAACCCTGTGGACTGGGAACATGACTGAGCTTTTATTCTGGAACCCTGTAGCCTGGGAACATAACTGAGGATTGATTCTGGAATCTTGTGGCCTGGGAAAATGACAACGGTGGATTCTGGAACCCTGTGGCCTGGGAACATGAGAACGGTTTGATTCTGGAACCCTGTGGCCTGGGAACATGCCTGAGGTTTGATGGTGGAAACCTGGGGCCTGGCAACATGACTGAGGTTTGATTCTGGAAGACTGTGGCTAGGGAACATGATATCGGGTTGATTCTGGAAACCTGTGTCCTGGGAACAAGACTGAGGTTTGATTCTGGAACCCTGTGCCTTGGGAACATGACTGAGGTTTGTTTCTGGAAACCTGTTCCCTGGGAACATGACTGAGGTTTGATTCTGGACACCTGTGTCCTGGGAACATGACTGAGGTTTGATTGCTGAAACCTGTGGCCTGCGAACATGACTCAGGTTTGATTCTGGAACCATGTGTCCTGGGAATATGACTGAGGTTTGATTCTGGAAACCTTTGGCCTGGGAAAATGACTGAGGTTTCATTGTGGAAACATGTGGCTTGGGATCATGACTGAGGTTTGATGGTGGAACACTATGGCCTGGCAAAATGACTGAGGCTTGATTCTGGAACCCTGTGGCCTGGCAACTTGACTGAGGTGTGATGGCAGAAACCTGTGGCCTGGCAACATGACTGAGTTTGATTGTGGCACCCTGTGCACGGGGAACATGACTGAGGCCTGATACTGGAACCCCGTGGCGTGGGAACTTGACATTGGTTTGATTCTGGAGCCCTGTTTACTGGGAACATGACTGAGGTTTGATGGTTGACACCTGTGGCCTGGCAACATGATTGAGGTTTGATAGTGGAACCCTCAGGCTTGGGAACATGAGTGAGGCTTGATGCTGGAACCCTGTGGCCTGGCAACATGAGTGAGGCTTGATGGTGGAACCCTGTGGCTTGGCAAGATGACTTAGGTTTGATTGTGGAACAGTCTTTCCTGGGAACATGACTGAGGCTTGATGGTGGAACCGTGGCCTAGCAAGAGGACAGAGGTTTGATTGTGGTACCCTCTGGCCTGGGAATATGACTGAGGTTTAATTGTGGATCCCTGTGGCCTGGGAACATGACTGGGAGTTTATTTCTGAAACCTGTGTCCAGGGATCATGACTGAGGTTTTATTCTGGAACCATGTGGCCTGGGAATATGACTGAGGTTTCATTCTGGAAACCATTGGCCTGGGAAGATGACTGATGTTAGAGTGTGGAATTCTGTGGCCTTGGAACATGACATCGGTGGATTCTGGAACCCTGTGGCCCGGGAACATGCCTGAGGTTTGATGGTGGAGACCTGTGGCCTGGCAACAGGACTGAGGTTTGATTCTGGAAGACTGTGGCTAGGGAACATGATATCGGGTTGATTCTGGCAACCTGTGTCCTGGGAACAAGACTGAGGTTTGATTCTGGAACCCTGTGCCTTGGGAACATGACTGAGGTTTGTTTCTGGAAGCCTGTTCCCTGGGAACATGACTGAGGCTTGATGGTGGAACCGTGGTCTGGCAACAGAACTGAGCTTTGATTGAGGAACCCTCTGGCCTGGGAATATGACTGAGGTTTAATTGTGGAACCCTGTGGCCTGGGAACATGACTGGGATTTTATTTCTGAAACCTGTGTCCAGGGAACATGACTGAGGTTTTATTCTGGAACCCTGTGTCCTGGGAACACAACTGAGGTTTGATTCTAGAACCATGTGGCCTGGGAATATGACTGGGGTTTGATTCTGGAAACCATTGGCCTGGGAAGATGACTGATGTTAGAGTGTGGAATCCTGTGGCCTGGGAACATGACATCGGTTTGGATTCCGGTACCCTGTTGCCTGGGAACATGGAATCGGTTTGATTCTGGAAACCTGTGGCCTGGGAATATGACTGAGGTTTGACGGTGGTACCCCATGGCCTGGCAACATGACTGAAGTTTGATTCTGGATCCCTGTGTCCTGGGAACGTGACTGAGGCGTGATTCTGGAACACTGTGGCCTGGGAACATGACATCTATTTAGATTGTGGAATACTGTGCCCGGGAAACTGACTGAGCCTTGGTTCTGGAACCCTGTGGACTGGGAACATGACTGAGGTTTTATTCTGGAACCCTGTAGCCTGGGAACATAACTGAGGATTGATTCTGGAACCCTGTGGCCTGGGAACATGACATCGGTGGATTCTGGAACCCTGAGGCCTGGGAACATGACATCTGTTTAGATTGTGGAATACTGTGCCCCGGGAACCTGACTGAGCCTCTGTTCTGGAACCCTGTGGACTGGGAACATGACTGAGGTTTTATTCTGGAACCCTGTAGCCTGGGAACATAACTGAGGATTGATTCTGGAATCTTGTGGCCTGGGAAAATGACAACGGTGGATTCTGGAACCCTGTGGCCTGGGAACATGAGAACGGTTTGATTCTGGAACCCTGTGGCCTGGGAACATGCCTGAGGTTTCATTGTGGAAACATGTGGCTTGGGATCATGACTGAGGTTTGATGGTGGAACACTATGGCCTGGCAAAATGACTAAGGCTTGATTCTGGAACCCTGTGGCCTGGCAACTTGACTGAGGTGTGATGGCAGAAACCTGTGGACTGGCAACATGACTGAGTTTGATTGTGGCACCCTGTGCACGGGGAACATGACTGAGGCCTGATACTGGAACCCCGTGGCGTGGGAACTTGACATTGGTTTGATTCTGGAGCCCGGTTTACTGGGAACATGACTGAGGTTTGATGGTTGAAACCTGTGGCCTGGCAACATGATTGAGGTTTGATAGTGGAACCCTCAGGCTTGGGAACATGAGTGAGGCTTGATGGTGGAACCCTGTGGCCTGGCAACATGAGTGAGGCTTGATGGTGGAACCCTGTGGCTTGGCAAGATGACTTAGGTTTGATTGTGGAACAGTCTTTCCTGGGAACATGACTGAGGCTTGATGGTGGAACCGTGGCCTAGCAAGAGGACAGAGGTTTGATTGTGGTACCCTCTGGCCTGGGAATATGACTGAGGTTTAATTGTGGAAACCTGTGGCCTGGGAACATGACTGGGAGTTTATTTCTGAAACCTGTCTCCAGGGAACATGACTGAGGTTTTCTTCTGGAACCATGTGGCCTGGGAATATGACTGAGGTTTGATTCTGGAAACCATTGGCCTGGGAAGATGACTGATGTTAGAGTGTGGAATCCTGTGGCCTGGGAACATGACATCGGTGGATTCTGGAACCCTGTGGCCTGGGACCATGCCTGAGGTTTGATAGTGGAGACCTGTGGCCTGGCAACAGGACTGAGGTTTGATTCTGGAAGACTGTGGCTAGGGAACATGATATCGGGTTGATTCTGGCAACCTGTGTCCTGGGAACAAGACTGAGGTTTGATTCTGGAACCCTGTGCCTTGGGAACATGACTGAGGTTTGTTTCTGGAAGCCTGTTCCCAGGGAACATGACTGAGGCTTGATGTTGGAACCGTGGTCTGACAACAGAACTGAGGTTTGATTGTGGAACCCTCTGGCCTGGGAATATGACTGAGGTTTAATTGTGGAACCCTGTGGCCTGGGAACATGACTGGGATTTTATTTCTGAAACCTATATCCACGGAACATGACTGAGGTTTTATTCTGGAACCCTGTGTCCTGGGAACACAACTGAGGTTTGATTCTGGAACCATGTGGCCTGGGAATATGACTGGGGTTTGATTCTGGAAACCATTGGCCTGGGAAGAAGACTGATGTTAGAGTGTGGAATCCTGTGGCCTGGGAACATGACATCGGTTTGGATTCCGGTACCGTGTTGCCTGGGAACATGAAATCGGTTTGATTCTGGAAACCTGTGGCCTGGGAATATGACTGAGGTTTGATGGTGGTCCCCTACGGCCTGGCAACATGACTGAAGTTTGATTCTGGATCCCTGTGGCCTGGGAACATGACTGAGGCGTGATTCTGGAACACTGTGGCCAGGGAACATGACATCTATTTAGATTGTGGAATACTGTGCCCCGGGAACCTGACTGAGCCTTGGTTCTGGAACCCTGTGGACTGGGAACATGACTGAGGTTTTATTCTGGAACCCTGTAGCCTGGGAACATAACTGAGGATTGATTCTGGAACCCTGTGGCCTGGGAACATGACATCGGTGGATTCTGGAACCCTGAGGCCTGGGAACATGACATCTGTTTAGATTGTGGAATACTGTGCCCCGGGAACCTGACTGAGCCTCAGTTCTGGAACCCTGTGGACTGGGAATATGACTGAGGTTTTATTCTGGAACCCTGTAGCCTGGGAACATAACTGAGGATTGATTCCGGAATCTTGTGTCCTGGGAAAATGACAACGGTGGATTCTGGAACCCTGTGGCCTGGGAACATGAGAACGGTTTGATTCTGGAACCCTGTGGCCTGTGAACATGCCTGAGGTTTGATGGTGGAAACCTGTGGCCTGGCAACATGACTGAGGTTTGATTCTGGAAGACTGTGGCTAGGGAACATGATATCGGGTTGATTCTGGCAACCTGTGTCCTGGGAACAAGACTGAGGTTTGATTCTGGAACCCTGTGCCTTGGGAACATGAGTGAGGTTTGTTTCTGGAAACCTGTTCCCTGGAAACATGACTGAGGTTTGATTCTGGACACCTGTGTCCTGGGAACATGACTGAGGTTTGATTGCTGAAACCTGTGGCCTGCGAACATGACTCAGGTTTGATTCTGGAACCATGTGTCCTGGGAATATGACTGAGGTTTGATTCTGGAAACCTTTGGCCTGGGAAAATGACTGAGGTTTCATTGTGGAAACATGTGGCTTGGGATCATGACTGAGGTTTGATGGTGGAACACTATGGCCTGGCAAAATGACTGAGGCTTGATTCTGGAACCCTGTGGCCTGGCAACTTGACTGAGGTGTGATGGCAGAAACCTGTGGACTGTCAGCATGACTGAGTTTGATTGTGGCACCCTGTGCACGGAGAACATGACTGAGGCCTGATATTGGAACCCCGTCGCGTGGGAACTTGACATTGGTTTGATTCTGGTGCCCTGTTTACTGGGAACATGACTGAGGTTTGATGGTTGACACCTGTGGCCTGGCAACATGATTGAGGTTTGATAGTGGAACCCTCAGGCTTGGGAACATGAGTGAGGCTTGATGGTGGAACCCTGTGGCCTGGCAACATGAGTGAGGCTTGATGGTGGAACCCTGTGGCTTGGCAAGATGACTTAGGTTTGATTGTGGAACAGTCTTTCCTGGGAACATGACTGAGGCTTGATGGTGGAACCGTGGCCTAGCAACAGGACAGAGGTTTGATTGTGGAACCCTCTGGCCTGGGAATATGACTGAGGTTTAATTGTGGAACCCTGTGGCCTGGGAACATGACTGGGAGTTTATTTCTGAAACCTGTGTCCAGGGAACATGACTGAAGTTTTATTTTGGAACCATGTGGCATGGGAATATGACTGAGGTTTGATTCTGGAAACCATTGGCCTGGTAAGATGACTGATGTTAGAGTGTGGAATCCTGTGGCCTGGGAACATGACATCGGTGGATTCTGGAACCCTGTGTCCCGGGACCATGCCTGAGGTTTGATGGTGGAGACCTGTGGCCTGGCAACAGGACTGAGGTTTGATTCTGGAAGACTGTGGCTAGGGAACATGATATCGGGTTGATTCTGGCAACCTGTGTCCTGGGAACAAGACTGAGGTTTGATTCTGGAACCCTGTGCCTTGGGAACATGACTGAGGTTTGTTTCTGGAAGCCTGTTCCCTGGGAACATGACTGAGGCTTGATGGTGGAACCGTGGTCTGGCAACAGAACTGAGGTTTGATTGTGGAACCCTCTGGCCTGGGACTATGACTGAGGTTTAATTGTGGAACCCTGTGGCCTGGGAACATGACTGGGATTTTATTTCTGAAACCTGTGTCCAGGGAACATGACTGAGGTTTTATTCTGGAACCCTGTGTCCTGGGAACACAACTGAGGTTTGATTCTGGAACCATGTGGCCTGGGAATATGACTGGGGTTTGATTCTGGAAACCATTGGCCTGGGAAGATGACTGATGTTAGAGTGTGGAATCCTGTGGCCTGGGAACATGACATCGGTTTGGATTCCGGTACCCTGTTGCCTGGGAACATGGAATCGGTTTGATTTTGGAAACCTGTGGCCTGGGAATATGACTGAGGTTTGACGGTGGTACCCCATGGCCTGGCAACATGACTAAAGTTTGATTCTGGATCCCTGTGTCCTGGGAACGTGACTGAGGCGTGATTCTGGAACACTGTGGCCTGGGAACATGACATCTATTTAGATTGTGGAATACTGTGCCCCGGGAACCTGACTAAGCCTTGGTTCTGGAACCCTGTGGACTGGGAACATGACTGAGGTTTTATTCTGGAACCCTGTAGCCTGGGAAAATAACTGAGGATTGATACTGGAACCCTGTGCCCTGGGAACATGACTGAGGTTTTATTCTGGAACCCTGTAGCCTGGGAACATAACTGAGGATTGATTCTGGAACCCTGTGGCCTGGGAACATGACATCGGTGGATTCTGGAACCCTGAGGCCTGGGAACATGACATCTGTTTAGATTGTGGAATACTGTGCCCCGGGAACCTGACTGAGCCTCGGTTCTGGAACCCTGTGGACTAGGAACATGACTGAGCTTTTATTCTGGAACCCTGTAGCCTGGGAACATAACTGAGGATTGATTCTGGAATCTTGTGGCCTGGGAAAATGACAACGGTGGATTCTGGAACCCTGTGGCCTGGGAACATGAGAACGGTTTGATTCTGGAACCCTGTGGCCTGGGAACATGCCTGAGGTTTGATGGTGGAAACCTGTGGCCTGGCAACATGACTGAGGTTTGATTCTGGAAGACTGTGGCTAGGGAACATGATATCGGGTTGATTCTGGAAACCTGTGTCCTGGGAACAAGACTGAGGTTTGATTCTGGAACCCTGTGCCTTGGGAACATGACTGAGGTTTGTTTCTGGAAACCTGTTCCCTGGGAACATGACTGAGGTTTGATTCTGGACACCTGTGTCCTGGGAACATGACTGAGGTTTGATTGCTGAAACCTGTGGCCTGCGAACATGACTCAGGTTTGATTCTGGAACCATGTGTCCTGGGAATATGACTGAGGTTTGATTCTGGAAACCTTTGGCCTGGGAAAATGACTGAGGTTTCATTGTGGAAACATGTGGCTTGGGATCATGACTGAGGTTTGATGGTGGAACACTATGGCCTGGCAAAATGACTGAGGCTTGATTCTGGAACCCTGTGGCCTGGCAACTTGACTGAGGTGTGATGGCAGAAACCTGTGGCCTGGCAACATGACTGAGTTTGATTGTGGCACCCTGTGCACGGGGAACATGACTGAGGCCTGATACTGGAACCCCGTGGCGTTGGAACTTGACATTGGTTTGATTCTGGAGCCCTGTTTACTGGGAACATGACTGAGGTTTGATGGTTGACACCTGTGGCCTGGCAACATGATTGAGGTTTGATAGTGGAACCCTCAGGCTTGGGAACATGAGTGAGGCTTGATGGTGGAACCCTGTGGCTTGGCAAGATGACTTAGGTTTGATTGTGGAACAGTCTTTCCTGGGAACATGACTGAAGCTTGATGGTGGAACCGTGGCCTAGCAAGAGGACAGAGGTTTGATTGTGGTACCCTCTGGCCTGGGAATATGACTGAGGTTTAATTGTGGAACCCTGTGGCCTGGGAACATGACTGGGAGTTTATTTCTGAAACCTGTGTCCAGGGAACATGACTGAGGTTTTATTCTGGAACCATGTGGCCTGGGAATATGACTGAGGTTTCATTCTGGAAACCATTGGCCTGGGAAGATGACTGATGTTAGAGTGTGGAATCCTGTGGCCTGGGAACATGACATCGGTAGATTCTGGAACCCTGTGGCCCGGGACCATGCCTGAGGTTTGATGGTGGAGACCTGTGGCCTGGCAACAGGACTGAGGTTTGATTCTGGAAGACTGTGCCTAGGGAACATGATATCGGGTTGATTCTGGCAACCTGTATCCTGGGAATAAGACTGAGGTTTGATTCTGGAACCCTGTGCCTTGGGAACATGACTGAGGTTTGTTTCTGGAAGCCTGTTCCCTGGGAACATGACTGAGGCTTGATGGTGGAACCGTGGTCTGGCAACAGAACTGAGGTTTGATTGTGGAACCCTCTGGCCTGGGACTATGACTGAGGTTTAATTGTGGAACCCTGTGGCCTGGGAACATGACTGGGATTTTATTTCTGAAACCTGTGTCCAGGGAACATGACTGAGGTTTTATTCTGGAACCCTGTGACCTGGGAACACAACTGAGGTTTGATTCTGGAACCATGTCGCCTGGGAATATGACTGGGGTTTGATTCTGGAAACCATTGGCCTGGGAAGATGACTGATGTTAGAGTGTGGAATCCTGTGGCCTGGGAACATGACATCGGTTTGGATTCCGGTACCGTGTTGCCTGGGAACATGAAATCGGTTTGATTCTGGAAACCTGTGGCCTGGGAATATGACTGAGGTTTGATGGTGGTCCCCTACGGCCTGGCAACATGACTGAAGTTTGATTCTGGATCCCTGTGGCCTGGGAACATGACTGAGGCGTGATTCTGGAACACTGTGGCCAGGGAACATGACATCTATTTAGATTGTGGAATACTGTGCCCCGGGAACCTGACTGAGCCTTGGTTCTGGAACCCTGTGGACTGGGAACATGACTGAGGTTTTATTCTGGAACCCTGTAGCCTGGGAACATAACTGAGGATTGATTCTGGAACCCTGTGGCCTGGGAACATGACATCGGTGGATTCTGGAACCCTGAGGCCTGGGAACATGACATCTTTTTAGATTGTGGAATACTGTGCCCCGGGAACCTGACTGAGCCTCAGTTCTGGAACCCTGTGGACTGGGAATATGACTGAGGTTTTATTCTGGAACCCTGTAGCCTGGGAACATAACTGAGGATTGATTCCGGAATCTTGTGGCCTGGGAAAATGACAACGGTGGATTCTGGAACCCTGTGGCCTGGGAACATGAGAACGGTTTGATTCTGGAACCCTGTGGCCTGTGAACATGCCTGAGGTTTGATGGTGGAAACCTGTGGCCTGGCAACATGACTGAGGTTTGATTCTGGAAGACTGTGGCTAGGGAACATGATATCGGGTTGATTCTGGCAACCTGTGTCCTGGGAACAAGACTGAGGTTTGATTCTGGAACCCTGTGCCTTGGGAACATGAGTGAGGTTTGTTTCTGGAAACCTGTTCCCTGGAAACATGACTGAGGTTTGATTCTGGACACCTGTGTCCTGGGAACATGACTGAGGTTTGATTGCTGAAACCTGTGGCCTGCGAACATGACTCAGGTTTGATTCTGGAACCATGTGTCCTGGGAATATGACTGAGGTTTGATTCTGGAAACCTTTGGCCTGGGAAAATGACTGAGGTTTCATTGTGGAAACATGTGGCTTGGGATCATGACTGGGAGTTTATTTCTGAAACCTGTGTCCAGGGAACATGACTGAAGTTTTATTTTGGAACCATGTGGCATGGGAATATGACTGAGGTTTGATTCTGGAAACCATTGGCCTGGTAAGATGACTGATGTTAGAGTGTGGAATCCTGTGGCCTGGGAACATGACATCGGTGGATTCTGGAACCCTGTGGCCCGGGACCATGCCTGAGGTTTGATGGTGGAGACCTGTGGCCTGGCAACAGGACTGAGGTTTGATTCTGGAAGACTGTGGCTAGGGAACATGATATCGGGTTGATTCTGGCAACCTGTGTCCTGGGAACAAGACTGAGGTTTGATTCTGGAACCCTGTGCCTTGGGAACATGACTGAGGTTTGTTTCTGGAAGCCTGTTCCCTGGGAACATGACTGAGGCTTGATGGTGGAACCGTGGTCTGGCAACAGAACTGAGGTTTGATTGTGGAACCCTCTGACCTGGGAATATGACTGAGGTTTAATTGTGGAACCCTGTGGCCTGGGAACATGACTGGGATTTTATTTCTGAAACCTGTGTCCAGGGAACATGACTGAGGTTTTATTCTGGAACCCTGTGTCCTGGGAACACAACTGAGGTTTGATTCTGGAACCATGTGGCCTGGGAATATGACTGGGGTTTGATTCTGGAAACCATTGGCCTGGGAAGATGACTGATGTTAGAGTGTGGAATCCTGTGGCCTGGGAACATGACATCGGTTTGGATTCCGGTACCCTGTTGCCTGGGAACATGGAATCGGTTTGATTCTGGAAACCTGTGGCCTGGGAATATGACTGAGGTTTGACGGTGGTACCCCATGGCCTGGCAACATGACTGAAGTTTGATTCTGGATCCCTGTGTCCTGGGAACGTGACTGAGGCGTGATTCTGGAACACTGTGGCCTGGGAACATGACATCTATTTAGATTGTGGAATACTGTGGCCCGGGAACCTGACTGAGCCTTGGTTCTGGAACCCTGTGGACTGGGAACATGACTGAGGTTTTATTCTGGAACCCTGTAGCCTGGGAACATAAATGAGGATTGATACTGGAACCCTGTGGCCTGGGAACATGACTGAGGTTTTATCCTGGAACCCTGTAGCCTGGGAACATAACTGAGGATTGATTCTGGAACCCTGTGGCCTGGGAACATGACATCGGTGGATTCTGGAACCCTGAGGCCTGGGAACATGACATCTGTTTAGATTGTGGAATACTGTGCCCCGGGAACCTGACTGAGCCTCGGTTCTAGAACCCTGTGGACTGGGAACATGACTGAGCTTTTATTCTGGAACCCTGTAGCCTGGGAACATAACTGAGGATTGATTCTGGAATCTTGTGGCCTGGGAAAATGACAACGGTGGATTCTGGAACCCTGTGGCCTAGGAACATGAGAACGGTTTGATTCTGGAACCCTGTGGCCTGGCAACATGACTGAGGTTTGATTCTGGAAGACTGTGGCTAGGGAACATGATATCGGGTTGATTCTGGAAACCTGTGTCCTGGGAACAAGACTGAGGTTTGATTCTGGAACCCTGTGCCTTGGGAACATGACTGAGGGTTTTTTCTGGAAACCTGTTCCCTGGGAACATGACTGAGGTTTGATTCTGGACACCTGTGTCCTGGGAACATGACTGAGGTTTGATTGCTGAAACCTGTGGCCTGCGAACATGACTCAGGTTTGATTCTGGAACCATGTGTCCTGGGAATATGACTGAGGTTTGATTCTGGAAACCTTTGGCCTGGGAAAATGACTGAGGTTTCATTGTGGAAACATGTGGCTTGGGATCATGACTGAGGTTTGATGGTGGAACACTATGGCCTGGCAAAATGACTGAGGCTTGATTCTGGAACCCTGTGGCCTGGCAACTTGACTGAGGTGTGATGGCAGAAACCTGTGGCCTGGCAACATGACTGAGTTTGATTGTGGCACCCTGTGCACGGGGAACATGACTGAGGCCTGATACTGGAACCCCGTGGCGTGGGAACTTGACATTGGTTTGATTCTGGAGCCCTGTTTACTGGGAACATGACTGAGGTTTGATGGTTGACACCTGTGGCCTGGCAACATGATTGAGGTTTGATAGTGGAACCCTCAGGCTTGGGAACATGAGTGAGGCTTGACGGTGGAACCCTGTGGCCTGGCAACATGAGTGAGGCTTGACGGTGGAACCCTGTGGCTTGGCAAGATGACTTAGGTTTGATTGTGGAACAGTCTTTCCTGGGAACATGACTGAAGCTTGATGGTGGAACCGTGGCCTAGCAAGAGGACAGAGGTTTGATTGTGGTACCCTCTGGCCTGGGAATATGACTGAGGTTTAATTGTGGAACCCTGTGGCCTGGGAACATGACTGGGAGTTTATTTCTGAAACCTGTGTCCAGGGAACATGACTGAGGTTTTATTCTGGAACCATGTGGCCTGGGAATATGACAGAGGTTTCATTCTGGAAACCATTGGCCTGGGAAGATGACTGATGTTAGAGTGTGGAATCCTGTGGCCTGGGAACATGACATCGGTAGATTCTGGAACCCTGTGGCCCGGGACCATGCCTGAGGTTTGATGGTGGAGACCTGTGGCCTGGCAACAGGACTGAGGTTTGATTCTGGAAGACTGTGCCTAGGGAACATGATATCGGGTTGATTCTGGCAACCTGTATCCTGGGAATAAGACTGAGGTTTGATTCTGGAACCCTGTGCCTTGGGAACATGACTGAGGTTTGTTTCTGGAAGCCTGTTCCCTGGGAACATGACTGAGGCTTGATGGTGGAACCGTGGTCTGGCAACAGAACTGAGGTTTGATTGTGGAACCCTCTGGCCTGGGACTATGACTGAGGTTTAATTGTGGAACCCTGTGGCCTGGGAACATGACTGGGATTTTATTTCTGAAACCTGTGTCCAGGGAACATGACTGAGGTTTTATTCTGGAACCCTGTGACCTGGGAACACAACTGAGGTTTGATTCTGGAACCATGTCGCCTGGGAATATGACTGGGGTTTGATTCTGGAAACCATTGGCCTGGGAAGATGACTGATGTTAGAGTGTGGAATCCTGTGGCCTGGGAACATGACATCGGTTTGGATTCCGGTACCGTGTTGCCTGGGAACATGAAATCGGTTTGATTCTGGAAACCTGTGGCCTGGGAATATGACTGAGGTTTGATGGTGGTCCCCTACGGCCTGGCAACATGACTGAAGTTTGATTCTGGATCCCTGTGGCCTGGGAACATGACTGAGGCGTGATTCTGGAACACTGTGGCCAGGGAACATGACATCTATTTAGATTGTGGAATACTGTGCCCCGGGAACCTGACTGAGCCTTGGTTCTGGAACCCTGTGGACTGGGAACATGACTGAGGTTTTATTCTGGAACCCTGTAGCCTGGGAACATAACTGAGGATTGATTCTGGAACCCTGTGGCCTGGGAACATGACATCGGTGGATTCTGGAACCCTGAGGCCTGGGAACATGACATCTGTTTAGATTGTGGAATACTGTGCCCCGGGAACCTGACTGAGCCTCAGTTCTGGAACCCTGTGGACTGGGAATATGACTGAGGTTTTATTCTGGAACCCTGTAGCCTGGGAACATAACTGAGGATTGATTCCGGAATCTTGTGGCCTGGGAAAATGACAACGGTGGATTCTGGAACCCTGTGGCCTGGGAACATGAGAACGGTTTGATTCTGGAACCCTGTGGCCTGTGAACATGCCTGAGGTTTGATGGTGGAAACCTGTGGCCTGGCAACATGACTGAGGTTTGATTCTGGAAGACTGTGGCTAGGGAACATGATATCGGGTTGATTCTGGCAACCTGTGTCCTGGGAACAAGACTGAGGTTTGATTCTGGAACCCTGTGCCTTGGGAACATGAGTGAGGTTTGTTTCTGGAAACCTGTTCCCTGGAAACATGACTGAGGTTTGATTCTGGACACCTGTGTCCTGGGAACATGACTGAGGTTTGATTGCTGAAACCTGTGGCCTGCGAACATGACTCAGGTTTGATTCTGGAACCATGTGTCCTCGGAATATGACTGAGGTTTGATTCTGGAAACCTTTGGCCTGGGAAAATGACTGAGGTTTCATTGTGGAAACATGTGGCTTGGGATCATGACTGAGGTTTGATGGTGGAACACTATGGCCTGGCAAAATGACTGAGGCTTGATTCTGGAACCCTGTGGCCTGGCAACTTGACTGAGGTGTGATGGCAGAAACCTGTGGCCTGGCAACATGACTGAGTTTGATTGTGGCACCCTGTGCACGGGGAACATGACTGAGGCCTGATACTGGAACCCCGTGGCGTGGGAACTTGACATTGGTTTGATTCTGGAGCCCTGTTTACTGGGAACATGACTGAGGTTTGATGGTTGACACCTGTGGCCTGGCAACATGATTGAGGTTTGATAGTGGAACCCTCAGGCTTGGGAACATGAGTGAGGCTTGACGGTGGAACCCTGTGGCCTGGCAACATGAGTGAGGCTTGATGGTGGAACCCTGTGGCTTGGCAAGATGACTTAGGTTTGATTGTGGAACAGTCTTTCCTGGGAACATGACTGAAGCTTGATGGTGGAACCGTGGCCTAGCAAGAGGACAGAGGTTTGATTGTGGTACCCTCTGGCCTGGGAATATGACTGAGGTTTAATTGTGGAACCCTGTGGCCTGGGAACATGACTGGGAGTTTATTTCTGAAACCTGTGTCCAGGGAACATGACTGAGGTTTTATTCTGGAACCATGTGGCCTGGGAATATGACTGAGGTTTCATTCTGGAAACCATTGTCCTGGGAAGATGACTGATGTTAGAGTGTGGAATCCTGTGGCCTGGGAACATGACATCGGTAGATTCTGGAACCCTGTGGCCCGGGACCATGCCTGAGGTTTGATGGTGGAGACCTGTGGCCTGGCAACAGGACTGAGGTTTGATTCTGGAAGACTGTGCCTAGGGAACATGATATCGGGTTGATTCTGGCAACCTGTATCCTGGGAATAAGACTGAGGTTTGATTCTGGAACCCTGTGCCTTGGGAACATGACTGAGGTTTGTTTCTGGAAGCCTGTTCCCTGGGAACATGACTGAGGCTTGATGGTGGAACCGTGGTCTGGCAACAGAACTGAGGTTTGATTGTGGAACCCTCTGGCCTGGGACTATGACTGAGGTTTAATTGTGGAACCCTGTGGCCTGGGAACATGACTGGGATTTTATTTCTGAAACCTGTGTCCAGGGAACATGACTGAGGTTTTATTCTGGAACCCTGTGACCTGGGAACACAACTGAGGTTTGATTCTGGAACCATGTCGCCTGGGAATATGACTGGGGTTTGATTCTGGAAACCATTGGCCTGGGAAGATGACTGATGTTAGAGTGTGGAATCCTGTGGCCTGGGAACATGACATCGGTTTGGATTCCGGTACCGTGTTGCCTGGGAACATGAAATCGGTTTGATTCTGGAAACCTGTGGCCTGGGAATATGACTGAGGTTTGATGGTGGTCCCCTACGGCCTGGCAACATGACTGAAGTTTGATTCTGGATCCCTGTGGCCTGGGAACATGACTGAGGCGTGATTCTGGAACACTGTGGCCAGGGAACATGACATCTATTTAGATTGTGGAATACTGTGCCCCGGGAACCTGACTGAGCCTTGGTTCTGGAACCCTGTGGACTGGGAACATGACTGAGGTTTTATTCTGGAACCCTGTAGCCTGGGAACATAACTGAGGATTGATTCTGGAACCCTGTGGCCTGGGAACATGACATCGGTGGATTCTGGAACCCTGAGGCCTGGGAACATGACATCTGTTTAGATTGTGGAATACTGTGCCCCGGGAACCTGACTGAGCCTCAGTTCTGGAACCCTGTGGACTGGGAATATGACTGAAGTTTTATTCTGGAACCCTGTAGCCTGGGAACATAACTGAGGATTGATTCCAGAATCTTGTGGCCTGGGAAAATGACAACGGTGGATTCTGGAACCCTGTGGCCTGGGAACATGAGAACGGTTTGATTCTGGAACCCTGTGGCCTGTGAACATGCCTGAGGTTTGATGGTGGAAACCTGTGGCCTGGCAACATGACTGAGGTTTGATTCTGGAAGACTGTGGCTAGGGAACATGATATCGGGTTGATTCTGGCAACCTGTGTCCTGGGAACAAGACTGAGGTTTGATTCTGGAACCCTGTGCCTTGGGAACATGAGTGAGGTTTGTTTCTGGAAACCTGTTCCCTGGAAACATGACTGAGGTTTGATTCTGGACACCTGTGTCCTGGGAACATGACTGAGGTTTGATTGCTGAAACCTGTGGCCTGCGAACATGACTCAGGTTTGATTCTGGAACCATGTGTCCTGGGAATATGACTGAGGTTTGATTCTGGAAACCTTTGGCCTGGGAAAATGACTGAGGTTTCATTGTGGAAACATGTGGCTTGGGATCATGACTGGGAGTTTATTTCTGAAACCTGTGTCCAGGGAACATGACTGAAGTTTAATTTTGGAACCATGTGGCATGGGAATATGACTGAGGTTTGATTCTGGAAACCATTGGCCTGGTAAGATGACTGATGTTAGAGTGTGGAATCCTGTGGCCTGGGAACATGACATCGGTGGATTCTGGAACCCTGTGGCCCGGGACCATGCCTGAGGTTTGATGGTGGAGACCTGTGGCCTGGCAACAGGACTGAGGTTTGATTCTGGAAGACTGTGGCTAGGGAACATGATATCGGGTTGATTCTGGCAACCTGTGTCCTGGGAACAAGACTGAGGTTTGATTCTGGAACCCTGTGCCTTGGGAACATGACTGAGGTTTGTTTCTGGAAGCCTGTTCCCTGGGAACATGACTGAGGCTTGATGGTGGAACCGTGGTCTGGCAACAGAACTGAGGTTTGATTGTGGAACCCTCTGACCTGGGAATATGACTGAGGTTTAATTGTGGAACCCTGTGGCCTGGGAACATGACTGGGATTTTATTTCTGAAACCTGTGTCCAGGGAACATGACTGAGGTTTTATTCTGGAACCCTGTGTCCTGGGAACACAACTGAGGTTTGATTCTGGAACCATGTGGCCTGGGAATATGACTGGGGTTTGATTCTGGAAACCATTGGCCTGGGAAGATGACTGATGTTAGAGTGTGGAATCCTGTGGCCTGGGAACATGACATCGGTTTGGATTCCGGTACCCTGTTGCCTGGGAACATGGAATCGGTTTGATTCTGGAAACCTGTGGCCTGGGAATATGACTGAGGTTTGACGGTGGTACCCCATGGCCTGGCAACATGACTGAAGTTTGATTCTGGATCCCTGTGTCCTGGGAACGTGACTGAGGCGTGATTCTGGAACACTGTGGCCTGGGAACATGACATCTATTTAGATTGTGGAATACTGTGGCCCGGGAACCTGACTGAGCCTTGGTTCTGGAACCCTGTGGACTGGGAACATGACTGAGGTTTTATTCTGGAACCCTGTAGCCTGGGAACATAACTGAGGATTGATACTGGAACCCTGTGGCCTGGGAACATGACTGAGGTTTTATTCTGGAACCCTGTAGCCTGGGAACATAACTGAGGATTGATTCTGGAACCCTGTGGCCTGGGAACATGACATCGGTGGATTCTGGAACCCTGAGGCCTGGGAACATGACATCTGTTTAGATTGTGGAATACTGTGCCCCGGGAACCTGACTGAGCCTCGGTTCTGGAACCCTGTGGACTGGGAACATGACTGAGGTTTTATTCTGGAACCCTGTAGCCTGGGAACATAACTGAGGATTGATTCTGGAATCTTGTGGCCTGGGAAAATGACAACGGTGGATTCTGGAACCCTGTGGCCTGGGAACATGAGAACGGTTTGATTCTGGAACCCTGTGGCCTGGGAACATGCCTGAGGTTTGATGGTGGAAACCTGTGGCCTGGCAACATGACTGAGGTTTGATTCTGGAAGACTGTGGCTAGGGAACATGATATCGGGTTGATTCTGGAAACCTGTGTCCTGGGAACAAGACTGAGGTTTGATTCTGGAACCCTGTGCCTTGGGAACATGACTGAGGTTTGTTTCTGGAAACCTGTTCCCTGGGAACATGACTGAGGTTTGATTCTGGACACCTGTGTCCTGGGAACATGACTGAGGTTTGATTGCTGAAACCTGTGGCCTGCGAACATGACTCAGGTTTGATTCTGGAACCATGTGTCCTGGGAATATGACTGAGGTTTGATTCTGGAAACCTTTGGCCTGGGAAAATGACTGAGGTTTCATTGTGGAAACATGTGGCTTGGGATCATGACTGAGGTTTGATGGTGGAACACTATGGCCTGGCAAAATGACTGAGGCTTGATTCTGGAACCCTGTGGCCTGGCAACTTGACTGAGGTGTGATGGCAGAAACCTGTGGCCTGGCAACATGACTGAGTTTGATTGTGGCACCCTGTGCACGGGGAACATGACTGAGGCCTGATACTGGAACCCCGTGGCGTGGGAACTTGACATTGGTTTGATTCTGGAGCCCTGTTTACTGGGAACATGACTGAGGTTTGATGGTTGACACCTGTGGCCTGGCAACATGATTGAGGTTTGATAGTGGAACCCTCAGGCTTGGGAACATGAGTGAGGCTTGATGGTGGAACCCTGTGGCTTGGCAAGATGACTTAGGTTTGATTGTGGAACAGTCTTTCCTGGGAACATGACTGAAGCTTGATGGTGGAACCGTGGCCTAGCAAGAGGACAGAGGTTTGATTGTGGTACCCTCTGGCCTGGGAATATGACTGAGGTTTAATTGTGGAACCCTGTGGCCTGGGAACATGACTGGGAGTTTATTTCTGAAACCTGTGTCCAGGGAACATGACTGAGGTTTTATTCTGGAACCATGTGGCCTGGGAATATGACTGAGGTTTCATTCTGGAAACCATTGGCCTGGGAAGATGACTGATGTTAGAGTGTGGAATCCTGTGGCCTGGGAACATGACATCGGTAGATTCTGGAACCCTGTGGCCCGGGACCATGCCTGAGGTTTGATGGTGGAGACCTGTGTCCTGGCAACAGGACTGAGGTTTGATTCTGGAAGACTGTGCCTAGGGAACATGATATCGGGTTGATTCTGGCAACCTGTATCCTGGGAATAAGACTGAGGTTTGATTCTGGAACCCTGTGCCTTGGGAACATGACTGAGGTTTGTTTCTGGAAGCCTGTTCCCTTGGAACATGACTGAGGCTTGATGGTGGAACCGTGGTCTGGCAACAGAACTGAGGTTTGATTGTGGAACCCTCTGGCCTGGGACTATGACTGAGGTTTAATTGTGGAACCCTGTGGCCTGGGAACATGACTGGGATTTTATTTCTGAAACCTGTGTCCAGGGAACATGACTGAGGTTTTATTCTGGAACCCTGTGTCCTGGGAACACAACTGAGGTTTGATTCTGGAACCATGTCGCCTGGGAATATGACTGGGGTTTGATTCTGGAAACCATTGGCCTGGGAAGATGACTGATGTTAGAGTGTGGAATCCTGTGGCCTGGGAACATGACATCGGTTTGGATTCCGGTACCGTGTTGCCTGGGAACATGAAATCGGTTTGATTCTGGAAACCTGTGGCCTGGGAATATGACTGAGGTTTGATGGTGGTCCCCTACGGCCTGGCAACATGACTGAAGTTTGATTCTGGATCCCTGTGGCCTGGGAACATGACTGAGGCGTGATTCTGGAACACTGTGGCCAGGGAACATGACATCTATTTAGATTGTGGAATACTGTGCCCCGGGAACCTGACTGAGCCTTGGTTCTGGAACCCTGTGGACTGGGAACATGACTGAGGTTTTATTCTGGAACCCTGTAGCCTGGGAACATAACTGAGGATTGATTCTGGAACCCTGTGGCCTGGGAACATGACATCGGTGGATTCTGGAACCCTGAGGCCTGGGAACATGACATCTGTTTAGATTGTGGAATACTGTGCCCCGGGAACCTGACTGAGCCTCAGTTCTGGAACCCTGTGGACTGGGAATATGACTGAGGTTTTATTCTGGAACCCTGTAGCCTGGGAACATAACTGAGGATTGATTCCGGAATCTTGTGGCCTGGGAAAATGACAACGGTGGATTCTGGAACCCTGTGGCCTGGGAACATGAGAACGGTTTGATTCTGGAACCCTGTGGCCTGTGAACATGCCTGAGGTTTGATGGTGGAAACCTGTGGCCTGGCAACATGACTGAGGTTTGATTCTGGAAGACTGTGGCTAGGGAACATGATATCGGGTTGATTCTGGCAACCTGTGTCCTGGGAACAAGACTGAGGTTTGATTCTGGAACCCTGTGCCTTGGGAACATGAGTGAGGTTTGTTTCTGGAAACCTGTTCCCTGGAAACATGACTGAGGTTTGATTCTGGACACCTGTGTCCTGGGAACATGACTGAGGTTTGATTGCTGAAACCTGTGGCCTGCGAACATGACTCAGGTTTGATTCTGGAACCATGTGTCCTGGGAATGTGACTGAGGTTTGATTCTGGAAACCTTTGGCCTGGGAAAATGACTGAGGTTTCATTGTGGAAACATGTGGCTTGGGATCATGACTGAGGTTTGATGGTGGAACACTATGGCCTGGCAAAATGACTGAGGCTTGATTCTGGAACCCTGTGGCCTGGCAACTTGACTGAGGTGTGATGGCAGAAACCTGTGGACTGGCAACATGACTGAGTTTGATTGTGGCACCCTGTGCACGGAGAACATGACTGAGGCCTGATATTGGAACCCCGTGGCGTGGGAACTTGACATTGGTTTGATTCTGGAGCCCTGTTTACTGGGAACATGACTGAGGTTTGATGGTTGACACCTGTGGCCTGGCAACATGATTGAGGTTTGATAGTGGAACCCTCAGGCTTGGGAACATGAGTGAGGCTTGATGGTGGAACCCTGTGGCCTGGCAACATGAGTGAGGCTTGATGGTGGAACCCTGTGGCTTGGCAAGATGAATTAGGTTTGATTGTGGAACAGTCTTTCCTGGGAACATGACTGAGGCTTGATGGTGGAACCGTGGCCTAGCAACAGGACAGAGGTTTGATTGTGGAACCCTCTGGCCTGGGAATATGACTGAGGTTTAATTGTGGAACCCTGTGGCCTGGGAACATGACTGGGAGTTTATTTCTGAAACCTGTGTCCAGGGAACATGACTGAAGTTTTATTTTGGAACCATGTGGCATGGGAATATGACTGAGGTTTGATTCTGGAAACCATTGGCCTGGTAAGATGACTGATGTTAGAGTGTGGAATCCTGTGGCCTGGGAACATGACATCGGTGGATTCTGGAACCCTGTGGCCCGGGACCATGCCTGAGGTTTGATGGTGGAGACCTGTGGCCTGGCAACAGGACTGAGGTTTGATTCTGGAAGACTGTGGCTAGGGAACATGATATCGGGTTGATTCTGGCAACCTGTGTCCTGGGAACAAGACTGAGGTTTGATTCTGGAACCCTGTGCCTTGGGAACATGACTGAGGTTTGTTTCTGGAAGCCTGTTCCCTGGGAACATGACTGAGGCTTGATGGTGGAACCGTGGTCTGGCAACAGAACTGAGGTTTGATTGTGGAACCCTCTGGCCTGGGAATATGACTGAGGTTTAATTGTGGAACCCTGTGGCCTGGGAACATGACTGGGATTTTATTTCTGAAACCTGTGTCCAGGGAACATGACTGAGGTTTTATTCTGGAACCCTGTGTCCTGGGAACACAACTGAGGTTTGATTCTGGAACCATGTGGCCTGGGAATATGACTGGGGTTTGATTCTGGAAACCATTGGCCTGGGAAGATGACTGATGTTAGAGTGTGGAATCCTGTGGCCTGGGAACATGACATCGGTTTGGATTCCGGTACCCTGTTGCCTGGGAACATGGAATCGGTTTGATTCTGGAAACCTGTGGCCTGGGAATATGACTGAGGTTTGACGGTGGTACCCCATGGCCTGGCAACATGACTGAAGTTTGATTCTGGATCCCTGTGTCCTGGGAACGTGACTGAGGCGTGATTCTGGAACACTGTGGCCTGGGAACATGACATCTATTTAGATTGTGGAATACTGTGGCCCGGGAACCTGACTGAGCCTTGGTTCTGGAACCCTGTGGACTGGGAACATGACTGAGGTTTTATTCTGGAACCCTGTAGCCTGGGAACATAAATGAGGATTGATACTGGAACCCTGTGGCCTGGGAACATGACTGAGGTTTTATTCTGGAACCCTGTAGCCTGGGAACATAACTGAGGATTGATTCTGGAACCCTGTGGCCTGGGAACATGACATCGGTGGATTCTGGAACCCTGAGGCCTGGGAACATGACATCTGTTTAGATTGTGGAATACTGTGCCCCGGGAACCTGACTGAGCCTCAGTTCTGGAACCCTGTGGACTGGGAATATGACTGAGGTTTTATTCTGGAACCCTGTAGCCTGGGAACATAACTGAGGATTGATTCCGGAATCTTGTGGCCTGGGAAAATGACAACGGTGGATTCTGGAACCCTGTGGCCTGGGAACATGAGAACGGTTTGATTCTGGAACCCTGTGGCCTGGGAACATGCCTGAGGTTTGATGGTGGAAACCTGTGGCCTGGCAACATGACTGAGGTTTGATTCTGGAAGACTGTGGCTAGGGAACATGATATCGGGTTGATTCTGGCAACCTGTGTCCTGGGAACAAGACTGAGGTTTGATTCTGGAACCCTGTGCCTTGGGAACATGAGTGAGGTTTGTTTCTGGAAACCTGTTCCCTGGAAACATGACTGAGGTTTGATTCTGGACACCTGTGTCCTGGGAACATGACTGAGGTTTGATTGCTGAAACCTGTGGCCTGCGAACATGACTCAGGTTTGATTCTGGAACCATGTGTCCTGGGAATATGACTGAGGTTTGATTCTGGAAACCTTTGGCCTGGGAAAATGACTGAGGTTTCATTGTGGAAACATGTGGCTTGGGATCATGACTGAGGTTTGATGGTGGAACACTATGGCCTGGCAAAATGACTGAGGCTTGATTCTGGAACCCTGTGGCCTGGCAACTTGACTGAGGTGTGATGGCAGAAACCTGTGGACTGGCAACATGACTGAGTTTGATTGTGGCACCCTGTGCACGGAGAACATGACTGAGGCCTGATATTGGAACCCCGTGGCGTGGGAACTTGACATTGGTTTGATTCTGGAGCCCTGTTTACTGGGAACATGACTGAGGTTTGATGGTTGACACCTGTGGCCTGGCAACATGATTGAGGTTTGATAGTGGAACCCTCAGGCTTGGGAACATGAGTGAGGCTTGATGGTGGAACCCTGTGGCTTGGCAAGATGACTTAGGTTTGATTGTGGAACAGTCTTTCCTGGGAACATGACTGAAGCTTGATGGTGGAACCGTGGCCTAGCAAGAGGACAGAGGTTTGATTGTGGTACCCTCTGGCCTGGGAATATGACTGAGGTTTAATTGTGGAACCCTGTGGCCTGGGAACATGACTGGGAGTTTATTTCTGAAACCTGTGTCCAGGGAACATGACTGAGGTTTTATTCTGGAACCATGTGCCCTGGGAATATGACTGAGGTTTCATTCTGGAAACCATTGGCCTGGGAAGATGACTGATGTTAGAGTGTGGAATCCTGTGGCCTGGGAACATGACATCGGTAGATTCTGGAACCCTGTGGCCCGGGACCATGCCTGAGGTTTGATGGTGGAGACCTGTGGCCTGGCAACAGGACTGAGGTTTGATTCTGGAAGACTGTGCCTAGGGAACATGATATCGGGTTGATTCTGGCATCCTGTGTCCTGGGAATAAGACTGAGGTTTGATTCTGGAACCCTGTGCCTTGGGAACATGACTGAGGTTTGTTTCTGGAAGCCTGTTCCCTGGGAACATGACTGAGGCTTGATGGTGGAACCGTGGTCTGGCAACAGAACTGAGGTTTGATTGTGGAACCCTCTGGCCTGGGACTATGACTGAGGTTTAATTGTGGAACCCTGTGGCCTGGGAACATGACTGGGATTTTATTTCTGAAACCTGTGTCCAGGGAACATGACTGAGGTTTTATTCTGGAAACCTGTGTCCTGGGAACACAACTGAGGTTTGATTCTGGAACCATGTGGCCTGGGAATATGACTGGGGTTTGATTCTGGAAACCATTGGCCTGGGAAGATGACTGATGTTAGAGTGTGGAATCCTGTGGCCTGGGAACATGACATCGGTTTGGATTCCGGTACCCTGTTGCCTGGGAACATGGAATCGGTTTGATTCTGGAAACCTGTGGCCTGGGAATATGACTGAGGTTTGACGGTGGTACCCCATGGCCTGGCAACATGACTGAAGTTTGATTCTGGATCCCTGTGTCCTGGGAACGTGACTGAGGCGTGATTCTGGAACACTGTGGCCTGGGAACATGACATCTATTTAGATTGTGGAATACTGTGGCCCGGGAAACTGACTGAGCCTTGGTTCTGGAACCCTGTGGACTGGGAACATGACTGAGGTTTTATTCTGGAACCCTGTAGCCTGGGAACATAACTGAGGATTGATACTGGAACCCTGTGGCCTGGGAACATGACTGAGGTTTTATTCTGGAACCCTGTAGCCTGGGAACATAACTGAGGATTGATTCTGGAACCCTGTGGCCTGGGAACATGACATCGGTGGATTCTGGAACCCTGAGGCCTGGGAACATGACATCTGTTTAGATTGTGGAATACTGTGCCCCGGGAACCTGACTGAGCCTCGGTTCTGGAGCCCTGTGGACTGGGAACATGACTGAGCTTTTATTCTGGAACCCTGTAGCCTGGGAACATAACTGAGGATTGATTCTGGAATCTTGTGGCCTGGGAAAATGACAACGGTGGATTCTGGAACCCTGTGGCCTGGGAACATGAGAACGGTTTGATTCTGGAACCCTGTGGCCTGGGAACATGCCTGAGGTTTGATGGTGGAAACCTGTGGCCTGGCAACATGACTGAGGTTTGATTCTGGAAGACTGTGGCTAGGGAACATGATATCGGGTTGATTCTGGAAACCTGTGTCCTGGGAACAAGACTGAGGTTTAATTCTGGAACCCTGTGCCTTGGGAACATGACTGAGGTTTGTTTCTGGAAACCTGTTCCCGGGGAACATGACTGAGGTTTGATTCTGGACACCTGTGTCCTGGGAACATGACTGAGGTTTGATTGCTGAAACCTGTGGCCTGCGAACATGACTCAGGTTTGATTCTGGAACCATGTGTCCTGGGAATATGACTGAGGTTTGATTCTGGAAACCTTTGGCCTGGGAAAATGACTGAGGTTTCATTGTGGAAACATGTGGCTTGGGATCATGACTGAGGTTTGATGGTGGAACACTATGGCCTGGCAAAATGACTGAGGCTTGATTCTGGAACCCTGTGGCCTGGCAACTTGACTGAGGTGTGACGGCAGAAACCTGTGGCCTGGCAACATGACTGAGTTTGATTGTGGCACCCTGTGCACGGGGAACATGACTGAGGCCTGATACTGGAACCCCGTGGCGTGGGAACTTGACATTGGTTTGATTCTGGAGCCCTGTTTACTGGGAACATGACTGAGGTTTGATGGTTGACACCTGTGGCCTGGCAACATGATTGAGGTTTGATAGTGGAACCCTCAGGCTTGGGAACATGAGTGAGGCTTGATGGTGGAACCCTGTGGCTTGGCAAGATGACTTAGGTTTGATTGTGGAACAGTCTTTCCTGGGAACATGACTGAAGCTTGATGGTGGAACCGTGGCCTAGCAAGAGGACAGAGGTTTGATTGTGGTACCCTCTGGCCTGGGAATATGACTGAGGTTTAATTGTGGAACCCTGTGGCCTGGGAACATGACTGGGAGTTTATTTCTGAAACCTGTGTCCAGGGAACATGACTGAGGTTTTATTCTGGAACCATGTGGCCTGGGAATATGACTGAGGTTTCATTCTGGAAACCATTGGCCTGGGAAGATGACTGATGTTAGAGTGTGGAATCCTGTGGCCTGGGAACATGACATCGGTAGATTCTGGAACCCTGTGGCCCGGGACCATGCCTGAGGTTTGATGGTGGAGACCTGTGGCCTGGCAACAGGACTGAGGTTTGATTCTGGAAGACTGTGCCTAGGGAACATGATATCGGGTTGATTCTGGCAACCTGTATCCTGGGAATAAGACTGAGGTTTGATTCTGGAACCCTGTGCCTTGGGAACATGACTGAGGTTTGTTTCTGGAAGCCTGTTCCCTGGGAACATGACTGAGGCTTGATGGTGGAACCGTGGTCTGGCAACAGAACTGAGGTTTGATTGTGGAACCCTCTGGCCTGGGACTATGACTGAGGTTTAATTGTGGAACCCTGTGGCCTGGGAACATGACTGGGATTTTATTTCTGAAACCTGTGTCCAGGGAACATGACTGAGGTTTTATTCTGGAACCCTGTGACCTGGGAACACAACTGAGGTTTGATTCTGGAACCATGTCGCCTGGGAATATGACTGGGGTTTGATTCTGGAAACCATTGGCCTGGGAAGATGACTGATGTTAGAGTGTGGAATCCTGTGGCCTGGGAACATGACATCGGTTTGGATTCCGGTACCGTGTTGCCTGGGAACATGAAATCGGTTTGATTCTGGAAACCTGTGGCCTGGGAATATGACTGAGGTTTGATGGTGGTCCCCTACGGCCTGGCAACATGACTGAAGTTTGATTCTGGATCCCTGTGGCCTGGGAACATGACTGAGGCGTGATTCTGGAACACTGTGGCCAGGGAACATGACATCTATTTAGATTGTGGAATACTGTGCCCCGGGAACCTGACTGAGCCTTGGTTCTGGAACCCTGTGGACTGGGAACATGACTGAGGTTTTATTCTGGAACCCTGTAGCCTGGGAACATAAATGAGGATTGATACTGGAACCCTGTGGCCTGGGAACATGACTGAGGTTTTATTCTGGAACCCTGTAGCCTGGGAACATAACTGAGGATTGATTCTGGAACCCTGTGGCCTGGGAACATGACATCGGTGGATTCTGGAACCCTGAGGCCTGGGAACATGACATCTGTTTAGATTGTGGAATACTGTGCCCCGGGAACCTGACTGAGCCTCGGTTCTGGAACCCTGTGGACTGGGAACATGCCTGAGGTTTGATGGTGGAAACCTGTGGCCTGGCAACATGACTGAGGTTTGATTCTGGAAGACTGTGGCTAGGGAACATGATATCGGGTTGATTCTGGAAACCTGTGTCCTGGGAACAAGACTGAGGTTTGATTCTGGAACCCTGTGCCTTGGGAACATGACTGAGGTTTGTTTCTGGAAACCTGTTCCCTGGGAACATGACTGAGGTTTGATTCTGGACACCTGTGTCCTGGGAACATGACTGAGGTTTGATTGCTGAAACCTGTGGCCTGCGAACATGACTCAGGTTTGATTCTGGAACCATGTGTCCTGGGAATATGACTGAGGTTTGATTCTGGAAACCTTTGGCCTGGGAAAATGACTGAGGTTTCATTGTGGAAACATGTGGCTTGGGATCATGACTGATGTTTGATGGTGGAACACTATGGCCTGGCAAAATGACTGAGGCTTGATTCTGGAACCCTGTGGCCTGGCAACTTGACTGAGGTGTGATGGCAGAAACCTGTGGCCTGGCAACATGACTGAGTTTGATTGTGGCACCCTGTGCACGGGGAACATGACTGAGGCCTGATACTGGAACCCCGTGGCGTGGGAACTTGACATTGGTTTGATTCTGGAGCCCTGTTTACTGGGAACATGACTGAGGTTTGATGGTTGACACCTGTGGCCTGGCAACATGATTGAGGTTTGATAGTGGAACCCTCAGGCTTGGGAACATGAGTGAGGCTTGATGGTGGAACCCTGTGGCTTGGCAAGATGACTTAGGTTTGATTGTGGAACAGTCTTTCCTGGGAACATGACTGAAGCTTGATGGTGGAACCGTGGCCTAGCAAGAGGACAGAGGTTTGATTGTGGTACCCTCTGGCCTGGGAATATGACTGAGGTTTAATTGTGGAACCCTGTGGCCTGGGAACATGACTGGGAGTTTATTTCTGAAACCTGTGTCCAGGGAACATGACTGAGGTTTTATTCTGGAACCATGTGGCCTGGGAATATGACTGAGGTTTCATTCTGGAAACCATTGGCCTGGGAAGATGACTGATGTTAGAGTGTGGAATCCTGTGGCCTGGGAACATGACATCGGTAGATTCTGTAACCCTGTGGCCCGGGACCATGCCTGAGGTTTGATGGTGGAGACCTGTGGCCTGGCAACAGGACTGAGGTTTGATTCTGGAAGACTGTGCCTAGGGAACATGATATCGGGTTGATTCTGGCAACCTGTGTCCTGGGAATAAGACTGAGGTTTGATTCTGGAACCCTGTGCCTTGGGAACATGACTGAGGTTTGTTTCTGGAAGCCTGTTCCCTGGGAACATGACTGAGGCTTGATGGTGGAACCGTGGTCTGGCAACAGAACTGAGGTTTGATTGTGGAACCCTCTGGCCTGGGACTATGACTGAGGTTTAATTGTGGAACCCTGTGGCCTGGGAACATGACTGGGATTTTATTTCTGAAACCTGTGTCCAGGGAACATGACTGAGGTTTTATTCTGGAACCCTGTGTCCTGGGAACACAACTGAGGTTTGATTCTGGAACCATGTGGCCTGGGAATATGACTGGGGTTTGATTCTGGAAACCATTGGCCTGGGAAGATGACTGATGTTAGAGTGTGGAATCCTGTGGCCTGGGAACATGACATCGGTTTGGATTCCGGTACCCTGTTGCCTGGGAACATGGAATCGGTTTGATTCTGGAAACCTGTGGCTTGGGAATATGACTGAGGTTTGACGGTGGTACCCCATGGCCTGGCAACATGACTGAAGTTTGATTCTGGATCCCTGTGTCCTGGGAACGTGACTGAGGCGTGATTCTGGAACACTGTGGCCTGGGAACATGACATCTATTTAGATTGTGGAATACTGTGGCCCGGGAACCTGACTGAGCCTTGGTTCTGGAACCCTGTGGACTGGGAACATGACTGAGGTTTTATTCTGGAACCCTGTAGCCTGGGAACATAACTGAGGATTTATACTGGAACCCTGTGGCCTGGGAACATGACTGAGGTTTTATTCTGGAACCCTGTAGCCTGGGAACATAACTGAGGATTGATTCTGGAACCCTGTGGCCTGGGAACATGACATCGGTGGATTCTGGAACCCTGAGGCCTGGGAACATGATATCTGTTTAGATTGTGGAATACTGTGCCCCGGGAACCTGACTGAGCCTCGGTTCTGGAACCCTGTGGACTGGGAACATGACTGAGCTTTTATTCTGGAACCCTGTAGCCTGGGAACATAACTGAGGATTGATTCTGGAATCTTGTGGCCTGGGAAAATGACAACGGTGGATTCTGGAACCCTGTGGCCTGGGAACATGAGAACGGTTTGATTCTGGAACCCTGTGGCCTGGGAACATGCCTGAGGTTTGATGGTGGAAACCTGTGGCCTGGCAACATGACTGAGGTTTGATTCTGGAAGACTGTGGCTAGGGAACATGATATCGGGTTGATTCTGGAAACCTGTGTCCTGGGAACAAGACTGAGGTTTGATTCTGGAACCCTGTGCCTTGGGAACATGACTGAGGTTTTTTTCTGGAAACCTGTTCCCTGGGAACATGACTGAGGTTTGATTCTGGACACCTGTGTCCTGGGAACATGACTGAGGTTTGATTGCTGAAACCTGTGGCCTGCGAACATGACTCAGGTTTGATTCTGGAACCATGTGTCCTGGGAATATGACTGAGGTTTGATTCTGGAAACCTTTGGCCTGGGAAAATGACTGAGGTTTCATTGTGGAAACATGTGGCTTGGGATCATGACTGAGGTTTGATGGTGGAACACTATGGCCTGGCAAAATGACTGAGGCTTGATTCTGGAACCCTGTGGCCTGGCAACTTGACTGAGGTGTGATGGCAGAAACCTGTGGCCTGGCAACATGACTGAGTTTGATTGTGGCACCCTGTGCACGGGGAACATGACTGAGGCCTGATACTGGAACCCCGTGGCGTGGGAACTTGACATTGGTTTGATTCTGGAGCCCTGTTTACTGGGAACATGACTGAGGTTTGATGGTTGACACCTGTGGCCTGGCAACATGATTGAGGTTTGATAGTGGAACCCTCAGGCTTGGGAACATGAGTGAGGCTTGATGGTGGAACCCTGTGGCCTGGCAACATGAGTGAGGCTTGATGGTGGAACCCTGTGGCTTGGCAAGATGACTTAGGTTTGATTGTGGAACAGTCTTTCCTGGGAACATGACTGAGGCTTGATGGTGGAACCGTGGCCTAGCAACAGGACAGAGGTTTGATTGTGGAACCCTCTGGCCTGGGAATATGACTGAGGTTTAATTGTGGAACCCTGTGGCCTGGGAACATGACTGGGAGTTTATTTCTGAAACCTGTGTCCAGGGAACATGACTGAAGTTTTATTTTGGAACCATGTGGCATGGGAATATGACTGAGGTTTGATTCTGGAAACCATTGGCCTGGTAAGATGACTGATGTTAGAGTGTGGAATCCTGTGGCCTGGGAACATGACATCGGTGGATTCTGGAACCCTGTGGCCCGGGACCATGCCTGAGGTTTGATGGTGGAGACCTGTGGCCTGGCAACAGGACTGAGGTTTGATTCTGGAAGACTGTGCCTAGGGAACATGATATCGGGTTGATTCTGGCAACCTGTATCCTGGGAATAAGACTGAGGTTTGATTCTGGAACCCTGTGCCTTGGGAACATGACTGAGGTTTGTTTCTGGAAGCCTGTTCCCTGGGAACATGACTGAGGCTTGATGGTGGAACCGTGGTCTGGCAACAGAACTGAGGTTTGATTGTGGAACCCTCTGGCCTGGGACTATGACTGAGGTTTAATTGTGGAACCCTGTGGCCTGGGAACATGACTGGGATTTTATTTCTGAAACCTGTGTCCAGGGAACATGACTGAGGTTTTATTCTGGAACCCTGTGACCTGGGAACACAACTGAGGTTTGATTCTGGAACCATGTCGCCTGGGAATATGACTGGTGTTTGATTCTGGAAACCATTGGCCTGGGAAGATGACTGATGTTAGAGTGTGGAATCCTGTGGCCTGGGAACATGACATCGGTTTGGATTCCGGTACCGTGTTGCCTGGGAACATGAAATCGGTTTGATTCTGGAAACCTGTGGCCTGGGAATATGACTGAGGTTTGATGGTGGTCCCCTACGGCCTGGGAACATGACTGAAGTTTGATTCTGGATCCCTGTGGCCTGGGAACATGACTGAGGCGTGATTCTGGAACACTGTGGCCAGGGAACATGACATCTATTTAGATTGTGGAATACTGTGCCCCGGGAACCTGACTGAGCCTTGGTTCTGGAACCCTGTGGACTGGGAACATGACTGAGGTTTTATTCTGGAACCCTGTAGCCTGGGAACATAACTGAGGATTGATTCTGGAACCCTGTGGCCTGGGAACATGACATCGGTGGATTCTGGAACCCTGAGGCCTGGGAACATGACATCTGTTTAGATTGTGGAATACTGTGCCCCGGGAACCTGACTGAGCCTCAGTTCTGGAACCCTGTGGACTGGGAATATGACTGAGGTTTTATTCTGGAACCCTGTAGCCTGGGAACATAACTGAGGATTGATTCCGGAATCTTGTGGCCTGGGAAAATGACAACGGTGGATTCTGGAACCCTGTGGCCTGGGAACATGAGAACGGTTTGATTCTGGAACCCTGTGGCCTGGGAACATGCCTGAGGTTTGATGGTGGAAACCTGTGGCCTGGCAACATGACTGAGGTTTGATTCTGGAAGACTGTGGCTAGGGAACATGATATCGGGTTGATTCTGGCAACCTGTGTCCTGGGAACAAGACTGAGGTTTGATTCTGGAACCCTGTGCCTTGGGAACATGAGTGAGGTTTGTTTCTGGAAACCTGTTCCCTGGAAACATGACTGAGGTTTGATTCTGGACACCTGTGTCCTGGGAACATGACTGAGGTTTGATTGCTGAAACCTGTGGCCTGCGAACATGACTCAGGTTTGATTCTGGAACCATGTGTCCTGGGAATATGACTGAGGTTTGATTCTGGAAACCTTTGGCCTGGGAAAATGACTGAGGTTTCATTGTGGAAACATGTGGCTTGGGATCATGACTGAGGTTTGATGGTGGAACACTATGGCCTGGCAAAATGACTGAGGCTTGATTCTGGAACCCTGTGGCCTGGCAACTTGACTGAGGTGTGATGGCAGAAACCTGTGGACTGGCAACATGACTGAGTTTGATTGTGGCACCCTGTGCACGGAGAACATGACTGAGGCCTGATATTGGAACCCCGTGGCGTGGGAACTTGACATTGGTTTGATTCTGGAGCCCTGTTTACTGGGAACATGACTGAGGTTTGATGGTTGACACCTGTGGCCTGGCAACATGATTGAGGTTTGATAGTGGAACCCTCAGGCTTGGGAACATGAGTGAGGCTTGATGGTGGAACCCTGTGGCCTGGCAACATGAGTGAGGCTTGATGGTGGAACCCTGTGGCTTGGCAAGATGACTTAGGTTTGATTGTGGAACAGTCTTTCCTGGGAACATGACTGAAGCTTGATGGTGGAACCGTGGCCTAGCAAGAGGACAGAGGTTTGATTGTGGTACCCTCTGGCCTGGGAATATGACTGAGGTTTAATTGTGGAACCCTGTGGCCTGGGAACATGACTGGGAGTTTATTTCTGAAACCTGTGTCCAGGGAACATGACTGAGGTTTTATTCTGGAACCATGTGCCCTGGGAATATGACTGAGGTTTCATTCTGGAAACCATTGGCCTGGGAAGATGACTGATGTTAGAGTGTGGAATCCTGTGGCCTGGGAACATGACATCGGTAGATTCTGGAACCCTGTGGCCCGGGACCATGCCTGAGGTTTGATGGTGGAGACCTGTGGCCTGGCAACAGGACTGAGGTTTGATTCTGGAAGACTGTGCCTAGGGAACATGATATCGGGTTGATTCTGGCAACCTGTGTCCTGGGAATAAGACTGAGGTTTGATTCTGGAACCCTGTGTCTTGGGAACATGACTGAGGTTTGTTTCTGGAAGCCTGTTCCCTGGGAACATGACTGAGGCTTGATGGTGGAACCGTGGTCTGGCAACAGAACTGAGGTTTGATTGTGGAACCCTCTGGCCTGGGACTATGACTGAGGTTTAATTGTGGAACCCTGTGGCCTGGGAACATGACTGGGATTTTATTTCTGAAACCTGTGTCCAGGGAACATGACTGAGGTTTTATTCTGGAACCCTGTGTCCTGGGAACACAACTGAGGTTTGATTCTGGAACCATGTGGCCTGGGAATATGACTGGGGTTTGATTCTGGAAACCATTGGCCTGGGAAGATGACTGATGTTAGAGTGTGGAATCCTGTGGCCTGGGAACATGACATCGGTTTGGATTCCGGTACCCTGTTGCCTGGGAACATGGAATCGGTTTGATTCTGGAAACCTGTGGCCTGGGAATATGACTGAGGTTTGACGGTGGTACCCCATGGCCTGGCAACATGACTGAAGTTTGATTCTGGATCCCTGTGTCCTGGGAACGTGACTGAGGCGTGATTCTGGAACACTGTGGCCTGGGAACATGACATCTATTTAGATTGTGGAATACTGTGGCCCGGGAACCTGACTGAGCCTTGGTTCTGGAACCCTGTGGACTGGGAACATGACTGAGGTTTTATTCTGGAACACTGTAGCCTGGGAACATAACTGAGGATTGATACTGGAACCCTGTGGCCTGGGAACATGACTGAGGTTTTATTCTGGAACCCTGTAGCCTGGGAACATAACTGAGGATTGATTCTGGAACCCTGTGGCCTGGGAACATGACATCGGTGGATTCTGGAACCCTGAGGCCTGGGAACATGACATCTGTTTAGATTGTGGAATACTGTGCCCCGGGAACCTGACTGAGCCTCGGTTCTGGAACCCTGTGGACTGGGAACATGACTGAGCTTTTATTCTGGAACCCTGTAGCCTGGGAACATAACTGAGGATTGATTCTGGAATCTTGTGGCCTGGGAAAATGACAAAGGTGCATTCTGGAACCCTGTGGCCTGGGAACATGAGAACGGTTTGATTCTGGAACCCTGTGGCCTGGGAACATGCCTGAGGTTTGATGGTGGAAACCTGTGGCCTGGCAACATGACTGAGGTTTGATTCTGGAAGACTGTGGCTAGGGAACATGATATCGGGTTGATTCTGGAAACCTGTGTCCTGGGAACAAGACTGAGGTTTGATTCTGGAACCCTGTGCCTTGGGAACATGACTGAGGTTTGTTTCTGGAAGCCTGTTCCCTGGGAACATGACTGAGGTTTGATTCTGGACACCAGTGTCCTGGGAACATGACTGAGGTTTGATTGCTGAAACGTGTGGCCTGCGAACATGACTCAGGTTTGATTCTGGAACCATGTGTCCTGGGAATATGACTGAGGTTTGATTCTGGAAACCTTTGGCCTGGGAAAATGACTGAGGTTTCATTGTGGAAACATGTGGCTTGGGATCATGACTGAGGTTTGATGGTGGAACACTATGGCCTGGCAAAATGACTGAGGCTTGATTCTGGAACCCTGTGGCCTGGCAACTTGACTGAGGTGTGATGGCAGAAACCTGTGGCCTGGCAACATGACTGAGTTTGATTGTGGCACCCTGTGCACGGGGAACATGACTGAGGCCTGATACTGGAACCCCGTGGCGTGGGAACTTGACATTGGTTTGATTCTGGAGCCCTGTTTACTGGGAACATGACTGAGGTTTGATGGTTGACACCTGTGGCCTGGCAACATGATTGAGGTTTGATAGTGGAACCCTCAGGCTTGGGAACATGAGTGAGGCTTGACGGTGGAACCCTGTGGCCTGGCAACATGAGTGAGGCTTGATGGTGGAACCCTGTGGCTTGGCAAGATGACTTAGGTTTGATTGTGGAACAGTCTTTCCTGGGAACATGACTGAGGCTTGATGGTGGAACCGTGGCCTAGCAACAGGACAGAGGTTTGATTGTGGAACCCTCTGGCCTGGGAATATGACTGAGGTTTAATTGTGGAACCCTGTGGCCTGGGAACATGACTGGGAGTTTATTTCTGAAACCTGTGTCCAGGGAACATGACTGAGGTTTTATTCTGGAACCATGTGGCCTGGGAATATGACTGAGGTTTGATTCTGGAAACCATTGGCCTGGGAAGATGACTGATGTTAGAGTGTGGAATCCTGTGGCCTGGGAACATGACATCGGTGGATTCTGGAACCCTGTGGCCCGGGACCATGCCTGAGGTTTGATGGTGGAGACCTGTGGCCTGGCAACAGGACTGAGGTTTGATTCTGGAAGACTGTGTCTAGGGAACATGATATCGGGTTGATTCTGGCAAACTGTGTCCTGGGAACAAGACTGAGGTTTGATTCTGGAACCCTGTGCCTTGAGAACATGACTGAGGTTTGTTTCTGGAAGCCTGTTCCCTGGGAACATGACTGAGGCTTGATGGTGGAACCGTGGTCTGGCAACAGAACTGAGGTTTGATTGTGGAACCCTCTGGCCTGGGAATATGACTGAGGTTTAATTGTGGAACCCTGTGGCCTGGGAACATGACTGGGATTTTATTTCTGAAACCTGTGTCCAGGGAACATGACTGAGGTTTTATTCTGGAACCCTGTGTCCTGGGAACACAACTGAGGTTTGATTCTGGAACCATATGGCCTGGGAATATGACTGAGGTTTGATTCTGGAAACCATTGACCTGGGAAGATGACTGATGTTAGAGCGTGGAATCCTGTGGCCTGGGAACATGACATCGGTTTGGATTCCGGTACCCTGTTGCCTGGGAATATGAAATCGGTTTGATTCTGGAAACCTGTGGCCTGGGAATATGACTGAGGTTTGACGGTGGTACCCTATGGCCTGGCAACATGACTGAAGTTTGATTCTGGATCCCTGTGGCCTGGGAATATGACTGAGGCGTGATTCTGGAACACTGTGGCCTGGGAACATGACATCTATTTAGATTGTGGAATACTGTGCCACGGGAACCTGACTGAGCCTTGGTTCTGGAATCCTGTGGACTGGGAACATGACTGAGGTTTTATTCTGGAACCCTGTAGCCTGGGAACATAACTGAGGATTGATTCTGGAACCCTGTGGCCTGGGAACATGACATCGGTGGATTCTGGAACCCTGAGGCCTGGGAACGTGACATCTGTTTTTATTGTGGAATACTGTGCCCCGGGAACCTGACTGAGCCTCGGTTCTGGAACCCTGTGGACTGGGAACATGACTGAGGTTTTATTCTGGAACCCTGTAGCCTGGGAACATAACTGAGGATTGATTCTGGAATCTTGTGGCCTGGGAAAATGACAACGGTGGATTCTGGAACCCTGTGGCCTGGGAACATGAGAACGGTTTGATTCTGGAACCCTGTGGCCTGGGAACATGCCTGAGGTTTGATGGTGGAAACCTGTGGCCTGGCAACATGACTGAGGTTTGATTCTGGAAGACTGTGGCTAGGGAAAATGATATCGGGTTGATTCTGGAAACCTGTGTCCTGGGAACAAGACTGAGGTTTGATTCTGGAACCCTGTGCCTTGGGAACATGACTGAGGTTTGTTTCTGGAAACCTGTTCCCTGGGAACATGACTGAGGTTTGATTCTGGACACCTGTGTCCTGGGAACATGACTGAGGTTTGATTGCTGAAACGTGTGGCCTGCGAACATGACTCAGGTTTGATTCTGGAACCATGTGTCCTGGGAATATGACTGAGGTTTGATTCTGGAAACCTTTGGCCTGGGAAAATGACTGAGGTTTCATTGTGGAAACATGTGGCTTGGGATCATGACTGAGGTTTGATGGTGGAACACTATGGCCTGGCAAAATGACTGAGGCTTGATTCTGGAACCCTGTGGCCTGGCAACTTGACTGAGGTGTGATGGCAGAAACCTGTGGCCTGGCAACATGACTGAGTTTGATTGTGGCACCCTGTGCACGGGGAACATGACTGAGGCCTGATACTGGAACCCCGTGGCGTGGGAACTTGACATTGGTTTGATTCTGGAGCCCTGTTTACTGGGAACATGACTGAGGTTTGATGGTTGACACCTGTGGCCTGGCAACATGATTGAGGTTTGATAGTGGAACCCTCAGGCTTGGGAACATGAGTGAGGCTTGATGGTGGAACCCTGTGGCCTGGCAACATGAGTGAGGCTTGATGGTGGAACCCTGTGGCTTGGCAAGATGACTTAGGTTTGATTGTGGAACAGTCTTTCCTGGGAACATGACTGAGGCTTGATGGTGGAACCGTGGCCTAGCAAGAGGACAGAGGTTTGATTGTGGTACCCTCTGGCCTGGGAATATGACTGAGGTTTAATTGTGGAACCCTGTGGCCTGGGAACATGACTGGGAGTTTATTTCTGAAACCTGTGTCCAGGGAACATGACTGAGGTTTTATTCTGGAACCATGTGGCCTGGGAATATGACTGAGGTTTGATTCTGGAAACCATTGGCCTGGGAAGATGACTGATGTTAGAGTGTGGAATCCTGTGGCCTGGGAACATGACATCGGTGGATTCTGGAACCCTGTGTCCCGGGACCATGCCTGAGGTTTGATGGTGGAGACCTGTGGCCTGGCAACAGGACTGAGGTTTGATTCTGGAAGACTGTGGCTAGGGAACATGATATCGGGTTGATTCTGGCAACCTGTGTCCTGGGAACAAGACTGAGGTTTGATTCTGGAACCCTGTGCCTTGGGAACATGACTGAGGTTTGTTTCTGGAAGCCTGTTCCCTGGGAACATGACTGAGGCTTGATGGTGGAACCGTGGTCTGGCAACAGAACTGAGGTTTGATTGTGGAACCCTCTGGCCTGGGACTATGACTGAGGTTTAATTGTGGAACCCTGTGGCCTGGGAACATGACTGGGATTTTATTTCTGAAACCTGTGTCCAGGGAACATGACTGAGGTTTTATTCTGGAACCCTGTGTCCTGGGAACACAACTGAGGTTTGATTCTGGAACCATGTGGCCTGGGAATATGACTGGGGTTTGATTCTGGAAACCATTGGCCTGGGAAGATGACTGATGTTAGAGTGTGGAATCCTGTGGCCTGGGAACATGACATCGGTTTGGATTCCGGTACCCTGTTGCCTGGGAACATGGAATCGGTTTGATTCTGGAAACCTGTGGCCTGGGAATATGACTGAGGTTTGACGGTGGTACCCCATGGCCTGGCAACATGACTGAAGTTTGATTCTGGATCCCTGTGTCCTGGGAACGTGACTGAGGCGTGATTCTGGAACACTGTGGCCTGGGAACATGACATCTATTTAGATTGTGGAATACTGTGGCCCGGGAACCTGACTGAGCCTTGGTTCTGGAACCCTGTGGACTGGGAACATGACTGAGGTTTTATTCTGGAACCCTGTAGCCTGGGAACATAACTGAGGATTGATTCTGGAACCCTGTGGCCTGGGAACATGACATCGGTGGATTCTGGAACCCTGAGGCCTGGGAACATGACATCTGTTTAGATTGTGGAATACTGTGCCCCGGGAACCTGACTGAGCCTCGGTTCTGGAACCCTGTGGACTGGGAACATGACTGAGCTTTTATTCTGGAACCCTGTAGCCTGGGAACATAACTGAGGATTGATTCTGGAATCTTGTGGCCTGGGAAAATGACAACGGTGGATTCTGGAACCCTGTGGCCTGGGAACATGAGAACGGTTTGATTCTGGAACCCTGTGGCCTGGGAACATGCCTGAGGTTTGATGGTGGAAACCTGTGGCCTGGCAACATGACTGAGGTTTGATTCTGGAAGACTGTGGCTAGGGAACATGATATCGGGTTGATTCTGGAAACCTGTGTCCTGGGAACAAGACTGAGGTTTGATTCTGGAACCCTGTGCCTTGGGAACATGACTGAGGTTTGTTTCTGGAAGCCTGTTCCCTGGGAACATGACTGAGGTTTGATTCTGGACACCAGTGTCCTGGGAACATGACTGAGGTTTGATTGCTGAAACCTGTGGCCTGCGAACATGACTCAGGTTTGATTCTGGAACCATGTGTCCTGGGAATATGACTGAGGTTTGATTCTGGAAACCTTTGGCCTGGGAAAATGACTGAGGTTTCATTGTGGAAACATGTGGCTTGGGATCATGACTGAGGTTTGATGGTGGAACACTATGGCCTGGCAAAATGACTGAGGCTTGATTCTGGAACCCTGTGGCCTGGCAACTTGACTGAGGTGTGATGGCAGAAACCTGTGGCCTGGCAACATGACTGAGTTTGATTGTGGCACCCTGTGCACGGGGAACATGACTGAGGCCTGATACTGGAACCCCGTGGCGTGGGAACTTGACATTGGTTTGATTCTGGAGCCCTGTTTACTGGGAACATGACTGAGGTTTGATGGTTGACACCTGTGGCCTGGCAACATGATTGAGGTTTGATAGTGGAACCCTCAGGCTTGGGAACATGAGTGAGGCTTGACGGTGGAACCCTGTGGCCTGGCAACATGAGTGAGGCTTGATGGTGGAACCCTGTGGCTTGGCAAGATGACTTAGGTTTGATTGTGGAACAGTCTTTCCTGGGAACATGACTGAGGCTTGATGGTGGAACCGTGGCCTAGCAACAGGACAGAGGTTTGATTGTGGAACCCTCTGGCCTGGGAATATGACTGAGGTTTAATTGTGGAACCCTGTGGCCTGGGAACATGACTGGGAGTTTATTTCTGAAACCTGTGTCCAGGGAACATGACTGAGGTTTTATTCTGGAACCATGTGGCCTGGGAATATGACTGAGGTTTGATTCTGGAAACCATTGGCCTGGGAAGATGACTGATGTTAGAGTGTGGAATCCTGTGGCCTGGGAACATGACATCGGTGGATTCTGGAACCCTGTGGCCCGGGACCATGCCTGAGGTTTGATGGTGGAGACCTGTGGCCTGGCAACAGGACTGAGGTTTGATTCTGGAAGACTGTGTCTAGGGAACATGATATCGGGTTGATTCTGGCAAACTGTGTCCTGGGAACAAGACTGAGGTTTGATTCTGGAACCCTGTGCCTTGAGAACATGACTGAGGTTTGTTTCTGGAAGCCTGTTCCCTGGGAACATGACTGAGGCTTGATGGTGGAACCGTGGTCTGGCAACAGAACTGAGGTTTGATTGTGGAACCCTCTGGCCTGGGAATATGACTGAGGTTTAATTGTGGAACCCTGTGGCCTGGGAACATGACTGGGATTTTATTTCTGAAACCTGTGTCCAGGGAACATGACTGAGGTTTTATTCTGGAACCCTGTGTCCTGGGAACACAACTGAGGTTTGATTCTGGAACCATGTGGCCTGGGAATATGACTGGGGTTTGATTCTGGAAACCATTGGCCTGGGAAGATGACTGATGTTAGAGTGTGGAATCCTGTGGCCTGGGAACATGACATCGGTTTGGATTCCGGTACCCTGTTGCCTGGGAACATGGAATCGGTTTGATTCTGGAAACCTGTGGCCTGGGAATATGACTGAGGTTTGACGGTGGTACCCCATGGCCTGGCAACATGACTGAAGTTTGATTCTGGATCCCTGTGTCCTGGGAACGTGACTGAGGCGTGATTCTGGAACACTGTGGCCTGGGAACATGACATCTATTTAGATTGTGGAATACTGTGGCCCGGGAACCTGAACTGAGCCTTGGTTCTAGAACCCTGTGGACTGGGAACATGACTGAGGTTTTATTCTGGAACCCTGTAGCCTGGGAACATAACTGAGGATTGATTCTGGAACCCTGTGGCCTGGGAACATGACATCGGTGGATTCTGGAACCCTGAGGCCTGGGAACATGACATCTGTTTAGATTGTGGAATACTGTGCCCCGGGAACCTGACTGAGCCTCGGTTCTGGAACCCTGTGAACTGGGAACATGACTGAGCTTTTATTCTGGAACCCTGTAGCCTGGGAACATAACTGAGGATTGATTCTGGAATCTTGTGGCCTGGGAAAATGACAACGGTGGATTCTGGAACCCTGTGGCCTGGGAACATGAGAACGGTTTGATTCTGGAACCCTGTGGCCTGGGAACATGCCTGAGGTTTGATGGTGGAAACCTGTGGCCTGGCAACATGACTGAGGTTTGATTCTGGAAGACTGTGGCTAGGGAACATGATATCGGGTTGATTCTGGAAACCTGTGTCCTGGGAACAAGACTGAGGTTTGATTCTGGAACCCTGTGCCTTGGGAACATGACTGAGGTTTGTTTCTGGAAGCCTGTTCCCTGGGAACATGACTGAGGTTTGATTCTGGACACCAGTGTCCTGGGAACATGACTGAGGTTTGATTGCTGAAACCTGTGGCCTGCGAACATGACTCAGGTTTGATTCTGGAACCATGTGTCCTGGGAATATGACTGAGGTTTGATTCTGGAAACCTTTGGCCTGGGAAAATGACTGAGGTTTCATTGTGGAAACATGTGGCTTGGGATCATGACTGAGGTTTGATGGTGGAACACTATGGCCTGGCAAAATGACTGAGGCTTGATTCTGGAACCCTGTGGCCTGGCAACTTGACTGAGGTGTGATGGCAGAAACCTGTGGCCTGGCAACATGACTGAGTTTGATTGTGGCACCCTGTGCACGGGGAACATGACTGAGGCCTGATACTGGAACCCCGTGGCGTGGGAACTTGACATTGGTTTGATTCTGGAGCCCTGTTTACTGGGAACATGACTGAGGTTTGATGGTTGACACCTGTGGCCTGGCAACATGATTGAGGTTTGATAGTGGAACCCTCAGGCTTGGGAACATGAGTGAGGCTTGACGGTGGAACCCTGTGGCCTGGCAACATGAGTGAGGCTTGATGGTGGAACCCTGTGGCTTGGCAAGATGACTTAGGTTTGATTGTGGAACAGTCTTTCCTGGGAACATGACTGAGGCTTGATGGTGGAACCGTGGCCTAGCAACAGGACAGAGGTTTGATTGTGGAACCCTCTGGCCTGGGAATATGACTGAGGTTTAATTGTGGAACCCTGTGGCCTGGGAACATGACTGGGAGTTTATTTCTGAAACCTGTGTCCAGGGAACATGACTGAGGTTTTATTCTGGAACCATGTGGCCTGGGAATATGACTGAGGTTTGATTCTGGAAACCATTGGCCTGGGAAGATGACTGATGTTAGAGTGTGGAATCCTGTGGCCTGGGAACATGACATCGGGGGATTCTGGAACCCTGTGGCCCGGGACCATGCCTGAGGTTTGATGGTGGAGACCTGTGGCCTGGCAACAGGACTGAGGTTTGATTCTGGAAGACTGTGTCTAGGGAACATGATATCGGGTTGATTCTGGCAAACTGTGTCCTGGGAACAAGACTGAGGTTTGATTCTGGAACCCTGTGCCTTGAGAACATGACTGAGGTTTGTTTCTGGAAGCCTGTTCCCTGGGAACATGACTGAGGCTTGATGGTGGAACGGTGGTCTGGCAACAGAACTGAGGTTTGATTGTGGAACCCTCTGGCCTGGGAATATGACTGAGGTTTAATTGTGGAACCCTGTGGCCTGGGAACATGACTGGGATTTTATTTCTGAAACCTGTGTCCAGGGAACATGACTGAGGTTTTATTCTGGAACCCTGTGTCCTGGGAACACAACTGAGGTTTGATTCTGGAACCATGTGGCCTGGGAATATGACTGGGGTTTGATTCTGGAAACCATTGGCCTGGGAAGATGACTGATGTTAGAGTGTGGAATCCTGTGGCCTGGGAACATGACATCGGTTTGGATTCCGGTACCCTGTTGCCTGGGAACATGGAATCGGTTTGATTCTGGAAACCTGTGGCCTGGGAATATGACTGAGGTTTGACGGTGGTACCCCATGGCCTGGCAACATGACTGAAGTTTGATTCTGGATCCCTGTGTCCTGGGAACGTGACTGAGGCGTGATTCTGGAACACTGTGGCCTGGGAACATGACATCTATTTAGATTGTGGAATACTGTGGCCCGGGAACCTGAACTGAGCCTTGGTTCTAGAACCCTGTGGACTGGGAACATGACTGAGGTTTTATTCTGGAACCCTGTAGCCTGGGAACATAACTGAGGATTGATTCTGGAACCCTGTGGCCTGGGAACATGACATCGGTGGATTCTGGAACCCTGAGGCCTGGGAACATGACATCTGTTTAGATTGTGGAATACTGTGCCCCGGGAACCTGACTGAGCCTCGGTTCTGGAACCCTGTGGACTGGGAACATGACTGAGCTTTTATTCTGGAACCCTGTAGCCTGGGAACATAACTGAGGATTGATTCTGGAATCTTGTGGCCTGGGAAAATGACAACGGTGGATTCTGGAACCCTGTGGCCTGGGAACATGAGAACGGTTTGATTCTGGAACCCTGTGGCCTGGGAACATGCCTGAGGTTTGATGGTGGAAACCTGTGGCCTGGCAACATGACTGAGGTTTGATTCTGGAAGACTGTGGCTAGGGAACATGATATCGGGTTGATTCTGGAAACCTGTGTCCTGGGAACAAGACTGAGGTTTGATTCTGGAACCCTGTGCCTTGGGAACATGACTGAGGTTTGTTTCTGGAAGCCTGTTCCCTGGGAACATGACTGAGGTTTGATTCTGGACACCAGTGTCCTGGGAACATGACTGAGGTTTGATTGCTGAAACGTGTGGCCTGCGAACATGACTCAGGTTTGATTCTGGAACCATGTGTCCTGGGAATATGACTGAGGTTTGATTCTGGAAACCTTTGGCCTGGGAAAATGACTGAGGTTTCATTGTGGAAACATGTGGCTTGGGATCATGACTGAGGTTTGATGGTGGAACACTATGGCCTGGCAAAATGACTGAGGCTTGATTCTGGAACCCTGTGGCCTGGCAACTTGACTGAGGTGTGATGGCAGAAACCTGTGGCCTGGCAACATGACTGAGTTTGATTGTGGCACCCTGTGCACGGGGAACATGACTGAGGCCTGATACTGGAACCCCGTGGCGTGGGAACTTGACATTGGTTTGATTCTGGAGCCCTGTTTACTGGGAACATGACTGAGGTTTGATGGTTGACACCTGTGGCCTGGCAACATGATTGAGGTTTGATAGTGGAACCCTCAGGCTTGGGAACATGAGTGAGGCTTGACGGTGGAACCCTGTGGCCTGGCAACATGAGTGAGGCTTGATGGTGGAACCCTGTGGCTTGGCAAGATGACTTAGGTTTGATTGTGGAACAGTCTTTCCTGGGAACATGACTGAGGCTTGATGGTGGAACCGTGGCCTAGCAACAGGACAGAGGTTTGATTGTGGAACCCTCTGGCCTGGGAATATGACTGAGGTTTAATTGTGGAACCCTGTGGCCTGGGAACATGACTGGGAGTTTATTTCTGAAACCTGTGTCCAGGGAACATGACTGAGGTTTTATTCTGGAACCATGTGGCCTGGGAATATGACTGAGGTTTGATTCTGGAAACCATTGGCCTGGGAAGATGACTGATGTTAGAGTGTGGAATCCTGTGGCCTGGGAACATGACATCGGTGGATTCTGGAACCCTGTGGCCCGGGACCATGCCTGAGGTTTGATGGTGGAGACCTGTGGCCTGGCAACAGGACTGAGGTTTGATTCTGGAAGACTGTGTCTAGGGAACATGATATCGGGTTGATTCTGGCAAACTGTGTCCTGGGAACAAGACTGAGGTTTGATTCTGGAACCCTGTGCCTTGAGAACATGACTGAGGTTTGTTTCTGGAAGCCTGTTCCCTGGGAACATGACTGAGGCTTGATGGTGGAACCGTGGTCTGGCAACAGAACTGAGGTTTGATTGTGGAACCCTCTGGCCTGGGAATATGACTGAGGTTTAATTGTGGAACCCTGTGGCCTGGGAACATGACTGGGATTTTATTTCTGAAACCTGTGTCCAGGGAACATGACTGAGGTTTTATTCTGGAACCCTGTGTCCTGGGAACACAACTGAGGTTTGATTCTGGAACCATATGGCCTGGGAATATGACTGAGGTTTGATTCTGGAAACCATTGACCTGGGAAGATGACTGATGTTAGAGCGTGGAATCCTGTGGCCTGGGAACATGACATCGGTTTGGATTCCGGTACCCTGTTGCCTGGGAATATGAAATCGGTTTGATTCTGGAAACCTGTGGCCTGGGAATATGACTGAGGTTTGACGGTGGTACCCTATGGCCTGGCAACATGACTGAAGTTTGATTCTGGATCCCTGTGGCCTGGGAATATGACTGAGGCGTGATTCTGGAACACTGTGGCCTGGGAACATGACATCTATTTAGATTGTGGAATACTGTGCCACGGGAACCTGACTGAGCCTTGGTTCTGGAATCCTGTGGACTGGGAACATGACTGAGGTTTTATTCTGGAACCCTGTAGCCTGGGAACATAACTGAGGATTGATTCTGGAACCCTGTGGCCTGGGAACATGACATCGGTGGATTCTGGAACCCTGAGGCCTGGGAACGTGACATCTGTTTTTATTGTGGAATACTGTGCCCCGGGAACCTGACTGAGCCTCGGTTCTGGAACCCTGTGGACTGGGAACATGACTGAGGTTTTATTCTGGAACCCTGTAGCCTGGGAACATAACTGAGGATTGATTCTGGAATCTTGTGGCCTGGGAAAATGACAACGGTGGATTCTGGAACCCTGTGGCCTGGGAACATGAGAACGGTTTGATTCTGGAACCCTGTGGCCTGGGAACATGCCTGAGGTTTGATGGTGGAAACCTGTGGCCTGGCAACATGACTGAGGTTTGATTCTGGAAGACTGTGGCTAGGGAAAATGATATCGGGTTGATTCTGGAAACCTGTGTCCTGGGAACAAGACTGAGGTTTGATTCTGGAACCCTGTGCCTTGGGAACATGACTGAGGTTTGTTTCTGGAAACCTGTTCCCTGGGAACATGACTGAGGTTTGATTCTGGACACCTGTGTCCTGGGAACATGACTGAGGTTTGATTGCTGAAACGTGTGGCCTGCGAACATGACTCAGGTTTGATTCTGGAACCATGTGTCCTGGGAATATGACTGAGGTTTGATTCTGGAAACCTTTGGCCTGGGAAAATGACTGAGGTTTCATTGTGGAAACATGTGGCTTGGGATCATGACTGAGGTTTGATGGTGGAACACTATGGCCTGGCAAAATGACTGAGGCTTGATTCTGGAACCCTGTGGCCTGGCAACTTGACTGAGGTGTGATGGCAGAAACCTGTGGCCTGGCAACATGACTGAGTTTGATTGTGGCACCCTGTGCACGGGGAACATGACTGAGGCCTGATACTGGAACCCCGTGGCGTGGGAACTTGACATTGGTTTGATTCTGGAGCCCTGTTTACTGGGAACATGACTGAGGTTTGATGGTTGACACCTGTGGCCTGGCAACATGATTGAGGTTTGATAGTGGAACCCTCAGGCTTGGGAACATGAGTGAGGCTTGATGGTGGAACCCTGTGGCCTGGCAACATGAGTGAGGCTTGATGGTGGAACCCTGTGGCTTGGCAAGATGACTTAGGTTTGATTGTGGAACAGTCTTTCCTGGGAACATGACTGAGGCTTGATGGTGGAACCGTGGCCTAGCAACAGGACAGAGGTTTGATTGTGGAACCCTCTGGCCTGGGAATATGACTGAGGTTTAATTGTGGAACCCTGTGGCCTGGGAACATGACTGGGAGTTTATTTCTGAAACCTGTGTCCAGGGAACATGACTGAGGTTTTATTCTGGAACCATGTGGCCTGGGAATATGACTGAGGTTTGATTCTGGAAACCATTGGCCTGGGAAGATGACTGATGTTAGAGTGTGGAATCCTGTGGCCTGGGAACATGACATCGGTGGATTCTGGAACCCTGTGGCCCGGGACCATGCCTGAGGTTTGATGGTGGAGACCTGTGGCCTGGCAACAGGACTGAGGTTTGATTCTGGAAGACTGTGTCTAGGGAACATGATATCGGGTTGATTCTGGCAAACTGTGTCCTGGGAACAAGACTGAGGTTTGATTCTGGAACCCTGTGCCTTGGGAACATGACTGAGGTTTGTTTCTGGAAGCCTGTTCCCTGGGAACATGACTGAGGCTTGATGGTGGAACCGTGGTCTGGCAACAGAACTGAGGTTTGATTGTGGAACCCTCTGGCCTGGGACTATGACTGAGGTTTAATTGTGGAACCCTGTGGCCTGGGAACATGACTGGGATTTTATTTCTGAAACCTGTGTCCAGGGAACATGACTGAGGTTTTATTCTGGAACCCTGTGTCCTGGGAACACAACTGAGGTTTGATTCTGGAACCATGTGGCCTGGGAATATGACTGGGGTTTGATTCTGGAAACCATTGGCCTGGGAAGATGACTGATGTTAGAGTGTGGAATCCTGTGGCCTGGGAACATGACATCGGTTTGGATTCCGGTACCCTGTTGCCTGGGAACATGGAATCGGTTTGATTCTGGAAACCTGTGGCCTGGGAATATGACTGAGGTTTGACGGTGGTACCCCATGGCCTGGCAACATGACTGAAGTTTGATTCTGGATCCCTGTGTCCTGGGAACGTGACTGAGGCGTGATTCTGGAACACTGTGGCCTGGGAACATGACATCTATTTAGATTGTGGAATACTGTGCCCCGGGAACCTGACTGAGCCTTGGTTCTGGAACCCTGTGGACTGGGAACATGACTGAGGTTTTATTCTGGAACCCTGTAGCCTGGGAATATAACTGAGGATTGATTCTGGAACCCTGTGGCCTGGGAACATGACATCGGTGGATTCTGGAACCCTGAGGCCTGGGAACATGACATCTGTTTAGATTGTGGAATACTGTGCCCCGGGAACCTGACTGAGCCTCGGTTCTGGAACCCTGTGGACTGGGAACATGACTGAGCTTTTATTCTGGAACCCTGTAGCCTGGGAACATAACTGAGGATTGATTCTGGAATCTTGTGGCCTGGGAAAATGACAACGGTGGATTCTGGAACCCTGTGGCCTGGGAACATGAGAACGGTTTGATTCTGGAACCCTGTGGCCTGGGAACATGCCTGAGGTTTGATGGTGGAAACCTGTGGCCTGGCAACATGACTGAGGTTTGATTCTGGAAGACTGTGGCTAGGGAACATGATATCGGGTTGATTCTGGAAACCTGTGTCCTGGGAACAAGACTGAGGTTTGATTCTGGAACCCTGTGCCTTGGGAACATGACTGAGGTTTGTTTCTGGAAACCTGTTCCCTGGGAACATGACTGAGGTTTGATTCTGGACACCTGTGTCCTGGGAACATGACTGAGGTTTGATTGCTGAAACGTGTGGCCTGCGAACATGACTCAGGTTTGATTCTGGAACCATGTGTCCTGGGAATATGACTGAGGTTTGATTCTGGAAACCTTTGGCCTGGGAAAATGACTGAGGTTTCATTGTGGAAACATGTGGCTTGGGATCATGACTGAGGTTTGATGGTGGAACACTATGGCCTGGCAAAATGACTGAGGCTTGATTCTGGAACCCTGTGGCCTGGCAACTTGACTGAGGTGTGATGGCAGAAACCTGTGGCCTGGCAACATGACTGAGTTTGATTGTGGCACCCTGTGCACGGGGAACATGACTGAGGCCTGATACTGGAACCCCGTGGCGTGGGAACTTGACATTGGTTTGATTCTGGAGCCCTGTTTACTGGGAACATGACTGAGGTTTGATGGTTGACACCTGTGGCCTGGCAACATGATTGAGGTTTGATAGTGGAACCCTCAGGCTTGGGAACATGAGTGAGGCTTGACGGTGGAACCCTGTGGCCTGGCAACATGAGTGAGGCTTGATGGTGGAACCCTGTGGCTTGGCAAGATGACTTAGGTTTGATTGTGGAACAGTCTTTCCTGGGAACATGACTGAGGCTTGATGGTGGAACCGTGGCCTAGCAACAGGACAGAGGTTTGATTGTGGAACCCTCTGGCCTGGGAATATGACTGAGGTTTAATTGTGGAACCCTGTGGCCTGGGAACATGACTGGGAGTTTATTTCTGAAACCTGTGTCCAGGGAACATGACTGAGGTTTTATTCTGGAACCATGTGGCCTGGGAATATGACTGAGGTTTGATTCTGGAAACCATTGGCCTGGGAAGATGACTGATGTTAGAGTGTGGAATCCTGTGGCCTGGGAACATGACATCGGTGGATTCTGGAACCCTGTGGCCCGGGACCATGCCTGAGGTTTGATGGTGGAGACCTGTGGCCTGGCAACAGGACTGAGGTTTGATTCTGGAAGACTGTGTCTAGGGAACATGATATCGGGTTGATTCTGGCAAACTGTGTCCTGGGAACAAGACTGAGGTTTGATTCTGGAACCCTGTGCCTTGAGAACATGACTGAGGTTTGTTTCTGGAAGCCTGTTCCCTGGGAACATGACTGAGGCTTGATGGTGGAACCGTGGTCTGGCAACAGAACTGAGGTTTGATTGTGGAACCCTCTGGCCTGGGAATATGACTGAGGTTTAATTGTGGAACCCTGTGGCCTGGGAACATGACTGGGATTTTATTTCTGAAACCTGTGTCCAGGGAACATGACTGAGGTTTTATTCTGGAACCCTGTGTCCTGGGAACACAACTGAGGTTTGATTCTGGAACCATGTGGCCTGGGAATATGACTGGGGTTTGATTCTGGAAACCATTGGCCTGGGAAGATGACTGATGTTAGAGTGTGGAATCCTGTGGCCTGGGAACATGACATCGGTTTGGATTCCGGTACCCTGTTGCCTGGGAACATGGAATCGGTTTGATTCTGGAAACCTGTGGCCTGGGAATATGACTGAGGTTTGACGGTGGTACCCCATGGCCTGGCAACATGACTGAAGTTTGATTCTGGATCCCTGTGTCCTGGGAACGTGACTGAGGCGTGATTCTGGAACACTGTGGCCTGGGAACATGACATCTATTTAGATTGTGGAATACTGTGGCCCGGGAACCTGACTGAGCCTTGGTTCTGGAACCCTGTGGACTGGGAACATGACTGAGGTTTTATTCTGGAACCCTGTAGCCTGGGAATATAACTGAGGATTGATTCTGGAACCCTGTGGCCTGGGAACATGACATCGGTGGATTCTGGAACCCTGAGGCCTGGGAACATGACATCTGTTTAGATTGTGGAATACTGTGCCCCGGGAACCTGACTGAGCCTCGGTTCTGGAACCCTGTGGACTGGGAACATGACTGAGGTTTTATTCTGGAACCCTGTAGCCTGGGAACATAACTGAGGATTGATTCTGGAATCTTGTGGCCTGGGAAAATGACAACGGTGGATTCTGGAACCCTGTGGCCTGGGAACATGAGAACGGTTTGATTCTGGAACCCTGTGGCCTGGGAACATGCGTGAGGTTTGATGGTGGAAACCTGTGGCCTGGCAACATGACTGAGGTTTGATTCTGGAAGACTGTGGCTAGGGAACATGATATCGGGTTGATTCTGGAAACCTGTGTCCTGGGAAAAAGACTGAGGTTTGATTCTGGAACCCTGTGCCTTGGGAACATGACTGAGGTTTGTTTCTGGAAACCTGTTCCCTGGGAACATGACTGAGGTTTGATTCTGGACACCTGTGTCCTGGGAACATGACTGAGGTTTGATTGCTGAAACGTGTGGCCTGCGAACATGACTCAGGTTTGATTCTGGAACCATGTGTCCTGGGAATATGACTGAGGTTTGATTCTGGAAACCTTTGGCCTGGGAAAATGACTGAGGTTTCATTGTGGAAACATGTGGCTTGGGATCATGACTGAGGTTTGATGGTGGAACACTATGGCCTGGCTAAATGACTGAGGCTTGATTCTGGAACCCTGTGGCCTGGCAACTTGACTGAGGTGTGATGGCAGAAACCTGTGGCCTGGCAACATGACTGAGTTTGATTGTGGCACCCTGTGCACGGGGAACATGACTGAGGCCTGATACTGGAACCCCGTGGCGTGGGAACTTGACATTGGTTTGATTCTGGAGCCCTGTTTACTGGGAACATGACTGAGGTTTGATGGTTGACACCTGTGGCCTGGCAACATGATTGAGGTTTGATAGTGGAACCCTCAGGCTTGGGAACATGAGTGAGGCTTGATGGTGGAACCCTGTGGCCTGGCAACATGAGTGAGGCTTGATGGTGGAACCCTGTGGCTTGGCAAGATGACTTAGGTTTGATTGTGGAACAGTCTTTCCTGGGAACATGAGTGAGGCTTGATGGTGGAACCGTGGCCTAGCAAGAGGACAGAGGTTTGATTGTGGAACCCTCTGGCCTGGGAATATGACTGAGGTTTAATTGTGGACCCCTGTGGCCTGGGAACATGACTGGGAGTTTATTTCTGAAACCTGTGTCCAGGGAACATGACTGAGGTTTTATTCTGGAACCATGTGGCCTGGGAATATGACTGAGGTTTGATTCTGGAAACCATTGGGCTGGGAAGATGACTGATGTTAGAGTGTGGAATCCTGTGGCCTGGGAACATGACATCGTTGGATTCTGGAACCCTGTGGCCCGGGACCATGCCTGAGGTTTGATGGTGGAGACCTGTGGCCTGGCAACAGGACTGAGGTTTGATTCTGGAAGACTGTGTCTAGGGAACATGATATCGGGTTGATTCTGGCAAACTGTGTCCTGGGAACAAGACTGAGGTTTGATTCTGGAACCCTGTGCCTTGAGAACATGACTGAGGTTTGTTTCTGGAAGCCTGTTCCCTGGGAACATGACTGAGGCTTGATGGTGGAACCGTGGTCTGGCAACAGAACTGAGGTTTGATTGTGGAACCCTCTGGCCTGGGAATATGACTGAGGTTTAATTGTGGAACCCTGTGGCCTGGGAACATGACTGGGATTTTATTTCTGAAACCTGTGTCCAGGGAACATGACTGAGGTTTTATTCTGGAACCCTGTGTCCTGGGAACACAACTGAGGTTTGATTCTGGAACCATGTGGCCTGGGAATATGACTGGGGTTTGATTCTGGAAACCATTGGCCTGGGAAGATGACTGATGTTAGAGTGTGGAATCCTGTGGCCTGGGAACATGACATCGGTTTGGATTCCGGTACCCTGTTGCCTGGGAACATGGAATCGGTTTGATTCTGGAAACCTGTGGCCTGGGAATATGACTGAGGTTTGACGGTGGTACCCCATGGCCTGGCAACATGACTGAAGTTTGATTCTGGATCCCTGTGTCCTGGGAACGTGACTGAGGCGTGATTCTGGAACACTGTGGCCTGGGAACATGACATCTATTTAGATTGTGGAATACTGTGCCCCGGGAACCTGACTGAGCCTTGGTTCTGGAACCCTGTGGACTGGGAACATGACTGAGGTTTTATTCTGGAACCCTGTAGCCTGGGAACATAACTGAGGATTGATTCTGGAACCCTGTGGCCTGGGAACATGACATCGGTGGATTCTGGAACCCTGAGGCCTGGGAACATGACATCTGTTTAGATTGTGGAATACTGTGCCCCGGGAACCTGACTGAGCCTCGGTTCTGGAACCCTGTGGACTGGGAACATGACTGAGGTTTTATTCTGGAACCCTGTAGCCTGGGAACATAACTGAGGATTGATTCTGGAATCTTGTGGCCTGGGAAAATGACAACGGTGGATTCTGGAACCCTGTGGCCTGGGAACATGAGAACGGTTTGATTCTGGAACCCTGTGGCCTGGGAACATGCCTGAGGTTTGATGGTGGAAACCTGTGGCCTGGCAACATGACTGAGGTTTGATTCTGGAAGACTGTGGCTAGGGAACATGATATCGGGTTGATTCTGGAAACCTGTGTCCTGGGAACAAGACTGAGGTTTGATTCTGGAACCCTGTGCCTTGGGAACATGACTGAGGTTTGTTTCTGGAAACCTGTTCCCTGGGAACATGACTGAGGTTTGATTCTGGACACCTGTGTCCTGGGAACATGACTGAGGTTTGATTGCTGAAACCTGTGGCCTGCGAACATGACTCAGGTTTGATTCTGGAACCATGTGTCCTGGGAATATGACTGAGGTTTGATTTTGGAAACCTTTGGCCTGGGAAAATGACTGAGGTTTCATTTTGGAAACATGTGGCTTGGGATCATGACTGAGGTTTGATGGTGGAACACTATGGCCTGGCAAAATGACTGAGGCTTGATTCTGGAACCCTGTTGCCTGGCAACGTGACTGAGGTGTGATGGCAGAAATCTGTGGCCTGGCAACATGACTGAGTTTGATTGTGGCACCCTGTGCACTGGGAACATGACTGAGGCCTGATACTGGAACCCCGTGGCGTGGGAACTTGACATTGGTTTGATTCTGGAGCCCTGTTTACTGGGAACATGACTGAGGTTTAATGGTTGACACCTGTGGCCTGGCAACATGATTGAGGTTTGATAGTGGAACCCTCAGGCTTGGGAACATGAGTGAGGCTTGATGGTGGAACCCTGTGGCCTGGCAACATGAGTGAGGCTTGATGGTGGAACCCTGTGGCTTGGCAAGATGACTTAGGTTTGATTGTGGAACAGTCTTTCCTGGGAACATGACTGAGGCTTGATGGTGGAACCGTGGCCTAGCAACAGGACAGAGGTTTGATTGTGGAACCCTCTGGCCTGGGAATATGACTGAGGTTTAATTGTGGAACCCTGTGGCCTGGGAACATGACTGGGAGTTTATTTCTGAAACCTGTGTCCAGGGAACATGACTGAGGTTTTATTCTGGAACCATGTGGCCTGGGAATATGACTGAGGTTTGATTCTGGAAACCATTGGCCTGGGAAGATGACTGATGTTAGAGTGTGGAATCCTGTGGCCTGGGAACATGACATCGTTGGATTCTGGAACCCTGTGGCCCGGGACCATGCCTGAGGTTTGATGGTGGAGACCTGTGGCCTGGCAACAGGACTGAGGTTTGATTCTGGAAGACTGTGTCTAGGGAACATGATATCGGGTTGATTCTGGCAAACTGTGTCCTGGGAACAAGACTGAGGTTTGATTCTGGAACCCTGTGCCTTGAGAACATGACTGAGGTTTGTTTCTGGAAGCCTGTTCCCTGGGAACATGACTGAGGCTTGATGGTGGAACCGTGGTCTGGCAACAGAACTGAGGTTTGATTGTGGAACCCTCTGGCCTGGGAATATGACTGAGGTTTAATTGTGGAACCCTGTGGCCTGGGAACATGACTGGGATTTTATTTCTGAAACCTGTGTCCAGGGAACATGACTGAGGTTTTATTCTGGAACCCTGTGTCCTGGGAACACAACTGAGGTTTGATTCTGGAACCATGTGGCCTGGGAATATGACTGGGGTTTGATTCTGGAAACCATTGGCCTGGGAAGATGACTGATGTTAGAGTGTGGAATCCTGTGGCCTGGGAACATGACATCGGTTTGGATTCCGGTACCCTGTTGCCTGGGAACATGGAATCGGTTTGATTCTGGAAACCTGTGGCCTGGGAATATGACTGAGGTTTGACGGTGGTACCCCATGGCCTGGCAACATGACTGAAGTTTGATTCTGGATCCCTGTGTCCTGGGAACGTGACTGAGGCGTGATTCTGGAACACTGTGGCCTGGGAACATGACATCTATTTAGATTGTGGAATACTGTGGCCCGGGAACCTGACTGAGCCTTGGTTCTGGAACCCTGTGGACTGGGAACATGACTGAGGTTTTATTCTGGAACCCTGTAGCCTGGGAATATAACTGAGGATTGATTCTGGAACCCTGTGGCCTGGGAACATGACATCGGTGGATTCTGGAACCCTGAGGCCTGGGAACATGACATCTGTTTAGATTGTGGAATACTGTGCCCCGGGAACCTGACTGAGCCTCGGTTCTGGAACCCTGTGGACTGGGAACATGACTGAGGTTTTATTCTGGAACCCTGTAGCCTGGGAACATAACTGAGGATTGATTCTGGAATCTTGTGGCCTGGGAAAATGACAACGGTGGATTCTGGAACCCTGTGGCCTGGGAACATGAGAACGGTTTGATTCTGGAACCCTGTGGCCTGGGAACATGCGTGAGGTTTGATGGTGGAAACCTGTGGCCTGGCAACATGACTGAGGTTTGATTCTGGAAGACTGTGGCTAGGGAACATGATATCGGGTTGATTCTGGAAACCTGTGTCCTGGGAAAAAGACTGAGGTTTGATTCTGGAACCCTGTGCCTTGGGAACATGACTGAGGTTTGTTTCTGGAAACCTGTTCCCTGGGAACATGACTGAGGTTTGATTCTGGACACCTGTGTCCTGGGAACATGACTGAGGTTTGATTGCTGAAACGTGTGGCCTGCGAACATGACTCAGGTTTGATTCTGGAACCATGTGTCCTGGGAATATGACTGAGGTTTGATTCTGGAAACCTTTGGCCTGGGAAAATGACTGAGGTTTCATTGTGGAAACATGTGGCTTGGGATCATGACTGAGGTTTGATGGTGGAACACTATGGCCTGGCTAAATGACTGAGGCTTGATTCTGGAACCCTGTGGCCTGGCAACTTGACTGAGGTGTGATGGCAGAAACCTGTGGCCTGGCAACATGACTGAGTTTGATTGTGGCACCCTGTGCACGGGGAACATGACTGAGGCCTGATACTGGAACCCCGTGGCGTGGGAACTTGACATTGGTTTGATTCTGGAGCCCTGTTTACTGGGAACATGACTGAGGTTTGATGGTTGACACCTGTGGCCTGGCAACATGATTGAGGTTTGATAGTGGAACCCTCAGGCTTGGGAACATGAGTGAGGCTTGATGGTGGAACCCTGTGGCCTGGCAACATGAGTGAGGCTTGATGGTGGAACCCTGTGGCTTGGCAAGATGACTTAGGTTTGATTGTGGAACAGTCTTTCCTGGGAACATGAGTGAGGCTTGATGGTGGAACCGTGGCCTAGCAAGAGGACAGAGGTTTGATTGTGGAACCCTCTGGCCTGGGAATATGACTGAGGTTTAATTGTGGACCCCTGTGGCCTGGGAACATGACTGGGAGTTTATTTCTGAAACCTGTGTCCAGGGAACATGACTGAGGTTTTATTCTGGAACCATGTGGCCTGGGAATATGACTGAGGTTTGATTCTGGAAACCATTGGGCTGGGAAGATGACTGATGTTAGAGTGTGGAATCCTGTGGCCTGGGAACATGACATCGTTGGATTCTGGAACCCTGTGGCCCGGGACCATGCCTGAGGTTTGATGGTGGAGACCTGTGGCCTGGCAACAGGACTGAGGTTTGATTCTGGAAGACTGTGTCTAGGGAACATGATATCGGGTTGATTCTGGCAAACTGTGTCCTGGGAACAAGACTGAGGTTTGATTCTGGAACCCTGTGCCTTGAGAACATGACTGAGGTTTGTTTCTGGAAGCCTGTTCCCTGGGAACATGACTGAGGCTTGATGGTGGAACCGTGGTCTGGCAACAGAACTGAGGTTTGATTGTGGAACCCTCTGGCCTGGGAATATGACTGAGGTTTAATTGTGGAACCCTGTGGCCTGGGAACATGACTGGGATTTTATTTCTGAAACCTGTGTCCAGGGAACATGACTGAGGTTTTATTCTGGAACCCTGTGTCCTGGGAACACAACTGAGGTTTGATTCTGGAACCATGTGGCCTGGGAATATGACTGGGGTTTGATTCTGGAAACCATTGGCCTGGGAAGATGACTGATGTTAGAGTGTGGAATCCTGTGGCCTGGGAACATGACATCGGTTTGGATTCCGGTACCCTGTTGCCTGGGAACATGGAATCGGTTTGATTCTGGAAACCTGTGGCCTGGGAATATGACTGAGGTTTGACGGTGGTACCCCATGGCCTGGCAACATGACTGAAGTTTGATTCTGGATCCCTGTGTCCTGGGAACGTGACTGAGGCGTGATTCTGGAACACTGTGGCCTGGGAACATGACATCTATTTAGATTGTGGAATACTGTGCCCCGGGAACCTGACTGAGCCTTGGTTCTGGAACCCTGTGGACTGGGAACATGACTGAGGTTTTATTCTGGAACCCTGTAGCCTGGGAACATAACTGAGGATTGATTCTGGAACCCTGTGGCCTGGGAACATGACATCGGTGGATTCTGGAACCCTGAGGCCTGGGAACATGACATCTGTTTAGATTGTGGAATACTGTGCCCCGGGAACCTGACTGAGCCTCGGTTCTGGAACCCTGTGGACTGGGAACATGACTGAGGTTTTATTCTGGAACCCTGTAGCCTGGGAACATAACTGAGGATTGATTCTGGAATCTTGTGGCCTGGGAAAATGACAACGGTGGATTCTGGAACCCTGTGGCCTGGGAACATGAGAACGGTTTGATTCTGGAACCCTGTGGCCTGGGAACATGCCTGAGGTTTGATGGTGGAAACCTGTGGCCTGGCAACATGACTGAGGTTTGATTCTGGAAGACTGTGGCTAGGGAACATGATATCGGGTTGATTCTGGAAACCTGTGTCCTGGGAACAAGACTGAGGTTTGATTCTGGAACCCTGTGCCTTGGGAACATGACTGAGGTTTGTTTCTGGAAACCTGTTCCCTGGGAACATGACTGAGGTTTGATTCTGGACACCTGTGTCCTGGGAACATGACTGAGGTTTGATTGCTGAAACCTGTGGCCTGCGAACATGACTCAGGTTTGATTCTGGAACCATGTGTCCTGGGAATATGACTGAGGTTTGATTTTGGAAACCTTTGGCCTGGGAAAATGACTGAGGTTTCATTGTGGAAACATGTGGCTTGGGATCATGACTGAGGTTTGATGGTGGAACACTATGGCCTGGCAAAATGACTGAGGCTTGATTCTGGAACCCTGTTGCCTGGCAACGTGACTGAGGTGTGATGGCAGAAATCTGTGGCCTGGCAACATGACTGAGTTTGATTGTGGCACCCTGTGCACTGGGAACATGACTGAGGCCTGATACTGGAACCCCGTGGTGTGGGAACTTGACATTGGTTTGATTCTGGAGCCCTGTTTACTGGGAACATGACTGAGGTTTAATGGTTGACACCTGTGGCCTGGCAACATGATTGAGGTTTGATAGTGGAACCCTCAGGCTTGGGAACATGAGTGAGGCTTGATGGTGGAACCCTGTGGCCTGGCAACATGAGTGAGGCTTGATGGTGGAACCCTGTGGCTTGGCAAGATGACTTAGCTTTGATTGTGGAACAGTCTTTCCTGGGAACATGACTGAGGCTTGATGGTGGAACCGTGGCCTAGCAACAGGACAGAGGTTTGATTGTGGAACCCTCTGGCCTGGGAATATGACTGAGGTTTAATTGTGGAACCCTGTGGCCTGGGAACATGACTGGGAGTTTATTTCTGAAACCTGTGTCCAGGGAACATGACTGAGGTTTTATTCTGGAACCATGTGGCCTGGGAATATGACTGAGGTTTGATTCTGGAAACCATTGGCCTGGGAAGATGACTGATGTTAGAGTGTGGAATCCTGTGGCCTGGGAACATGACATCGTTGGATTCTGGAACCCTGTGGCCCGGGACCATGCCTGAGGTTTGATGGTGGAGACCTGTGGCCTGGCAACAGGACTGAGGTTTGATTCTGGAAGACTGTGTCTAGGGAACATGATATCGGGTTGATTCTGGCAAACTGTGTCCTGGGAACAAGACTGAGGTTTGATTCTGGAACCCTGTGCCTTGAGAACATGACTGAGGTTTGTTTCTGGAAGCCTGTTCCCTGGGAACATGACTGAGGCTTGATGGTGGAACCGTGGTCTGGCAACAGAACTGAGGTTTGATTGTGGAACCCTCTGGCCTGGGAATATGACTGAGGTTTAATTGTGGAACCCTGTGGCCTGGGAACATGACTGGGATTTTATTTCTGAAACCTGTGTCCAGGGAACATGACTGAGGTTTTATTCTGGAACCCTGTGTCCTGGGAACACAACTGAGGTTTGATTCTGGAACCATGTGGCCTGGGAATATGACTGGGGTTTGATTCTGGAAACCATTGGCCTGGGAAGATGACTGATGTTAGAGTGTGGAATCCTGTGGCCTGGGAACATGACATCGGTTTGGATTCCGGTACCCTGTTGCCTGGGAACATGGAATCGGTTTGATTCTGGAAACCTGTGGCCTGGGAATATGACTGAGGTTTGACGGTGGTACCCCATGGCCTGGCAACATGACTGAAGTTTGATTCTGGATCCCTGTGTCCTGGGAACGTGACTGAGGCGTGATTCTGGAACACTGTGGCCTGGGAACATGACATCTATTTAGATTGTGGAATACTGTGGCCCGGGAACCTGACTGAGCCTTGGTTCTGGAACCCTGTGGACTGGGAACATGACTGAGGTTTTATTCTGGAACCCTGTAGCCTGGGAATATAACTGAGGATTGATTCTGGAACCCTGTGGCCTGGGAACATGACATCGGTGGATTCTGGAACCCTGAGGCCTGGGAACATGACATCTGTTTAGATTGTGGAATACTGTGCCCCGGGAACCTGACTGAGCCTCGGTTCTGGAACCCTGTGGACTGGGAACATGACTGAGGTTTTATTCTGGAACCCTGTAGCCTGGGAACATAACTGAGGATTGATTCTGGAATCTTGTGGCCTGGGAAAATGACAACGGTGGATTCTGGAACCCTGTGGCCTGGGAACATGAGAACGGTTTGATTCTGGAACCCTGTGGCCTGGGAACATGCCTGAGGTTTGATGGTGGAAACCTGTGGCCTGGCAACATGACTGAGGTTTGATTCTGGAAGACTGTGGCTAGGGAACATGATATCGGGTTGATTCTGGAAACCTGTGTCCTGGGAAAAAGACTGAGGTTTGATTCTGGAACCCTGTGCCTTGGGAACATGACTGAGGTTTGTTTCTGGAAACCTGTTCCCTGGGAACATGACTGAGGTTTGATTCTGGACACCTGTGTCCTGGGAACATGACTGAGGTTTGATTGCTGAAACCTGTGGCCTGCGAACATGACTCAGGTTTGATTCTGGAACCATGTGTCCTGGGAATATGACTGAGGTTTGATTCTGGAAACCTTTGGCCTGGGAAAATGACTGAGGTTTCATTGTGGAAACATGTGGCTTGGGATCATGACTGAGGTTTGATGGTGGAACACTATGGCCTGGCTAAATGACTGAGGCTTGATTCTGGAACCCTGTGGCCTGGCAACTTGACTGAGGTGTGATGGCAGAAACCTGTGGCCTGGCAACATGACTGAGTTTGATTGTGGCACCCTGTGCACGGGGAACATGACTGAGGCCTGATACTGGAACCCCGTGGCGTGGGAACTTGACATTGGTTTGATTCTGGAGCCCTGTTTACTGGGAACATGACTGAGGTTTGATGGTTGACACCTGTGGCCTGGCAACATGATTGAGGTTTGATAGTGGAACCCTCAGGCTTGGGAACATGAGTGAGGCTTGATGGTGGAACCCTGTGGCCTGGCAACATGAGTGAGGCTTGATGGTGGAACCCTGTGGCTTGGCAAGATGACTTAGGTTTGATTGTGGAACAGTCTTTCCTGGGAACATGAGTGAGGCTTGATGGTGGAACCGTGGCCTAGCAAGAGGACAGAGGTTTGATTGTGGAACCCTCTGGCCTGGGAATATGACTGAGGTTTAATTGTGGACCCCTGTGGCCTGGGAACATGACTGGGAGTTTATTTCTGAAACCTGTGTCCAGGGAACATGACTGAGGTTTTATTCTGGAACCATGTGGCCTGGGAATATGACTGAGGTTTGATTCTGGAAACCATTGGGCTGGGAAGATGACTGATGTTAGAGTGTGGAATCCTGTGGCCTGGGAACATGACATCGTTGGATTCTGGAACCCTGTGGCCCGGGACCATGCCTGAGGTTTGATGGTGGAGACCTGTGGCCTGGCAACAGGACTGAGGTTTGATTCTGGAAGACTGTGTCTAGGGAACATGATATCGGGTTGATTCTGGCAAACTGTGTCCTGGGAACAAGACTGAGGTTTGATTCTGGAACCCTGTGCCTTGAGAACATGACTGAGGTTTGTTTCTGGAAGCCTGTTCCCTGGGAACATGACTGAGGCTTGATGGTGGAACCGTGGTCTGGCAACAGAACTGAGGTTTGATTGTGGAACCCTCTGGCCTGGGAATATGACTGAGGTTTAATTGTGGAACCCTGTGGCCTGGGAACATGACTGGGATTTTATTTCTGAAACCTGTGTCCAGGGAACATGACTGAGGTTTTATTCTGGAACCCTGTGTCCTGGGAACACAACTGAGGTTTGATTCTGGAACCATGTGGCCTGGGAATATGACTGGGGTTTGATTCTGGAAACCATTGGCCTGGGAAGATGACTGATGTTAGAGTGTGGAATCCTGTGGCCTGGGAACATGACATCGGTTTGGATTCCGGTACCCTGTTGCCTGGGAACATGGAATCGGTTTGATTCTGGAAACCTGTGGCCTGGGAATATGACTGAGGTTTGACGGTGGTACCCCATGGCCTGGCAACATGACTGAAGTTTGATTCTGGATCCCTGTGTCCTGGGAACGTGACTGAGGCGTGATTCTGGAACACTGTGGCCTGGGAACATGACATCTATTTAGATTGTGGAATACTGTGGCCCGGGAACCTGACTGAGCCTTGGTTCTGGAACCCTGTGGACTGGGAACATGACTGAGGTTTTATTCTGGAACCCTGTAGCCTGGGAATATAACTGAGGATTGATTCTGGAACCCTGTGGCCTGGGAACATGACATCGGTGGATTCTGGAACCCTGAGGCCTGGGAACATGACATCTGTTTAGATTGTGGAATACTGTGCCCCGGGAACCTGACTGAGCCTCGGTTCTGGAACCCTGTGGACTGGGAACATGACTGAGGTTTTATTCTGGAACCCTGTAGCCTGGGAACATAACTGAGGATTGATTCTGGAATCTTGTGGCCTGGGAAAATGACAACGGTGGATTCTGGAACCCTGTGGCCTGGGAACATGAGAACGGTTTGATTCTGGAACCCTGTGGCCTGGGAACATGCCTGAGGTTTGATGGTGGAAACCTGTGGCCTGGCAACATGACTGAGGTTTGATTCTGGAAGACTGTGGCTAGGGAACATGATATCGGGTTGATTCTGGAAACCTGTGTCCTGGGAAAAAGACTGAGGTTTGATTCTGGAACCCTGTGCCTTGGGAACATGACTGAGGTTTGTTTCTGGAAACCTGTTCCCTGGGAACATGACTGAGGTTTGATTCTGGACACCTGTGTCCTGGGAACATGACTGAGGTTTGATTGCTGAAACGTGTGGCCTGCGAACATGACTCAGGTTTGATTCTGGAACCATGTGTCCTGGGAATATGACTGAGGTTTGATTCTGGAAACCTTTGGCCTGGGAAAATGACTGAGGTTTCATTGTGGAAACATGTGGCTTGGGATCATGACTGAGGTTTGATGGTGGAACACTATGGCCTGGCTAAATGACTGAGGCTTGATTCTGGAACCCTGTGGCCTGGCAACTTGACTGAGGTGTGATGGCAGAAACCTGTGGCCTGGCAACATGACTGAGTTTGATTGTGGCACCCTGTGCACGGGGAACATGACTGAGGCCTGATACTGGAACCCCGTGGCGTGGGAACTTGACATTGGTTTGATTCTGGAGCCCTGTTTACTGGGAACATGACTGAGGTTTGATGGTTGACACCTGTGGCCTGGCAACATGATTGAGGTTTGATAGTGGAACCCTCAGGCTTGGGAACATGAGTGAGGCTTAATGGTGGAACCCTGTGGCCTGGCAACATGAGTGAGGCTTGATGGTGGAACCCTGTGGCTTGGCAAGATGACTTAGGTTTGATTGTGGAACAGTCTTTCCTGGGAACATGAGTGAGGCTTGATGGTGGAACCGTGGCCTAGCAAGAGGACAGAGGTTTGATTGTGGAACCCTCTGGCCTGGGAATATGACTGAGGTTTAATTGTGGACCCCTGTGGCCTGGGAACATGACTGGGAGTTTATTTCTGAAACCTGTGTCCAGGGAACATGACTGAGGTTTTATTCTGGAACCATGTGGCCTGGGAATATGACTGAGGTTTGATTCTGGAAACCATTGGGCTGGGAAGATGACTGATGTTAGAGTGTGGAATCCTGTGGCCTGGGAACATGACATCGTTGGATTCTGGAACCCTGTGGCCCGGGACCATGCCTGAGGTTTGATGGTGGAGACCTGTGGCCTGGCAACAGGACTGAGGTTTGATTCTGGAAGACTGTGTCTAGGGAACATGATATCGGGTTGATTCTGGCAAACTGTGTCCTGGGAACAAGACTGAGGTTTGATTCTGGAACCCTGTGCCTTGAGAACATGACTGAGGTTTGTTTCTGGAAGCCTGTTCCCTGGGAACATGACTGAGGCTTGATGGTGGAACCGTGGTCTGGCAACAGAACTGAGGTTTGATTGTGGAACCCTCTGGCCTGGGAATATGACTGAGGTTTAATTGTGGAACCCTGTGGCCTGGGAACATGACTGGGATTTTATTTCTGAAACCTGTGTCCAGGGAACATGACTGAGGTTTTATTCTGGAACCCTGTGTCCTGGGAACACAACTGAGGTTTGATTCTGGAACCATGTGGCCTGGGAATATGACTGGGGTTTGATTCTGGAAACCATTGGCCTGGGAAGATGACTGATGTTAGAGTGTGGAATCCTGTGGCCTGGGAACATGACATCGGTTTGGATTCCGGTACCCTGTTGCCTGGGAACATGGAATCGGTTTGATTCTGGAAACCTGTGGCCTGGGAATATGACTGAGGTTTGACGGTGGTACCCCATGGCCTGGCAACATGACTGAAGTTTGATTCTGGATCCCTGTGTCCTGGGAACGTGACTGAGGCGTGATTCTGGAACACTGTGGCCTGGGAACATGACATCTATTTAGATTGTGGAATACTGTGCCCCGGGAACCTGACTGAGCCTTGGTTCTGGAACCCTGTGGACTGGGAACATGACTGAGGTTTTATTCTGGAACCCTGTAGCCTGGGAACATAACTGAGGATTGATTCTGGAACCCTGTGGCCTGGGAACATGACATCGGTGGATTCTGGAACCCTGAGGCCTGGGAACATGACATCTGTTTAGATTGTGGAATACTGTGCCCCGGGAACCTGACTGAGCCTCGGTTCTGGAACCCTGTGGACTGGGAACATGACTGAGGTTTTATTCTGGAACCCTGTAGCCTGGGAACATAACTGAGGATTGATTCTGGAATCTTGTGGCCTGGGAAAATGACAACGGTGGATTCTGGAACCCTGTGGCCTGGGAACATGAGAACGGTTTGATTCTGGAACCCTGTGGCCTGGGAACATGCCTGAGGTTTGATGGTGGAAACCTGTGGCCTGGCAACATGACTGAGGTTTGATTCTGGAAGACTGTGGCTAGGGAACATGATATCGGGTTGATTCTGGAAACCTGTGTCCTGGGAACAAGACTGAGGTTTGATTCTGGAACCCTGTGCCTTGGGAACATGACTGAGGTTTGTTTCTGGAAACCTGTTCCCTGGGAACATGACTGAGGTTTGATTCTGGACACCTGTGTCCTGGGAACATGACTGAGGTTTGATTGCTGAAACCTGTGGCCTGCGAACATGACTCAGGTTTGATTCTGGAACCATGTGTCCTGGGAATATGACTGAGGTTTGATTTTGGAAACCTTTGGCCTGGGAAAATGACTGAGGTTTCATTGTGGAAACATGTGGCTTGGGATCATGACTGAGGTTTGATGGTGGAACACTATGGCCTGGCAAAATGACTGAGGCTTGATTCTGGAACCCTGTTGCCTGGCAACGTGACTGAGGTGTGATGGCAGAAATCTGTGGCCTGGCAACATGACTGAGTTTGATTGTGGCACCCTGTGCACTGGGAACATGACTGAGGCCTGATACTGGAACCCCGTGGCGTGGGAACTTGACATTGGTTTGATTCTGGAGCCCTGTTTACTGGGAACATGACTGAGGTTTAATGGTTGACACCTGTGGCCTGGCAACATGATTGAGGTTTGATAGTGGAACCCTCAGGCTTGGGAACATGAGTGAGGCTTGATGGTGGAACCCTGTGGCCTGGCAACATGAGTGAGGCTTGATGGTGGAACCCTGTGGCTTGGCAAGATGACTTAGCTTTGATTGTGGAACAGTCTTTCCTGGGAACATGACTGAGGCTTGATGGTGGAACCGTGGCCTAGCAACAGGACAGAGGTTTGATTGTGGAACCCTCTGGCCTGGGAATATGACTGAGGTTTAATTGTGGAACCCTGTGGCCTGGGAACATGACTGGGAGTTTATTTCTGAAACCTGTGTCCAGGGAACATGACTGAGGTTTTATTCTGGAACCATGTGGCCTGGGAATATGACTGAGGTTTGATTCTGGAAACCATTGGCCTGGGAAGATGACTGATGTTAGAGTGTGGAATCCTGTGGCCTGGGAACATGACATCGGTGGATTCTGGAACCCTGTGGCCCGGGACCATGCCTGAGGTTTGATGGTGGAGACCTGTGGCCTGGCAACAGGACTGAGGTTTGATTCTGGAAGACTGTGTCTAGGGAACATGATATCGGGTTGATTCTGGCAAACTGTGTCCTGGGAACAAGACTGAGGTTTGATTCTGGAACCCTGTGCCTTGAGAACATGACTGAGGTTTGTTTCTGGAAGCCTGTTCCCTGGGAACATGACTGAGGCTTGATGGTGGAACCGTGGTCTGGCAACAGAACTGAGGTTTGATTGTGGAACCCTCTGGCCTGGGAATATGACTGAGGTTTAATTGTGGAACCCTGTGGCCTGGGAACATGACTGGGATTTTATTTCTGAAACCTGTGTCCAGGGAACATGACTGAGATTTTATTCTGGAACCCTGTGTCTTGGGAACACAACTGAGGTTTGATTCTGGAACCATGTGGCCTGGGAATATGACTGGGGTTTGATTCTGGAAACCATTGGCCTGGGAAGATGACTGATGTTAGAGTGTGGAATCCTGTGGCCTGGGAACATGACATCGGTTTGGATTCCGGTACCCTGTTGCCTGGGAACATGGAATCGGTTTGATTCTGGAAACCTGTGGCCTGGGAATATGACTGAGGTTTGACGGTGGTACCCCATGGCCTGGCAACATGACTGAAGTTTGATTCTGGATCCCTGTGTCCTGGGAACGTGACTGAGGCGTGATTCTGGAACACTGTGGCCTGGGAACATGACATCTATTTAGATTGTGGAATACTGTGGCCCGGGAACCTGAACTGAGCCTTGGTTCTGGAACCCTGTGGACTGGGAACATGACTGAGGTTTTATTCTGGAACCCTGTAGCCTGGGAACATAACTGAGGATTGATTCTGGAACCCTGTGGCCTGGGAACATGACATCGGTGGATTCTGGAACCCTGAGGCCTGGGAACATGACATCTGTTTAGATTGTGGAATACTGTGCCCCGGGAACCTGACTGAGCCTCGGTTCTGGAACCCTGTGGACTGGGAACATGACTGAGGTTTTATTCTGGAACCCTGTAGCCTGGGAACATAACTGAGGATTGATTCTGGAATCTTGTGGCCTGGGAAAATGACAACGGTGGATTCTGGAACCCTGTGGCCTGGGAACATGAGAACGGTTTGATTCTGGAACCCTGTGGCCTGGGAACATGCCTGAGGTTTGATGGTGGAAACCTGTGGCCTGGCAACATGACTGAGGTTTGATTCTGGAAGACTGTGGCTAGGGAACATGATATCGGGTTGATTCTGGAAACCTGTGTCCTGGGAACAAGACTGAGGTTTGATTGCTGAAACCTGTGGCCTGCGAACATGACTCAGGTTTGATTCTGGAACCATGTGTCCTGGGAATATGACTGAGGTTTGATTCTGGAAACCTTTGGCCTGGGAAAATGACTGAGGTTTCATTGTGGAAACATGTGGCTTGGGATCATGACTGAGGTTTGATGGTGGAACACTATGGCCTGGCAAAATGACTGAGGCTTGATTCTGGAACCCTGTGGCCTGGCAACTTGACTGAGGTGTGATGGCAGAAACCTGTGGCCTGGCAACATGACTGAGTTTGATTGTGGCACCCTGTGCACGGGAAACATGACTGAGGCCTGATACTGGAACCCCGTGGCGTGGGAACTTGACATTGGTTTGATTCTGGAGCCCTGTTTACTGGGAACATGACTGAGGTTTGATGGTTGACACCTGTGGCCTGGCAACATGATTGAGGTTTGATAGTGGAACCCTCAGGCTTGGGAACATGAGTGAGGCTTGATGGTGGAACCCTGTGGCCTGGCAACATGAGTGAGGCTTGATGGTGGAACCCTGTGGCTTGGCAAGATGACTTAGGTTTGATTGTGGAACAGTCTTTCCTGGGAACATGACTGAGGCTTGATGGTGGAACCGTGGCCTAGCAACAGGACAGAGGTTTGATTGTGGAACCCTCTGGCCTGGGAATATGACTGAGGTTTAATTGTGGAACCCTGTGGCCTGGGAACATGACTGGGAGTTTATTTCTGAAACCTGTGTCCAGGGAACATGACTGAGGTTTTATTCTGGAACCATGTGGCCTGGGAATATGACTGAGGTTTGATTCTGGAAACCATTGGCCTGGGAAGATGACTGATGTTAGAGTGTTGAATCCTTTGGCCTGGGAACATGACATCGGTGGATTCTGGAACCCTGTGGCCTGGGAACATGCCTGAGGTTTGATGGTGGAAACCTGTGGCCTGGCAACAGGACTGAGGTTTGATTCTGGAAGACTGTGGCTAGGGAACATGATATCGGGTTGATTCTGGCAACCTGTGTCCTGGGAACAAGACTGAGGTTTGATTCTGGAACCCTGTGCCTTGGGAACATGACTGAGGTTTGTTTCTGGAAGCCTGTTCCCTGGGAACATGACTGAGGCTTGATGGTGGAACCGTGGTCTGGCAACAGAACTGAGCTTTGATTGTGGAACCCTCTGGCCTGGGAATATGACTGAGGTTTAATTGTGGAACCCTGTGGCCTGGGAACATGACTGGGATTTTATTTCTGAAACCTGTGTCCAGGGAACATGACTGAGGTTTTATTCTGGAACCCTGTGTCCTGGGAACACAACTGAGGTTTGATTCTGGAACCATGTGGCCTGGGAATATGACTGGGGTTTGATTCTGGAAACCATTGGCCTGGGAAGATGACTGATGTTAGAGTGTGGAATCCTGTGGCCTGGGAACATGACATCGGTTTGGATTCCGGTACCCTGTTGCCTGGGAACATGGAATCGGTTTGATTCTGGAAACCTGTGGCCTGGGAATATGACTGAGGTTTGACGGTGGTACCCCATGGCCTGGCAACATGACTGAAGTTTGATTCTGGATCCCTGTGTCCTGGGAACGTGACTGAGGCGTGATTCTGGAACACTGTGGCCTGGGAACATGACATCTATTTAGATTGTGGAATACTGTGGCCCGGGAACCTGACTGAGCCTTGGTTCTGGAACCCTGTGGACTGGGAACATGACTGAGGTTTTATTCTGGAACCCTGTAGCCTGGGAATATAACTGAGGATTGATTCTGGAACCCTGTGGCCTGGGAACATGACATCGGTGGATTCTGGAACCCTGAGGCCTGGGAACATGACATCTGTTTAGATTGTGGAATACTGTGCCCCGGGAACCTGACTGAGCCTCGGTTCTGGAACCCTGTGGACTGGGAACATGACTGAGGTTTTATTCTGGAACCCTGTAGCCTGGGAACATAACTGAGGATTGATTCTGGAATCTTGTGGCCTGGGAAAATGACAACGGTGGATTCTGGAACCCTGTGGCCTGGGAACATGAGAACGGTTTGATTCTGGAACCCTGTGGCCTGGGAACATGCCTGAGGTTTGATGGTGGAAACCTGTGGCCTGGCAACATGACTGAGGTTTGATTCTGGAAGACTGTGGCTAGGGAACATGATATCGGGTTGATTCTGGAAACCTGTGTCCTGGGAAAAAGACTGAGGTTTGATTCTGGAACCCTGTGCCTTGGGAACATGACTGAGGTTTGTTTCTGGAAACCTGTTCCCTGGGAACATGACTGAGGTTTGATTCTGGACACCTGTGTCCTGGGAACATGACTGAGGTTTGATTGCTGAAACGTGTGGCCTGCGAACATGACTCAGGTTTGATTCTGGAACCATGTGTCCTGGGAATATGACTGAGGTTTGATTCTGGAAACCTTTGGCCTGGGAAAATGACTGAGGTTTCATTGTGGAAACATGTGGCTTGGGATCATGACTGAGGTTTGATGGTGGAACACTATGGCCTGGCTAAATGACTGAGGCTTGATTCTGGAACCCTGTGGCCTGGCAACTTGACTGAGGTGTGATGGCAGAAACCTGTGGCCTGGCAACATGACTGAGTTTGATTGTGGCACCCTGTGCACGGGGAACATGACTGAGGCCTGATACTGGAACCCCGTGGCGTGGGAACTTGACATTGGTTTGATTCTGGAGCCCTGTTTACTGGGAACATGACTGAGGTTTGATGGTTGACACCTGTGGCCTGGCAACATGATTGAGGTTTGATAGTGGAACCCTCAGGCTTGGGAACATGAGTGAGGCTTGATGGTGGAACCCTGTGGCCTGGCAACATGAGTGAGGCTTGATGGTGGAACCCTGTGGCTTGGCAAGATGACTTAGGTTTGATTGTGGAACAGTCTTTCCTGGGAACATGAGTGAGGCTTGATGGTGGAACCGTGGCCTAGCAAGAGGACAGAGGTTTGATTGTGGAACCCTCTGGCCTGGGAATATGACTGAGGTTTAATTGTGGACCCCTGTGGCCTGGGAACATGACTGGGAGTTTATTTCTGAAACCTGTGTCCAGGGAACATGACTGAGGTTTTATTCTGGAACCATGTGGCCTGGGAATATGACTGAGGTTTGATTCTGGAAACCATTGGGCTGGGAAGATGACTGATGTTAGAGTGTGGAATCCTGTGGCCTGGGAACATGACATCGTTGGATTCTGGAACCCTGTGGCCCGGGACCATGCCTGAGGTTTGATGGTGGAGACCTGTGGCCTGGCAACAGGACTGAGGTTTGATTCTGGAAGACTGTGTCTAGGGAACATGATATCGGGTTGATTCTGGCAAACTGTGTCCTGGGAACAAGACTGAGGTTTGATTCTGGAACCCTGTGCCTTGAGAACATGACTGAGGTTTGTTTCTGGAAGCCTGTTCCCTGGGAACATGACTGAGGCTTGATGGTGGAACCGTGGTCTGGCAACAGAACTGAGGTTTGATTGTGGAACCCTCTGGCCTGGGAATATGACTGAGGTTTAATTGTGGAACCCTGTGGCCTGGGAACATGACTGGGATTTTATTTCTGAAACCTGTGTCCAGGGAACATGACTGAGGTTTTATTCTGGAACCCTGTGTCCTGGGAACACAACTGAGGTTTGATTCTGGAACCATGTGGCCTGGGAATATGACTGGGGTTTGATTCTGGAAACCATTGGCCTGGGAAGATGACTGATGTTAGAGTGTGGAATCCTGTGGCCTGGGAACATGACATCGGTTTGGATTCCGGTACCCTGTTGCCTGGGAACATGGAATCGGTTTGATTCTGGAAACCTGTGGCCTGGGAATATGACTGAGGTTTGACGGTGGTACCCCATGGCCTGGCAACATGACTGAAGTTTGATTCTGGATCCCTGTGTCCTGGGAACGTGACTGAGGCGTGATTCTGGAACACTGTGGCCTGGGAACATGACATCTATTTAGATTGTGGAATACTGTGCCCCGGGAACCTGACTGAGCCTTGGTTCTGGAACCCTGTGGACTGGGAACATGACTGAGGTTTTATTCTGGAACCCTGTAGCCTGGGAACATAACTGAGGATTGATTCTGGAACCCTGTGGCCTGGGAACATGACATCGGTGGATTCTGGAACCCTGAGGCCTGGGAACATGACATCTGTTTAGATTGTGGAATACTGTGCCCCGGGAACCTGACTGAGCCTCGGTTCTGGAACCCTGTGGACTGGGAACATGACTGAGGTTTTATTCTGGAACCCTGTAGCCTGGGAACATAACTGAGGATTGATTCTGGAATCTTGTGGCCTGGGAAAATGACAACGGTGGATTCTGGAACCCTGTGGCCTGGGAACATGAGAACGGTTTGATTCTGGAACCCTGTGGCCTGGGAACATGCCTGAGGTTTGATGGTGGAAACCTGTGGCCTGGCAACATGACTGAGGTTTGATTCTGGAAGACTGTGGCTAGGGAACATGATATCGGGTTGATTCTGGAAACCTGTGTCCTGGGAACAAGACTGAGGTTTGATTCTGGAACCCTGTGCCTTGGGAACATGACTGAGGTTTGTTTCTGGAAACCTGTTCCCTGGGAACATGACTGAGGTTTGATTCTGGACACCTGTGTCCTGGGAACATGACTGAGGTTTGATTGCTGAAACCTGTGGCCTGCGAACATGACTCAGGTTTGATTCTGGAACCATGTGTCCTGGGAATATGACTGAGGTTTGATTTTGGAAACCTTTGGCCTGGGAAAATGACTGAGGTTTCATTGTGGAAACATGTGGCTTGGGATCATGACTGAGGTTTGATGGTGGAACACTATGGCCTGGCAAAATGACTGAGGCTTGATTCTGGAACCCTGTTGCCTGGCAACGTGACTGAGGTGTGATGGCAGAAATCTGTGGCCTGGCAACATGACTGAGTTTGATTGTGGCACCCTGTGCACTGGGAACATGACTGAGGCCTGATACTGGAACCCCGTGGCGTGGGAACTTGACATTGGTTTGATTCTGGAGCCCTGTTTACTGGGAACATGACTGAGGTTTAATGGTTGACACCTGTGGCCTGGCAACATGATTGAGGTTTGATAGTGGAACCCTCAGGCTTGGGAACATGAGTGAGGCTTGATGGTGGAACCCTGTGGCCTGGCAACATGAGTGAGGCTTGATGGTGGAACCCTGTGGCTTGGCAAGATGACTTAGCTTTGATTGTGGAACAGTCTTTCCTGGGAACATGACTGAGGCTTGATGGTGGAACCGTGGCCTAGCAACAGGACAGAGGTTTGATTGTGGAACCCTCTGGCCTGGGAATATGACTGAGGTTTAATTGTGGAACCCTGTGGCCTGGGAACATGACTGGGAGTTTATTTCTGAAACCTGTGTCCAGGGAACATGACTGAGGTTTTATTCTGGAACCATGTGGCCTGGGAATATGACTGAGGTTTGATTCTGGAAACCATTGGCCTGGGAAGATGACTGATGTTAGAGTGTGGAATCCTGTGGCCTGGGAACATGACATCGGTGGATTCTGGAACCCTGTGGCCCGGGACCATGCCTGAGGTTTGATGGTGGAGACCTGTGGCCTGGCAACAGGACTGAGGTTTGATTCTGGAAGACTGTGTCTAGGGAACATGATATCGGGTTGATTCTGGCAAACTGTGTCCTGGGAACAAGACTGAGGTTTGATTCTGGAACCCTGTGCCTTGAGAACATGACTGAGGTTTGTTTCTGGAAGCCTGTTCCCTGGGAACATGACTGAGGCTTGATGGTGGAACCGTGGTCTGGCAACAGAACTGAGGTTTGATTGTGGAACCCTCTGGCCTGGGAATATGACTGAGGTTTAATTGTGGAACCCTGTGGCCTGGGAACATGACTGGGATTTTATTTCTGAAACCTGTGTCCAGGGAACATGACTGAGATTTTATTCTGGAACCCTGTGTCTTGGGAACACAACTGAGGTTTGATTCTGGAACCATGTGGCCTGGGAATATGACTGGGGTTTGATTCTGGAAACCATTGGCCTGGGAAGATGACTGATGTTAGAGTGTGGAATCCTGTGGCCTGGGAACATGACATCGGTTTGGATTCCGGTACCCTGTTGCCTGGGAACATGGAATCGGTTTGATTCTGGAAACCTGTGGCCTGGGAATATGACTGAGGTTTGACGGTGGTACCCCATGGCCTGGCAACATGACTGAAGTTTGATTCTGGATCCCTGTGTCCTGGGAACGTGACTGAGGCGTGATTCTGGAACACTGTGGCCTGGGAACATGACATCTATTTAGATTGTGGAATACTGTGGCCCGGGAACCTGAACTGAGCCTTGGTTCTGGAACCCTGTGGACTGGGAACATGACTGAGGTTTTATTCTGGAACCCTGTAGCCTGGGAACATAACTGAGGATTGATTCTGGAACCCTGTGGCCTGGGAACATGACATCGGTGGATTCTGGAACCCTGAGGCCTGGGAACATGACATCTGTTTAGATTGTGGAATACTGTGCCCCGGGAACCTGACTGAGCCTCGGTTCTGGAACCCTGTGGACTGGGAACATGACTGAGGTTTTATTCTGGAACCCTGTAGCCTGGGAACATAACTGAGGATTGATTCTGGAATCTTGTGGCCTGGGAAAATGACAACGGTGGATTCTGGAACCCTGTGGCCTGGGAACATGAGAACGGTTTGATTCTGGAACCCTGTGGCCTGGGAACATGCCTGAGGTTTGATGGTGGAAACCTGTGGCCTGGCAACATGACTGAGGTTTGATTCTGGAAGACTGTGGCTAGGGAACATGATATCGGGTTGATTCTGGAAACCTGTGTCCTGGGAACAAGACTGAGGTTTGATTGCTGAAACCTGTGGCCTGCGAACATGACTCAGGTTTGATTCTGGAACCATGTGTCCTGGGAATATGACTGAGGTTTGATTCTGGAAACCTTTGGCCTGGGAAAATGACTGAGGTTTCATTGTGGAAACATGTGGCTTGGGATCATGACTGAGGTTTGATGGTGGAACACTATGGCCTGGCAAAATGACTGAGGCTTGATTCTGGAACCCTGTGGCCTGGCAACTTGACTGAGGTGTGATGGCAGAAACCTGTGGCCTGGCAACATGACTGAGTTTGATTGTGGCACCCTGTGCACGGGAAACATGACTGAGGCCTGATACTGGAACCCCGTGGCGTGGGAACTTGACATTGGTTTGATTCTGGAGCCCTGTTTACTGGGAACATGACTGAGGTTTGATGGTTGACACCTGTGGCCTGGCAACATGATTGAGGTTTGATAGTGGAACCCTCAGGCTTGGGAACATGAGTGAGGCTTGATGGTGGAACCCTGTGGCCTGGCAACATGAGTGAGGCTTGATGGTGGAACCCTGTGGCTTGGCAAGATGACTTAGGTTTGATTGTGGAACAGTCTTTCCTGGGAACATGACTGAGGCTTGATGGTGGAACCGTGGCCTAGCAACAGGACAGAGGTTTGATTGTGGAACCCTCTGGCCTGGGAATATGACTGAGGTTTAATTGTGGAACCCTGTGGCCTGGGAACATGACTGGGAGTTTATTTCTGAAACCTGTGTCCAGGGAACATGACTGAGGTTTTATTCTGGAACCATGTGGCCTGGGAATATGACTGAGGTTTGATTCTGGAAACCATTGGCCTGGGAAGATGACTGATGTTAGAGTGTTGAATCCTTTGGCCTGGGAACATGACATCGGTGGATTCTGGAACCCTGTGGCCTGGGAACATGCCTGAGGTTTGATGGTGGAAACCTGTGGCCTGGCAACAGGACTGAGGTTTGATTCTGGAAGACTGTGGCTAGGGAACATGATATCGGGTTGATTCTGGCAACCTGTGTCCTGGGAACAAGACTGAGGTTTGATTCTGGAACCCTGTGCCTTGGGAACATGACTGAGGTTTGTTTCTGGAAGCCTGTTCCCTGGGAACATGACTGAGGCTTGATGGTGGAACCGTGGTCTGGCAACAGAACTGAGCTTTGATTGTGGAACCCTCTGGCCTGGGAATATGACTGAGGTTTAATTGTGGAACCCTGTGGCCTGGGAACATGACTGGGATTTTATTTCTGAAACCTGTGTCCAGGGAACATGACTGAGGTTTTATTCTGGAACCCTGTGTCCTGGGAACACAACTGAGGTTTGATTCTGGAACCATGTGGCCTGGGAATATGACTGGGGTTTGATTCTGGAAACCATTGGCCTGGGAAGATGACTGATGTTAGAGTGTGGAATCCTGTGGCCTGGGAACATGACATCGGTTTGGATTCCGGTACCCTGTTGCCTGGGAACATGGAATCGGTTTGATTCTGGAAACCTGTGGCCTGGGAATATGACTGAGGTTTGACGGTGGTACCCCATGGCCTGGCAACATGACTGAAGTTTGATTCTGGATCCCTGTGTCCTGGGAACGTGACTGAGGCGTGATTCTGGAACACTGTGGCCTGGGAACATGACATCTATTTAGATTGTGGAATACTGTGGCCCGGGAACCTGAACTGAGCCTTGGTTCTGGAACCCTGTGGACTGGGAACATGACTGAGGTTTTATTCTGGAACCCTGTAGCCTGGGAACATAACTGAGGATTGATTCTGGAACCCTGTGGCCTGGGAACATGACATCGGTGTATTCTGGAACCCTGAGGCCTGGGAACATGACATCTGTTTAGATTGTGGAATACTGTGCCCCGGGAACCTGACTGAGCCTCGGTTCTGGAACCCTGTGGACTGGGAACATGACTGAGCTTTTATTCTGGAACCCTGTAGCCTGGGAACATAACTGAGGATTGATTCTGGAATCTTGTGGCCTGGGAAAATGACAACGGTGGATTCTGGAACCCTGTGGCCTGGGAACATGAGAACGGTTTGATTCTGGAACCCTGTGGCCTGGGAACATGCCTGAGGTTTGATGGTGGAAACCTGTGGCCTGGCAACATGACTGAGGTTTGATTCTGGAAGACTGTGGCTAGGGAACATGATATCGGGTTGATTCTGGAAACCTGTGTCCTGGGAACAAGACTGAGGTTTGATTGCTGAAACCTGTGGCCTGCGAACATGACTCAGGTTTGATTCTGGAACCATGTGTCCTGGGAATATGACTGAGGTTTGATTCTGGAAACCTTTGGCCTGGGAAAATGACTGAGGTTTCATTGTGGAAACATGTGGCTTGGGATCATGACTGAGGTTTGATGGTGGAACACTATGGCCTGGCAAAATGACTGAGGCTTGATTCTGGAACCCTGTGGCCTGGCAACTTGACTGAGGTGTGATGGCAGAAACCTGTGGCCTGGCAACATGACTGAGTTTGATTGTGGCACCCTGTGCACGGGAAACATGACTGAGGCCTGATACTGGAACCCCGTGGCGTGGGAACTTGACATTGGTTTGATTCTGGAGCCCTGTTTACTGGGAACATGACTGAGGTTTGATGGTTGACACCTGTGGCCTGGCAACATGATTGAGGTTTGATAGTGGAACCCTCAGGCTTGGGAACATGAGTGAGGCTTGATGGTGGAACCCTGTGGCCTGGCAACATGAGTGAGGCTTGATGGTGGAACCCTGTGGCTTGGCAAGATGACTTAGGTTTGATTGTGGAACAGTCTTTCCTGGGAACATGACTGAGGCTTGATGGTGGAACCGTGGCCTAGCAACAGGACAGAGGTTTGATTGTGGAACCCTCTGGCCTGGGAATATGACTGAGGTTTAATTGTGGAACCCTGTGGCCTGGGAACATGACTGGGAGTTTATTTCTGAAACCTGTGTCCAGGGAACATGACTGAGGTTTTATTCTGGAACCATGTGGCCTGGGAATATGACTGAGGTTTGATTCTGGAAACCATTGGCCTGGGAAGATGACTGATGTTAGAGTGTTGAATCCTTTGGCCTGGGAACATGACATCGGTGGATTCTGGAACCCTGTGGCCTGGGAACATGCCTGAGGTTTGATGGTGGAAACCTGTGGCCTGGCAACAGTACTGAGGTTTGATTCTGGAAGACTGTGGCTAGGGAACATGATATCGGGTTGATTCTGGCAACCTGTGTCCTGGGAACAAGACTGAGGTTTGATTCTGGAACCCTGTGCCTTGGGAACATGACTGAGGTTTGTTTCTGGAAGCCTGTTCCCTGGGAACATGACTGAGGCTTGATGGTGGAACCGTGGTCTGGCAACAGAACTGAGCTTTGATTGTGGAACCCTCTGGCCTGGGAATATGACTGAGGTTTAATTGTGGAACCCTGTGGCCTGGGAACATGACTGGGATTTTATTTCTGAAACCTGTGTCCAGGGAACATGACTGAGGTTTTATTCTGGAACCCTGTGTCCTGGGAACACAACTGAGGTTTGATTCTGGAACCATGTGGCCTGGGAATATGACTGGGGTTTGATTCTGGAAACCATTGGCCTGGGAAGATGACTGATGTTAGAGTGTGGAATCCTGTGGCCTGGGAACATGACATCGGTTTGGATTCCGGTACCCTGTTGCCTGGGAACATGGAATCGGTTTGATTCTGGAAACCTGTGGCCTGGGAATATGACTGAGGTTTGACGGTGGTACCCCATGGCCTGGCAACATGACTGAAGTTTGATTCTGGATCCCTGTGTCCTGGGAACGTGACTGAGGCGTGATTCTGGAACACTGTGGCCTGGGAACATGACATCTATTTAGATTGTGGAATACTGTGGCCCGGGAACCTGAACTGAGCCTTGGTTCTGGAACCCTGTGGACTGGGAACATGACTGAGGTTTTATTCTGGAACCCTGTAGCCTGGGAACATAACTGAGGATTGATTCTGGAACCCTGTGGCCTGGGAACATGACATCGGTGGATTCTGGAACCCTGAGGCCTGGGAACATGACATCTGTTTAGATTGTGGAATACTGTGCCCCGGGAACCTGACTGAGCCTCGGTTCTGGAACCCTGTGGACTGGGAACATGACTGAGGTTTTATTCTGGAACCCTGTAGCCTGGGAACATAACTGAGGATTGATTCTGGAATCTTGTGGCCTGGGAAAATGACAACGGTGGATTCTGGAACCCTGTGGCCTGGGAACATGAGAACGGTTTGATTCTGGAACCCTGTGGCCTGGGAACATGCCTGAGGTTTGATGGTGGAAACCTGTGGCCTGGCAACATGACTGAGGTTTGATTCTGGAAGACTGTGGCTAGGGAACATGATATCGGGTTGATTCTGGAAACCTGTGTCCTGGGAACAAGACTGAGGTTTGATTGCTGAAACCTGTGGCCTGCGAACATGACTCAGGTTTGATTCTGGAACCATGTGTCCTGGGAATATGACTGAGGTTTGATTCTGGAAACCTTTGGCCTGGGAAAATGACTGAGGTTTCATTGTGGAAACATGTGGCTTGGGATCATGACTGAGGTTTGATGGTGGAACACTATGGCCTGGCAAAATGACTGAGGCTTGATTCTGGAACCCTGTGGCCTGGCAACTTGACTGAGGTGTGATGGCAGAAACCTGTGGCCTGGCAACATGACTGAGTTTGATTGTGGCACCCTGTGCACGGGAAACATGACTGAGGCCTGATACTGGAACCCCGTGGCGTGGGAACTTGACATTGGTTTGATTCTGGAGCCCTGTTTACTGGGAACATGACTGAGGTTTGATGGTTGACACCTGTGGCCTGGCAACATGATTGAGGTTTGATAGTGGAACCCTCAGGCTTGGGAACATGAGTGAGGCTTGATGGTGGAACCCTGTGGCCTGGCAACATGAGTGAGGCTTGATGGTGGAACCCTGTGGCTTGGCAAGATGACTTAGGTTTGATTGTGGAACAGTCTTTCCTGGGAACATGACTGAGGCTTGATGGTGGAACCGTGGCCTAGCAACAGGACAGAGGTTTGATTGTGGAACCCTCTGGCCTGGGAATATGACTGAGGTTTAATTGTGGAACCCTGTGGCCTGGGAACATGACTGGGAGTTTATTTCTGAAACCTGTGTCCAGGGAACATGACTGAGGTTTTATTCTGGAACCATGTGGCCTGGGAATATGACTGAGGTTTGATTCTGGAAACCATTGGCCTGGGAAGATGACTGATGTTAGAGTGTTGAATCCTTTGGCCTGGGAACATGACATCGGTGGATTCTGGAACCCTGTGGCCTGGGAACATGCCTGAGGTTTGATGGTGGAAACCTGTGGCCTGGCAACAGGACTGAGGTTTGATTCTGGAAGACTGTGGCTAGGGAACATGATATCGGGTTGATTCTGGCAACCTGTGTCCTGGGAACAAGACTGAGGTTTGATTCTGGAACCCTGTGCCTTGGGAACATGACTGAGGTTTGTTTCTGGAAGCCTGTTCCCTGGGAACATGACTGAGGCTTGATGGTGGAACCGTGGTCTGGCAACAGAACTGAGCTTTGATTGTGGAACCCTCTGGCCTGGGAATATGACTGAGGTTTAATTGTGGAACCCTGTGGCCTGGGAACATGACTGGGATTTTATTTCTGAAACCTGTGTCCAGGGAACATGACTGAGGTTTTATTCTGGAACCCTGTGTCCTGGGAACACAACTGAGGTTTGATTCTGGAACCATGTGGCCTGGGAATATGACTGGGGTTTGATTCTGGAAACCATTGGCCTGGGAAGATGACTGATGTTAGAGTGTGGAATCCTGTGGCCTGGGAACATGACATCGGTTTGGATTCCGGTACCCTGTTGCCTGGGAACATGGAATCGGTTTGATTCTGGAAACCTGTGGCCTGGGAATATGACTGAGGTTTGACGGTGGTACCCCATGGCCTGGCAACATGACTGAAGTTTGATTCTGGATCCCTGTGTCCTGGGAACGTGACTGAGGCGTGATTCTGGAACACTGTGGCCTGGGAACATGACATCTATTTAGATTGTGGAATACTGTGGCCCGGGAACCTGAACTGAGCCTTGGTTCTGGAACCCTGTGGACTGGGAACATGACTGAGGTTTTATTCTGGAACCCTGTAGCCTGGGAACATAACTGAGGATTGATTCTGGAACCCTGTGGCCTGGGAACATGACATCGGTGTATTCTGGAACCCTGAGGCCTGGGAACATGACATCTGTTTAGATTGTGGAATACTGTGCCCCGGGAACCTGACTGAGCCTCGGTTCTGGAACCCTGTGGACTGGGAACATGACTGAGCTTTTATTCTGGAACCCTGTAGCCTGGGAACATAACTGAGGATTGATTCTGGAATCTTGTGGCCTGGGAAAATGACAACGGTGGATTCTGGAACCCTGTGGCCTGGGAACATGAGAACGGTTTGATTCTGGAACCCTGTGGCCTGGGAACATGCCTGAGGTTTGATGGTGGAAACCTGTGGCCTGGCAACATGACTGAGGTTTGATTCTGGAAGACTGTGGCTAGGGAACATGATATCGGGTTGATTCTGGAAACCTGTGTCCTGGGAACAAGACTGAGGTTTGATTGCTGAAACCTGTGGCCTGCGAACATGACTCAGGTTTGATTCTGGAACCATGTGTCCTGGGAATATGACTGAGGTTTGATTCTGGAAACCTTTGGCCTGGGAAAATGACTGAGGTTTCATTGTGGAAACATGTGGCTTGGGATCATGACTGAGGTTTGATGGTGGAACACTATGGCCTGGCAAAATGACTGAGGCTTGATTCTGGAACCCTGTGGCCTGGCAACTTGACTGAGGTGTGATGGCAGAAACCTGTGGCCTGGCAACATGACTGAGTTTGATTGTGGCACCCTGTGCACGGGAAACATGACTGAGGCCTGATACTGGAACCCCGTGGCGTGGGAACTTGACATTGGTTTGATTCTGGAGCCCTGTTTACTGGGAACATGACTGAGGTTTGATGGTTGACACCTGTGGCCTGGCAACATGATTGAGGTTTGATAGTGGAACCCTCAGGCTTGGGAACATGAGTGAGGCTTGATGGTGGAACCCTGTGGCCTGGCAACATGAGTGAGGCTTGATGGTGGAACCCTGTGGCTTGGCAAGATGACTTAGGTTTGATTGTGGAACAGTCTTTCCTGGGAACATGACTGAGGCTTGATGGTGGAACCGTGGCCTAGCAACAGGACAGAGGTTTGATTGTGGAACCCTCTGGCCTGGGAATATGACTGAGGTTTAATTGTGGAACCCTGTGGCCTGGGAACATGACTGGGAGTTTATTTCTGAAACCTGTGTCCAGGGAACATGACTGAGGTTTTATTCTGGAACCATGTGGCCTGGGAATATGACTGAGGTTTGATTCTGGAAACCATTGGCCTGGGAAGATGACTGATGTTAGAGTGTTGAATCCTTTGGCCTGGGAACATGACATCGGTGGATTCTGGAACCCTGTGGCCTGGGAACATGCCTGAGGTTTGATGGTGGAAACCTGTGGCCTGGCAACAGTACTGAGGTTTGATTCTGGAAGACTGTGGCTAGGGAACATGATATCGGGTTGATTCTGGCAACCTGTGTCCTGGGAACAAGACTGAGGTTTGATTCTGGAACCCTGTGCCTTGGGAACATGACTGAGGTTTGTTTCTGGAAGCCTGTTCCCTGGGAACATGACTGAGGCTTGATGGTGGAACCGTGGTCTGGCAACAGAACTGAGCTTTGATTGTGGAACCCTCTGGCCTGGGAATATGACTGAGGTTTAATTGTGGAACCCTGTGGCCTGGGAACATGACTGGGATTTTATTTCTGAAACCTGTGTCCAGGGAACATGACTGAGGTTTTATTCTGGAACCCTGTGTCCTGGGAACACAACTGAGGTTTGATTCTGGAACCATGTGGCCTGGGAATATGACTGGGGTTTGATTCTGGAAACCATTGGCCTGGGAAGATGACTGATGTTAGAGTGTGGAATCCTGTGGCCTGGGAACATGACATCGGTTTGGATTCCGGTACCCTGTTGCCTGGGAACATGGAATCGGTTTGATTCTGGAAACCTGTGGCCTGGGAATATGACTGAGGTTTGACGGTGGTACCCCATGGCCTGGCAACATGACTGAAGTTTGATTCTGGATCCCTGTGTCCTGGGAACGTGACTGAGGCGTGATTCTGGAACACTGTGGCCTGGGAACATGACATCTATTTAGATTGTGGAATACTGTGGCCCGGGAACCTGAACTGAGCCTTGGTTCTGGAACCCTGTGGACTGGGAACATGACTGAGGTTTTATTCTGGAACCCTGTAGCCTGGGAACATAACTGAGGATTGATTCTGGAACCCTGTGGCCTGGGAACATGACATCGGTGTATTCTGGAACCCTGAGGCCTGGGAACATGACATCTGTTTAGATTGTGGAATACTGTGCCCCGGGAACCTGACTGAGCCTCGGTTCTGGAACCCTGTGGACTGGGAACATGACTGAGGTTTTATTCTGGAACCCTGTAGCCTGGGAACATAACTGAGGATTGATTCTGGAATCTTGTGGCCTGGGAAAATGTCAACGGTGGATTCTGGAACCCTGTGGCCTGGGAACATGAGAACGGTTTGATTCTGGAACCCTGTGGCCTGGGAACATGCCTGAGGTTTGATGGTGGAAACCTGTGGCCTGGCAACATGACTGAGGTTTGATTCTGGAAGACTGTGGCTAGGGAACATGATATCGGGTTGATTCTGGAAACCTGTGTCCTGGGAACAAGACTGAGGTTTGATTGCTGAAACCTGTGGCCTGCGAACATGACTCAGGTTTGATTCTGGAACCATGTGTCCTGGGAATATGACTGAGGTTTGATTCTGGAAACCTTTGGCCTGGGAAAATGACTGAGGTTTCATTGTGGAAACATGTGGCTTGGGATCATGACTGAGGTTTGATGGTGGAACACTATGGCCTGGCAAAATGACTGAGGCTTGATTCTGGAACCCTGTGGCCTGGCAACTTGACTGAGGTGTGATGGCAGAAACCTGTGGCCTGGCAACATGACTGAGTTTGATTGTGGCACCCTGTGCACGGGAAACATGACTGAGGCCTGATACTGGAACCCCGTGGCGTGGGAACTTGACATTGGTTTGATTCTGGAGCCCTGTTTACTGGGAACATGACTGAGGTTTGATGGTTGACACCTGTGGCCTGGCAACATGATTGAGGTTTGATAGTGGAACCCTCAGGCTTGGGAACATGAGTGAGGCTTGATGGTGGAACCCTGTGGCCTGGCAACATGAGTGAGGCTTGATGGTGGAACCCTGTGGCTTGGCAAGATGACTTAGGTTTGATTGTGGAACAGTCTTTCCTGGGAACATGACTGAGGCTTGATGGTGGAACCGTGGCCTAGCAACAGGACAGAGGTTTGATTGTGGAACCCTCTGGCCTGGGAATATGACTGAGGTTTAATTGTGGAACCCTGTGGCCTGGGAACATGACTGGGAGTTTATTTCTGAAACCTGTGTCCAGGGAACATGACTGAGGTTTTATTCTGGAACCATGTGGCCTGGGAATATGACTGAGGTTTGATTCTGGAAACCATTGGCCTGGGAAGATGACTGATGTTAGAGTGTTGAATCCTTTGGCCTGGGAACATGACATCGGTGGATTCTGGAACCCTGTGGCCTGGGAACATGCCTGAGGTTTGATGGTGGAAACCTGTGGCCTGGCAACAGGACTGAGGTTTGATTCTGGAAGACTGTGGCTAGGGAACATGATATCGGGTTGATTCTGGCAACCTGTGTCCTGGGAACAAGACTGAGGTTTGATTCTGGAACCCTGTGCCTTGGGAACATGACTGAGGTTTGTTTCTGGAAGCCTGTTCCCTGGGAACATGACTGAGGCTTGATGGTGGAACCGTGGTCTGGCAACAGAACTGAGCTTTGATTGTGGAACCCTCTGGCCTGGGAATATGACTGAGGTTTAATTGTGGAACCCTGTGGCCTGGGAACATGACTGGGATTTTATTTCTGAAACCTGTGTCCAGGGAACATGACTGAGGTTTTATTCTGGAACCCTGTGTCCTGGGAACACAACTGAGGTTTGATTCTGGAACCATGTGGCCTGGGAATATGACTGGGGTTTGATTCTGGAAACCATTGGCCTGGGAAGATGACTGATGTTAGAGTGTGGAATCCTGTGGCCTGGGAACATGACATCGGTTTGGATTCCGGTACCCTGTTGCCTGGGAACATGGAATCGGTTTGATTCTGGAAACCTGTGGCCTGGGAATATGACTGAGGTTTGACGGTGGTACCCCATGGCCTGGCAACATGACTGAAGTTTGATTCTGGATCCCTGTGTCCTGGGAACGTGACTGAGGCGTGATTCTGGAACACTGTGGCCTGGGAACATGACATCTATTTAGATTGTGGAATACTGTGGCCCGGGAACCTGAACTGAGCCTTGGTTCTGGAACCCTGTGGACTGGGAACATGACTGAGGTTTTATTCTGGAACCCTGTAGCCTGGGAACATAACTGAGGATTGATTCTGGAACCCTGTGGCCTGGGAACATGACATCGGTGGATTCTGGAACCCTGAGGCCTGGGAACATGACATCTGTTTAGATTGTGGAATACTGTGCCCCGGGAACCTGACTGAGCCTCGGTTCTGGAACCCTGTGGACTGGGAACATGACTGAGCTTTTATTCTGGAACCCTGTAGCCTGGGAACATAACTGAGGATTGATTCTGGAATCTTGTGGCCTGGGAAAATGACAACGGTGGATTCTGGAACCCTGTGGCCTGGGAACATGAGAACGGTTTGATTCTGGAACCCTGTGGCCTGGGAACATGCCTGAGGTTTGATGGTGGAAACCTGTGGCCTGGCAACATGACTGAGGTTTGATTCTGGAAGACTGTGGCTAGGGAACATGATATCGGGTTGATTCTGGAAACCTGTGTCCTGGGAACAAGACTGAGGTTTGATTCTGGAACCCTGTGCCTTGGGAACATGACTGAGGTTTGTTTCTGGAAACCTGTTCCCTGGGAACATGACTGAGGTTTGATTCTGGACACCTGTGTCCTGGGAACATGACTGAGGTTTGATTGCTGAAACCTGTGGCCTGCGAACATGACTCAGGTTTGATTCTGGGACCATGTGTCCTGGGAATATGACTGAGGTTTGATTCTGGAAACCTTTGGCCTGGGAAAATGACTGAGGTTTCATTGTGGAAACATGTGGCTTGGGATCATGACTGAGGTTTGATGGTGGAACACTATGGCCTGGCAAAATGACTGAGGCTTGATTCTGGAACCCTGTGGCCTGGCAACTTGACTGAGGTGTGATGGCAGAAACCTGTGGCCTGGCAACATGACTGAGTTTGATTGTGGCACCCTGTGCACGGGGAACATGACTGAGGCCTGATACTGGAACCCCGTGGCGTGGGAACTTGACATTGGTTTGATTCTGGAGCCCTGTTTACTGGGAACATGACTGAGGTTTGATGGTTGACACCTGTGGCCTGGCAACATGATTGAGGTTTGATAGTGGAACCCTCAGGCTTGGGAACATGAGTGAGGCTTGATGGTGGAACCCTGTGGCCTGGCAACATGAGTGAGGCTTGATGGTGGAACCCTGTGGCTTGGCAAGATGACTTAGGTTTGATTGTGGAACAGTCTTTCCTGGGAACATGACTGAGGCTTGATGGTGGAACCGTGGCCTAGCAAGAGGACAGAGGTTTGATTGTGGTACCCTCTGGCCTGGGAATATGACTGAGGTTTAATTGTGGAAACCTGTGGCCTGGGAACATGACTGGGAGTTTATTTCTGAAACCTGTGTCCAGGGAACATGACTGAGGTTTTATTCTGGAACCATGTGGCCTGGGAATATGACTGAGGTTTGATTCTGGAAACCATTGGCCTGGGAAGATGACTGATGTTAGAGTGTGGAATCCTGTGGCCTGGGAACATGACATCGGTGGATTCTGGAACCCTGTGGCCCGGGACCATGCCTGCGGTTTGATGGTGGAGACCTGTGGCCTGGCAACAGGACTGAGGTTTGATTCTGGAAGACTGTGGCTAGGGAACATGATATCGGGTTGATTCTGGAAACCTGTGTCCTGGGAACAAGACTGAGGTTTGATTCTGGAACCCTGTGCCTTGGGAACATGACTGAGGTTTGTTTCTGGAAACCTGTTCCCTGGGAACATGACTGAGGTTTGATTCTGGACACCTGTGTCCTGGGAACATGACTGAGGTTTGATTGCTGAAACCTGTGGCCTGCGAACCTGACTCAGGTTTGATTCTGGAACCATGTGTCCTGGGAATATGACTGAGGTTTGATTCTGGAAACCTTTGGCCTGGGAAAATGACTGAGGTTTCATTGTGGAAACATGTGGCTTGGGATCATGACTGAGGTTTGATGGTGGAACACTATGGCCTGGCAAAATGACTGAGGCTTGATTCTGGAACCCTGTGGCCTGGCAACTTGACTGAGGTGTGATGGCAGAAACCTGTGGCCTGGCAACATGACTGAGTTTGATTGTGGCACCCTGTGCACGGGGAACATGACTGAGGCCTGATACTGGAACCCCGTGGCGTGGGAACTTGACATTGGTTTGATTCTGGAGCCCTGTTTACTGGGAACATGACTGAGGTTTGATGGTTGACACCTGTGGCCTGGCAACATGATTGAGGTTTGATAGTGGAACCCTCAGGCTTGGGAACATGAGTGAGGCTTGATGGTGTAACCCTGTGGCCTGGCAACATGAGTGAGGCTTGATGGTGGAACCCTGTGGCTTGGCAAGATGACTTAGGTTTGATTGTGGAACAGTCTTTCCTGGGAACATGACTGAGGCTTGATGGTGGAACCGTGGCCTAGCAACAGGACAGAGGTTTGATTGTGGAACCCTCTGGCCTGGGAATATGACTGAGGTTTAATTGTGGAACCCTGTGGCCTGGGAACATGACTGGGAGTTTATTTCTGAAACCTGTGTCCAGGGAACATGACTGAGGTTTTATTCTGGAACCATGTGGCCTGGGAATATGACTGAGGTTTGATTCTGGAAACCATTGGCCTGGGAAGATGACTGATGTTAGAGTGTTGAATCCTTTGGCCTGGGAACATGACATCGGTGGATTCTGGAACCCTGTGGCCTGGGAACATGCCTGAGGTTTGATGGTGGAAACCTGTGGCCTGGCAACAGGACTGAGGTTTGATTCTGGAAGACTGTGGCTAGGGAACATGATATCGGGTTGATTCTGGCAACCTGTGTCCTGGGAACAAGACTGAGGTTTGATTCTGGAACCCTGTGCCTTGGGAACATGACTGAGGTTTGTTTCTGGAAGCCTGTTCCCTGGGAACATGACTGAGGCTTGATGGTGGAACCGTGGTCTGGCAAAAGAACTGAGCTTTGATTGTGGAACCCTCTGGCCTGGGAATATGACTGAGGTTTAATTGTGGAACCCTGTGGCCTGGGAACATGACTGGGATTTTATTTCTGAAACCTGTGTCCAGGGAACATGACTGAGGTTTTATTCTGGAACCCTGTGTCCTGGGAACACAACTGAGGTTTGATTCTGGAACCATGTGGCCTGGGAATATGACTGGGGTTTGATTCTGGAAACCATTGGCCTGGGAAGATGACTGATGTTAGAGTGTGGAATCCTGTGGCCTGGGAACATGACATCTGTTTGGATTCCGGTACCCTGTTGCCTGGGAACATGGAATCGGTTTGATTCTGGAAACCTGTGGCCTGGGAATATGACTGAGGTTTGACGGTGGTACCCTATGGCCTGGCAACATGACTGAAGTTTGATTCTGGATCCCTGTGGCCTGGGAACATGACTGAGGCGTGATTCTGGAACACTGTGGCCTGGGAACATGACATCTATTTAGATTGTGGAATACTGTGCCCCGGGAACCTGACTGAGCCTTGGTTCTGGAACCCTGTGGACTGGGAACATGACTGAGGTTTTATTCTGGAACCCTGTAGCCTGGGAACATAACTGAGGATTGATTCTGGAACCCTGTGGCCTGGGAACATGACATCGGTGGATTCTGGAACCCTGAGGCCTGGGAACATGACATCTGTTTAGATTGTGGAATACTGTGCCCCGGGAACCTGACTGAGCCTCGGTTCTGGAACCCTGTGGACTGGGAACATGACTGAGGTTTTATTCTGGAACCCTGTAGCCTGGGAACATAACTGAGGATTGATTCTGGAATCTTGTGGCCTGGGAAAATGACAACGGTGGATTCTGGAACCCTGTGGCCTGGGAACATGAGAACGGTTTGATTCTGTAACCCTGTGGCCTGGGAACATGCCTGAGGTTTGATGGTGGAAACCTGTGGCCTGGCAACATGACTGAGGTTTGATTCTGGAAGACTGTGGCTAGGGAACATGATATCGGGTTGATTCTGGAAACCTGTGTCCTGGGAACAAGACTGAGGTTTGATTCTGGAACCCTGTGCCTTGGGAACATGACTGAGGTTTGTTTCTGGAAACCTGTTCCCTGGGAACATGACTGAGGTTTGATTCTGGACACCTGTGTCCTGGGAACATGACTGAGGTTTGATTGCTGAAACGTGTGGCCTGCGAACATGACTCAGGTTTGATTCTGGAACCATGTGTCCTGGGAATATGACTGAGGTTTGATTCTGGAAACCTTTGGCCTGGGAAAATGACTGAGGTTTCATTGTGGAAACATGTGGCTTGGGATCATGACTGAGGTTTGATGGTGGAACACTATGGCCTGGCAAAATGACTGAGGCTTGATTCTGGAACCCTGTGGCCTGGCAACTTGACTGAGGTGTGATGGCAGAAACCTGTGGCCTGGCAACATGACTGAGTTTGATTGTGGCACCCTGTGCACGGGGAACATGACTGAGGCCTGATACTGGAACCCCGTGGCGTGGGAACTTGACATTGGTTTGATTCTGGAGCCCTGTTTACTGGGAACATGACTGAGGTTTGATGGTTGACACCTGTGGCCTGGCAACATGATTGAGGTTTGATAGTGGAACCCTCAGGCTTGGGAACATGAGTGAGGCTTGATGGTGGAACCCTGTGGCCTGGCAACATGAGTGAGGCTTGATGGTGGAACCCTGTGGCTTGGCAAGATGACTTAGGTTTGATTGTGGAACAGTCTTTCCTGGGAACATGACTGAGGCTTGATGGTGGAACCGTGGCCTAGCAACATTACAGAGGTTTGATTGTGGAACCCTCTGGCCTGGGAATATGACTGAGGTTTAATTGTGGAACCCTGTGGCCTGGGAACATGACTGGGAGTTTATTTCTGAAACCTGTGTCCAGGGAACATGACTGAGGTTTTATTCTGGAACCATGTGGCCTGGGAAGATGACTGATGTTAGAGTGTTGAATCCTTTGGCCTGGGAACATGACATCGGTGGATTCTGGAACCCTGTGGCCTGGGAACATGCCTGAGGTTTGATGGTGGAAACCTGTGGCCTGGCAACAGGACTGAGGTTTGATTCTGGAAGACTGTGGCTAGGGAACATGATATCGGGTTGATTCTGGCAACCTGTGTCCTGGGAACAAGACTGAGGTTTGATTCTGGAACCCTGTGCCTTGGGAACATGACTGAGGTTTGTTTCTGGAAGCCTGTTCCCTGGGAACATGACTGAGGCTTGATGGTGGAACCGTGGTCTGGCAACAGAACTGAGCTTTGATTGTGGAACCCTCTGGCCTGGGAATATGACTGAGGTTTAATTGTGGAACCCTGTGGCCTGGGAACATGACTGGGATTTTATTTCTGAAACCTGTGTCCAGGGAACATGACTGAGGTTTTATTCTGGAACCCTGTGTCCTGGGAACACAACTGAGGTTTGATTCTGGAACCATGTGGCCTGGGAATATGACTGGGGTTTGATTCTGGAAACCATTGGCCTGGGAAGATGACTGATGTTAGAGTGTGGAATCCTGTGGCCTGGGAACATGACATCGGTTTGGATTCCGGTACCCTGTTGCCTGGGAACATGGAATCGGTTTGATTCTGGAAACCTGTGGCCTGGGAATATGACTGAGGTTTGACGGTGGTACCCCATGGCCTGGCAACATGACTGAAGTTTGATTCTGGATCCCTGTGTCCTGGGAACGTGACTGAGGCGTGATTCTGGAACACTGTGGCCTGGGAACATGACATCTATTTAGATTGTGGAATACTGTGGCCCGGGAACCTGAACTGAGCCTTGGTTCTGGAACCCTGTGGACTGGGAACATGACTGAGGTTTTATTCTGGAACCCTGTAGCCTGGGAACATAACTGAGGATTGATTCTGGAACCCTGTGGCCTGGGAACATGACATCGGTGGATTCTGGAACCCTGAGGCCTGGGAACATGACATCTGTTTAGATTGTGGAATACTGTGCCCCGGGAACCTGACTGAGCCTCGGTTCTGGAACCCTGTGGACTGGGAACATGCCTGAGGTTTGATGGTGGAAACCTGTGGCCTGGCAACATGACTGAGGTTTGATTCTGGAAGACTGTGGCTAGGGAACATGATATCGGGTTGATTCTGGAAACCTGTGTCCTGGGAACAAGACTGAGGTTTGATTCTGGAACCCTGTGCCTTGGGAACATGACTGAGGTTTGTTTCTGGAAACCTGTTCCCTGGGAACATGACTGAGGTTTGATTCTGGACACCTGTGTCCTGGGAACATGACTGAGGTTTGATTGCTGAAACCTGTGGCCTGCGAACATGACTCAGGTTTGATTCTGGGACCATGTGTCCTGGGAATATGACTGAGGTTTGATTCTGGAAACCTTTGGCCTGGGAAAATGACTGAGGTTTCATTGTGGAAACATGTGGCTTGGGATCATGACTGAGGTTTGATGGTGGAACACTATGGCCTGGCAAAATGACTGAGGCTTGATTCTGGAACCCTGTGGCCTGGCAACTTGACTGAGGTGTGATGGCAGAAACCTGTGGCCTGGCAACATGACTGAGTTTGATTGTGGCACCCTGTGCACGGGGAACATGACTGAGGCCTGATACTGGAACCCCGTGGCGTGGGAACTTGACATTGGTTTGATTCTGGAGCCCTGTTTACTGGGAACATGACTGAGGTTTGATGGTTGACACCTGTGGCCTGGCAACATGATTGAGGTTTGATAGTGGAACCCTCAGGCTTGGGAACATGAGTGAGGCTTGATGGTGGAACCCTGTGGCCTGGCAACATGAGTGAGGCTTGATGGTGGAACCCTGTGGCTTGGCAAGATGACTTAGGTTTGATTGTGGAACAGTCTTTCCTGGGAACATGACTGAGGCTTGATGGTGGAACCGTGGCCTAGCAAGAGGACAGAGGTTTGATTGTGGTACCCTCTGGCCTGGGAATATGACTGAGGTTTAATTGTGGAAACCTGTGGCCTGGGAACATGACTGGGAATTTATTTCTGAAACCTGTGTCCAGGGAACATGACTGAGGTTTTATTCTGGAACCATGTGGCCTGGGAATATGACTGAGGTTTGATTCTGGAAACCATTGGCCTGGGAAGATGACTGATGTTAGAGTGTGGAATCCTGTGGCCTGGGAACATGACATCGGTGGATTCTGGAACCCTGTGGCCCGGGACCATGCCTGCGGTTTGATGGTGGAGACCTGTGGCCTGGCAACAGGACTGAGGTTTGATTCTGGAAGACTGTGGCTAGGGAACATGATATCGGGTTGATTCTGGAAACCTGTGTCCTGGGAACAAGACTGAGGTTTGATTCTGGAACCCTGTGCCTTGGGAACATGACTGAGGTTTGTTTCTGGAAACCTGTTCCCTGGGAACATGACTGAGGTTTGATTCTGGACACCTGTGTCCTGGGAACATGACTGAGGTTTGATTGCTGAAACCTGTGGCCTGCGAACCAGACTCAGGTTTGATTCTGGAACCATGTGTCCTGGGAATATGACTGAGGTTTGATTCTGGAAACCTTTGGCCTGGGAAAATGACTGAGGTTTCATTGTGGAAACATGTGGCTTGGGATCATGACTGAGGTTTGATGGTGGAACACTATGGCCTGGCAAAATGACTGAGGCTTGATTCTGGAACCCTGTGGCCTGGCAACTTGACTGAGGTGTGATGGCAGAAACCTGTGGCCTGGCAACATGACTGAGTTTGATTGTGGCACCCTGTGCACGGGGAACATGACTGAGGCCTGATACTGGAACCCCGTGGCGTGGGAACTTGACATTGGTTTGATTCTGGAGCCCTGTTTACTGGGAACATGACTGAGGTTTGATGGTTGACACCTGTGGCCTGGCAACATGATTGAGGTTTGATAGTGGAACCCTCAGGCTTGGGAACATGAGTGAGGCTTGATGGTGTAACCCTGTGGCCTGGCAACATGAGTGAGGCTTGATGGTGGAACCCTGTGGCTTGGCAAGATGACTTAGGTTTGATTGTGGAACAGTCTTTCCTGGGAACATGACTGAGGCTTGATGGTGGAACCGTGGCCTAGCAACAGGACAGAGGTTTGATTGTGGAACCCTCTGGCCTGGGAATATGACTGAGGTTTAATTGTGGAACCCTGTGGCCTGGGAACATGACTGGGAGTTTATTTCTGAAACCTGTGTCCAGGGAACATGACTGAGGTTTTATTCTGGAACCATGTGGCCTGGGAATATGACTGAGGTTTGATTCTGGAAACCATTGGCCTGGGAAGATGACTGATGTTAGAGTGTTGAATCCTTTGGCCTGGGAACATGACATCGGTGGATTCTGGAACCCTGTGGCCTGGGAACATGCCTGAGGTTTGATGGTGGAAACCTGTGGCCTGGCAACAGGACTGAGGTTTGATTCTGGAAGACTGTGGCTAGGGAACATGATATCGGGTTGATTCTGGCAACCTGTGTCCTGGGAACAAGACTGAGGTTTGATTCTGGAACCCTGTGCCTTGGGAACATGACTGAGGTTTGTTTCTGGAAGCCTGTTCCCTGGGAACATGACTGAGGCTTGATGGTGGAACCGTGGTCTGGCAAAAGAACTGAGCTTTGATTGTGGAACCCTCTGGCCTGGGAATATGACTGAGGTTTAATTGTGGAACCCTGTGGCCTGGGAACATGACTGGGATTTTATTTCTGAAACCTGTGTCCAGGGAACATGACTGAGGTTTTATTCTGGAACCCTGTGTCCTGGGAACACAACTGAGGTTTGATTCTGGAACCATGTGGCCTGGGAATATGACTGGGGTTTGATTCTGGAAACCATTGGCCTGGGAAGATGACTGATGTTAGAGTGTGGAATCCTGTGGCCTGGGAACATGACATCTGTTTGGATTCCGGTACCCTGTTGCCTGGGAACATGGAATCGGTTTGATTCTGGAAACCTGTGGCCTGGGAATATGACTGAGGTTTGACGGTGGTACCCTATGGCCTGGCAACATGACTGAAGTTTGATTCTGGATCCCTGTGGCCTGGGAACATGACTGAGGCGTGATTCTGGAACACTGTGGCCTGGGAACATGACATCTATTTAGATTGTGGAATACTGTGCCCCGGGAACCTGACTGAGCCTTGGTTCTGGAACCCTGTGGACTGGGAACATGACTGAGGTTTTATTCTGGAACCCTGTAGCCTGGGAACATAACTGAGGATTGATTCTGGAACCCTGTGGCCTGGGAACATGACATCGGTGGATTCTGGAACCCTGAGGCCTGGGAACATGACATCTGTTTAGATTGTGGAATACTGTGCCCCGGGAACCTGACTGAGCCTCGGTTCTGGAACCCAGTGGACTGGGAACATGACTGAGGTTTTATTCTGGAACCCTGTAGCCTGGGAACATAACTGAGGATTGATTCTGGAATCTTGTGGCCTGGGAAAATGACAACGGTGGATTCTGGAACCCTGTGGCCTGGGAACATGAGAACGGTTTGATTCTGTAACCCTGTGGCCTGGGAACATGCCTGAGGTTTGATGGTGGAAACCTGTGGCCTGGCAACATGACTGAGGTTTGATTCTGGAAGACTGTGGCTAGGGAACATGATATCGGGTTGATTCTGGAAACCTGTGTCCTGGGAACAAGACTGAGGTTTGATTCTGGAACCCTGTGCCTTGGGAACATGACTGAGGTTTGTTTCTGGAAACCTGTTCCCTGGGAACATGACTGAGGTTTGATTCTGGACACCTGTGTCCTGGGAACATGACTGAGGTTTGATTGCTGAAACGTGTGGCCTGCGAACATGACTCAGGTTTGATTCTGGAACCATGTGTCCTGGGAATATGACTGAGGTTTGATTCTGGAAACCTTTGGCCTGGGAAAATGACTGAGGTTTCATTGTGGAAACATGTGGCTTGGGATCATGACTGAGGTTTGATGGTGGAACACTATGGCCTGGCAAAATGACTGAGGCTTGATTCTGGAACCCTGTGGCCTGGGAACTTGACTGAGGTGTGATGGCAGAAACCTGTGGCCTGGCAACATGACTGAGTTTGATTGTGGCACCCTGTGCACGGGGAACATGACTGAGGCCTGATACTGGAACCCCGTGGCGTGGGAACTTGACATTGGTTTGATTCTGGAGCCCTGTTTACTGGGAACATGACTGAGGTTTGATGGTTGACACCTGTGGCCTGGCAACATGATTGAGGTTTGATAGTGGAACCCTCAGGCTTGGGAACATGAGTGAGGCTTGATGGTGGAACCCTGTGGCCTGGCAACATGAGTGAGGCTTGATGGTGGAACCCTGTGGCTTGGCAAGATGACTTAGGTTTGATTGTGGAACAGTCTTTCCTGGGAACATGACTGAGGCTTGATGGTGGAACCGTGGCCTAGCAACAGGACAGAGGTTTGATTGTGGAACCCTCTGGCCTGGGAATATGACTGAGGTTTAATTGTGGAACCCTGTGGCCTGGGAACATGACTGGGAGTTTATTTCTGAAACCTGTGTCCAGGGAACATGACTGAGGTTTTATTCTGGAACCATGTGGCCTGGGAAGATGACTGATGTTAGAGTGTTGAATCCTTTGGCCTGGGAACATGACATCGGTGGATTCTGGAACCCTGTGGCCTGGGAACATGCCTGAGGTTTGATGGTGGAAACCTGTGGCCTGGCAACAGGACTGAGGTTTGATTCTGGAAGACTGTGGCTAGGGAACATGATATCGGGTTGATTCTGGCAACCTGTGTCCTGGGAACAAGACTGAGGTTTGATTCTGGAACCCTGTGCCTTGGGAACATGACTGAGGTTTGTTTCTGGAAGCCTGTTCCCTGGGAACATGACTGAGGCTTGATGGTGGAACCGTGGTCTGGCAACAGAACTGAGCTTTGATTGTGGAACCCTCTGGCCTGGGAATATGACTGAGGTTTAATTGTGGAACCCTGTGGCCTGGGAACATGACTGGGATTTTATTTCTGAAACCTGTGTCCAGGGAACATGACTGAGGTTTTATTCTGGAACCCTGTGTCCTGGGAACACAACTGAGGTTTGATTCTGGAACCATGTGGCCTGGGAATATGACTGGGGTTTGATTCTGGAAACCATTGGCCTGGGAAGATGACTGATGTTAGAGTGTGGAATCCTGTGGCCTGGGAACATGACATCGGTTTGGATTCCGGTACCCTGTTGCCTGGGAACATGGAATCGGTTTGATTCTGGAAACCTGTGGCCTGGGAATATGACTGAGGTTTGACGGTGGTACCCCATGGCCTGGCAACATGACTGAAGTTTGATTCTGGATCCCTGTGTCCTGGGAACGTGACTGAGGCGTGATTCTGGAACACTGTGGCCTGGGAACATGACATCTATTTAGATTGTGGAATACTGTGGCCCGGGAACCTGAACTGAGCCTTGGTTCTGGAACCCTGTGGACTGGGAACATGACTGAGGTTTTATTCTGGAACCCTGTAGCCTGGGAACATAACTGAGGATTGATTCTGGAACCCTGTGGCCTGGGAACATGACATCGGTGGATTCTGGAACCCTGAGGCCTGGGAACATGACATCTGTTTAGATTGTGGAATACTGTGCCCCGGGAACCTGACTGAGCCTCGGTTCTGGAACCCTGTGGACTGGGAACATGACTGAGCTTTTATTCTGGAACCCTGTAGCCTGGGAACATAACTGAGGATTGATTCTGGAATCTTGTGGCCTGGGAAAATGACAACGGTGGATTCTGGAACCCTGTGGCCTGGGAACATGAGAACGGTTTGATTCTGGAACCCTGTGGCCTGGGAACATGCCTGAGGTTTGATGGTGGAAACCTGTGGCCTGGCAACATGACTGAGGTTTGATTCTGGAAGACTGTGGCTAGGGAACATGATATCGGGTTGATTCTGGAAACCTGTGTCCTGGGAACAAGACTGAGGTTTGATTCTGGAACCCTGTGCCTTGGGAACATGACTGAGGTTTGTTTCTGGAAACCTGTTCCCTGGGAACATGACTGAGGTTTGATTCTGGACACCTGTGTCCTGGGAACATGACTGAGGTTTGATTGCTGAAACCTGTGGCCTGCGAACATGACTCAGGTTTGATTCTGGAACCATGTGTCCTGGGAATATGACTGAGGTTTGATTCTGGAAACCTTTGGCCTGGGAAAATGACTGAGGTTTCATTGTGGAAACATGTGGCTTGGGATCATGACTGAGGTTTGATGGTGGAACACTATGGCCTGGCAAAATGACTGAGGCTTGATACTGGAACCCTGGGGCCTGGGAACTTGACTGAGGTGTGATGGCAGAAACCTGTGGCCTGGCAACATGACTGAGTTTGATTGTGGCACCCTGTGCACGGGGAACATGACTGAGGCCTGATACTGGAACCCCGTGGCGTGGGAACTTGACATTGGTTTGATTCTGGAGCCCTGTTTACTGGGAACATGACTGAGGTTTGATGGTTGACACCTGTGGCCTGGCAACATGATTGAGGTTTGATAGTTGAACCCTCAGGCTTGGGAACATGAGTGAGGCTTGATGGTGGAACCCTGTGGCCTGGCAACATGAGTGAGACTTGATGGTGGAACCCTGTGGCTTGGCAAGATGACTTAGGTTTGATTGTGGAACAGTCTTTCCTGGGAACATGACTGAGGCTTGATGGTGGAACCGTGGCCTAGCAACAGGACAGAGGTTTGATTGTGGAACCCTCTGGCCTGGGAATATGACTGAGGTTTAATTGTGGAACCCTGTGGCCTGGGAACATGACTGGGAGTTTATTTCTGAAACCTGTGTCCAGGGAACATGACTGAGGTTTTATTCTGGAACCATGTGGCCTGGGAATATGACTGAGGTTTGATTCTGGAAACCATTGGCCTGGGAAGATGACTGATGTTAGAGTGTTGTATCCTTTGGCCTGGGAACATGACATCGGTGGATTCTGGAACCCTGTGGCCTGGGAACATGCCTGAGGTTTGATGGTGGAAACCTGTGGCCTGGCAACAGGACTGAGGTTTGATTCTGGAAGACTGTGGCTAGGGAACATGATATCGGGTTGATTCTGGCAACCTGTGTCCTGGGAACAAGACTGAGGTTTGATTCTGGAACCCTGTGCCTTGGGAACATGACTGAGGTTTGTTTCTGGAAGCCTGTTCCCTGGGAACATGACTGAGGCTTGATGGTGGAACCGTGGTCTGGCAACAGAACTGAGCTTTGATTGTGGAACCCTCTGGCCTGGGAATATGACTGAGGTTTAATTGTGGAACCCTGTGGCCTGGGAACATGACTGGGATTTTATTTCTGAAACCTGTGTCCAGGGAACATGACTGACGTTTTATTCTGGAACCCTGTGTCCTGGGAACACAACTGAGGTTTGATTCTGGAACCATGTGGCCTGGGAATATGACTGGGGTTTGATTCTGGAAACCATTGGCCTGGGAAGATGACTGATGTTAGAGTGTGGAATCCTGTGGCCTGGGAACATGACATCGGTTTGGATTCCGGTACCCTGTTGCCTGGGAACATGGAATCGGTTTGATTCTGGAAACCTGTGGCCTGGGGATATGACTGAGGTTTGACGGTGGTACCCCATGGCCTGGCAACATGACTGAAGTTTGATTCTGGATCCCTGTGTCCTGGGAACGTGACTGAGGCGTGATTCTGGAACACTGTGGCCTGGGAACATGACATCTATTTAGATTGTGGAATACTGTGGCCCGGGAACCTGAACTGAGCCTTGGTTCTGGAACCCTGTGGACTGGGAACATGACTGAGGTTTTATTCTGGAACCCTGTAGCCTGGGAACATAACTGAGGATTGATTCTGGAACCCTGTGGCCTGGGAACATGACATCGGTGGATTCTGGAACCCTGAGGCCTGGGAACATGACATCTGTTTAGATTGTGGAATACTGTGCCCCGGGAACCTGACTGAGCCTCGGTTCTGGAACCCTGTGGACTGGGAACATGACTGAGCTTTTATTCTGGAACCCTGTAGCCTGGGAACATAACTGAGGATTGATTCTGGAATCTTGTGGCCTGGGAAAATGACAACGGTGGATTCTGGAACCCTGTGGCCTGGGAACATGAGAACGGTTTGATTCTGGAACCCTGTGGCCTGGGAACATGCCTGAGGTTTGATGGTGGAAACCTGTGGCCTGGCAACATGACTGAGGTTTGATTCTGGAAGACTGTGGCTAGGGAACATGATATCGGGTTGATTCTGGAAACCTGTGTCCTGGGAACAAGACTGAGGTTTGATTCTGGAAACCTGTGCCTTGGGAACATGACTGAGGTTTGTTTCTGGAAACCTGTTCCCTGGGAACATGACTGAGGTTTGATTCTGGACACCTGTGTCCTGGGAACATGACTGAGGTTTGATTGCTGAAACCTGTGGCCTGCGAACATGACTCAGGTTTGATTCTGGAACCATGTGTCCTGGGAATATGACTGAGGTTTGATTCTGGAAACCTTTGGCCTGGGAAAATGACTGAGGTTTCATTGTGGAAACATGTGGCTTGGGATCATGACTGAGGTTTGATGGTGGAACACTATGGCCTGGCAAAATGACTGAGGCTTGATACTGGAACCCTGGGGCCTGGGAACTTGACTGAGGTGTGATGGCAGAAACCTGTGGCCTGGCAACATGACTGAGTTTGATTGTGGCACCCTGTGCACGGGGAACATGACTGAGGCCTGATACTGGAACCCCGTGGCGTGGGAACTTGACATTGGTTTGATTCTGGAGCCCTGTTTACTGGGAACATGACTGAGGTTTGATGGTTGACACCTGTGGCCTGGCAACATGATTGAGGTTTGATAGTGGAACCCTCAGGCTTGGGAACATGAGTGAGGCTTGATGGTGGAACCCTGTGGCCTGGCAACATGAGTGAGACTTGATGGTGGAACCCTGTGGCTTGGCAAGATGACTTAGGTTTGATTGTGGAACAGTCTTTCCTGGGAACATGACTGAGGCTTGATGGTGGAACCGTGGCCTAGCAACAGGACAGAGGTTTGATTGTGGAACCCTCTGGCCTGGGAATATGACTGAGGTTTAATTGTGGAACCCTGTGGCCTGGGAACATGACTGGGAGTTTATTTCTGAAACCTGTGTCCAGGGAACATGACTGAGGTTTTATTCTGGAACCATGTGGCCTGGGAATATGACTGAGGTTTGATTCTGGAAACCATTGGCCTGGGAAGATGACTGATGTTAGAGTGTTGTATCCTTTGGCCTGGGAACATGACATCGGTGGATTCTGGAACCCTGTGGCCTGGGAACATGCCTGAGGTTTGATGGTGGAAACCTGTGGCCTGGCAACAGGACTGAGGTTTGATTCTGGAAGACTGTGGCTAGGGAACATGATATCGGGTTGATTCTGGCAACCTGTGTCCTGGGAACAAGACTGAGGTTTGATTCTGGAACCCTGTGCCTTGGGAACATGACTGAGGTTTGTTTCTGGAAGCCTGTTCCCTGGGAACATGACTGAGGCTTGATGGTGGAACCGTGGTCTGGCAACAGAACTGAGCTTTGATTGTGGAACCCTCTGGCCTGGGAATATGACTGAGGTTTAATTGTGGAACCCTGTGGCCTGGGAACATGACTGGGATTTTATTTCTGAAACCTGTGTCCAGGGAACATGACTGACGTTTTATTCTGGAACCCTGTGTCCTGGGAACACAACTGAGGTTTGATTCTGGAACCATGTGGCCTGGGAATATGACTGGGGTTTGATTCTGGAAACCATTGGCCTGGGAAGATGACTGATGTTAGAGTGTGGAATCCTGTGGCCTGGGAACATGACATCGGTTTGGATTCCGGTACCCTGTTGCCTGGGAACATGGAATCGGTTTGATTCTGGAAACCTGTGGCCTGGGGATATGACTGAGGTTTGACGGTGGTACCCCATGGCCTGGCAACATGACTGAAGTTTGATTCTGGATCCCTGTGTCCTGGGAACGTGACTGAGGCGTGATTCTGGAACACTGTGGCCTGGGAACATGACATCTATTTAGATTGTGGAATACTGTGGCCCGGGAACCTGAACTGAGCCTTGGTTCTGGAACCCTGTGGACTGGGAACATGACTGAGGTTTTATTCTGGTACCCTGTAGCCTGGGAACATAACTGAGGATTGATTCTGGAACCCTGTGGCCTGGGAACATGACATCGGTGGATTCTGGAACCCTGAGGCCTGGGAACATGACATCTGTTTAGATTGTGGAATACTGTGCCCCGGGAACCTGACTGAGCCTCGGTTCTGGAACCCTGTGGACTGGGAACATGACTGAGCTTTTATTCTGGAACCCTGTAGCCTGGGAACATAACTGAGGATTGATTCTGGAATCTTGTGGCCTGGGAAAATGACAACGGTGGATTCTGGAACCCTGTGGCCTGGGAACATGAGAACGGTTTGATTCTGGAACCCTGTGGCCTGGGAACATGCCTGAGGTTTGATGGTGGAAACCTGTGGCCTGGCAACATGACTGAGGTTTGATTCTGGAAGACTGTGGCTAGGGAACATGATATCGGGTTGATTCTGGAAACCTGTGTCCTGGGAACAAGACTGAGGTTTGATTCTGGAACCCTGTGCCTTGGGAACATGACTGAGGTTTGTTTCTGGAAACCTGTTCCCTGGGAACATGACTGAGGTTTGATTCTGGACACCTGTGTCCTGGGAACATGACTGAGGTTTGATTGCTGAAACGTGTGGCCTGCGAACATGACTCAGGTTTGATTCTGGAACCATGTGTCCTGGGAATATGACTGAGGTTTGATTCTGGAAACCTTTGGCCTGGGAAAATGACTGAGGTTTCATTGTGGAAACATGTGGCTTGGGATCATGACTGAGGTTTGATGGTGGAACACTATGGCCTGGCTAAATGACTGAGGCTTGATTCTGGAACCCTGTGGCCTGGCAACTTGACTGAGGTGTGATGGCAGAAACCTGTGGCCTGGCAACATGACTGAGTTTGATTGTGGCACCCTGTGCACGGGGAACATGACTGAGGCCTGATACTGGAACCCCGTGGCGTTGGAACTTGACATTGGTTTGATTCTGGAGCCCTGTTTACTGGGAACATGACTGAGGTTTGATGGTTGACACCTGTGGCCTGGCAACATGATTGAGGTTTGATAGTGGAACCCTCAGGCTTGGGAACATGAGTGAGGCTTGATGGTGGAACCCTGTGGCCTGGCAACATGAGTGAGGCTTGATGGTGGAACCCTGTGGCTTGGCAAGATGACTTAGGTTTGATTGTGGAACAGTCTTTCCTGGGAACATGACTGAGGCTTGATGGTGGAACCGTGGCCTAGCAAGAGGACAGAGATTTGATTGTGGTACCCTCTGGCCTGGGAATATGACTGAGGTTTAATTGTGGAAACCTGTGGCCTGGGAACATGACTGGGAGTTTATTTCTGAAACCTGTGTCCAGGGAACATGACTGAGGTTTTATTCTGGAACCATGTGGCCTGGGAATATGACTGAGGTTTGATTCTGGAAACCATTGGGCTGGGAAGATGACTGATGTTAGAGTGTGGAATCCTGTGGCCTGGGAACATGACATCGGTGGATTCTGGAACCCTGTGGCCCAGGACCATGCCTGAGGTTTGATGGTGGAGACCTGTGGCCTGGCAACAGGACTGAGGTTTGATTCTGGAAGACTGTGTCTAGGGAACATGATATCGGGTTGATTCTGGCAAACTGTGTCCTGGGAACAAGACTGAGGTTTGATTCTGGAACCCTGTGCCTTGAGAACATGACTGAGGTTTGTTTCTGGAAGCCTGTTCCCTGGGAACATGACTGAGGCTTGATGGTGGAACCGTGGTCTGGCAACAGAACTGAGGTTTGATTGTGGAACCCTCTGGCCTGGGAATATGACTGAGGTTTAATTGTGGAACCCTGTGGCCTGGGAACATGACTGGGATTTTATTTCTGAAACCTGTGTCCAGGGAACATGACTGAGGTTTTATTCTGGAACCCTGTGTCCTGGGAACACAACTGAGGTTTGATTCTGGAACCATGTGGCCTGGGAATATGACTGAGGATTGATTCTGGAATCTTGTGGCCTGGGAAAATGACAACGGTGGATTCTGGAACCCTGTGGCCTGGGAACATGAGAACGGTTTGATTCTGTAACCCTGTGGCCTGGGAACATGCCTGAGGTTTGATGGTGGAAACCTGTGGCCTGGCAACATGACTGAGGTTTGATTCTGGAAGACTGTGGCTAGGGAACATGATATCGGGTTGATTCTGGAAACCTGTGTCCTGGGAACAAGACTGAGGTTTGATTCTGGAACCCTGTGCCTTGGGAACATGACTGAGGTTTGTTTCTGGAAACCTGTTCCCTGGGAACATGACTGAGGTTTGATTCTGGACACCTGTGTCCTGGGAACATGACTGAGGTTTGATTGCTGAAACGTGTGGCCTGCGAACATGACTCAGGTTTGATTCTGGAACCATGTGTCCTGGGAATATGACTGAGGTTTGATTCTGGAAACCTTTGGCCTGGGAAAATGACTGAGGTTTCATTGTGGAAACATGTGGCTTGGGATCATGACTGAGGTTTGATGGTGGAACACTATGGCCTGGCAAAATGACTGAGGCTTGATTCTGGAACCCTGTGGCCTGGCAACTTGACTGAGGTGTGATGGCAGAAACCTGTGGCCTGGCAACATGACTGAGTTTGATTGTGGCACCCTGTGCACGGGGAACATGACTGAGGCCTGATACTGGAACCCCGTGGCGTGGGAACTTGACATTGGTTTGATTCTGGAGCCCTGTTTACTGGGAACATGACTGAGGTTTGATGGTTGACACCTGTGGCCTGGCAACATGATTGAGGTTTGATAGTGGAACCCTCAGGCTTGGGAACATGAGTGAGGCTTGATGGTGGAACCCTGTGGCCTGGCAACATGAGTGAGGCTTGATGGTGGAACCCTGTGGCTTGGCAAGATGACTTAGGTTTGATTGTGGAACAGTCTTTCCTGGGAACATGACTGAGGCTTGATGGTGGAACCGTGGCCTAGCAACAGGACAGAGGTTTGATTGTGGAACCCTCTGGCCTGGGAATATGACTGAGGTTTAATTGTGGAACCCTGTGGCCTGGGAACATGACTGGGAGTTTATTTCTGAAACCTGTGTCCAGGGAACATGACTGAGGTTTTATTCTGGAACCATGTGGCCTGGGAAGATGACTGATGTTAGAGTGTTGAATCCTTTGGCCTGGGAACATGACATCGGTGGATTCTGGAACCCTGTGGCCTGGGAACATGCCTGAGGTTTGATGGTGGAAACCTGTGGCCTGGCAACAGGACTGAGGTTTGATTCTGGAAGACTGTGCCTAGGGAACATGATATCGGTTTGATTCTGGCAACCTGTGTCCTGGGAACAAGACTGAGGTTTGATTCTGGAACCCTGTGCCTTGGGAACATGACTGAGGTTTGTTTCTGGAAGCCTGTTCCCTGGGAACATGACTGAGGCTTGATGGTGGAACCGTGGTCTGGCAACAGAACTGAGCTTTGATTGTGGAACCCTCTGGCCTGGGAATATGACTGAGGTTTAATTGTGGAACCCTGTGGCCTGGGAACATGACTGGGATTTTATTTCTGAAACCTGTGTCCAGGGAACATGACTGAGGTTTTATTCTGGAACCCTGTGTCCTGGGAACACAACTGAGGTTTGATTCTGGAACCATGTGGCCTGGGAATATGACTGGGGTTTGATTCTGGAAACCATTGGCCTGGGAAGATGACTGATGTTAGAGTGTGGAATCCTGTGGCCTGGGAACATGACATCGGTTTGGATTCCGGTACCCTGTTGCCTGGGAACATGGAATCGGTTTGATTCTGGAAACCTGTGGCCTGGGAATATGACTGAGGTTTGACGGTGGTACCCCATGGCCTGGCAACATGACTGAAGTTTGATTCTGGATCCCTGTGTCCTGGGAACGTGACTGAGGCGTGATTCTGGAACACTGTGGCCTGGGAACATGACATCTATTTAGATTGTGGAATACTGTGGCCCGGGAACCTGAACTGAGCCTTGGTTCTGGAACCCTGTGGACTGGGAACATGACTGAGGTTTTATTCTGGAACCCTGTAGCCTGGGAACATAACTGAGGATTGATTCTGGAACCCTGTGGCCTGGGAACATGACATCGGTGGATTCTGGAACCCTGAGGCCTGGGAACATGACATCTGTTTAGATTGTGGAATACTGTGCCCCGGGAACCTGACTGAGCCTCGGTTCTGGAACCCTGTGGACTGGGAACATGACTGAGCTTTTATTCTGGAACCCTGTAGCCTGGGAACATAACTGAGGATTGATTCTGGAATCTTGTGGCCTGGGAAAATGACAACGGTGGATTCTGGAACCCTGTGGCCTGGGAACATGAGAACGGTTTGATTCTGGAACCCTGTGGCCTGGGAACATGCCTGAGGTTTGATGGTGGAAACCTGTGGCCTGGCAACATGACTGAGGTTTGATTCTGGACACCTGTGTCCTGGGAACATGACTGAGGTTTGATTGCTGAAACCTGTGCCTTGGGAACATGCCTGAGGTTTGATGGTGGAAACCTGTGGCCTGGCAACATGACTGAGGTTTGATTCTGGAAGACTGTGGCTAGGGAACATGATATCGGGTTGATTCTGGAAACCTGTGTCCTGGGAACAAGACTGAGGTTTGATTCTGGAAACCTGTGCCTTGGGAACATGACTGAGGTTTGTTTCTGGAAACCTGTTCCCTGGGAACATGACTGAGGTTTGATTCTGGACACCTGTGTCCTGGGAACATGACTGAGGTTTGATTGCTGAAACCTGTGGCCTGCGAACATGACTCAGGTTTGATTCTGGAACCATGTGTCCTGGGAATATGACTGAGGTTTGATTCTGGAAACCTTTGGCCTGGGAAAATGACTGAGGTTTCATTGTGGAAACATGTGGCTTGGGATCATGACTGAGGTTTGATGGTGGAACACTATGGCCTGGCAAAATGACTGAGGCTTGATACTGGAACCCTGGGGCCTGGGAACTTGACTGAGGTGTGATGGCAGAAACCTGTGGCCTGGCAACATGACTGAGTTTGATTGTGGCACCCTGTGCACGGGGAACATGACTGAGGCCTGATACTGGAACCCCGTGGCGTGGGAACTTGACATTGGTTTGATTCTGGAGCCCTGTTTACTGGGAACATGACTGAGGTTTGATGGTTGACACCTGTGGCCTGGCAACATGATTGAGGTTTGATAGTGGAACCCTCAGGCTTGGGAACATGAGTGAGGCTTGATGGTGGAACCCTGTGGCCTGGCAACATGAGTGAGACTTGATGGTGGAACCCTGTGGCTTGGCAAGATGACTTAGGTTTGATTGTGGAACAGTCTTTCCTGGGAACATGACTGAGGCTTGATGGTGGAACCGTGGCCTAGCAACAGGACAGAGGTTTGATTGTGGAACCCTCTGGCCTGGGAATATGACTGAGGTTTAATTGTGGAACCCTGTGGCCTGGGAACATGACTGGGAGTTTATTTCTGAAACCTGTGTCCAGGGAACATGACTGAGGTTTTATTCTGGAACCATGTGGCCTGGGAATATGACTGAGGTTTGATTCTGGAAACCATTGGCCTGGGAAGATGACTGATGTTAGAGTGTTGTATCCTTTGGCCTGGGAACATGACATCGGTGGATTCTGGAACCCTGTGGCCTGGGAACATGCCTGAGGTTTGATGGTGGAAACCTGTGGCCTGGCAACAGGACTGAGGTTTGATTCTGGAAGACTGTGGCTAGGGAACATGATATCGGGTTGATTCTGGCAACCTGTGTCCTGGGAACAAGACTGAGGTTTGATTCTGGAACCCTGTGCCTTGGGAACATGACTGAGGTTTGTTTCTGGAAGCCTGTTCCCTGGGAACATGACTGAGGCTTGATGGTGGAACCGTGGTCTGGCAACAGAACTGAGCTTTGATTGTGGAACCCTCTGGCCTGGGAATATGACTGAGGTTTAATTGTGGAACCCTGTGGCCTGGGAACATGACTGGGATTTTATTTCTGAAACCTGTGTCCAGGGAACATGACTGAGGTTTTATTCTGGAACCCTGTGTCCTGGGAACACAACTGAGGTTTGATTCTGGAACCATGTGGCCTGGGAATATGACTGGGGTTTGATTCTGGAAACCATTGGCCTGGGAAGATGACTGATGTTAGAGTGTGGAATCCTGTGGCCTGGGAACATGACATCGGTTTGGATTCCGGTACCCTGTTGCCTGGGAACATGGAATCGGTTTGATTCTGGAAACCTGTGGCCTGGGAATATGACTGAGGTTTGACGGTGGTACCCCATGGCCTGGCAACATGACTGAAGTTTGATTCTGGATCCCTGTGTCCTGGGAACGTGACTGAGGCGTGATTCTGGAACACTGTGGCCTGGGAACATGACATCTATTTAGATTGTGGAATACTGTGGCCCGGGAACCTGAACTGAGCCTTGGTTCTGGAACCCTGTGGACTGGGAACATGACTGAGGTTTTATTCTGGAACCCTGTAGCCTGGGAACATAACTGAGGATTGATTCTGGAACCCTGTGGCCTGGGAACATGACATCGGTGGATTCTGGAACCCTGAGGCCTGGGAACATGACATCTGTTTAGATTGTGGAATACTGTGCCCCGGGAACCTGACTGAGCCTCGGTTCTGGAACCCTGTGGACTGGGAACATGACTGAGCTTTTATTCTGGAACCCTGTAGCCTGGGAACATAACTGAGGATTGATTCTGGAATCTTGTGGCCTGGGAAAATGACAACGGTGGATTCTGGAACCCTGTGGCCTGGGAACATGAGAACGGTTTGATTCTGGAACCCTGTGGCCTGGGAACATGCCTGAGGTTTGATGGTGGAAACCTGTGGCCTGGCAACATGACTGAGGTTTGATTCTGGAAGACTGTGGCTAGGGAACATGATATCGGGTTGATTCTGGAAACCTGTGTCCTGGGAACAAGACTGAGGTTTGATTCTGGAAACCTGTGCCTTGGGAACATGACTGAGGTTTGTTTCTGGAAACCTGTTCCCTGGGAACATGACTGAGGTTTGATTCTGGACACCTGTGTCCTGGGAACATGACTGAGGTTTGATTGCTGAAACCTGTGGCCTGCGAACATGACTCAGGTTTGATTCTGGAACCATGTGTCCTGGGAATATGACTGAGGTTTGATTCTGGAAACCTTTGGCCTGGGAAAATGACTGAGGTTTCATTGTGGAAACATGTGGCTTGGGATCATGACTGAGGTTTGATGGTGGAACACTATGGCCTGGCAAAATGACTGAGGCTTGATACTGGAACCCTGGGGCCTGGGAACTTGACTGAGGTGTGATGGCAGAAACCTGTGGCCTGGCAACATGACTGAGTTTGATTGTGGCACCCTGTGCACGGGGAACATGACTGAGGCCTGATACTGGAACCCCGTGGCGTGGGAACTTGACATTGGTTTGATTCTGGAGCCCTGTTTACTGGGAACATGACTGAGGTTTGATGGTTGACACCTGTGGCCTGGCAACATGATTGAGGTTTGATAGTGGAACCCTCAGGCTTGGGAACATGAGTGAGGCTTGATGGTGGAACCCTGTGGCCTGGCAACATGAGTGAGACTTGATGGTGGAACCCTGTGGCTTGGCAAGATGACTTAGGTTTGATTGTGGAACAGTCTTTCCTGGGAACATGACTGAGGCTTGATGGTGGAACCGTGGCCTAGCAACAGGACAGAGGTTTGATTGTGGAACCCTCTGGCCTGGGAATATGACTGAGGTTTAATTGTGGAACCCTGTGGCCTGGGAACATGACTGGGAGTTTATTTCTGAAACCTGTGTCCAGGGAACATGACTGAGGTTTTATTCTGGAACCATGTGGCCTGGGAATATGACTGAGGTTTGATTCTGGAAACCATTGGCCTGGGAAGATGACTGATGTTAGAGTGTTGTATCCTTTGGCCTGGGAACATGACATCGGTGGATTCTGGAACCCTGTGGCCTGGGAACATGCCTGAGGTTTGATGGTGGAAACCTGTGGCCTGGCAACAGGACTGAGGTTTGATTCTGGAAGACTGTGGCTAGGGAACATGATATCGGGTTGATTCTGGCAACCTGTGTCCTGGGAACAAGACTGAGGTTTGATTCTGGAACCCTGTGCCTTGGGAACATGACTGAGGTTTGTTTCTGGAAGCCTGTTCCCTGGGAACATGACTGAGGCTTGATGGTGGAACCGTGGTCTGGCAACAGAACTGAGCTTTGATTGTGGAACCCTCTGGCCTGGGAATATGACTGAGGTTTAATTGTGGAACCCTGTGGCCTGGGAACATGACTGGGATTTTATTTCTGAAACCTGTGTCCAGGGAACATGACTGACGTTTTATTCTGGAACCCTGTGTCCTGGGAACACAACTGAGGTTTGATTCTGGAACCATGTGGCCTGGGAATATGACTGGGGTTTGATTCTGGAAACCATTGGCCTGGGAAGATGACTGATGTTAGAGTGTGGAATCCTGTGGCCTGGGAACATGACATCGGTTTGGATTCCGGTACCCTGTTGCCTGGGGACATGGAATCGGTTTGATTCTGGAAACCTGTGGCCTGGGAATATGACTGAGGTTTGACGGTGGTACCCCATGGCCTGGCAACATGACTGAAGTTTGATTCTGGATCCCTGTGTCCTGGGAACGTGACTGAGGCGTGATTCTGGAACACTGTGGCCTGGGAACATGACATCTATTTAGATTGTGGAATACTGTGGCCCGGGAACCTGAACTGAGCCTTGGTTCTGGAACCCTGTGGACTGGGAACATGACTGAGGTTTTATTCTGGAACCCTGTAGCCTGGGAACATAACTGAGGATTGATTCTGGAACCCTGTGGCCTGGGAACATGACATCGGTGGATTCTGGAACCCTGAGGCCTGGGAACATGACATCTGTTTAGATTGTGGAATACTGTGCCCCGGGAACCTGACTGAGCCTCGGTTCTGGAACCCTGTGGACTGGGAACATGACTGAGCTTTTATTCTGGAACCCTGTAGCCTGGGAACATAACTGAGGATTGATTCTGGAATCTTGTGGCCTGGGAAAATGACAACGGTGGATTCTGGAACCCTGTGGCCTGGGAACATGAGAACGGTTTGATTCTGGAACCCTGTGGCCTGGGAACATGCCTGAGGTTTGATGGTGGAAACCTGTGGCCTGGCAACATGACTGAGGTTTGATTCTGGAAGACTGTGGCTAGGGAACATGATATCGGGTTGATTCTGGAAACCTGTGTCCTGGGAACAAGACTGAGGTTTGATTCTGGAACCCTGTGCCTTGGGAACATGACTGAGGTTTGTTTCTGGAAACATGTTCCCTGGGAACATGACTGAGGTTTGATTCTGGACACCTGTGTCCTGGGAACATGACTGAGGTTTGATTGCTGAAACGTGTGGCCTGCGAACATGACTCAGGTTTGATTCTGGAACCATGTGTCCTGGGAATATGACTGAGGTTTGATTCTGGAAACCTTTGGCCTGGGAAAATGACTGAGGTTTCATTGTGGAAACATGTGGCTTGGGATCATGACTGAGGTTTGATGGTGGAACACTATGGCCTGGCTAAATGACTGAGGCTTGATTCTGGAACCCTGTGGCCTGGCAACTTGACTGAGGTGTGATGGCAGAAACCTGTGGCCTGGCAACATGACTGAGTTTGATTGTGGCACCCTGTGCACGGGGAACATGACTGAGGCCTGATACTGGAACCCCGTGGCGTGGGAACTTGACATTGGTTTGATTCTGGAGCCCTGTTTACTGGGAACATGACTGAGGTTTGATGGTTGACACCTGTGGCCTGGCAACATGATTGAGGTTTGATAGTGGAACCCTCAGGCTTGGGAACATGAGTGAGGCTTGATGGTGGAACCCTGTGGCCTGGCAACATGAGTGAGGCTTGATGGTGGAACCCTGTGGCTTGGCAAGATGACTTAGGTTTGATTGTGGAACAGTCTTTCCTGGGAACATGACTGAGGCTTGATGGTGGAACCGTGGCCTAGCAAGAGGACAGAGATTTGATTGTGGTACCCTCTGGCCTGGGAATATGACTGAGGTTTAATTGTGGAAACCTGTGGCCTGGGAACATGACTGGGAGTTTATTTCTGAAACCTGTGTCCAGGGAACATGACTGAGGTTTTATTCTGGAACCATGTGGCCTGGGAATATGACTGAGGTTTGATTCTGGAAACCATTGGGCTGGGAAGATGACTGATGTTAGAGTGTGGAATCCTGTGGCCTGGGAACATGACATCGGTGGATTCTGGAACCCTGTGGCCCAGGACCATGCCTGAGGTTTGATGGTGGAGACCTGTGGCCTGGCAACAGGACTGAGGTTTGATTCTGGAAGACTGTGTCTAGGGAACATGATATCGGGTTGATTCTGGCAAACTGTGTCCTGGGAACAAGACTGAGGTTTGATTCTGGAACCCTGTGCCTTGAGAACATGACTGAGGTTTGTTTCTGGAAGCCTGTTCCCTGGGAACATGACTGAGGCTTGATGGTGGAACCGTGGTCTGGCAACAGAACTGAGGTTTGATTGTGGAACCCTCTGGCCTGGGAATATGACTGAGGTTTAATTGTGGAACCCTGTGGCCTGGGAACATGACTGGGATTTTATTTCTGAAACCTGTGTCCAGGGAACATGACTGAGGTTTTATTCTGGAACCCTGTGTCCTGGGAACACAACTGAGGTTTGATTCTGGAACCATGTGGCCTGGGAATATGACTGGGGTTTGATTCTGGAAACCATTGGCCTGGGAAGATGACTGATGTTAGAGTGTGGAATCCTGTGGCCTGGGAACATGACATCGGTTTGGATTCCGGTACCCTGTTGCCTGGGAACATGGAATCGGTTTGATTCTGGAAACCTGTGGCCTGGGAATATGACTGAGGTTTGACGGTGGTACCCCATGGCCTGGCAACATGACTGAAGTTTGATTCTGGATCCCTGTGTCCTGGGAACGTGACTGAGGCGTGATTCTGGAACACTGTGGCCTGGGAACATGACATCTATTTAGATTGTGGAATACTGTGGCCCGGGAACCTGAACTGAGCCTTGGTTCTGGAACCCTGTGGACTGGGAACATGACTGAGGTTTTATTCTGGAACCCTGTAGCCTGGGAACATAACTGAGGATTGATTCTGGAACCCTGTGGCCTGGGAACATGACATCGGTGGATTCTGGAACCCTGAGGCCTGGGAACATGACATCTGTTTAGATTGTGGAATACTGTGCCCCGGGAACCTGACTGAGCCTCGGTTCTGGAACCCTGTGGACTGGGAACATGACTGAGCTTTTATTCTGGAACCCTGTAGCCTGGGAACATAACTGAGGATTGATTCTGGAATCTTGTGGCCTGGGAAAATGACAACGGTGGATTCTGGAACCCTGTGGCCTGGGAACATGAGAACGGTTTGATTCTGGAACCCTGTGGCCTGGGAACATGCCTGAGGTTTGATGGTGGAAACCTGTGGCCTGGCAACATGACTGAGGTTTGATTCTGGAAGACTGTGGCTAGGGAACATGATATCGGGTTGATTCTGGAAACCTGTGTCCTGGGAACAAGACTGAGGTTTGATTCTGGAACCCTGTGCCTTGGGAACATGACTGAGGTTTGTTTCTGGAAACCTGTTCCCTGGGAACATGACTGAGGTTTGATTCTGGACACCTGTGTCCTGGGAACATGACTGAGGTTTGATTGCTGAAACCTGTGGCCTGCGAACATGACTCAGGTTTGATTCTGGAACCATGTGTCCTGGGAATATGACTGAGGTTTGATTCTGGAAACCTTTGGCCTGGGAAAATGACTGAGGTTTCATTGTGGAAACATGTGGCTTGGGATCATGACTGAGGTTTGATGGTGGAACACTATGGCCTGGCAAAATGACTGAGGCTTGATACTGGAACCCTGGGGCCTGGGAACTTGACTGAGGTGTGATGGCAGAAACCTGTGGCCTGGCAACATGACTGAGTTTGATTGTGGCACCCTGTGCACGGGGAACATGACTGAGGCCTGATACTGGAACCCCGTGGCGTGGGAACTTGACATTGGTTTGATTCTGGAGCCCTGTTTACTGGGAACATGACTGAGGTTTGATGGTTGACACCTGTGGCCTGGCAACATGATTGAGGTTTGATAGTGGAACCCTCAGGCTTGGGAACATGAGTGAGACTTGATGGTGGAACCCTGTGGCTTGGCAAGATGACTTAGGTTTGATTGTGGAACAGTCTTTCCTGGGAACATGACTGAGGCTTGATGGTGGAACCGTGGCCTAGCAACAGGACAGAGGTTTGATTGTGGAACCCTCTGGCCTGGGAATATGACTGAGGTTTAATTGTGGAACCCTGTGGCCTGGGAACATGACTGGGAGTTTATTTCTGAAACCTGTGTCCAGGGAACATGACTGAGGTTTTATTCTGGAACCATGTGGCCTGGGAATATGACTGAGGTTTGATTCTGGAAACCATTGGCCTGGGAAGATGACTGATGTTAGAGTGTTGTATCCTTTGGCCTGGGAACATGACATCGGTGGATTCTGGAACCCTGTGGCCTGGGAACATGCCTGAGGTTTGATGGTGGAAACCTGTGGCCTGGCAACAGGACTGAGGTTTGATTCTGGAAGACTGTGGCTAGGGAACATGATATCGGGTTGATTCTGGCAACCTGTGTCCTGGGAACAAGACTGAGGTTTGATTCTGGAACCCTGTGCCTTGGGAACATGACTGAGGTTTGTTTCTGGAAGCCTGTTCCCTGGGAACATGACTGAGGCTTGATGGTGGAACCGTGGTCTGGCAACAGAATTGAGCTTTGATTGTGGAACCCTCTGGCCTGGGAATATGACTGAGGTTTAATTGTGGAACCCTGTGGCCTGGGAACATGACTGGGATTTTATTTCTGAAACCTGTGTCCAGGGAACATGACTGACGTTTTATTCTGGAACCCTGTGTCCTGGGAACACAACTGAGGTTTGATTCTGGAACCATGTGGCCTGGGAATATGACTGGGGTTTGATTCTGGAAACCATTGGCCTGGGAAGATGACTGATGTTAGAGTGTGGAATCCTGTGGCCTGGGAACATGACATCGGTTTGGATTCCGGTACCCTGTTGCCTGGGAACATGGAATCGGTTTGATTCTGGAAACCTGTGGCCTGGGAATATGACTGAGGTTTGACGGTGGTACCCCATGGCCTGGCAACATGACTGAAGTTTGATTCTGGATCCCTGTGTCCTGGGAACGTGACTGAGGCGTGATTCTGGAACACTGTGGCCTGGGAACATGACATCTATTTAGATTGTGGAATACTGTGGCCCGGGAACCTGAACTGAGCCTTGGTTCTGGAACCCTGTGGACTGGGAACATGACTGAGGTTTTATTCTGGAACCCTGTAGCCTGGGAACATAACTGAGGATTGATTCTGGAACCCTGTGGCCTGGGAACATGACATCGGTGGATTCTGGAACCCTGAGGCCTGGGAACATGACATCTGTTTAGATTGTGGAATACTGTGCCCCGGGAACCTGACTGAGCCTCGGTTCTGGAACCCTGTGGACTGGGAACATGACTGAGGTTTTATTCTGGAACCCTGTAGCCTGGGAACATAACTGAGGATTGATTCTGGAATCTTGTGGCCTGGGAAAATGACAACGGTGGATTCTGGAACCCTGTGGCCTGGGAACATGAGAACGGTTTGATTCTGGAACCCTGTGGCCTGGGAACATGCCTGAGGTTTGATGGTGGAAACCTGTGGCCTGGCAACATGACTGAGGTTTGATTCTGGAAGACTGTGGCTAGGGAACATGATATCGGGTTGATTCTGGAAACCTGTGTCCTGGGAACAAGACTGAGGTTTGATTCTGGAACCCTGTGCCTTGGGAACATGACTGAGGTTTGTTTCTGGAAACCTGTTCCCTGGGAACATGACTGAGGTTTGATTCTGGACACCTGTGTCCTGGGAACATGACTGAGGTTTGATTGCTGAAACCTGTGGCCTGCGAACATGACTCAGGTTTGATTCTGGAACCATGTGTCCTGGGAATATGACTGAGGTTTGATTCTGGAAACCTTTGGCCTGGGAAAATGACTGAGGTTTCATTGTGGAAACATGTGGCTTGGGATCATGACTGAGGTTTGATGGTGGAACACTATGGCCTGGCTAAATGACTGAGGCTTGATTCTGGAACCCTGTGGCCTGGCAACTTGACTGAGGTGTGATGGCAGAAACCTGTGGCCTGGCAACATGACTGAGTTTGATTGTGGCACCCTGTGCACGGGGAACATGACTGAGGCCTGATACTGGAACCCCGTGGCGTGGGAACTTGACATTGGTTTGATTCTGGAGCCCTGTTTACTGGGAACATGACTGAGGTTTGATGGTTGACACCTGTGGCCTGGCAACATGATTGAGGTTTGATAGTGGAACCCTCAGGCTTGGGAACATGAGTGAGGCTTGATGGTGGAACCCTGTGGCCTGGCAACATGAGTGAGGCTTGATGGTGGAACCCTGTGGCTTGGCAAGATGACTTAGGTTTGATTGTGGAATAGTCTTTCCTGGGAACATGACTGAGGCTTGATGGTGGAACCGTGGCCTAGCAAGAGGACAGAGATTTGATTGTGGTACCCTCTGGCCTGGGAATATGACTGAGGTTTAATTGTGGAAACCTGTGGCCTGGGAACATGACTGGGAGTTTATTTCTGAAACCTGTGTCCAGGGAACATGACTGAGGTTTTATTCTGGAACCATGTGGCCTGGGAATATGACTGAGGTTTGATTCTGGAAACCATTGGGCTGGGAAGATGACTGATGTTAGAGTGTGGAATCCTGTGGCCTGGGAACATGACATCGGTGGATTCTGGAACCCTGTGGCCCGGGACCATGCCTGAGGTTTGATGGTGGAGACCTGTGGCCTGGCAACAGGACTGAGGTTTGATTCTGGAAGACTGTGTCTAGGGAACATGATATCGGGTTGATTCTGGCAAACTGTGTCCTGGGAACAAGACTGAGGTTTGATTCTGGAACCCTGTGCCTTGAGAACATGACTGAGGTTTGTTTCTGGAAGCCTGTTCCCTGGGAACATGACTGAGGCTTGATGGTGGAACCGTGGTCTGGCAACAGAACTGAGGTTTGATTGTGGAACCCTCTGGCCTGGGAATATGACTGAGGTTTAATTGTGGAACCCTGTGGCCTGGGAACATGACTGGGATTTTATTTCTGAAACCTGTGTCCAGGGAACATGACTGAGGTTTTATTCTGGAACCCTGTGTCCTGGGAACACAACTGAGGTTTGATTCTGGAACCATGTGGCCTGGGAATATGACTGGGGTTTGATTCTGGAAACCATTGGCCTGGGAAGATGACTGATGTTAGAGTGTGGAATCCTGTGGCCTGGGAACATGACATCGGTTTGGATTCCGGTACCCTGTTGCCTGGGAACATGGAATCGGTTTGATTCTGGAAACCTGTGGCCTGGGAATATGACTGAGGTTTGACGGTGGTACCCCATGGCCTGGCAACATGACTGAAGTTTGATTCTGGATCCCTGTGTCCTGGGAACGTGACTGAGGCGTGATTCTGGAACACTGTGGCCTGGGAACATGACATCTATTTAGATTGTGGAATACTGTGGCCCGGGAACCTGAACTGAGCCTTGGTTCTGGAACCCGGTGGACTGGGAACATGACTGAGGTTTTATTCTGGAACCCTGTAGCCTGGGAACATAACTGAGGATTGATTCTGGAACCCTGTGGCCTGGGAACATGACATCGGTGGATTCTGGAACCCTGAGGCCTGGGAACATGACATCTGTTTAGATTGTGGAATACTGTGCCCCGGGAACCTGACTGAGCCTCGGTTCTGGAACCCTGTGGACTGGGAACATGACTGAGCTTTTATTCTGGAACCCTGTAGCCTGGGAACATAACTGAGGATTGATTCTGGAATCTTGTGGCCTGGGAAAATGACAACGGTGGATTCTGGAACCCTGTGGCCTGGGAACATGAGAACGGTTTGATTCTGGAACCCTGTGGCCTGGGAACATGCCTGAGGTTTGATGGTGGAAACCTGGGGCCTGGCAACATGACTGAGGTTTGATTCTGGAAGACTGTGGCTAGGGAACATGATATCGGGTTGATTCTGGAAACCTGTGTCCTGGGAACAAGACTGAGGTTTGATTCTGGAACCCTGTGCCTTGGGAACATGACTGAGGTTTGTTTCTGGAAACCTGTTCCCTGGGAACATGACTGAGGTTTGATTCTGGACACCTGTGTCCTGGGAACATGACTGAGGTTTGATTGCTGAAACGTGTGGCCTGCGAACATGACTCAGGTTTGATTCTGGAACCATGTGTCCTGGGAATATGACTGAGGTTTGATTCTGGAAACCTTTGGCCTGGGAAAATGACTGAGGTTTCATTGTGGAAACATGTGGCTTGGGATCATGACTGAGGTTTGATGGTGGAACACTATGGCCTGGCAAAATGACTGAGGCTTGATTCTGGAACCCTGTGGCCTGGCAACTTGACTGAGGTGTGATGGCAGAAACCTGTGGCCTGGCAACATGACTGAGTTTGATTGTGGCACCCTGTGCACGGGGAACATGACTGAGGCCTGATACTGGAACCCCGTGGCGTGGGAACTTGACATTGGTTTGATTCTGGAGCCCTGTTTACTGGGAACATGACTGAGGTTTGATGGTTGACACCTGTGGCCTGGCAACATGATTGAGGTTTGATAGTGGAACCCTCAGGCTTGGGAACATGAGTGAGGCTTGATGGTGGAACCCTGTGGCCTGGCAACATGAGTGAGGCTTGATGGTGGAACCCTGTGGCTTGGCAAGATGACTTAGGTTTGATTGTGGAATAGTCTTTCCTGGGAACATGACTGAGGCTTGATGGTGGAACCGTGGCCTAGCAAGAGGACAGAGATTTGATTGTGGTACCCTCTGGCCTGGGAATATGACTGAGGTTTAATTGTGGAAACCTGTGGCCTGGGAACATGACTGGGAGTTTATTTCTGAAACCTGTGTCCAGGGAACATGACTGAGGTTTTATTCTGGAACCATGTGGCCTGGGAATATGACTGAGGTTTGATTCTGGAAACCATTGGGCTGGGAAGATGACTGATGTTAGAGTGTGGAATCCTGTGGCCTGGGAACATGACATCGGTGGATTCTGGAACCCTGTGGCCCGGGACCATGCCTGAGGTTTGATGGTGGAGACCTGTGGCCTGGCAACAGGACTGAGGTTTGATTCTGGAAGACTGTGTCTAGGGAACATGATATCGGGTTGATTCTGGCAAACTGTGTCCTGGGAACAAGACTGAGGTTTGATTCTGGAACCCTGTGCCTTGAGAACATGACTGAGGTTTGTTTCTGGAAGCCTGTTCCCTGGGAACATGACTGAGGCTTGATGGTGGAACCGTGGTCTGGCAACAGAACTGAGGTTTGATTGTGGAACCCTCTGGCCTGGGAATATGACTGAGGTTTAATTGTGGAACCCTGTGGCCTGGGAACATGACTGGGATTTTATTTCTGAAACCTGTGTCCAGGGAACATGACTGAGGTTTTATTCTGGAACCCTGTGTCCTGGGAACACAACTGAGGTTTGATTCTGGAACCATGTGGCCTGGGAATATGACTGGGGTTTGATTCTGGAAACCATTGGCCTGGGAAGATGACTGATGTTAGAGTGTGGAATCCTGTGGCCTGGGAACATGACATCGGTTTGGATTCCGGTACCCTGTTGCCTGGGAACATGGAATCGGTTTGATTCTGGAAACCTGTGGCCTGGGAATATGACTGAGGTTTGACGGTGGTACCCCATGGCCTGGCAACATGACTGAAGTTTGATTCTGGATCCCTGTGTCCTGGGAACGTGACTGAGGCGTGATTCTGGAACACTGTGGCCTGGGAACATGACATCTATTTAGATTGTGGAATACTGTGGCCCGGGAACCTGAACTGAGCCTTGGTTCTGGAACCCGGTGGACTGGGAACATGACTGAGGTTTTATTCTGGAACCCTGTAGCCTGGGAACATAACTGAGGATTGATTCTGGAACCCTGTGGCCTGGGAACATGACATCGGTGGATTCTGGAACCCTGAGGCCTGGGAACATGACATCTGTTTAGATTGTGGAATACTGTGCCCCGGGAACCTGACTGAGCCTCGGTTCTGGAACCCTGTGGACTGGGAACATGACTGAGCTTTTATTCTGGAACCCTGTAGCCTGGGAACATAACTGAGGATTGATTCTGGAATCTTGTGGCCTGGGAAAATGACAACGGTGGATTCTGGAACCCTGTGGCCTGGGAACATGAGAACGGTTTGATTCTGGAACCCTGTGGCCTGGGAACATGCCTGAGGTTTGATGGTGGAAACCTGGGGCCTGGCAACATGACTGAGGTTTGATTCTGGAAGACTGTGGCTAGGGAACATGATATCGGGTTGATTCTGGAAACCTGTGTCCTGGGAACAAGACTGAGGTTTGATTCTGGAACCCTGTGCCTTGGGAACATGACTGAGGTTTGTTTCTGGAAACCTGTTCCCTGGGAACATGACTGAGGTTTGATTCTGGACACCTGTGTCCTGGGAACATGACTGAGGTTTGATTGCTGAAACCTGTGGCCTGCGAACATGACTCAGGTTTGATTCTGGAACCATGTGTCCTGGGAATATGACTGAGGTTTGATTCTGGAAACCTTTGGCCTGGGAAAATGACTGAGGTTTCATTGTGGAAACATGTGGCTTGGGATCATGACTGAGGTTTGATGGTGGAACACTATGGCCTGGCAAAATGACTGAGGCTTGATTCTGGAACCCTGTGGCCTGGCAACTTGACTGAGGTGTGATGGCAGAAACCTGTGGCCTGGCAACATGACTGAGTTTGATTGTGGCACCCTGTGCACGGGGAACATGACTGAGGCCTGATACTGGAACCCCGTGGCGTGGGAACTTGACATTGGTTTGATTCTGGAGCCCTGTTTACTGGGAACATGACTGAGGTTTGATGGTTGACACCTGTGGCCTGGCAACATGATTGAGGTTTGATAGTGGAACCCTCAGGCTTGGGAACATGAGTGAGGCTTGATGGTGGAACCCTGTGGCCTGGCAACATGAGTGAGGCTTGATGGTGGAACCCTGTGGCTTGGCAAGATGACTTAGGTTTGATTGTGGAATAGTCTTTCCTGGGAACATGACTGAGGCTTGATGGTGGAACCGTGGCCTAGCAAGAGGACAGAGATTTGATTGTGGTACCCTCTGGCCTGGGAATATGACTGAGGTTTAATTGTGGAAACCTGTGGCCTGGGAACATGACTGGGAGTTTATTTCTGAAACCTGTGTCCAGGGAACATGACTGAGGTTTTATTCTAGAACCATGTGGCCTGGGAATATGACTGAGGTTTGATTCTGGAAACCATTGGGCTGGGAAGATGACTGATGTTAGAGTGTGGAATCCTGTGGCCTGGGAACATGACATCGGTGGATTCTGGAACCCTGTGGCCCGGGACCATGCCTGAGGTTTGATGGTGGAGACCTGTGGCCTGGCAACAGGACTGAGGTTTGATTCTGGAAGACTGTGTCTAGGGAACATGATATCGGGTTGATTCTGGCAAACTGTGTCCTGGGAACAAGACTGAGGTTTGATTCTGGAACCCTGTGCCTTGAGAACATGACTGAGGTTTGTTTCTGGAAGCCTGTTCCCTGGGAACATGACTGAGGCTTGATGGTGGAACCGTGGTCTGGCAACAGAACTGAGGTTTGATTGTGGAACCCTCTGGCCTGGGAATATGACTGAGGTTTAATTGTGGAACCCTGTGGCCTGGGAACATGACTGGGATTTTATTTCTGAAACCTGTGTCCAGGGAACATGACTGAGGTTTTATTCTGGAACCCTGTGTCCTGGGAACACAACTGAGGTTTGATTCTGGAACCATGTGGCCTGGGAATATGACTGGGGTTTGATTCTGGAAACCATTGGCCTGGGAAGATGACTGATGTTAGAGTGTGGAATCCTGTGGCCTGGGAACATGACATCGGTTTGGATTCCGGTACCCTGTTGCCTGGGAACATGGAATCGGTTTGATTCTGGAAACCTGTGGCCTGGGAATATGACTGAGGTTTGACGGTGGTACCCCATGGCCTGGCAACATGACTGAAGTTTGATTCTGGATCCCTGTGTCCTGGGAACGTGACTGAGGCGTGATTCTGGAACACTGTGGCCTGGGAACATGACATCTATTTAGATTGTGGAATACTGTGGCCCGGGAACCTGAACTGAGCCTTGGTTCTGGAACCCTGTGGACTGGGAACATGACTGAGGTTTTATTCTGGAACCCTGTAGCCTGGGAACATAACTGAGGATTGATTCTGGAACCCTGTGGCCTGGCAACATGACATCGGTGGATTCTGGAACCCTGAGGCCTGGGAACATGACATCTGTTTAGATTGTGGAATACTGTGCCCCGGGAACCTGACTGAGCCTCGGTTCTGGAACCCTGTGGACTGGGAACATGACTGAGCTTTTATTCTGGAACCCTGTAGCCTGGGAACATAACTGAGGATTGATTCTGGAATCTTGTGGCCTGGGAAAATGACAACGGTGGATTCTGGAACCCTGTGGCCTGGGAACATGAGAACGGTTTGATTCTGGAACCCTGTGGCCTGGGAACATGCCTGAGGTTTGATGGTGGAAACCTGTGGCCTGGCAACATGACTGAGGTTTGATTCTGGAAGACTGTGGCTAGGGAACATGATATCGGGTTGATTCTGGAAACCTGTATCCTGGGAACAAGACTGAGGTTTGATTCTGGAACCCTGTGCCTTGGGAACATGACTGAGGTTTGTTTCTGGAAACCTGTTCCCTGGGAACATGACTGAGGTTTGATTCTGGACACCTGTGTCCTGGGAACATGACTGAGGTTTGATTGCTGAAACCTGTGGCCTGCGAACATGACTCAGGTTTGATTCAGGAACCATGTGTCCTGGGAATATGACTGAGGTTTGATTCTGGAAACCTTTGGCCTGGGAAAATGACTGAGGTTTCATTGTGGAAACATGTGGCTTGGGATCATGACTGAGGTTTGATGGTGGAACACTCTGGCCTGGCAAAATGACTGAGGCTTGATTCTGGAACCCTGTGGCCTGGCAACTTGACTGAGGTGTGATGGCAGAAACCTGTGGCCTGGCAACATGACTGAGTTTGATTGTGGCACCCTGTGCACGGGGAACATGACTGAGGCCTGATACTGGAACCCCGTGGCGTGGGAACTTGACATTGGTTTGATTCTGGAGCCCTGTTTACTGGGAACATGACTGAGGTTTGATGGTTGACACCTGTGGCCTGGCAACATGATTGAGGTTTGATAGTGGAACCCTCAGGCTTGGGAACATGAGTGAGGCTTGATGCTGGAACCCTGTGGCCTGGCAACATGAGAGAGGCTTGATGGTGGAACCCTGTGGCTTGGCAAGATGACTTAGGTTTGATTGTGGAACAGTCTTTCCTGGGAACATGACTGAGGCTTGATGGTGGAACCGTGGCCTAGCAAGAGGACAGAGGTTTGATTGTGGTACCCTCTGGCCTGGGAATATGACTGAGGTTTAATTGTGGATCCCTGTGGCCTGGGAACATGACTGGGAGTTTATTTCTGAAACCTGTGTCCAGGGATCATGACTGAGGTTTTATTCTGGAACCATGTGGCCTGGGAATATGACTGAGGTTTCATTCTGGAAACGATTGGCCTGGGAAGATGACTGATGTTAGAGTGTGGAATTCTGTGGCCTTGGAACATGACATCGGTGGATTCTGGAACCCTGTGGCCTGGGAACATGCCTGAGGTTTGATGGTGGAGACCTGTGGCCTGGCAACAGGACTGAGGTTTGATTCTGGAAGACTGTGGCTAGGGAACATGATATCTGGTTGATTCTGGCAACCTGTGTCCTGGGAACAAGACTGAGGTTTGATTCTGGAACCCTGTGCCTTGGGAACATGACTGAGGTTTGTTTCTGGAAGCCTGTTCCCTGGGAACATGACTGAGGCTTGATGGTGGAACCGTGGTCTGGCAACAGAACTGAGGTTTGATTGTGGAACCCTCTGGCCTGGGAATATGACTGAGGTTTAATTGTGGAACCCTGTGGCCTGGGAACATGACTGGGATTTTATTTCTGAAACCTGTGTCCAGGGAACATGACTGAGGTTTTATTCTGGAACCCTGTGTCCTGGGAACACAACTGAGGTTTGATTCTGGAACCATGTGGCCTGGGAATATGACTGGGGTTTGATTCTGGAAACCATTGGCCTGGGAAGATGACTGATGTTAGAGTGTGGAATCCTGTGGCCTGGGAACATGACATCGGTTTGGATTCCGGTACCCTGTTGCCTGGGAACATGGAATCGGTTTGATTCTGGAAACCTGTGGCCTGGGAATATGACTGAGGTTTGACGGTGGTACCCCATGGCCTGGCAACATGACTGAAGTTTGATTCTGGATCCCTGTGTCCTGGGAACGTGACTGAGGCGTGATTCTGGAACACTGTGGCCTGGGAACATGACATCTATTTAGATTGTGGAATACTGTGGCCCGGGAACCTGAACTGAGCCTTGGTTCTGGAACCCTGTGGACTGGGAACATGACTGAGGTTTTATTCTGGAACCCTGTAGCCTGGGAACATAACTGAGGATTGATTCTGGAACCCTGTGGCCTGGGAACATGACATCGGTGGATTCTGGAACCCTGAGGCCTGGGAACATGACATCTGTTTAGATTGTGGAATACTGTGCCCCGGGAACCTGACTGAGCCTCGGTTCTGGAACCCTGTGGACTGGGAACATGACTGAGCTTTTATTCTGGAACCCTGTAGCCTGGGAACATAACTGAGGATTGATTCTGGAATCTTGTGGCCTGGGAAAATGACAACGGTGGATTCTGGAACCCTGTGGCCTGGGAACATGAGAACGGTTTGATTCTGGAACCATGTGTCCTGGGAATATGACTGAGGTTTGATTCTGGAAACCTTTGGCCTGGGAAAATGACTGAGGTTTCATTGTGGAAACATGTGGCTTGGGATCATGACTGAGGTTTGATGGTGGAACACTATGGCCTGGCAAAATGACTGAGGCTTGATTCTGGAACCCTGTGGCCTGGCAACTTGACTGAGGTGTGATGGCAGAAACCTGTGGCCTGGCAACATGACTGAGTTTGATTGTGGCACCCTGTGCACGGGGAACATGACTGAGGCCTGATACTGGAACCCCGTGGCGTGGGAACTTGACATTGGTTTGATTCTGGAGCCCTGTTTACTGGGAACATGACTGAGGTTTGATGGTTGACACCTGTGGCCTGGCAACATGATTGAGGTTTGATAGTGGAACCCTCAGGCTTGGGAACATGAGTGAGGCTTGATGGTGGAACCCTGTGGCCTGGCAACATGAGTGAGGCTTGATGGTGGAACCCTGTGGCTTGGCAAGATGACTTAGGTTTGATTGTGGAACAGTCTTTCCTGGGAACATGACTGAGGCTTGATGGTGGAACCGTGGCCTAGCAAGAGGACAGAGGTTTGATTGTGGAACCCTCTGGCCTGGGAATATGACTGAGGTTTAATTGTGGAACCCTGTGGCCTGGGAACATGACTGGGAGTTTATTTCTGAAACCTGTGTCCAGGGAACATGACTGAGGTTTTATTCTGGAACCATGTGGCCTGGGAATATGACTGAGGTTTGATTCTGGAAACCATTGGCCTGGGAAGATGACTGATGTTAGAGTGTGGAATTCTGTGGCCTTGGAACATGACATCGGTGGATTCTGGAACCCTGTGGCCTGGGAACATGCCTGAGGTTTGATGGTGGAGACCTGTGGCCTGGCAACAGGACTGAGGTTTGATTCTGGAAGACTGTGGCTAGGGAACATGATATCGGGTTGATTCTGGCAAACTGTGTCCTGGGAACAAGACTGAGGTTTGATTCTGGAACCCTGTGCCTTGGGAATATGACTGAGGTTTGTTTCTGGAAGCCTGTTCCCTGGGAACATGACTGAGGCTTGATGGTGGAACCGTGGTCTGGCAACAGAACTGAGCTTTGATTGTGGAACCCTCTGGCCTGGGAATATGACTGAGGTTTAATTGTGGAACCCTGTGGCCTGGGAACATGAAATCGGTTTGATTCTGGAAACCTGTGGCCTGGGAATATGACTTAGGTTTGACGGTGGTACCCTATGGCCTGGCAACATGACTGAAGTTTGATTCTGGATCCCTGTGGCCTGGTAACGTGACTGAGGCGTGATTCTGGAACACTGTGGCCTGGGAACATGACATCTATTTAGATTGTGGAATACTGTGCCCCGGGAACCTGACTGAGCCTTGGTTCTGGAACCCTGTGGACTGGGAACATGACTGAGGTTTTATTCTGGAACCCTGTAGCCTGGGAACATAACTGAGGATTGATTCTGGAACCCTGTGGCCTGGGAACATGACATCGGTGGATTCTGGAACCCTGAGGCCTGGGAACATGACATCTGTTTAGATTGTGGAATACTGTGCCCCGGGAACCTGAGTGAGCCTCGGTTCTGGAACCCTGTGGACTGGGAGCATGACTGAGGTTTTATTCTGGAACCCTGTAGCCTGGGAACATAACTGAGGATTGATTCTGGAATCTTGTGGCCTGGGAAAATGACAACGGTGGATTCTGGAACCCTGTGGCCTGGGAACATGAGAACGGTTTGATTCTGGAACCCTGTGCCTTGGGAACATGACTGAGGTTTGTTTCTGGAAACCTGTTCCCTGGGAACATGACTGAGGTTTGATTCTGGACACCTGTGTCCTGGGAACATGACTGAGGTTTGATTGCTGAAACCTGTGGCCTGCGAACATGACTCAGGTTTGATTCTGGAACCATGTGTCCTGGGAATATGACTGAGGTTTGATTCTGGAAACCTTTGGCCTGGGAAAATGACTGAGGTTTCATTGTGGAAACATGTGGCTTGGGATCATGACTGAGGTTTGATGGTGGAACACTATGGCCTGGCAAAATGACTGAGGCTTGATTCTGGAACCCTGTGGCCTGGCAACTTGACTGAGGTGTGATGGCAGAAACCTGTGGCCTGGCAACATGACTGAGTTTGATTGTGGCAACCTGTGCACGGGGAACATGACTGAGGCCTGATACTGGAACCCCGTGGCGTGGGAACTTGACATTGGTTTGATTCTGGAGTCCTGTTTACTGGGAACATGACTGAGGTTTGATGGTTGACACCTGTGGCCTGGCAACATGATTGAGGTTTGATAGTGGAACCCTCAGGCTTGGGAACATGAGTGAGGCTTGATGGTGGAACCCTGTGGCCTGGCAACATGAGTGAGGCTTGATGGTGGAACCCTGTGGCTTGGCAAGATGACTTAGGTTTGATTGTGGAACAGTCTTTCCTGGGAACATGACTGAGGCTTGATGGTGGAACCGTGGCCTAGCAAGAGGACAGAGGTTTGATTGTGGTACCCTCTGGCCTGGGAATATGACTGAGGTTTAATTGTGGATCCCTGTGGCCTGGGAACATGACTGGGAGTTTTTTTCTGAAACCTGTGTCCAGGGATCATGACTGAGGTTTTATTCTGGAACCATGTGGCCTGGGAATATGACTGAGGTTTCATTCTGGAAACCATTGGCCTGGGAAGATGACTGATGTTAGAGTGTGGAATTCTGTGGCCTTGGAACATGACATCGGTGGATTCTGGAACCCTGTGGCATGGGAACATGCCTGAGGTTTGATGGTGGAGACCTGTGGCCTGGCAACAGGACTGAGGTTTGATTCTGGAAGACTGTGGCTAGGGAACATGATATCTGGTTGATTCTGGCAACCTGTGTCCTGGGAACAAGACTGAGGTTTGATTCTGGAACCCTGTGCCTTGGGAACATGACTGAGGTTTGTTTCTGGAAGCCTGTTCCCTGGGAACATGACTGAGGCTTGATGGTGGAACCGTGGTCTGGCAACAGAACTGAGGTTTGATTGTGGAACCCTCTGGCCTGGGAATATGACTGAGGTTTAATTGTGGAACCCTGTGGCCTGGGAACATGACTGGGATTTTATTTCTGAAACCTGTGTCCAGGGAACATGACTGAGGTTTTATTCTGGAACCCTGTGTCCTGGGAACACAACTGAGGTTTGTTTCTGGAACCATGTGGCCTGGGAATATGACTGGGGTTTGATTCTGGAAACCATTGGCCTGGGAAGATGACTGATGTTAGAGTGTGGAATCCTGTGGCCTGGGAACATGACATCGGTTTGGATTCCGGTACCCTGTTGCCTGGGAACATGGAATCGGTTTGATTCTGGAAACCTGTGGCCTGGGAATATGACTGAGGTTTGACGGTGGTACCCCATGGCCTGGCAACATGACTGAAGTTTGATTCTGGATCCCTGTGTTCTGGGAACGTGACTGAGGCGTGATTCTGGAACACTGTGGCCTGGGAACATGACATCTATTTAGATTGTGGAATACTGTGGCCCGGGAACCTGAACTGAGCCTTGGTTCTGGAACTCTGTGGACTGGGAACATGACTGAGGTTTTATTCTGGAACCCTGTAGCCTGGGAACATAACTGAGGATTGATTCTGGAACCCTGTGGCCTGGGAACATGACATCGGTGGATTCTGGAACCCTGAGGCCTGGGAACATGACATCTGTTTAGATTGTGGAATACTGTGCCCCGGGAACCTGACTGAGCCTCGGTTCTGGAACCCTGTGGACTGGGAACATGATTGAGCTTTTATTCTGGAACCCTGTAGCCTGGGAACATAACTGAGGATTGATTCTGGAATCTTGTGGCCTGGGAAAATGACAACGGTGGATTCTGGAACCCTGTGGCCTGGGAACATGAGAACGGTTTGATTCTGGAACCCTGTGGCCTGGGAACATGCCTGAGGTTTGATGGTGGAAACCTGGGGCCTGGCAACATGACTGAGGTTTGATTCTGGAAGACTGTGGCTAGGGAACATGATATCGGGTTGATTCTGGAAACCTGTGTCCTGGGAACAAGACTGAGGTTTGATTCTGGAACCCTGTGCCTTGGGAACATGACTGAGGTTTGTTTCTGGAAACCTGTTCCCTGGGAACATGACTGAGGTTTGATTCTGGACACCTGTGTCCTGGGAACATGACTGAGGTTTGATTGCTGAAACCTGTGGCCTGCGAACATGACTCAGGTTTGATTCTGGAACCATGTGTCCTGGGAATATGACTGAGGTTTGATTCTGGAAACCTTTGGCCTGGGAAAATGACTGAGGTTTCATTGTGGAAACATGTGGCTTGGGATCATGACTGAGGTTTGATGGTGGAACACTATGGCCTGGCAAAATGACTGAGGCTTGATTCTGGAACCCTGTGGCCTGGCAACTTGACTGAGGTGTGATGGCAGAAACCTGTGGCCTGGCAACATGACTGAGTTTGATTGTGGCACCCTGTGCACGGGGAACATGACTGAGGCCTGATACTGGAACCCCGTGGCGTGGGAACTTGACATTGGTTTGATTCTGGAGCCCTGTTTACTGGGAACATGACTGAGGTTTGATGGTTGACACCTGTGGCCTGGCAACATGATTGAGGTTTGATAGTGGAACCCTCAGGCTTGGGAACATGAGTGAGGCTTGATGCTGGAACCCTGTGGCCTGGCAACATGAGTGAGGCTTGATGGTGGAACCCTTTGGCTTGGCAAGATGACTTAGGTTTGATTGTGGAACAGTCTTTCCTGGGAACATGACTGAGGCTTGATGGTGGAACCGTGGCCTAGCAAGAGGACAGAGGTTTGATTGTGGTAACCTCTGGCCTGGGAATATGACTGAGGTTTAATTGTGGAAACCTGTGGCCTGGGAACATGACTGGGAGTTTATTTCTGAAACCTGTGTCCAGGGAACATGACTGAGGTTTTATTCTGGAACCATGTGGCCTGGGAACATGACATCGGTGGATTCTGGAACCCTGTGGCCCGGGACCATGCCTGAGGTTTGATGGTGGAGACCTGTGGCCTGGCAACAGGACTGAGGTTTGATTCTGGAAGACTGTGTCTAGGGAACATGATATCGGGTTGATTCTGGCAAACTGTGTCCTGGGAACAAGACTGAGGTTTGATTCTGGAACCCTGTGCCTTGAGAACATGACTGAGGTTTGTTTCTGGAAGCCTGTTCCCTGAGAACATGACTGAGGCTTGATGGTGGAACCGTGGTCTGGCAACAGAACTGAGGTTTGATTGTGGAACCCTCTGGCCTGGGAATATGACTGAGGTTTAATTGTGGAACCCTGTGGCCTGGGAACATGACTGGGATTTTATTTCTGAAACCTGTGTCCAGGGAACATGACTGAGGTTTTATTCTGGAACCCTGTGTCCTGGGAACACAACTGAGGTTTGATTCTGGAACCATGTGGCCTGGGAATATGACTGGGGTTTGATTCTGGAAACCATTGGCCTGGGAAGATGACTGATGTTAGAGTGTGGAATCCTGTGGCCTGGGAACATGACATCGGTTTGGATTCCGGTACCCTGTTGCCTGGGAACATGGAATCGGTTTGATTCTGGAAACCTGTGGCCTGGGAATATGACTGAGGTTTGACGGTGGTACCCCATGGCCTGGCAACATGACTGAAGTTTGATTCTGGATCCCTGTGTCCTGGGAACGTGACTGAGGCGTGATTCTGGAACACTGTGGCCTGGGAACATGACATCTATTTAGATTGTGGAATACTGTGGCCCGGGAACCTGAACTGAGCCTTGGTTCTGGAACCCTGTGGACTGGGAACATGACTGAGGTTTTATTCTGGAACCCTGTAGCCTGGGAACATAACTGAGGATTGATTCTGGAACCCTGTGGCCTGGGAACATGACATCGGTGGATTCTGGAACCCTGAGGCCTGGGAACATGACATCTGTTTAGATTGTGGAATACTGTGCCCCGGGAACCTGACTGAGCCTCGGTTCTGGAACCCTGTGGACTGGGAACATGACTGAGCTTTTATTCTGGAACCCTGTAGCCTGGGAACATAACTGAGGATTGATTCTGGAATCTTGTGGCCTGGGAAAATGACAACGGTGGATTCTGGAACCCTGTGGCCTGGGAACATGAGAACGGTTTGATTCTGGAACCCTGTGGCCTGGGAACATGCCTGAGGTTTGATGGTGGAAACCTGGGGCCTGGCAACATGACTGAGGTTTGATTCTGGAAGACTGTGGCTAGGGAACATGATATCGGGTTGATTCTGGAAACCTGTGTCCTGGGAACAAGACTGAGGTTTGATTCTGGAACCCTGTGCCTTGGGAACATGACTGAGGTTTGTTTCTGGAAACCTGTTCCCTGGGAACATGACTGAGGTTTGATTCTGGACACCTGTGTCCTGGGAACATGACTGAGGTTTGATTGCTGAAACCTGTGGCCTGCGAACATGACTCAGGTTTGATTCTGGAACCATGTGTCCTGGGAATATGACTGAGGTTTGATTCTGGAAACCTTTGGCCTGGGAAAATGACTGAGGTTTCATTGTGGAAACATGTGGCTTGGGATCATGACTGAGGTTTGATGGTGGAACACTATGGCCTGGCAAAATGACTGAGGCTTGATTCTGGAACCCTGTGGCCTGGCAACTTGACTGAGGTGTGATGGCAGAAACCTGTGGCCTGGCAACATGACTGAGTTTGATTGTGGCACCCTGTGCACGGGGAACATGACTGAGGCCTGATACTGGAACCCCGTGGCGTGGGAACTTGACATTGGTTTGATTCTGGAGCCCTGTTTACTGGGAACATGACTGAGGTTTGATGGTTGACACCTGTGGCCTGGCAACATGATTGAGGTTTGATAGTGGAACCCTCAGGCTTGGGAACATGAGTGAGGCTTGATGCTGGAACCCTGTGGCCTGGCAACATGAGTGAGGCTTGATGGTGGAACCCTGTGGCTTGGCAAGATGACTTAGGTTTGATTGTGGAACAGTCTTTCCTGGGAACATGACTGAGGCTTGATGGTGGAACCGTGGCCTAGCAAGAGGACAGAGGTTTGATTGTGGTACCCTCTGGCCTGGGAATATGACTGAGGTTTAATTGTGGATCCCTGTGGCCTGGGAACATGACTGGGAGTTTATTTCTGAAACCTGTGTCCAGGGATCATGACTGAGGTTTTATTCTGGAACCATGTGGCCTGGGAATATGACTGAGGTTTCATTCTGGAAACCATTGGCCTGGGAAGATGACTGATGTTAGAGTGTGGAATTCTGTGGCCTTGGAACATGACATCGGTGGATTCTGGAACCCTGTGGCCCGGGAACATGCCTGAGGTTTGATGGTGGAGACCTGTGGCCTGGCAACAGGACTGAGGTTTGATTCTGGAAGACTGTGGCTAGGGAACATGATATCTGGTTGATTCTGGCAACCTGTGTCCTGGGAACAAGACTGAGGTTTGATTCTGGAACCCTGTGCCTTGGGAACATGACTGAGGTTTGTTTCTGGAAGCCTGTTCCCTGGGAACATGACTGAGGCTTGATGGTGGAACCGTGGTCTGGCAACAGAACTGAGGTTTGATTGTGGAACCCTCTGGCCTGGGAATATGACTGAGGTTTAATTGTGGAACCCTGTGGCCTGGGAACATGACTGGGATTTTATTTCTGAAACCTGTGTCCAGGGAACATGACTGAGGTTTTATTCTGGAACCCTGTGTCCTGGGAACACAACTGAGGTTTGTTTCTGGAACCATGTGGCCTGGGAATATGACTGGGGTTTGATTCTGGAAACCATTGGCCTGGGAAGATGACTGATGTTAGAGTGTGGAATCCTGTGGCCTGGGAACATGACATCGGTTTGGATTCCGGTACCCTGTTGCCTGGGAACATGGAATCGGTTTGATTCTGGAAACCTGTGGCCTGGGAATATGACTGAGGTTTGACGGTGGTACCCCATGGCCTGGCAACATGACTGAAGTTTGATTCTGGATCCCTGTGTCCTGGGAACGTGACTGAGGCGTGATTCTGGAACACTGTGGCCTGGGAACATGACATCTATTTAGATTGTGGAATACTGTGGCCCGGGAACCTGAACTGAGCCTTGGTTCTGGAACCCTGTGGACTGGGAACATGACTGAGGTTTTATTCTGGAACCCTGTAGCCTGGGAACATAACTGAGGATTGATTCTGGAACCCTGTGGCCTGGGAACATGACATCGGTGGATTCTGGAACCCTGAGGCCTGGGAACATGACATCTGTTTAGATTGTGGAATACTGTGCCCCGGGAACCTGACTGAGCCTCGGTTCTGGAACCCTGTGGACTGGGAACATGACTGAGCTTTTATTCTGGAACCCTGTAGCCTGGGAACATAACTGAGGATTGATTCTAGAATCTTGTAGCCTGGGAAAATGACAACGGTGGATTCTGGAACCCTGTGGCCTGGGAACATGAGAACGGTTTGATTCTGGAACCCTGTGGCCTGGGAACATGCCTGAGGTTTGATGGTGGAAACCTGTGGCCTGGCAACATGACTGAGGTTTGATTCTGGAAGACTGTGGCTAGGGAACATGATATCGGGTTGATTCTGGAAACCTGTGTCCTGGGAACAAGACTGAGGTTTGATTCTGGAACCCTGTGCCTTGGGAACATGACTGAGGTTTGTTTCTGGAAACCTGTTCCCTGGGAACATGACTGAGGTTTGATTCTGGACACCTGTGTCCTGGGAACATGACTGAGGTTTGATTGCTGAAACCTGTGGCCTGCGAACATGACTCAGGTTTGATTCTGGAACCATGTGTCCTGGGAATATGACTGAGGTTTGATTCTGGAAACCTTTGGCCTGGGAAAATGACTGAGGTTTCATTGTGGAAACATGTGGCTTGGGATCATGACTGAGGTTTGATGGTGGAACACTATGGCCTGGCAAAATGACTGAGGCTTGATTCTGGAACCCTGTGGCCTGGCAACTTGACTGAGGTGTGATGGCAGAAACCTGTGGCCTGGCAACATGACTGAGTTTGATTGTGGCACCCTGTGCACGGGGAACATGACTGAGGCCTGATACTGGAACCCCGAGGCGTGGGAACTTGACATTGGTTTGATTCTGGAGCCCTGTTTACTGGGAACATGACTGAGGTTTGATGGTTGACACCTGTGGCCTGGCAACATGATTGAGGTTTGATAGTGGAACCCTCAGGCTTGGGAACATGAGTGAGGCTTGATGGTGGAACCCTGTGGCCTGGCAACATGAGTGAGGCTTGATGGTGGAACCCTGTGGCTTGGCAAGATGACTTAGGTTTGATTGTGGAACAGTCTTTCCTGGGAACATGACTAAGGCTTGATGGTGGAACCGTGGCCTAGCAAGAGGACAGAGGTTTGATTGTGGTACCCTCTGGCCTGGGAATATGACTGAGGTTTAATTGTGGAAACCTGTGGCCTGGGAACATGACTGGGAGTTTATTTCTGAAACCTGTGTCCAGGGAACATGACTGAGGTTTTATTCTGGAACCATGTGGCCTGGGAATATGACTGAGGTTTGATTCTGGAAACCATTGGGCTGGGAAGATGACTGATGTTAGAGTGTGGAATCCTGTGGCCTGGGAACATGACATCGGTGGATTCTGGAACCCTGTGGCCCGGGACCATGCCTGAGGTTTGATGGTGGAGACCTGTGGCCTGGCAACAGGACTGAGGTTTGATTCTGGAAGACTGTGTCTAGGGAACATGATATCGGGTTGATTCTGGCAAACTGTGTCCTGGGAACAAGACTGAGGTTTGATTCTGGAACCCTGTGCCTTGAGAACATGACTGAGGTTTGTTTCTGGAAGCCTGTTCCCTGGGAACATGACTGAGGCTTGATGGTGGAACCGTGGTCTGGCAACAGAACTGAGGTTTGATTGTGGAACCCTCTGGCCTGGGAATATGACTGAGGTTTAATTGTGGAACCCTGTGGCCTGGGAACATGACTGGGATTTTATTTCTGAAACCTGTGTCCAGGGAACATGACTGAGGTTTTATTCTGGAACCCTGTGTCCTGGGAACACAACTGAGGTTTGATTCTGGAACCATGTGGCCTGGGAATATGACTGGGGTTTGATTCTGGAAACCATTGGCCTGGGAAGATGACTGATGTTAGAGTGTGGAATCCTGTGGCCTGGGAACATGACATCGGTTTGGATTCCGGTACCCTGTTGCCTGGGAACATGGAATCGGTTTGATTCTGGAAACCTGTGGCCTGGGAATATGACTGAGGTTTGACGGTGGTACCCCATGGCCTGGCAACATGACTGAAGTTTGATTCTGGATCCCTGTGTCCTGGGAACGTGACTGAGGCGTGATTCTGGAACACTGAGGCCTGGGAACATGACATCTATTTAGATTGTGGAATACTGTGGCCCGGGAACCTGAACTGAGCCTTGGTTCTGGAACCCTGTGGACTGGGAACATGACTGAGGTTTTATTCTGGAACCCTGTAGCCTGGGAACATAACTGAGGATTGATTCTGGAACCCTGTGGCCTGGGAACATGACATCGGTGGATTCTGGAACCCTGAGGCCTGGGAACATGACATCTGTTTAGATTGTGGAATACTGTGCCCCGGGAACCTGACTGAGCCTCGGTTCTGGAACCCTGTGGACTGGGAACATGACTGAGCTTTTATTCTGGAACCCTGTAGCCTGGGAACATAACTGAGGATTGATTCTGGAATCTTGTGGCCTGGGAAAATGACAACGGTGGATTCTGGAACCCTGTGGCCTGGGAACATGAGAACGGTTTGATTCTGGAACCCTGTGGCCTGGGAACATGCCTGAGGTTTGATGGCGGAAACCTGTGGCCTGGCAACATGACTGAGGTTTGATTCTGGAAGACTGTGGCTAGGGAACATGATATCGGGTTGATTCTGGAAATCTGTGTCCTGGGAACAAGACTGAGGTTTGATTCTGGAACCCTGTGCCTTGGGAACATGACTGAGGTTTGTTTCTGGAAACCTGTTCCCTGGGAACATGACTGAGGTTTGATTCTGGACACCTGTGTCCTGGGAACATGACTGAGGTTTGATTGCTGAAACCTGTGGCCTGCGAACATGACTCAGGTTTGATTCTGGAACCATGTGTCCTGGGAATATGACTGAGGTTTGATTCTGGAAACCTTTGGCCTGGGAAAATGACTGAGGTTTCATTGTGAAAACATGTGGCTTGGGATCATGACTGAGGTTTGATGGTGGAACACTATGGCCTGGCAAAATGACTGAGGCTTGATTCTGGAACCCTGTGGCCTGGCAACTTGACTGAGGTGTGATGGCAGAAACCTGTGGCCTGGCAACATGACTGAGTTTGATTGTGGCAACCTGTGCACGGGGAACATGACTGAGGCCTGATACTGGAACCCCGTGGCGTGGGAACTTGACATTGGTTTGATTCTGGAGCCCTGTTTACTGGGAACATGACTGAGGTTTGATGGTTGACACCTGTGGCCTGGCAACATGATTGAGGTTTGATAGTGGAACCCTCAGGCTTGGGAACATGAGTGAGGCTTGATGGTGGAACCCTGTGGCCTGGCAACATGAGTGAGGCTTGATGGTGGAACCCTGTGGCTTGGCAAGATGACTTAGGTTTGATTGTGGAACAGTCTTTCCTGGGAACATGAGTGAGGCTTGATGGTGGAACCGTGGCCTAGCAAGAGGACAGAGGTTTGATTGTGGTACCCTCTGGCCTGGGAATATGACTGAGGTTTAATTGTGGAAACCTGTGGCCTGGGAACATGACTGGGAGTTTATTTCTGAAACCTGTGTCCAGGGAACATGACTGAGGTTTTATTCTGGAACCATGTGGCCTGGGAATATGACTGAGGTTTGATTCTGGAAACCATTGGGCTGGGAAGATGACTGATGTTAGAGTGTGGAATCCTGTGGCCTGGGAACATGACATCAGTGGATTCTGGAACCCTGTGGCCTGGGACCATGCCTGAGGTTTGATGGTGGAGACCTGTGGCCTGGCAACAGGACTGAGGTTTGATTCTGGAAGACTGTGTCTAGGGAACATGATATCGGGTTGATTCTGGCAAACTGTGTCCTGGGAACAAGACTGAGGTTTGATTCTGGAACCCTGTGCCTTGAGAACATGACTGAGGTTTGTTTCTGGAAGCCTGTTCCCTGAGAACATGACTGAGGCTTGATGGTGGAACCGTGGTCTGGCAACAGAACTGAGGTTTGATTGTGGAACCCTCTGGCCTGGGAATATGACTGAGGTTTAATTGTGGAACCCTGTGGCCTGGGAACATGACTGGGATTTTATTTCTGAAACCTGTGTCCAGGGAACATGACTGAGGTTTTATTCTGGAACCCTGTGTCCTGGGAACACAACTGAGGTTTGATTCTGGAACCATGTGGCCTGGGAATATGACTGGGGTTTGATTCTGGAAACCATTGGCCTGGGAAGATGACTGATGTTAGAGTGTGGAATCCTGTGGCCTGGGAACATGACATCGGTTTGGATTCCGGTACCCTGTTGCCTGGGAACATGGAATCGGTTTGATTCTGGAAACCTGTGGCCTGGGAATATGACTGAGGTTTGACGGTGGTACCCCATGGCCTGGCAATATGACTGAAGTTTGATTCTGGATCCCTGTGTCCTGGGAACGTGACTGAGGCGTGATTCTGGAACACTGTGGCCTGGGAACATGACATCTATTTAGATTGTGGAATACTGTGGCCCGGGAACCTGAACTGAGCCTTGGTTCTGGAACCCTGTGGACTGGGAACATGACTGAGGTTTTATTCTGGAACCCTGTAGCCTGGGAACATAACTGAGGATTGATTCTGGAACCCTGTGGCCTGGGAACATGACATCGGTGGATTCTGGAACCCTGAGGCCTGGGAACATGACATGTGTTTAGATTGTGGAATACTGTGCCCCGGGAACCTGACTGAGCCTCGGTTCTGGAACCCTGTGGACTGGGAACATGACTGAGCTTTTATTCTGGAACCCTGTAGCCTGGGAACATAACTGAGGATTGATTCTGGAATCTTGTGGCCTGGGAAAATGACAACGGTGGATTCTGGAACCCTGTGGCCTGGGAACATGAGAACGGTTTGATTCTGGAACCCTGTGGCCTGGGAACATGCCTGAGGTTTGATGGTGGAAACCTGTGGCCTGGCAACATGACTGAGGTTTGATTCTGGAAGACTGTGGCTAGGGAACATGATATCGGGTTGATTCTGGAAACCTGTGTCCTGGGAACAAGACTGAGGTTTGATTCTGGAACCCTGTGCCTTGGGAACATGACTGAGGTTTGTTTCTGGAAACCTGTTCCCTGGGAACATGACTGAGGTTTGATTCTGGACACCTGTGTCCTGGGAACATGACTGAGGTTTGATTGCTGAAACCTGTGGCCTGCGAACATGACTCAGGTTTGATTCTGGAACCATGTGTCCTGGGAATATGACTGAGGTTTGATTCTGGAAACCTTTGGCCTGGGAAAATGACTGAGGTTTCATTGTGGAAACATGTGGCTTGGGATCATGACTGAGGTTTGATGGTGGAACACTATGGCCTGGCAAAATGACTGAGGCTTGATTCTGGAACCCTGTGGCCTGGCAACTTGACTGAGGTGTGATGGCAGAAACCTGTGGCCTGGCAACATGACTGAGTTTGATTGTGGCACCCTGTGCACGGGGAACATGACTGAGGCCTGATACTGGAACCCCGTGGCGTGGGAACTTGACATTGGTTTGATTCTGGAGCCCTGTTTACTGGGAACATGACTGAGGTTTGATGGTTGACACCTGTGGCCTGGCAACATGATTGAGGTTTGATAGTGGAACCCTCAGGCTTGGGAACATGAGTGAGGCTTGATGCTGGAACCCTGTGGCCTGGCAACATGAGTGAGGCTTGATGGTGGAACCCTGTGGCTTGGCAAGATGACTTAGGTTTGATTGTGGAACAGTCTTTCCTGGGAACATGACTGAGGCTTGATGGTGGAACCGTGGCCTAGCAAGAGGACAGAGGTTTGATTGTGGTACCCTCTGGCCTGGGAATATGACTGAGGTTTAATTGTGGATCCCTGTGGCCTGGGAACATGACTGGGAGTTTATTTCTGAAACCTGTGTCCAGGGATCATGACTGAGGTTTTATTCTGGAACCATGTGGCCTGGGAATATGACTGAGGTTTCATTCTGGAAACCATTGGCCTGGGAAGATGACTGATGTTAGAGTGTGGAATTCTGTGGCCTTGGAACATGACATCGGTGGATTCTGGAACCCTGTGGCCCGGGAACATGCCTGAGGTTTGATGGTGGAGACCTGTGGCCTGGCAACAGGACTGAGGTTTGATTCTGGAAGACTGTGTCTAGGGAACATGATATCTGGTTGATTCTGGCAACCTGTGTCCTGGGAACAAGACTGAGGTTTGATTCTGGAACCCTGTGCCTTGGGAACATGACTGAGGTTTGTTTCTGGAAGCCTGTTCCCTGGGAACATGACTGAGGCTTGATGGTGGAACCGTGGTCTGGCAACAGAACTGAGGTTTGATTGTGGAACCCTCTGGCCTGGGAATATGACTGAGGTTTAATTGTGGAACCCTGTGGCCTGGGAACATGACTGGGATTTTATTTCTGAAACCTGTGTCCAGGGAACATGACTGAGGTTTTATTCTGGAACCCTGTGTCCTGGGAACACAACTGAGGTTTGATTCTGGAACCATGTGGCCTGGGAATATGACTGGGGTTTGATTCTGGAAACCATTGGCCTGGGAAGATGACTGATGTTAGAGTGTGGAATCCTGTGGCCTGGGAACATGACATCGGTTTGGATTCCGGTACCCTGTTGCCTGGGAACATGGAATCGGTTTGATTCTGGAAACCTGTGGCCTGGGAATATGACTGAGGTTTGACGGTGGTACCCCATGGCCTGGCAACATGACTGAAGTTTGATTCTGGATCCCTGTGTCCTGGGAACGTGACTGAGGCGTGATTCTGGAACACTGTGGCCTGGGAACATGACATCTATTTAGATTGTGGAATACTGTGGCCCGGGAACCTGAACTGAGCCTTGGTTCTGGAACCCTGTGGACTGGGAACATGACTGAGGTTTTATTCTGGAACCCTGTAGCCTGGGAACATAACTGAGGATTGATTCTGGAACCCTGTGGCCTGGGAACATGACATCGGTGGATTCTGGAACCGTGAGGCCTGGGAACATGACATGTGTTTAGATTGTGGAATACTGTGCCCCGGGAACCTGACTGAGCCTCGGTTCTGGAACCCTGTGGACTGGGAACATGACTGAGCTTTTATTCTGGAGCCCTGTAGCCTGGGAACATAACTGAGGATTGATTCTGGAATCTTGTGGCCTGGGAAAATGACAACGGTGGATTCTGGAACCCTGTGGCCTGGGAACATGAGAACGGTTTGATTCTGGAACCCTGTGGCCTGGGAACATGCCTGAGGTTTGATGGTGGAAACCTGTGGCCTGGCAACATGACTGAGGTTTGATTCTGGAAGACTGTGGCTAGGGAACATGATATCGGGTTGATTCTGGAAACCTGTGTCCTGGGAACAAGACTGAGGTTTGATTCTGGAACCCTGTGCCTTGGGAACATGACTGAGGTTTGTTTCTGGAAACCTGTTCCCTGGGAACATGACTGAGGTTTGATTCTGGACACCTGTGTCCTGGGAACATGACTGAGGTTTGATTGCTGAAACCTGTGGCCTGCGAACATGACTCAGGTTTGATTCTGGAACCATGTGTCCTGGGAATATGACTGAGGTTTGATTCTGGAAACCTTTGGCCTGGGAAAATGACTGAGGTTTCATTGTGGAAACATGTGGCTTGGGATCATGACTGAGGTTTGATGGTGGAACACTATGGCCTGGCAAAATGACTGAGGCTTGATTCTGGAACCCTGTGGCCTGGCAACTTGACTGAGGTGTGATGGCAGAAACCTGTGGCCTGGCAACATGACTGAGTTTGATTGTGGCACCCTGTGCACGGGGAACATGACTGAGGCCTGATACTGGAACCCCGTGGCGTGGGAACTTGACATTGGTTTGATTCTGGAGCCCTGTTTACTGGGAACATGACTGAGGTTTGATGGTTGACACCTGTGGCCTGGCAACATGATTGAGGTTTGATAGTGGAACCCTCAGGCTTGGGAACATGAGTGAGGCTTGATGGTGGAACCCTGTGGCCTGGCAACATGAGTGAGGCTTGATGGTGGAACCCTGTGGCTTGGCAAGATGACTTAGGTTTGATTGTGGAACAGTCTTTCCTGGGAACATGACTGAGGCTTGATGGTGGAACCGTGGCCTAGCAAGAGGACAGAGATTTGATTGTGGTACCCTCTGGCCTGGGAATATGACTGAGGTTTAATTGTGGAAACCTGTGGCCTGGGAACATGACTGGGAGTTTATTTCTGAAACCTGTGTCCAGGGAACATGACTGAGGTTTTATTCTGGAACCATGTGGCCTGGGAATATGACTGAGGTTTGATTCTGGAAACCATTGGGCTGGGAAGATGACTGATGTTAGAGTGTGGAATCCTGTGGCCTGGGAACATGACATCGGTGGATTCTGGAACCCTGTGGCCCGGGACCATGCCTGAGGTTTGATGGTGGAGACCTGTGGCCTGGCAACAGGACTGAGGTTTGATTCTGGAAGACTGTGTCTAGGGAACATGATATCGGGTTGATTCTGGCAAACTGTGTCCTGGGAACAAGACTGAGGTTTGATTCTGGAACCCTGTGCCTTGAGAACATGACTGAGGTTTGTTTCTGGAAGCCTGTTCCCTGGGAACATGACTGAGGCTTGATGGTGGAACCGTGGTCTGGCAACAGAACTGAGGTTTGATTGTGGAACCCTCTGGCCTGGGAATATGACTGAGGTTTAATTGTGGAACCCTGTGGCCTGGGAACATGACTGGGATTTTATTTCTGAAACCTGTGTCCAGGGAACATGACTGAGGTTTTATTCTGGAACCCTGTGTCCTGGGAACACAACTGAGGTTTGATTCTGGAACCATGTGGCCTGGGAATATGACTGGGGTTTGATTCTGGAAACCATTGGCCTGGGAAGATGACTGATGTTAGAGTGTGGAATCCTGTGGCCTGGGAACATGACATCGGTTTGGATTCCGGTACCCTGTTGCCTGGGAACATGGAATCGGTTTGATTCTGGAAACCTGTGGCCTGGGAATATGACTGAGGTTTGACGGTGGTACCCCATGGCCTGGCAACATGACTGAAGTTTGATTCTGGATCCCTGTGTCCTGGGAACGTGACTGAGGCGTGATTCTGGAACACTGTGGCCTGGGAACATGACATCTATTTAGATTGTGGAATACTGTGGCCCGGGAACCTGAACTGAGCCTTGGTTCTGGAACCCTGTGGACTGGGAACATGACTGAGGTTTTATTCTGGAACCCTGTAGCCTGGGAACATAACTGAGGATTGATTCTGGAACCCTGTGGCCTGGGAACATGACATCGGTGGATTCTGGAACCCTGAGGCCTGGGAACATGACATCTGTTTAGATTGTGGAATACTGTGCCCCGGGAACCTGACTGAGCCTCGGTTCTGGAACCCTGTGGACTGGGAACATGACTGAGCTTTTATTCTGGAACCCTGTAGCCTGGGAACATAACTGAGGATTGATTCTGGAATCTTGTGGCCTGGGAAAATGACAACGGTGGATTCTGGAACCCTGTGGCCTGGGAACATGAGAACGGTTTGATTCTGGAACCCTGTGGCCTGGGAACATGCCTGAGGTTTGATGGTGGAAACCTGGGGCCTGGCAACATGACTGAGGTTTGATTCTGGAAGACTGTGGCTAGGGAACATGATATCGGGTTGATTCTGGAAACCTGTGTCCTGGGAACAAGACTGAGGTTTGATTCTGGAACCCTGTGCCTTGGGAACATGACTGAGGTTTGTTTCTGGAAACCTGTTCCCTGGGAACATGACTGAGGTTTGATTCTGGACACCTGTGTCCTGGGAACATGACTGAGGTTTGATTGCTGAAACCTGTGGCCTGCGAACATGACTCAGGTTTGATTCTGGAACCATGTGTCCTGGGAATATGACTGAGGTTTGATTCTGGAAACCTTTGGCCTGGGAAAATGACTGAGGTTTCATTGTGGAAACATGTGGCTTGGGATCATGACTGAGGTTTGATGGTGGAACACTATGGCCTGGCAAAATGACTGAGGCTTGATTCTGGAACCCTGTGGCCTGGCAACTTGACTGAGGTGTGATGGCAGAAACCTGTGGCCTGGCAACATGACTGAGTTTGATTGTGGCACCCTGTGCACGGGGAACATGACTGAGGCCTGATACTGGAACCCCGTGGCGTGGGAACTTGACATTGGTTTGATTCTGGAGCCCTGTTTACTGGGAACATGACTGAGGTTTGATGGTTGACACCTGTGGCCTGGCAACATGATTGAGGTTTGATAGTGGAACCCTCAGGCTTGGGAACATGAGTGAGGCTTGATGCTGGAACCCTGTGGCCTGGCAACATGAGTGAGGCTTGATGGTGGAACCCTGTGGCTTGGCAAGATGACTTAGGTTTGATTGTGGAACAGTCTTTCCTGGGAACATGACTGAGGCTTGATGGTGGAACCGTGGCCTAGCAAGAGGACAGAGGTTTGATTGTGGTACCCTCTGGCCTGGGAATATGACTGAGGTTTAATTGTGGAAACCTGTGGCCTGGGAACATGACTGGGAGTTTATTTCTGAAACCTGTGTCCAGGGAACATGACTGAGGTTTTATTCTGGAACCATGTGGCCTGGGAATATGACTGAGGTTTGATTCTGGAAACCATTGGGCTGGGAAGATGACTGATGTTAGAGTGTGGAATCCTGTGGCCTGGGAACATGACATCGGTGGATTCTGGAACCCTGTGGCCCGGGACCATGCCTGAGGTTTGATGGTGGAGACCTGTGGCCTGGCAACAGGACTGAGGTTTGATTCTGGAAGACTGTGTCTAGGGAACATGATATCGGGTTGATTCTGGCAAACTGTGTCCTGGGAACAAGACTGAGGTTTGATTCTGGAACCCTGTGCCTTGAGAACATGACTGAGGTTTGTTTCTGGAAGCCTGTTCCCTGAGAACATGACTGAGGCTTGATGGTGGAACCGTGGTCTGGCAACAGAACTGAGGTTTGATTGTGGAACCCTCTGGCCTGGGAATATGACTGAGGTTTAATTGTGGAACCCTGTGGCCTGGGAACATGACTGGGATTTTATTTCTGAAACCTGTGTCCAGGGAACATGACTGAGGTTTTATTCTGGAACCCTGTGTCCTGGGAACACAACTGAGGTTTGATTCTGGAACCATGTGGCCTGGGAATATGACTGGGGTTTGATTCTGGAAACCATTGGCCTGGGAAGATGACTGATGTTAGAGTGTGGAATCCTGTGGCCTGGGAACATGACATCGGTTTGGATTCCGGTACCCTGTTGCCTGGGAACATGGAATCGGTTTGATTCTGGAAACCTGTGGCCTGGGAATATGACTGAGGTTTGACGGTGGTACCCCATGGCCTGGCAACATGACTGAAGTTTGATTCTGGATCCCTGTGTCCTGGGAACGTGACTGAGGCGTGATTCTGGAACACTGTGGCCTGGGAACATGACATCTATTTAGATTGTGGAATACTGTGGCCCGGGAACCTGACCTGAGCCTTGGTTCTGGAACCCTGTGGACTGGGAACATGACTGAGGTTTTATTCTGGAACCCTGTAGCCTGGGAACATAACTGAGGATTGATTCTGGAACCCTGTGGCCTGGGAACATGACATCGGTGGATTCTGGAACCCTGAGGCCTGGGAACATGACATCTGTTTAGATTGTGGAATACTGTGCCCCGGGAACCTGACTGAGCCTCGGTTCTGGAACCCTGTGGACTGGGAACATGACTGAGCTTTTATTCTGGAACCCTGTAGCCTGGGAACATAACTGAGGATTGATTCTGGAATCTTGTGGCCTGGGAAAATGACAACGGTGGATTCTGGAACCCTGTGGCCTGGGAACATGAGAACGGTTTGATTCTGGAACCCTGTGGCCTGGGAACATGCCTGAGGTTTGATGGTGGAAACCTGGGGCCTGGCAACATGACTGAGGTTTGATTCTGGAAGACTGTGGCTAGGGAACATGATATCGGGTTGATTCTGGAAACCTGTGTCCTGGGAACAAGACTGAGGTTTGATTCTGGAACCCTGTGCCTTGGGAACATGACTGAGGTTTGTTTCTGGAAACCTGTTCCCTGGGAACATGACTGAGGTTTGATTCTGGACACCTGTGTCCTGGGAACATGACTGAGGTTTGATTGCTGAAACCTGTGGCCTGCGAACATGACTCAGGTTTGATTCTGGAACCATGTGTCCTGGGAATATGACTGAGGTTTGATTCTGGAAACCTTTGGCCTGGGAAAATGACTGAGGTTTCATTGTGGAAACATGTGGCTTGGGATCATGACTGAGGTTTGATGGTGGAACACTATGGCCTGGCAAAATGACTGAGGCTTGATTCTGGAACCCTGTGGCCTGGCAACTTGACTGAGGTGTGATGGCAGAAACCTGTGGCCTGGCAACATGACTGAGTTTGATTGTGGCACCCTGTGCACGGGGAACATGACTGAGGCCTGATACTGGAACCCCGTGGCGTGGGAACTTGACATTGGTTTGATTCTGGAGCCCTGTTTACTGGGAACATGACTGAGGTTTGATGGTTGACACCTGTGGCCTGGCAACATGATTGAGGTTTGATAGTGGAACCCTCAGGCTTGGGAACATGAGTGAGGCTTGATGCTGGAACCCTGTGGCCTGGCAACATGAGTGAGGCTTGATGGTGGAACCCTGTGGCTTGGCAAGATGACTTAGGTTTGATTGTGGAACAGTCTTTCCTGGGAACATGACTGAGGCTTGATGGTGGAACCGTGGCCTAGCAAGAGGACAGAGGTTTGATTGTGGTACCCTCTGGCCTGGGAATATGACTGAGGTTTAATTGTGGATCCCTGTGGCCTGGGAACATGACTGGGAGTTTATTTCTGAAACCTGTGTCCAGGGATCATGACTGAGGTTTTATTCTGGAACCATGTGGCCTGGGAATATGACTGAGGTTTCATTCTGGAAACCATTGGCCTGGGAAGATGACTGATGTTAGAGTGTGGAATTCTGTGGCCTTGGAACATGACATCGGTGGATTCTGGAACCCTGTGGCCCGGGAACATGCCTGAGGTTTGATGGTGGAGACCTGTGGCCTGGCAACAGGACTGAGGTTTGATTCTGGAAGACTGTGGCTAGGGAACATGATATCGGGTTGATTCTGGCAACCTGTGTCCTGGGAACAAGACTGAGGTTTGATTCTGGAACCCTGTGCCTTGGGAACATGACTGAGGTTTGTTTCTGGAAGCCTGTTCCCTGGGAACATGACTGAGGCTTGATGGTGGAACCGTGGTCTGGCAACAGAACTGAGGTTTGATTGTGGAACCCTCTGGCCTGGGAATATGACTGAGGTTTAATTGTGGAACCCTGTGGCCTGGGAACATGACTGGGATTTTATTTCTGAAACCTGTGTCCAGGGAACATGACTGAGGTTTTATTCTGGAACCCTGTGTCCTGGGAACACAACTGAGGTTTGTTTCTGGAACCATGTGGCCTGGGAATATGACTGGGGTTTGATTCTGGAAACCATTGGCATGGGAAGATGACTGATGTTAGAGTGTGGAATCCTGTGGCCTGGGAACATGACATCGGTTTGGATTCCGGTACCCTGTTGCCTGGGAACATGGAATCGGTTTGATTCTGGAAACCTGTGGCCTGGGAATATGACTGAGGTTTGACGGTGGTACCCCATGGCCTGGCAACATGACTGAAGTTTGATTCTGGATCCCTGTGTCCTGGGAACGTGACTGAGGCGTGATTCTGGAACACTGTGGCCTGGGAACATGACATCTATTTAGATTGTGGAATACTGTGGCCCGGGAACCTGAACTGAGCCTTGGTTCTGGAACCCTGTGGACTGGGAACATGACTGAGGTTTTATTCTGGAACCCTGTAGCCTGGGAACATAACTGAGGATTGATTCTGGAACCCTGTGGCCTGGGAACATGACATCGGTGGATTCTGGAACCCTGAGGCCTGGGAACATGACATCTGTTTAGATTGTGGAATACTGTGCCCCGGGAACCTGACTGAGCCTCGGTTCTGGAACCCTGTGGACTGGGAACATGACTGAGCTTTTATTCTGGAACCCTGTAGCCTGGGAACATAACTGAGGATTGATTCTGGAATCTTGTGGCCTGGGAAAATGACAACGGTGGATTCTGGAACCCTGTGGCCTGGGAACATGAGAACGGTTTGATTCTGGAACCCTGTGGCCTGGGAACATGCCTGAGGTTTGATGGTGGAAACCTGTGGCCTGGCAACATGACTGAGGTTTGATTCTGGAAGACTGTGGCTAGGGAACATGATATCGGGTTGATTCTGGAAACCTGTGTCCTGGGAACAAGACTGAGGTTTGATTCTGGAACCCTGTGCCTTGGGAACATGACTGAGGTTTGTTTCTGGAAACCTGTTCCCTGGGAACATGACTGAGGTTTGATTCTGGACACCTGTGTCCTGGGAACATGACTGAGGTTTGATTGCTGAAACCTGTGGCCTGCGAACATGACTCAGGTTTGATTCTGGAACCATGTGTCCTGGGAATATGACTGAGGTTTGATTCTGGAAACCTTTGGCCTGGGAAAATGACTGAGGTTTCATTGTGGAAACATGTGGCTTGGGATCATGACTGAGGTTTGATGGTGGAACACTATGGCCTGGCAAAATGACTGAGGCTTGATTCTGGAACCCTGTGGCCTGGCAACTTGACTGAGGTGTGATGGCAGAAACCTGTGGCCTGGCAACATGACTGAGTTTGATTGTGGCACCCTGTGCACGGGGAACATGACTGAGGCCTGATACTGGAACCCCGTGGCGTGGGAACTTGACATTGGTTTGATTCTGTAGCCCTGTTTACTGGGAACATGACTGAGGTTTGATGGTTGACACCTGTGGCCTGGCAACATGATTGAGGTTTGATAGTGGAACCCTCAGGCTTGGGAACATGAGTGAGGCTTGATGGTGGAACCCTGTGGCCTGGCAACATGAGTGAGGCTTGATGGTGGAACCCTGTGGCTTGGCAAGATGACTTAGGTTTGATTGTGGAACAGTCTTTCCTGGGAACATGACTAAGGCTTGATGGTGGAACCGTGGCCTAGCAAGAGGACAGAGGTTTGATTGTGGTACCCTCTGGCCTGGGAATATGACTGAGGTTTAATTGTGGAAACCTGTGGCCTGGGAACATGACTGGGAGTTTATTTCTGAAACCTGTGTCCAGGGAACATGACTGAGGTTTTATTCTGGAACCATGTGGCCTGGGAATATGACTGAGGTTTGATTCTGGAAACCATTGGGCTGGGAAGATGACTGATGTTAGAGTGTGGAATCCTGTGGCCTGGGAACATGACATCGGTGGATTCTGGAACCCTGTGGCCCGGGACCATGCCTGAGGTTTGATGGTGGAGACCTGTGGCCTGGCAACAGGACTGAGGTTTGATTCTGGAAGACTGTGTCTAGGGAACATGATATCGGGTTGATTCTGGCAACCTGTGTCCTGGGAACAAGACTGAGGTTTGATTCTGGAACCCTGTGCCTTGAGAACATGACTGAGGTTTGTTTCTGGAAGCCTGTTCCCTGGGAACATGACTGAGGCTTGATGGTGGAACCGTGGTCTGGCAACAGAACTGAGGTTTGATTGTGGAACCCTCTGGCCTGGGAATATGACTGAGGTTTAATTGTGGAACCCTGTGGCCTGGGAACATGACTGGGATTTTATTTCTGAAACCTGTGTCCAGGGAACATGACTGAGGTTTTATTCTGGAACCCTGTGTCCTGGGAACACAACTGAGGTTTGTTTCTGGAACCATGTGGCCTGGGAATATGACTGGGGTTTGATTCTGGAAACCATTGGCCTGGGAAGATGACTGATGTTAGAGTGTGGAATCCTGTGGCCTGGGAACATGACATCGGTTTGGATTCCGGTACCCTGTTGCCTGGGAACATGGAATCGGTTTGATTCTGGAAACCTGTGGCCTGGGAATATGACTGAGGTTTGACGGTGGTACCCCATGGCCTGGCAACATGACTGAAGTTTGATTCTGGATCCCTGTGTCCTGGGAACGTGACTGAGGCGTGATTCTGGAACACTGTGGCCTGGGAACATGACATCTATTTAGATTGTGGAATACTGTGGCCCGGGAACCTGAACTGAGCCTTGGTTCTGGAACCCTGTGGACTGGGAACATGACTGAGGTTTTATTCTGGAACCCTGTAGCCTGGGAACATAACTGAGGATTGATTCTGGAACCCTGTGGCCTGGGAACATGACATCGGTGGATTCTGGAACCCTGAGGCCTGGGAACATGACATCTGTTTAGATTGTGGAATACTGTGCCCCGGGAACCTGACTGAGCCTCGGTTCTGGAACCCTGTGGACTGGGAACATGACTGAGCTTTTATTCTGGAACCCTGTAGCCTGGGAACATAACTGAGGATTGATTCTGGAATCTTGTGGCCTGGGAAAATGACAACGGTGGATTCTGGAACCCTGTGGCCTGGGAACATGAGAACGGTTTGATTCTGGAACCCTGTGGCCTGGGAACATGCCTGAGGTTTGATGGTGGAAACCTGGGGCCTGGCAACATGACTGAGGTTTGATTCTGGAAGACTGTGGCTAGGGAACATGATATCGGGTTGATTCTGGAAACCTGTGTCCTGGGAACAAGACTGAGGTTTGATTCTGGAACCCTGTGCCTTGGGAACATGACTGAGGTTTGTTTCTGGAAACCTGTTCCCTGGGAACATGACTGAGGTTTGATTCTGGACACCTGTGTCCTGGGAACATGACTGAGGTTTGATTGCTGAAACCTGTGGCCTGCGAACATGACTCAGGTTTGATTCTGGAACCATGTGTCCTGGGAATATGACTGAGGTTTGATTCTGGAAACCTTTGGCCTGGGAAAATGACTGAGGTTTCATTGTGGAAACATGTGGCTTGGGATCATGACTGAGGTTTGATGGTGGAACACTATGGCCTGGCAAAATGACTGAGGCTTGATTCTGGAACCCTGTGGCCTGGCAACTTGACTGAGGTGTGATGGCAGAAACCTGTGGCCTGGCAACATGACTGAGTTTGATTGTGGCACCCTGTGCACGGGGAACATGACTGAGGCCTGATACTGGAACCCCGTGGCGTGGGAACTTGACATTGGTTTGATTCTGGAGCCCTGTTTACTGGGAACATGACTGAGGTTTGATGGTTGACACCTGTGGCCTGGCAACATGATTGAGGTTTGATAGTGGAACCCTCAGGCTTGGGAACATGAGTGAGGCTTGATGCTGGAACCCTGTGGCCTGGCAACATGAGTGAGGCTTGATGGTGGAACCCTGTGGCTTGGCAAGATGACTTAGGTTTGATTGTGGAACAGTCTTTCCTGGGAACATGACTGAGGCTTGATGGTGGAACCGTGGCCTAGCAAGAGGACAGAGGTTTGATTGTGGTACCCTCTGGCCTGGGAATATGACTGAGGTTTAATTGTGGAAACCTGTGGCCTGGGAACATGACTGGGAGTTTATTTCTGAAACCTGTGTCCAGGGAACATGACTGAGGTTTTATTCTGGAACCATGTGGCCTGGGAATATGACTGAGGTTTGATTCTGGAAACCATTGGGCTGGGAAGATGACTGATGTTAGAGTGTGGAATCCTGTGGCCTGGGAACATGACATCGGTGGATTCTGGAACCCTGTGGCCCGGGACCATGCCTGAGGTTTGATGGTGGAGACCTGTGGCCTGGCAACAGGACTGAGGTTTGATTCTGGAAGACTGTGTCTAGGGAACATGATATCGGGTTGATTCTGGCAAACTGTGTCCTGGGAACAAGACTGAGGTTTGATTCTGGAACCCTGTGCCTTGAGAACATGACTGAGGTTTGTTTCTGGAAGCCTGTTCCCTGAGAACATGACTGAGGCTTGATGGTGGAACCGTGGTCTGGCAACAGAACTGAGGTTTGATTGTGGAACCCTCTGGCCTGGGAATATGACTGAGGTTTAATTGTGGAACCCTGTGGCCTGGGAACATGACTGGGATTTTATTTCTGAAACCTGTGTCCAGGGAACATGACTGAGGTTTTATTCTGGAACCCTGTGTCCTGGGAACACAACTGAGGTTTGATTCTGGAACCATGTGGCCTGGGAATATGACTGGGGTTTGATTCTGGAAACCATTGGCCTGGGAAGATGACTGATGTTAGAGTGTGGAATCCTGTGGCCTGGGAACATGACATCGGTTTGGATTCCGGTACCCTGTTGCCTGGGAACATGGAATCGGTTTGATTCTGGAAACCTGTGGCCTGGGAATATGACTGAGGTTTGACGGTGGTACCCCATGGCCTGGCAACATGACTGAAGTTTGATTCTGGATCCCTGTGTCCTGGGAACGTGACTGAGGCGTGATTCTGGAACACTGTGGCCTGGGAACATGACATCTATTTAGATTGTGGAATACTGTGGCCCGGGAACCTGAACTGAGCCTTGGTTCTGGAACCCTGTGGACTGGGAACATGACTGAGGTTTTATTCTGGAACCCTGTAGCCTGGGAACATAACTGAGGATTGATTCTGGAACCCTGTGGCCTGGGAACATGACATCGGTGGATTCTGGAACCCTGAGGCCTGGGAACATGACATCTGTTTAGATTGTGGAATACTGTGCCCCGGGAACCTGACTGAGCCTCGGTTCTGGAACCCTGTGGACTGGGAACATGACTGAGCTTTTATTCTGGAACCCTGTAGCCTGGGAACATAACTGAGGATTGATTCTGGAATCTTGTGGCCTGGGAAAATGACAACGGTGGATTCTGGAACCCTGTGGCCTGGGAACATGAGAACGGTTTGATTCTGGAACCCTGTGGCCTGGGAACATGCCTGAGGTTTGATGGTGGAAACCTGGGGCCTGGCAACATGACTGAGGTTTGATTCTGGAAGACTGTGGCTAGGGAACATGATATCGGGTTGATTCTGGAAACCTGTGTCCTGGGAACAAGACTGAGGTTTGATTCTGGAACCCTGTGCCTTGGGAACATGACTGAGGTTTGTTTCTGGAAACCTGTTCCCTGGGAACATGACTGAGGTTTGATTCTGGACACCTGTGTCCTGGGAACATGACTGAGGTTTGATTGCTGAAACCTGTGGCCTGCGAACATGACTCAGGTTTGATTCTGGAACCATGTGTCCTGGGAATATGACTGAGGTTTGATTCTGGAAACCTTTGGCCTGGGAAAATGACTGAGGTTTCATTGTGGAAACATGTGGCTTGGGATCATGACTGAGGTTTGATGGTGGAACACTATGGCCTGGCAAAATGACTGAGGCTTGATTCTGGAACCCTGTGGCCTGGCAACTTGACTGAGGTGTGATGGCAGAAACCTGTGGCCTGGCAACATGACTGAGTTTGATTGTGGCACCCTGTGCACGGGGAACATGACTGAGGCCTGATACTGGAACCCCGTGGCGTGGGAACTTGACATTGGTTTGATTCTGGAGCCCTGTTTACTGGGAACATGACTGAGGTTTGATGGTTGACACCTGTGGCCTGGCAACATGATTGAGGTTTGATAGTGGAACCCTCAGGCTTGGGAACATGAGTGAGGCTTGATGCTGGAACCCTGTGGCCTGGCAACATGAGTGAGGCTTGATGGTGGAACCCTGTGGCTTGGCAAGATGACTTAGGTTTGATTGTGGAACAGTCTTTCCTGGGAACATGACTGAGGCTTGATGGTGGAACCGTGGCCTAGCAAGAGGACAGAGGTTTGATTGTGGTACCCTCTGGCCTGGGAATATGACTGAGGTTTAATTGTGGATCCCTGTGGCCTGGGAACATGACTGGGAGTTTATTTCTGAAACCTGTGTCCAGGGATCATGACTGAGGTTTTATTCTGGAACCATGTGGCCTGGGAATATGACTGAGGTTTCATTCTGGAAACCATTGGCCTGGGAAGATGACTGATGTTAGAGTGTGGAATTCTGTGGCCTTGGAACATGACATCGGTGGATTCTGGAACCCTGTGGCCCGGGAACATGCCTGAGGTTTGATGGTGGAGACCTGTGGCCTGGCAACAGGACTGAGGTTTGATTCTGGAAGACTGTGGCTAGGGAACATGATATCGGGTTGATTCTGGCAACCTGTGTCCTGGGAACAAGACTGAGGTTTGATTCTGGAACCCTGTGCCTTGGGAACATGACTGAGGTTTGTTTCTGGAAGCCTGTTCCCTGGGAACATGACTGAGGCTTGATGGTGGAACCGTGGTCTGGCAACAGAACTGAGGTTTGATTGTGGAACCCTCTGGCCTGGGAATATGACTGAGGTTTAATTGTGGAACCCTGTGGCCTGGGAACATGACTGGGATTTTATTTCTGAAACCTGTGTCCAGGGAACATGACTGAGGTTTTATTCTGGAACCCTGTGTCCTGGGAACACAACTGAGGTTTGTTTCTGGAACCATGTGGCCTGGGAATATGACTGGGGTTTGATTCTGGAAACCATTGGCATGGGAAGATGACTGATGTTAGAGTGTGGAATCCTGTGGCCTGGGAACATGACATCGGTTTGGATTCCGGTACCCTGTTGCCTGGGAACATGGAATCGGTTTGATTCTGGAAACCTGTGGCCTGGGAATATGACTGAGGTTTGACGGTGGTACCCCATGGCCTGGCAACATGACTGAAGTTTGATTCTGGATCCCTGTGTCCTGGGAACGTGACTGAGGCGTGATTCTGGAACACTGTGGCCTGGGAACATGACATCTATTTAGATTGTGGAATACTGTGGCCCGGGAACCTGAACTGAGCCTTGGTTCTGGAACCCTGTGGACTGGGAACATGACTGAGGTTTTATTCTGGAACCCTGTAGCCTGGGAACATAACTGAGGATTGATTCTGGAACCCTGTGGCCTGGGAACATGACATCGGTGGATTCTGGAACCCTGAGGCCTGGGAACATGACATCTGTTTAGATTGTGGAATACTGTGCCCCGGGAACCTGACTGAGCCTCGGTTCTGGAACCCTGTGGACTGGGAACATGACTGAGCTTTTATTCTGGAACCCTGTAGCCTGGGAACATAACTGAGGATTGATTCTGGAATCTTGTGGCCTGGGAAAATGACAACGGTGGATTCTGGAACCCTGTGGCCTGGGAACATGAGAACGGTTTGATTCTGGAACCCTGTGGCCTGGGAACATGCCTGAGGTTTGATGGTGGAAACCTGTGGCCTGGCAACATGACTGAGGTTTGATTCTGGAAGACTGTGGCTAGGGAACATGATATCGGGTTGATTCTGGAAACCTGTGTCCTGGGAACAAGACTGAGGTTTGATTCTGGAACCCTGTGCCTTGGGAACATGACTGAGGTTTGTTTCTGGAAACCTGTTCCCTGGGAACATGACTGAGGTTTGATTCTGGACACCTGTGTCCTGGGAACATGACTGAGGTTTGATTGCTGAAACCTGTGGCCTGCGAACATGACTCAGGTTTGATTCTGGAACCATGTGTCCTGGGAATATGACTGAGGTTTGATTCTGGAAACCTTTGGCCTGGGAAAATGACTGAGGTTTCATTGTGGAAACATGTGGCTTGGGATCATGACTGAGGTTTGATGGTGGAACACTATGGCCTGGCAAAATGACTGAGGCTTGATTCTGGAACCCTGTGGCCTGGCAACTTGACTGAGGTGTGATGGCAGAAACCTGTGGCCTGGCAACATGACTGAGTTTGATTGTGGCACCCTGTGCACGGGGAACATGACTGAGGCCTGATACTGGAACCCCGTGGCGTGGGAACTTGACATTGGTTTGATTCTGGAGCCCTGTTTACTGGGAACATGACTGAGGTTTGATGGTTGACACCTGTGGCCTGGCAACATGATTGAGGTTTGATAGTGGAACCCTCAGGCTTGGGAACATGAGTGAGGCTTGATGGTGGAACCCTGTGGCCTGGCAACATGAGTGAGGCTTGATGGTGGAACCCTGTGGCTTGGCAAGATGACTTAGGTTTGATTGTGGAACAGTCTTTCCTGGGAACATGACTAAGGCTTGATGGTGGAACCGTGGCCTAGCAAGAGGACAGAGGTTTGATTGTGGTACCCTCTGGCCTGGGAATATGACTGAGGTTTAATTGTGGAAACCTGTGGCCTGGGAACATGACTGGGAGTTTATTTCTGAAACCTGTGTCCAGGGAACATGACTGAGGTTTTATTCTGGAACCATGTGGCCTGGGAATATGACTGAGGTTTGATTCTGGAAACCATTGGGCTGGGAAGATGACTGATGTTAGAGTGTGGAATCCTGTGGCCTGGGAACATGACATCGGTGGATTCTGGAACCCTGTGGCCCGGGACCATGCCTGAGGTTTGATGGTGGAGACCTGTGGCCTGGCAACAGGACTGAGGTTTGATTCTGGAAGACTGTGTCTAGGGAACATGATATCGGGTTGATTCTGGCAAACTGTGTCCTGGGAACAAGACTGAGGTTTGATTCTGGAACCCTGTGCCTTGAGAACATGACTGAGGTTTGTTTCTGGAAGCCTGTTCCCTGGGAACATGACTGAGGCTTGATGGTGGAACCGTGGTCTGGCAACAGAACTGAGGTTTGATTGTGGAACCCTCTGGCCTGGGAATATGACTGAGGTTTAATTGTGGAACCCTGTGGCCTGGGAACATGACTGGGATTTTATTTCTGAAACCTGTGTCCAGGGAACATGACTGAGGTTTTATTCTGGAACCCTGTGTCCTGGGAACACAACTGAGGTTTGATTCTGGAACCATGTGGCCTGGGAATATGACTGGGGTTTGATTCTGGAAACCATTGGCCTGGGAAGATGACTGATGTTAGAGTGTGGAATCCTGTGGCCTGGGAACATGACATCGGTTTGGATTCCGGTACCCTGTTGCCTGGGAACATGGAATCGGTTTGATTCTGGAAACCTGTGGCCTGGGAATATGACTGAGGTTTGACGGTGGTACCCCATGGCCTGGCAACATGACTGAAGTTTGATTCTGGATCCCTGTGTCCTGGGAACGTGACTGAGGCGTGATTCTGGAACACTGAGGCCTGGGAACATGACATCTATTTAGATTGTGGAATACTGTGGCCCGGGAACCTGAACTGAGCCTTGGTTCTGGAACCCTGTGGACTGGGAACATGACTGAGGTTTTATTCTGGAACCCTGTAGCCTGGGAACATAACTGAGGATTGATTCTGGAACCCTGTGGCCTGGGAACATGACATCGGTGGATTCTGGAACCCTGAGGCCTGGGAACATGACATCTGTTTAGATTGTGGAATACTGTGCCCCGGGAACCTGACTGAGCCTCGGTTCTGGAACCCTGTGGACTGGGAACATGACTGAGCTTTTATTCTGGAACCCTGTAGCCTGGGAACATAACTGAGGATTGATTCTGGAATCTTGTGGCCTGGGAAAATGACAACGGTGGATTCTGGAACCCTGTGGCCTGGGAACATGAGAACGGTTTGATTCTGGAACCCTGTGGCCTGGGAACATGCCTGAGGTTTGATGGTGGAAACCTGTGGCCTGGCAACATGACTGAGGTTTGATTCTGGAAGACTGTGGCTAGGGAACATGATATCGGGTTGATTCTGGAAACCTGTGTCCTGGGAACAAGACTGAGGTTTGATTCTGGAACCCTGTGCCTTGGGAACATGACTGAGGTTTGTTTCTGGAAACCTGTTCCCTGGGAACATGACTGAGGTTTGATTCTGGACACCTGTGTCCTGGGAACATGACTGAGGTTTGATTGCTGAAACCTGTGGCCTGCGAACATGACTCAGGTTTGATTCTGGAACCATGTGTCCTGGGAATATGACTGAGGTTTGATTCTGGAAACCTTTGGCCTGGGAAAATGACTGAGGTTTCATTGTGAAAACATGTGGCTTGGGATCATGACTGAGGTTTGATGGTGGAACACTATGGCCTGGCAAAATGACTGAGGCTTGATTCTGGAACCCTGTGGCCTGGCAACTTGACTGAGGTGTGATGGCAGAAACCTGTGGCCTGGCAACATGACTGAGTTTGATTGTGGCAACCTGTGCACGGGGAACATGACTGAGGCCTGATACTGGAACCCCGTGGCGTGGGAACTTGACATTGGTTTGATTCTGGAGTCCTGTTTACTGGGAACATGACTGAGGTTTGATGGTTGACACCTGTGGCCTGGCAACATGATTGAGGTTTGATAGTGGAACCCTCAGGCTTGGGAACATGAGTGAGGCTTGATGGTGGAACCCTGTGGCCTGGCAACATGAGTGAGGCTTGATGGTGGAACCCTGTGGCTTGGCAAGATGACTTAGGTTTGATTGTGGAACAGTCTTTCCTGGGAACATGACTGAGGCTTGATGGTGGAACCGTGGCCTAGCAAGAGGACAGAGGTTTGATTGTGGTACCCTCTGGCCTGGGAATATGACTGAGGTTTAATTGTGGAACCCTGTGGCCTGGGAACATGACTGGGAGTTTATTTCTGAAACCTGTGTCCAGGGAACATGACTGAGGTTTTATTCTGGAACCATGTGGCCTGGGAATATGACTGAGGTTTGATTCTGGAAACCATTGGGCTGGGAAGATGACTGATGTTAGAGTGTGGAATCCTGTGGCCTGGGAACATGACATCGGTGGATTCTGGAACCCTGTGGCCCGGGACCATGCCTGAGGTTTGATGGTGGAGACCTGTGGCCTGGCAACAGGACTGAGGTTTGATTCTGGAAGACTGTGTCTAGGGAACATGATATCGGGTTGATTCTGGCAACCTGTGTCCTGGGAACAAGACTGAGGTTTGATTCTGGAACCCTGTGCCTTGAGAACATGACTGAGGTTTGTTTCTGGAAGCCTGTTCCCTGGGAACATGACTGAGGCTTGATGGTGGAACCGTGGTCTGGCAACAGAACTGAGGTTTGATTGTGGAACCCTCTGGCCTGGGAATATGACTGAGGTTTAATTGTGGAACCCTGTGGCCTGGGAACATGACTGGGATTTTATTTCTGAAACCTGTGTCCAGGGAACATGACTGAGGTTTTATTCTGGAACCCTGTGTCCTGGGAACACAACTGAGGTTTGTTTCTGGAACCATGTGGCCTGGGAATATGACTGGGGTTTGATTCTGGAAACCATTGGCCTGGGAAGATGACTGATGTTAGAGTGTGGAATCCTGTGGCCTGGGAACATGACATCGGTTTGGATTCCGGTACCCTGTTGCCTGGGAACATGGAATCGGTTTGATTCTGGAAACCTGTGGCCTGGGAATATGACTGAGGTTTGACGGTGGTACCCCATGGCCTGGCAACATGACTGAAGTTTGATTCTGGATCCCTGTGTCCTGGGAACGTGACTGAGGCGTGATTCTGGAACACTGTGGCCTGGGAACATGACATCTATTTAGATTGTGGAATACTGTGGCCCGGGAACCTGAACTGAGCCTTGGTTCTGGAACCCTGTGGACTGGGAACATGACTGAGGTTTTATTCTGGAACCCTGTAGCCTGGGAACATAACTGAGGATTGATTCTGGAACCCTGTGGCCTGGGAACATGACATCGGTGGATTCTGGAACCCTGAGGCCTGGGAACATGACATCTGTTTAGATTGTGGAATACTGTGCCCCGGGAACCTGACTGAGCCTCGGTTCTGGAACCCTGTGGACTGGGAACATGACTGAGCTTTTATTCTGGAACCCTGTAGCCTGGGAACATAACTGAGGATTGATTCTGGAATCTTGTGGCCTGGGAAAATGACAACGGTGGATTCTGGAACCCTGTGGCCTGGGAACATGAGAACGGTTTGATTCTGGAACCCTGTGGCCTGGGAACATGCCTGAGGTTTGATGGTGGAAACCTGGGGCCTGGCAACATGACTGAGGTTTGATTCTGGAAGACTGTGGCTAGGGAACATGATATCGGGTTGATTCTGGAAACCTGTGTCCTGGGAACAAGACTGAGGTTTGATTCTGGAACCCTGTGCCTTGGGAACATGACTGAGGTTTGTTTCTGGAAACCTGTTCCCTGGGAACATGACTGAGGTTTGATTCTGGACACCTGTGTCCTGGGAACATGACTGAGGTTTGATTGCTGAAACCTGTGGCCTGCGAACATGACTCAGGTTTGATTCTGGAACCATGTGTCCTGGGAATATGACTGAGGTTTGATTCTGGAAACCTTTGGCCTGGGAAAATGACTGAGGTTTCATTGTGGAAACATGTGGCTTGGGATCATGACTGAGGTTTGATGGTGGAACACTATGGCCTGGCAAAATGACTGAGGCTTGATTCTGGAACCCTGTGGCCTGGCAACTTGACTGAGGTGTGATGGCAGAAACCTGTGGCCTGGCAACATGACTGAGTTTGATTGTGGCACCCTGTGCACGGGGAACATGACTGAGGCCTGATACTGGAACCCCGTGGCGTGGGAACTTGACATTGGTTTGATTCTGGAGCCCTGTTTACTGGGAACATGACTGAGGTTTGATGGTTGACACCTGTGGCCTGGCAACATGATTGAGGTTTGATAGTGGAACCCTCAGGCTTGGGAACATGAGTGAGGCTTGATGCTGGAACCCTGTGGCCTGGCAACATGAGTGAGGCTTGATGGTGGAACCCTGTGGCTTGGCAAGATGACTTAGGTTTGATTGTGGAACAGTCTTTCCTGGGAACATGACTGAGGCTTGATGGTGGAACCGTGGCCTAGCAAGAGGACAGAGGTTTGATTGTGGTACCCTCTGGCCTGGGAATATGACTGAGGTTTAATTGTGGAAACCTGTGGCCTGGGAACATGACTGGGAGTTTATTTCTGAAACCTGTGTCCAGGGAACATGACTGAGGTTTTATTCTGGAACCATGTGGCCTGGGAATATGACTGAGGTTTGATTCTGGAAACCATTGGGCTGGGAAGATGACTGATGTTAGAGTGTGGAATCCTGTGGCCTGGGAACATGACATCGGTGGATTCTGGAACCCTGTGGCCCGGGACCATGCCTGAGGTTTGATGGTGGAGACCTGTGGCCTGGCAACAGGACTGAGGTTTGATTCTGGAAGACTGTGTCTAGGGAACATGATATCGGGTTGATTCTGGCAAACTGTGTACTGGGAACAAGACTGAGGTTTGATTCTGGAACCCTGTGCCTTGAGAACATGACTGAGGTTTGTTTCTGGAAGCCTGTTCCCTGGGAACATGACTGAGGCTTGATGGTGGAACCGTGGTCTGGCAACAGAACTGAGGTTTGATTGTGGAACCCTCTGGCCTGGGAATATGACTGAGGTTTAATTGTGGAACCCTGTGGCCTGGGAACATGACTGGGATTTTATTTCTGAAACCTGTGTCCAGGGAACATGACTGAGGTTTTATTCTGGAACCCTGTGTCCTGGGAACACAACTGAGGTTTGTTTCTGGAACCATGTGGCCTGGGAATATGACTGGGGTTTGATTCTGGAAACCATTGGCCTGGGAAGATGACTGATGTTAGAGTGTGGAATCCTGTGGCCTGGGAACATGACATCGGTTTGGATTCCGGTACCCTGTTGCCTGGGAACATGGAATCGGTTTGATTCTGGAAACCTGTGGCCTGGGAATATGACTGAGGTTTGACGGTGGTACCCCATGGCCTGGCAACATGACTGAAGTTTGATTCTGGATCCCTGTGTCCTGGGAACGTGACTGAGGCGTGATTCTGGAACACTGTGGCCTGGGAACATGACATCTATTTAGATTGTGGAATACTGTGGCCCGGGAACCTGAACTGAGCCTTGGTTCTGGAACCCTGTGGACTGGGAACATGACTGAGGTTTTATTCTGGAACCCTGTAGCCTGGGAACATAACTGAGGATTGATTCTGGAACCCTGTGGCCTGGGAACATGACATCGGTGGATTCTGGAACCCTGAGGCCTGGGAACATGACATCTGTTTAGATTGTGGAATACTGTGCCCCGGGAACCTGACTGAGCCTCGGTTCTGGAACCCTGTGGACTGGGAACATGACTGAGCTTTTATTCTGGAACCCTGTAGCCTGGGAACATAACTGAGGATTGATTCTGGAATCTTGTGGCCTGGGAAAATGACAACGGTGGATTCTGGAACCCTGTGGCCTGGGAACATGAGAACGGTTTGATTCTGGAACCCTGTGGCCTGGGAACATGCCTGAGGTTTGATGGTGGAAACCTGGGGCCTGGCAACATGACTGAGGTTTGATTCTGGAAGACTGTGGCTAGGGAACATGATATCGGGTTGATTCTGGAAACCTGTGTCCTGGGAACAAGACTGAGGTTTGATTCTGGAACCCTGTGCCTTGGGAACATGACTGAGGTTTGTTTCTGGAAACCTGTTCCCTGGGAACATGACTGAGGTTTGATTCTGGACACCTGTGTCCTGGGAACATGACTGAGGTTTGATTGCTGAAACCTGTGGCCTGCGAACATGACTCAGGTTTGATTCTGGAACCATGTGTCCTGGGAATATGACTGAGGTTTGATTCTGGAAACCTTTGGCCTGGGAAAATGACTGAGGTTTCATTGTGGAAACATGTGGCTTGGGATCATGACTGAGGTTTGATGGTGGAACACTATGGCCTGGCAAAATGACTGAGGCTTGATTCTGGAACCCTGTGTCCTGGCAACTTGACTGAGGTGTGATGGCAGAAACCTGTGGCCTGGCAACATGACTGAGTTTGATTGTGGCACCCTGTGCACGGGGAACATGACTGAGGCCTGATACTGGAACCCCGTGGCGTGGGAACTTGACATTGGTTTGATTCTGGAGCCCTGTTTACTGGGAACATGACTGAGGTTTGATGGTTGACACCTGTGGCCTGGCAACATGATTGAGGTTTGATAGTGGAACCCTCAGGCTTGGGAACATGAGTGAGGCTTGATGCTGGAACCCTGTGGCCTGGCAACATGAGTGAGGCTTGATGGTGGAACCCTGTGGCTTGGCAAGATGACTTAGGTTTGATTGTGGAACAGTCTTTCCTGGGAACATGACTGAGGCTTGATGGTGGAACCGTGGCCTAGCAAGAGGACAGAGGTTTGATTGTGGTACCCTCTGGCCTGGGAATATGACTGAGGTTTAATTGTGGAAACCTGTGGCCTGGGAACATGACTGGGAGTTTATTTCTGAAACCTGTGTCCAGGGAACATGACTGAGGTTTTATTCTGGAACCATGTGGCCTGGGAATATGACTGAGGTTTGATTCTGGAAACCATTGGGCTGGGAAGATGACTGATGTTAGAGTGTGGAATCCTGTGGCCTGGGAACATGACATCGGTGGATTCTGGAACCCTGTGGCCCGGGACCATGCCTGAGGTTTGATGGTGGAGACCTGTGGCCTGGCAACAGGACTGAGGTTTGATTCTGGAAGACTGTGTCTAGGGAACATGATATCGGGTTGATTCTGGCAAACTGTGTCCTGGGAACAAGACTGAGGTTTGATTCTGGAACCCTGTGCCTTGAGAACATGACTGAGGTTTGTTTCTGGAAGCCTGTTCCCTGAGAACATGACTGAGGCTTGATGGTGGAACCGTGGTCTGGCAACAGAACTGAGGTTTGATTGTGGAACCCTCTGGCCTGGGAATATGACTGAGGTTTAATTGTGGAACCCTGTGGCCTGGGAACATGACTGGGATTTTATTTCTGAAACCTGTGTCCAGGGAACATGACTGAGGTTTTATTCTGGAACCCTGTGTCCTGGGAACACAACTGAGGTTTGATTCTGGAACCATGTGGCCTGGGAATATGACTGGGGTTTGATTCTGGAAACCATTGGCCTGGGAAGATGACTGATGTTAGAGTGTGGAATCCTGTGGCCTGGGAACATGACATCGGTTTGGATTCCGGTACCCTGTTGCCTGGGAACATGGAATCGGTTTGATTCTGGAAACCTGTGGCCTGGGAATATGACTGAGGTTTGACGGTGGTACCCCATGGCCTGGCAACATGACTGAAGTTTGATTCTGGATCCCTGTGTCCTGGGAACGTGACTGAGGCGTGATTCTGGAACACTGTGGCCTGGGAACATGACATCTATTTAGATTGTGGAATACTGTGGCCCGGGAACCTGAACTGAGCCTTGGTTCTGGAACCCTGTGGACTGGGAACATGACTGAGGTTTTATTCTGGAACCCTGTAGCCTGGGAACATAACTGAGGATTGATTCTGGAACCCTGTGGCCTGGGAACATGACATCGGTGGATTCTGGAACCCTGAGGCCTGGGAACATGACATCTGTTTAGATTGTGGAATACTGTGCCCCGGGAACCTGACTGAGCCTCGGTTCTGGAACCCTGTGGACTGGGAACATGACTGAGCTTTTATTCTGGAACCCTGTAGCCTGGGAACATAACTGAGGATTGATTCTGGAATCTTGTGGCCTGGGAAAATGACAACGGTGGATTCTGGAACCCTGTGGCCTGGGAACATGAGAACGGTTTGATTCTGGAACCCTGTGGCCTGGGAACATGCCTGAGGTTTGATGGTGGAAACCTGGGGCCTGGCAACATGACTGAGGTTTGATTCTGGAAGACTGTGGCTAGGGAACATGATATCGGGTTGATTCTGGAAACCTGTGTCCTGGGAACAAGACTGAGGTTTGATTCTGGAACCCTGTGCCTTGGGAACATGACTGAGGTTTGTTTCTGGAAACCTGTTCCCTGGGAACATGACTGAGGTTTGATTCTGGACACCTGTGTCCTGGGAACATGACTGAGGTTTGATTGCTGAAACCTGTGGCCTGCGAACATGACTCAGGTTTGATTCTGGAACCATGTGTCCTGGGAATATGACTGAGGTTTGATTCTGGAAACCTTTGGCCTGGGAAAATGACTGAGGTTTCATTGTGGAAACATGTGGCTTGGGATCATGACTGAGGTTTGATGGTGGAACACTATGGCCTGGCAAAATGACTGAGGCTTGATTCTGGAACCCTGTGTCCTGGCAACTTGACTGAGGTGTGATGGCAGAAACCTGTGGCCTGGCAACATGACTGAGTTTGATTGTGGCACCCTGTGCACGGGGAACATGACTGAGGCCTGATACTGGAACCCCGTGGCGTGGGAACTTGACATTGGTTTGATTCTGGAGCCCTGTTTACTGGGAACATGACTGAGGTTTGATGGTTGACACCTGTGGCCTGGCAACATGATTGAGGTTTGATAGTGGAACCCTCAGGCTTGGGAACATGAGTGAGGCTTGATGCTGGAACCCTGTGGCCTGGCAACATGAGTGAGGCTTGATGGTGGAACCCTGTGGCTTGGCAAGATGACTTAGGTTTGATTGTGGAACAGTCTTTCCTGGGAACATGACTGAGGCTTGATGGTGGAACCGTGGCCTAGCAAGAGGACAGAGGTTTGATTGTGGTACCCTCTGGCCTGGGAATATGACTGAGGTTTAATTGTGGAAACCTGTGGCCTGGGAACATGACTGGGAGTTTATTTCTGAAACCTGTGTCCAGGGAACATGACTGAGGTTTTATTCTGGAACCATGTGGCCTGGGAATATGACTGAGGTTTGATTCTGGAAACCATTGGGCTGGGAAGATGACTGATGTTAGAGTGTGGAATCCTGTGGCCTGGGAACATGACATCGGTGGATTCTGGAACCCTGTGGCCCGGGACCATGCCTGAGGTTTGATGGTGGAGACCTGTGGCCTGGCAACAGGACTGAGGTTTGATTCTGGAAGACTGTGTCTAGGGAACATGATATCGGGTTGATTCTGGCAAACTGTGTCCTGGGAACAAGACTGAGGTTTGATTCTGGAACCCTGTGCCTTGAGAACATGACTGAGGTTTGTTTCTGGAAGCCTGTTCCCTGAGAACATGACTGAGGCTTGATGGTGGAACCGTGGTCTGGCAACAGAACTGAGGTTTGATTGTGGAACCCTCTGGCCTGGGAATATGACTGAGGTTTAATTGTGGAACCCTGTGGCCTGGGAACATGACTGGGATTTTATTTCTGAAACCTGTGTCCAGGGAACATGACTGAGGTTTTATTCTGGAACCCTGTGTCCTGGGAACACAACTGAGGTTTGATTCTGGAACCATGTGGCCTGGGAATATGACTGGGGTTTGATTCTGGAAACCATTGGCCTGGGAAGATGACTGATGTTAGAGTGTGGAATCCTGTGGCCTGGGAACATGACATCGGTTTGGATTCCGGTACCCTGTTGCCTGGGAACATGGAATCGGTTTGATTCTGGAAACCTGTGGCCTGGGAATATGACTGAGGTTTGACGGTGGTACCCCATGGCCTGGCAACATGACTGAAGTTTGATTCTGGATCCCTGTGTCCTGGGAACGTGACTGAGGCGTGATTCTGGAACACTGTGGCCTGGGAACATGACATCTATTTAGATTGTGGAATACTGTGGCCCGGGAACCTGAACTGAGCCTTGGTTCTGGAACCCTGTGGACTGGGAACATGACTGAGGTTTTATTCTGGAACCCTGTAGCCTGGGAACATAACTGAGGATTGATTCTGGAACCCTGTGGCCTGGGAACATGACATCGGTGGATTCTGGAACCCTGAGGCCTGGGAACATGACATCTGTTTAGATTGTGGAATACTGTGCCCCGGGAACCTGACTGAGCCTCGGTTCTGGAACCCTGTGGACTGGGAACATGACTGAGCTTTTATTCTGGAACCCTGTAGCCTGGGAACATAACTGAGGATTGATTCTGGAATCTTGTGGCCTGGGAAAATGACAACGGTGGATTCTGGAACCCTGTGGCCTGGGAACATGAGAACGGTTTGATTCTGGAACCCTGTGGCCTGGGAACATGCCTGAGGTTTGATGGTGGAAACCTGGGGCCTGGCAACATGACTGAGGTTTGATTCTGGAAGACTGTGGCTAGGGAACATGATATCGGGTTGATTCTGGAAACCTGTGTCCTGGGAACAAGACTGAGGTTTGATTCTGGAACCCTGTGCCTTGGGAACATGACTGAGGTTTGTTTCTGGAAACCTGTTCCCTGGGAACATGACTGAGGTTTGATTCTGGACACCTGTGTCCTGGGAACATGACTGAGGTTTGATTGCTGAAACCTGTGGCCTGCGAACATGACTCAGGTTTGATTCTGGAACCATGTGTCCTGGGAATATGACTGAGGTTTGATTCTGGAAACCTTTGGCCTGGGAAAATGACTGAGGTTTCATTGTGGAAACATGTGGCTTGGGATCATGACTGAGGTTTGATGGTGGAACACTATGGCCTGGCAAAATGACTGAGGCTTGATTCTGGAACCCTGTGGCCTGGCAACTTGACTGAGGTGTGATGGCAGAAACCTGTGGCCTGGCAACATGACTGAGTTTGATTGTGGCACCCTGTGCACGGGGAACATGACTGAGGCCTGATACTGGAACCCCGTGGCGTGGGAACTTGACATTGGTTTGATTCTGGAGCCCTGTTTACTGGGAACATGACTGAGGTTTGATGGTTGACACCTGTGGCCTGGCAACATGATTGAGGTTTGATAGTGGAACCCTCAGGCTTGGGAACATGAGTGAGGCTTGATGCTGGAACCCTGTGGCCTGGCAACATGAGTGAGGCTTGATGGTGGAACCCTGTGGCTTGGCAAGATGACTTAGGTTTGATTGTGGAACAGTCTTTCCTGGGAACATGACTGAGGCTTGATGGTGGAACCGTGGCCTAGCAAGAGGACAGAGGTTTGATTGTGGTACCCTCTGGCCTGGGAATATGACTGAGGTTTAATTGTGGATCCCTGTGGCCTGGGAACATGACTGGGAGTTTATTTCTGAAACCTGTGTCCAGGGATCATGACTGAGGTTTTATTCTGGAACCATGTGGCCTGGGAATATGACTGAGGTTTCATTCTGGAAACCATTGGCCTGGGAAGATGACTGATGTTAGAGTGTGGAATTCTGTGGCCTTGGAACATGACATCGGTGGATTCTGGAACCCTGTGGCCCGGGAACATGCCTGAGGTTTGATGGTGGAGACCTGTGGCCTGGCAACAGGACTGAGGTTTGATTCTGGAAGACTGTGGCTAGGGAACATGATATCTGGTTGATTCTGGCAACCTGTGTCCTGGGAACAAGACTGAGGTTTGATTCTGGAACCCTGTGCCTTGGGAACATGACTGAGGTTTGTTTCTGGAAGCCTGTTCCCTGGGAACATGACTGAGGCTTGATGGTGGAACCGTGGTCTGGCAACAGAACTGAGGTTTGATTGTGGAACCCTCTGGCCTGGGAATATGACTGAGGTTTAATTGTGGAACCCTGTGGCCTGGGAACATGACTGGGATTTTATTTCTGAAACCTGTGTCCAGGGAACATGACTGAGGTTTTATTCTGGAACCCTGTGTCCTGGGAACACAACTGAGGTTTGTTTCTGGAACCATGTGGCCTGGGAATATGACTGGGGTTTGATTCTGGAAACCATTGGCATGGGAAGATGACTGATGTTAGAGTGTGGAATCCTGTGGCCTGGGAACATGACATCGGTTTGGATTCCGGTACCCTGTTGCCTGGGAACATGGAATCGGTTTGATTCTGGAAACCTGTGGCCTGGGAATATGACTGAGGTTTGACGGTGGTACCCCATGGCCTGGCAACATGACTGAAGTTTGATTCTGGATCCCTGTGTCCTGGGAACGTGACTGAGGCGTGATTCTGGAACACTGTGGCCTGGGAACATGACATCTATTTAGATTGTGGAATACTGTGGCCCGGGAACCTGAACTGAGCCTTGGTTCTGGAACCCTGTGGACTGGGAACATGACTGAGGTTTTATTCTGGAACCCTGTAGCCTGGGAACATAACTGAGGATTGATTCTGGAACCCTGTGGCCTGGGAACATGACATCGGTGGATTCTGGAACCCTGAGGCCTGGGAACATGACATCTGTTTAGATTGTGGAATACTGTGCCCCGGGAACCTGACTGAGCCTCGGTTCTGGAACCTTTTGGACTGGGAACATGACTGAGCTTTTATTCTGGAACCCTGTAGCCTGGGAACATAACTGAGGATTGATTCTGGAATCTTGTAGCCTGGGAAAATGACAACGGTGGATTCTGGAACCCTGTGGCCTGGGAACATGAGAACGGTTTGATTCTGGAACCCTGTGGCCTGGGAACATGCCTGAGGTTTGATGGTGGAAACCTGTGGCCTGGCAACATGACTGAGGTTTGATTCTGGAAGACTGTGGCTAGGGAACATGATATCGGGTTGATTCTGGAAACCTGTGTCCTGGGAACAAGACTGAGGTTTGATTCTGGAACCCTGTGCCTTGGGAACATGACTGAGGTTTGTTTCTGGAAACCTGTTCCCTGGGAACATGACTGAGGTTTGATTCTGGACACCTGTGTCCTGGGAACATGACTGAGGTTTGATTGCTGAAACCTGTGGCCTGCGAACATGACTCAGGTTTGATTCTGGAACCATGTGTCCTGGGAATATGACTGAGGTTTGATTCTGGAAACCTTTGGCCTGGGAAAATGACTGAGGTTTCATTGTGGAAACATGTGGCTTGGGATCATGACTGAGGTTTGATGGTGGAACACTATGGCCTGGCAAAATGACTGAGGCTTGATTCTGGAACCCTGTGGCCTGGCAACTTGACTGAGGTGTGATGGCAGAAACCTGTGGCCTGGCAACATGACTGAGTTTGATTGTGGCACCCTGTGCACGGGGAACATGACTGAGGCCTGATACTGGAACCCCGTGGCGTGGGAACTTGACATTGGTTTGATTCTGGAGCCCTGTTTACTGGGAACATGACTGAGGTTTGATGGTTGACACCTGTGGCCTGGCAACATGATTGAGGTTTGATAGTGGAACCCTCAGGCTTGGGAACATGAGTGAGGCTTGATGGTGGAACCCTGTGGCCTGGCAACATGAGTGAGGCTTGATGGTGGAACCCTGTGGCTTGGCAAGATGACTTAGGTTTGATTGTGGAACAGTCTTTCCTGGGAACATGACTGAGGCTTGATGGTGGAACCGTGGCCTAGCAAGAGGACAGAGGTTTGATTGTGGTACCCTCTGGCCTGGGAATATGACTGAGGTTTAATTGTGGAAACCTGTGGCCTGGGAACATGACTGGGAGTTTATTTCTGAAACCTGTGTCCAGGGAACATGACTGAGGTTTTATTCTGGAACCATGTGGCCTGGGAATATGACTGAGGTTTGATTCTGGAAACCATTGGGCTGGGAAGATGACTGATGTTAGAGTGTGGAATCCTGTGGCCTGGGAACATGACATCGGTGGATTCTGGAACCCTGTGGCCCGGGACCATGCCTGAGGTTTGATGGTGGAGACCTGTGGCCTGGCAACAGGACTGAGGTTTGATTCTGGAAGACTGTGTCTAGGGAACATGATATCGGGTTGATTCTGGCAAACTGTGTCCTGGGAACAAGACTGAGGTTTGATTCTGGAACCCTGTGCCTTGAGAACATGACTGAGGTTTGTTTCTGGAAGCCTGTTCCCTGGGAACATGACTGAGGCTTGATGGTGGAACCGTGGTCTGGCAACAGAACTGAGGTTTGATTGTGGAACCCTCTGGCCTGGGAATATGACTGAGGTTTAATTGTGGAACCCTGTGGCCTGGGAACATGACTGGGATTTTATTTCTGAAACCTGTGTCCAGGGAACATGACTGAGGTTTTATTCTGGAACCCTGTGTCCTGGGAACACAACTGAGGTTTGATTCTGGAACCATGTGGCCTGGGAATATGACTGGGGTTTGATTCTGGAAACCATTGGCCTGGGAAGATGACTGATGTTAGAGTGTGGAATCCTGTGGCCTGGGAACATGACATCGGTTTGGATTCCGGTACCCTGTTGCCTGGGAACATGGAATCGGTTTGATTCTGGAAACCTGTGGCCTGGGAATATGACTGAGGTTTGACGGTGGTACCCCATGGCCTGGCAACATGACTGAAGTTTGATTCTGGATCCCTGTGTCCTGGGAACGTGACTGAGGCGTGATTCTGGAACACTGAGGCCTGGGAACATGACATCTATTTAGATTGTGGAATACTGTGGCCCGGGAACCTGAACTGAGCCTTGGTTCTGGAACCCTGTGGACTGGGAACATGACTGAGGTTTTATTCTGGAACCCTGTAGCCTGGGAACATAACTGAGGATTGATTCTGGAACCCTGTGGCCTGGGAACATGACATCGGTGGATTCTGGAACCCTGAGGCCTGGGAACATGACATCTGTTTAGATTGTGGAATACTGTGCCCCGGGAACCTGACTGAGCCTCGGTTCTGGAACCCTGTGGACTGGGAACATGACTGAGCTTTTATTCTGGAACCCTGTAGCCTGGGAACATAACTGAGGATTGATTCTGGAATCTTGTGGCCTGGGAAAATGACAACGGTGGATTCTGGAACCCTGTGGCCTGGGAACATGAGAACGGTTTGATTCTGGAACCCTGTGGCCTGGGAACATGCCTGAGGTTTGATGGTGGAAACCTGTGGCCTGGCAACATGACTGAGGTTTGATTCTGGAAGACTGTGGCTAGGGAACATGATATCGGGTTGATTCTGGAAACCTGTGTCCTGGGAACAAGACTGAGGTTTGATTCTGGAACCCTGTGCCTTGGGAACATGACTGAGGTTTGTTTCTGGAAACCTGTTCCCTGGGAACATGACTGAGGTTTGATTCTGGACACCTGTGTCCTGGGAACATGACTGAGGTTTGATTGCTGAAACCTGTGGCCTGCGAACATGACTCAGGTTTGATTCTGGAACCATGTGTCCTGGGAATATGACTGAGGTTTGATTCTGGAAACCTTTGGCCTGGGAAAATGACTGAGGTTTCATTGTGAAAACATGTGGCTTGGGATCATGACTGAGGTTTGATGGTGGAACACTATGGCCTGGCAAAATGACTGAGGCTTGATTCTGGAACCCTGTGGCCTGGCAACTTGACTGAGGTGTGATGGCAGAAACCTGTGGCCTGGCAACATGACTGAGTTTGATTGTGGCAACCTGTGCACGGGGAACATGACTGAGGCCTGATACTGGAACCCCGTGGCGTGGGAACTTGACATTGGTTTGATTCTGGAGTCCTGTTTACTGGGAACATGACTGAGGTTTGATGGTTGACACCTGTGGCCTGGCAACATGATTGAGGTTTGATAGTGGAACCCTCAGGCTTGGGAACATGAGTGAGGCTTGATGGTGGAACCCTGTGGCCTGGCAACATGAGTGAGGCTTGATGGTGGAACCCTGTGGCTTGGCAAGATGACTTAGGTTTGATTGTGGAACAGTCTTTCCTGGGAACATGACTGAGGCTTGATGGTGGAACCGTGGCCTAGCAAGAGGACAGAGGTTTGATTGTGGTACCCTCTGGCCTGGGAATATGACTGAGGTTTAATTGTGGAAACCTGTGGCCTGGGAACATGACTGGGAGTTTATTTCTGAAACCTGTGTCCAGGGAACATGACTGAGGTTTTATTCTGGAACCATGTGGCCTGGGAATATGACTGAGGTTTGATTCTGGAAACCATTGGGCTGGGAAGATGACTGATGTTAGAGTGTGGAATCCTGTGGCCTGGGAACATGACATCGGTGGATTCTGGAACCCTGTGGCCCGGGACCATGCCTGAGGTTTGATGGTGGAGACCTGTGGCCTGGCAACAGGACTGAGGTTTGATTCTGGAAGACTGTGTCTAGGGAACATGATATCGGGTTGATTCTGGCAAACTGTGTCCTGGGAACAAGACTGAGGTTTGATTCTGGAACCCTGTGCCTTGAGAACATGACTGAGGTTTGTTTCTGGAAGCCTGTTCCCTGGGAACATGACTGAGGCTTGATGGTGGAACCGTGGTCTGGCAACAGAACTGAGGTTTGATTGTGGAACCCTCTGGCCTGGGAATATGACTGAGGTTTAATTGTGGAACCCTGTGGCCTGGGAACATGACTGGGATTTTATTTCTGAAACCTGTGTCCAGGGAACATGACTGAGGTTTTATTCTGGAACCCTGTGTCCTGGGAACACAACTGAGGTTTGTTTCTGGAACCATGTGGCCTGGGAATATGACTGGGGTTTGATTCTGGAAACCATTGGCCTGGGAAGATGACTGATGTTAGAGTGTGGAATCCTGTGGCCTGGGAACATGACATCGGTTTGGATTCCGGTACCCTGTTGCCTGGGAACATGGAATCGGTTTGATTCTGGAAACCTGTGGCCTGGGAATATGACTGAGGTTTGACGGTGGTACCCCATGGCCTGGCAACATGACTGAAGTTTGATTCTGGATCCCTGTGTCCTGGGAACGTGACTGAGGCGTGATTCTGGAACACTGTGGCCTGGGAACATGACATCTATTTAGATTGTGGAATACTGTGGCCCGGGAACCTGAACTGAGCCTTGGTTCTGGAACCCTGTGGACTGGGAACATGACTGAGGTTTTATTCTGGAACCCTGTAGCCTGGGAACATAACTGAGGATTGATTCTGGAACCCTGTGGCCTGGGAACATGACATCGGTGGATTCTGGAACCCTGAGGCCTGGGAACATGACATCTGTTTAGATTGTGGAATACTGTGCCCCGGGAACCTGACTGAGCCTCGGTTCTGGAACCCTGTGGACTGGGAACATGACTGAGCTTTTATTCTGGAACCCTGTAGCCTGGGAACATAACTGAGGATTGATTCTGGAATCTTGTGGCCTGGGAAAATGACAACGGTGGATTCTGGAACCCTGTGGCCTGGGAACATGAGAACGGTTTGATTCTGGAACCCTGTGGCCTGGGAACATGCCTGAGGTTTGATGGTGGAAACCTGGGGCCTGGCAACATGACTGAGGTTTGATTCTGGAAGACTGTGGCTAGGGAACATGATATCGGGTTGATTCTGGAAACCTGTGTCCTGGGAACAAGACTGAGGTTTGATTCTGGAACCCTGTGCCTTGGGAACATGACTGAGGTTTGTTTCTGGAAACCTGTTCCCTGGGAACATGACTGAGGTTTGATTCTGGACACCTGTGTCCTGGGAACATGACTGAGGTTTGATTGCTGAAACCTGTGGCCTGCGAACATGACTCAGGTTTGATTCTGGAACCATGTGTCCTGGGAATATGACTGAGGTTTGATTCTGGAAACCTTTGGCCTGGGAAAATGACTGAGGTTTCATTGTGGAAACATGTGGCTTGGGATCATGACTGAGGTTTGATGGTGGAACACTATGGCCTGGCAAAATGACTGAGGCTTGATTCTGGAACCCTGTGGCCTGGCAACTTGACTGAGGTGTGATGGCAGAAACCTGTGGCCTGGCAACATGACTGAGTTTGATTGTGGCACCCTGTGCACGGGGAACATGACTGAGGCCTGATACTGGAACCCCGTGGCGTGGGAACTTGACATTGGTTTGATTCTGGAGCCCTGTTTACTGGGAACATGACTGAGGTTTGATGGTTGACACCTGTGGCCTGGCAACATGATTGAGGTTTGATAGTGGAACCCTCAGGCTTGGGAACATGAGTGAGGCTTGATGGTGGAACCCTGTGGCCTGGCAACATGAGTGAGGCTTGATGGTGGAACCCTGTGGCTTGGCAAGATGACTTAGGTTTGATTGTGGAACAGTCTTTCCTGGGAACATGACTGAGGCTTGATGGTGGAACCGTGGCCTAGCAAGAGGACAGAGGTTTGATTGTGGTACCCTCTGGCCTGGGAATATGACTGAGGTTTAATTGTGGAAACCTGTGGCCTGGGAACATGACTGGGAGTTTATTTCTGAAACCTGTGTCCAGGGAACATGACTGAGGTTTTATTCTGGAACCATGTGGCCTGGGAATATGACTGAGGTTTGATTCTGGAAACCATTGGGCTGGGAAGATGACTGATGTTAGAGTGTGGAATCCTGTGGCCTGGGAACATGACATCGGTGGATTCTGGAACCCTGTGGCCCGGGACCATGCCTGAGGTTTGATGGTGGAGACCTGTGGCCTGGCAACAGGACTGAGGTTTGATTCTGGAAGACTGTGTCTAGGGAACATGATATCGGGTTGATTCTGGCAAACTGTGTCCTGGGAACAAGACTGAGGTTTGATTCTGGAACCCTGTGCCTTGAGAACATGACTGAGGTTTGTTTCTGGAAGCCTGTTCCCTGGGAACATGACTGAGGCTTGATGGTGGAACCGTGGTCTGGCAACAGAACTGAGGTTTGATTGTGGAACCCTCTGGCCTGGGAATATGACTGAGGTTTAATTGTGGAACCCTGTGGCCTGGGAACATGACTGGGATTTTATTTCTGAAACCTGTGTCCAGGGAACATGACTGAGGTTTTATTCTGGAACCCTGTGTCCTGGGAACACAACTGAGGTTTGTTTCTGGAACCATGTGGCCTGGGAATATGACTGGGGTTTGATTCTGGAAACCATTGGCCTGGGAAGATGACTGATGTTAGAGTGTGGAATCCTGTGGCCTGGGAACATGACATCGGTTTGGATTCCGGTACCCTGTTGCCTGGGAACATGGAATCGGTTTGATTCTGGAAACCTGTGGCCTGGGAATATGACTGAGGTTTGACGGTGGTACCCCATGGCCTGGCAACATGACTGAAGTTTGATTCTGGATCCCTGTGTCCTGGGAACGTGACTGAGGCGTGATTCTGGAACACTGTGGCCTGGGAACATGACATCTATTTAGATTGTGGAATACTGTGGCCCGGGAACCTGAACTGAGCCTTGGTTCTGGAACCCTGTGGACTGGGAACATGACTGAGGTTTTATTCTGGAACCCTGTAGCCTGGGAACATAACTGAGGATTGATTCTGGAACCCTGTGGCCTGGGAACATGACATCGGTGGATTCTGGAACCCTGAGGCCTGGGAACATGACATCTGTTTAGATTGTGGAATACTGTGCCCCGGGAACCTGACTGAGCCTCGGTTCTGGAACCCTGTGGACTGGGAACATGACTGAGCTTTTATTCTGGAACCCTGTAGCCTGGGAACATAACTGAGGATTGATTCTGGAATCTTGTGGCCTGGGAAAATGACAACGGTGGATTCTGGAACCCTGTGGCCTGGGAACATGAGAACGGTTTGATTCTGGAACCCTGTGGCCTGGGAACATGCCTGAGGTTTGATGGTGGAAACCTGGGGCCTGGCAACATGACTGAGGTTTGATTCTGGAAGACTGTGGCTAGGGAACATGATATCGGGTTGATTCTGGAAACCTGTGTCCTGGGAACAAGACTGAGGTTTGATTCTGGAACCCTGTGCCTTGGGAACATGACTGAGGTTTGTTTCTGGAAACCTGTTCCCTGGGAACATGACTGAGGTTTGATTCTGGACACCTGTGTCCTGGGAACATGACTGAGGTTTGATTGCTGAAACCTGTGGCCTGCGAACATGACTCAGGTTTGATTCTGGAACCATGTGTCCTGGGAATATGACTGAGGTTTGATTCTGGAAACCTTTGGCCTGGGAAAATGACTGAGGTTTCATTGTGGAAACATGTGGCTTGGGATCATGACTGAGGTTTGATGGTGGAACACTATGGCCTGGCAAAATGACTGAGGCTTGATTCTGGAACCCTGTGGCCTGGCAACTTGACTGAGGTGTGATGGCAGAAACCTGTGGCCTGGCAACATGACTGAGTTTGATTGTGGCACCCTGTGCACGGGGAACATGACTGAGGCCTGATACTGGAACCCCGTGGCGTGGGAACTTGACATTGGTTTGATTCTGGAGCCCTGTTTACTGGGAACATGACTGAGGTTTGATGGTTGACACCTGTGGCCTGGCAACATGATTGAGGTTTGATAGTGGAACCCTCAGGCTTGGGAACATGAGTGAGGCTTGATGGTGGAACCCTGTGGCCTGGCAACATGAGTGAGGCTTGATGGTGGAACCCTGTGGCTTGGCAAGATGACTTAGGTTTGATTGTGGAACAGTCTTTCCTGGGAACATGACTGAGGCTTGATGGTGGAACCGTGGCCTAGCAAGAGGACAGAGGTTTGATTGTGGTACCCTCTGGCCTGGGAATATGACTGAGGTTTAATTGTGGAAACCTGTGGCCTGGGAACATGACTGGGAGTTTATTTCTGAAACCTGTGTCCAGGGAACATGACTGAGGTTTTATTCTGGAACCATGTGGCCTGGGAATATGACTGAGGTTTGATTCTGGAAACCATTGGGCTGGGAAGATGACTGATGTTAGAGTGTGGAATCCTGTGGCCTGGGAACATGACATCGGTGGATTCTGGAACCCTGTGGCCCGGGACCATGCCTGAGGTTTGATGTTGGAGACCTGTGGCCTGGCAACAGGACTGAGGTTTGATTCTGGAAGACTGTGTCTAGGGAACATGATATCGGGTTGATTCTGGCAAACTGTGTCCTGGGAACAAGACTGAGGTTTGATTCTGGAACCCTGTGCCTTGAGAACATGACTGAGGTTTGTTTCTGGAAGCCTGTTCCCTGGGAACATGACTGAGGCTTGATGGTGGAACCGTGGTCTGGCAACAGAACTGAGGTTTGATTGTGGAACCCTCTGGCCTGGGAATATGACTGAGGTTTAATTGTGGAACCCTGTGGCCTGGGAACATGACTGGGATTTTATTTCTGAAACCTGTGTCCAGGGAACATGACTGAGGTTTTATTCTGGAACCCTGTGTCCTGGGAACACAACTGAGGTTTGTTTCTGGAACCATGTGGCCTGGGAATATGACTGGGGTTTGATTCTGGAAACCATTGGCCTGGGAAGATGACTGATGTTAGAGTGTGGAATCCTGTGGCCTGGGAACATGACATCGGTTTGGATTCCGGTACCCTGTTGCCTGGGAACATGGAATCGGTTTGATTCTGGAAACCTGTGGCCTGGGAATATGACTGAGGTTTGACGGTGGTACCCCATGGCCTGGCAACATGACTGAAGTTTGATTCTGGATCCCTGTGTCCTGGGAACGTGACTGAGGCGTGATTCTGGAACACTGTGGCCTGGGAACATGACATCTATTTAGATTGTGGAATACTGTGGCCCGGGAACCTGAACTGAGCCTTGGTTCTGGAACCCTGTGGACTGGGAACATGACTGAGGTTTTATTCTGGAACCCTGTAGCCTGGGAACATAACTGAGGATTGATTCTGGAACCCTGTGGCCTGGGAACATGACATCGGTGGATTCTGGAACCCTGAGGCCTGGGAACATGACATCTGTTTAGATTGTGGAATACTGTGCCCCGGGAACCTGACTGAGCCTCGGTTCTGGAACCCTGTGGACTGGGAACATGACTGAGCTTTTATTCTGGAACCCTGTAGCCTGGGAACATAACTGAGGATTGATTCTGGAATCTTGTGGCCTGGGAAAATGACAACGGTGGATTCTGGAACCCTGTGGCCTGGGAACATGAGAACGGTTTGATTCTGGAACCCTGTGGCCTGGGAACATGCCTGAGGTTTGATGGTGGAAACCTGGGGCCTGGCAACATGACTGAGGTTTGATTCTGGAAGACTGTGGCTAGGGAACATGATATCGGGTTGATTCTGGAAACCTGTGTCCTGGGAACAAGACTGAGGTTTGATTCTGGAACCCTGTGCCTTGGGAACATGACTGAGGTTTGTTTCTGGAAACCTGTTCCCTGGGAACATGACTGAGGTTTGATTCTGGACACCTGTGTCCTGGGAACATGACTGAGGTTTGATTGCTGAAACCTGTGGCCTGCGAACATGACTCAGGTTTGATTCTGGAACCATGTGTCCTGGGAATATGACTGAGGTTTGATTCTGGAAACCTTTGGCCTGGGAAAATGACTGAGGTTTCATTGTGGAAACATGTGGCTTGGGATCATGACTGAGGTTTGATGGTGGAACACTATGGCCTGGCAAAATGACTGAGGCTTGATTCTGGAACCCTGTGGCCTGGCAACTTGACTGAGGTGTGATGGCAGAAACCTGTGGCCTGGCAACATGACTGAGTTTGATTGTGGCACCCTGTGCACGGGGAACATGACTGAGGCCTGATACTGGAACCCCGTGGCGTGGGAACTTGACATTGGTTTGATTCTGGAGCCCTGTTTACTGGGAACATGACTGAGGTTTGATGGTTGACACCTGTGGCCTGGCAACATGATTGAGGTTTGATAGTGGAACCCTCAGGCTTGGGAACATGAGTGAGGCTTGATGCTGGAACCCTGTGGCCTGGCAACATGAGTGAGGCTTGATGGTGGAACCCTGTGGCTTGGCAAGATGACTTAGGTTTGATTGTGGAACAGTCTTTCCTGGGAACATGACTGAGGCTTGATGGTGGAACCGTGGCCTAGCAAGAGGACAGAGGTTTGATTGTGGTACCCTCTGGCCTGGGAATATGACTGAGGTTTAATTGTGGAAACCTGTGGCCTGGGAACATGACTGGGAGTTTATTTCTGAAACCTGTGTCCAGGGAACATGACTGAGGTTTTATTCTGGAACCATGTGGCCTGGGAATATGACTGAGGTTTGATTCTGGAAACCATTGGGCTGGGAAGATGACTGATGTTAGAGTGTGGAATCCTGTGGCCTGGGAACATGACATCGGTGGATTCTGGAACCCTGTGGCCCGGGACCATGCCTGAGGTTTGATGGTGGAGACCTGTGGCCTGGCAACAGGACTGAGGTTTGATTCTGGAAGACTGTGTCTAGGGAACATGATATCGGGTTGATTCTGGCAAACTGTGTCCTGGGAACAAGACTGAGGTTTGATTCTGGAACCCTGTGCCTTGAGAACATGACTGAGGTTTGTTTCTGGAAGCCTGTTCCCTGGGAACATGACTGAGGCTTGATGGTGGAACCGTGGTCTGGCAACAGAACTGAGGTTTGATTGTGGAACCCTCTGGCCTGGGAATATGACTGAGGTTTAATTGTGGAACCCTGTGGCCTGGGAACATGACTGGGATTTTATTTCTGAAACCTGTGTCCAGGGAACATGACTGAGGTTTTATTCTGGAACCCTGTGTCCTGGGAACACAACTGAGGTTTGTTTCTGGAACCATGTGGCCTGGGAATATGACTGGGGTTTGATTCTGGAAACCATTGGCCTGGGAAGATGACTGATGTTAGAGTGTGGAATCCTGTGGCCTGGGAACATGACATCGGTTTGGATTCCGGTACCCTGTTGCCTGGGAACATGGAATCGGTTTGATTCTGGAAACCTGTGGCCTGGGAATATGACTGAGGTTTGACGGTGGTACCCCATGGCCTGGCAACATGACTGAAGTTTGATTCTGGATCCCTGTGTCCTGGGAACGTGACTGAGGCGTGATTCTGGAACACTGTGGCCTGGGAACATGACATCTATTTAGATTGTGGAATACTGTGGCCCGGGAACCTGAACTGAGCCTTGGTTCTGGAACCCTGTGGACTGGGAACATGACTGAGGTTTTATTCTGGAACCCTGTAGCCTGGGAACATAACTGAGGATTGATTCTGGAACCCTGTGGCCTGGGAACATGACATCGGTGGATTCTGGAACCCTGAGGCCTGGGAACATGACATCTGTTTAGATTGTGGAATACTGTGCCCCGGGAACCTGACTGAGCCTCGGTTCTGGAACCCTGTGGACTGGGAACATGACTGAGCTTTTATTCTGGAACCCTGTAGCCTGGGAACATAACTGAGGATTGATTCTGGAATCTTGTGGCCTGGGAAAATGACAACGGTGGATTCTGGAACCCTGTGGCCTGGGAACATGAGAACGGTTTGATTCTGGAACCCTGTGGCCTGGGAACATGCCTGAGGTTTGATGGTGGAAACCTGGGGCCTGGCAACATGACTGAGGTTTGATTCTGGAAGACTGTGGCTAGGGAACATGATATCGGGTTGATTCTGGAAACCTGTGTCCTGGGAACAAGACTGAGGTTTGATTCTGGAACCCTGTGCCTTGGGAACATGACTGAGGTTTGTTTCTGGAAACCTGTTCCCTGGGAACATGACTGAGGTTTGATTCTGGACACCTGTGTCCTGGGAACATGACTGAGGTTTGATTGCTGAAACCTGTGGCCTGCGAACATGACTCAGGTTTGATTCTGGAACCATGTGTCCTGGGAATATGACTGAGGTTTGATTCTGGAAACCTTTGGCCTGGGAAAATGACTGAGGTTTCATTGTGGAAACATGTGGCTTGGGATCATGACTGAGGTTTGATGGTGGAACACTATGGCCTGGCAAAATGACTGAGGCTTGATTCTGGAACCCTGTGGCCTGGCAACTTGACTGAGGTGTGATGGCAGAAACCTGTGGCCTGGCAACATGACTGAGTTTGATTGTGGCACCCTGTGCACGGGGAACATGACTGAGGCCTGATACTGGAACCCCGTGGCGTGGGAACTTGACATTGGTTTGATTCTGGAGCCCTGTTTACTGGGAACATGACTGAGGTTTGATGGTTGACACCTGTGGCCTGGCAACATGATTGAGGTTTGATAGTGGAACCCTCAGGCTTGGGAACATGAGTGAGGCTTGATGCTGGAACCCTGTGGCCTGGCAACATGAGTGAGGCTTGATGGTGGAACCCTGTGGCTTGGCAAGATGACTTAGGTTTGATTGTGGAACAGTCTTTCCTGGGAACATGACTGAGGCTTGATGGTGGAACCGTGGCCTAGCAAGAGGACAGAGGTTTGATTGTGGTACCCTCTGGCCTGGGAATATGACTGAGGTTTAATTGTGGAAACCTGTGGCCTGGGAACATGACTGGGAGTTTATTTCTGAAACCTGTGTCCAGGGAACATGACTGAGGTTTTATTCTGGAACCATGTGGCCTGGGAATATGACTGAGGTTTGATTCTGGAAACCATTGGGCTGGGAAGATGACTGATGTTAGAGTGTGGAATCCTGTGGCCTGGGAACATGACATCGGTGGATTCTGGAACCCTGTGGCCCGGGACCATGCCTGAGGTTTGATGGTGGAGACCTGTGGCCTGGCAACAGGACTGAGGTTTGATTCTGGAAGACTGTGTCTAGGGAACATGATATCGGGTTGATTCTGGCAAACTGTGTCCTGGGAACAAGACTGAGGTTTGATTCTGGAACCCTGTGCCTTGAGAACATGACTGAGGTTTGTTTCTGGAAGCCTGTTCCCTGAGAACATGACTGAGGCTTGATGGTGGAACCGTGGTCTGGCAACAGAACTGAGGTTTGATTGTGGAACCCTCTGGCCTGGGAATATGACTGAGGTTTAATTGTGGAACCCTGTGGCCTGGGAACATGACTGGGATTTTATTTCTGAAACCTGTGTCCAGGGAACATGACTGAGGTTTTATTCTGGAACCCTGTGTCCTGGGAACACAACTGAGGTTTGATTCTGGAACCATGTGGCCTGGGAATATGACTGGGGTTTGATTCTGGAAACCATTGGCCTGGGAAGATGACTGATGTTAGAGTGTGGAATCCTGTGGCCTGGGAACATGACATCGGTTTGGATTCCGGTACCCTGTTGCCTGGGAACATGGAATCGGTTTGATTCTGGAAACCTGTGGCCTGGGAATATGACTGAGGTTTGACGGTGGTACCCCATGGCCTGGCAACATGACTGAAGTTTGATTCTGGATCCCTGTGTCCTGGGAACGTGACTGAGGCGTGATTCTGGAACACTGTGGCCTGGGAACATGACATCTATTTAGATTGTGGAATACTGTGGCCCGGGAACCTGAACTGAGCCTTGGTTCTGGAACCCTGTGGACTGGGAACATGACTGAGGTTTTATTCTGGAACCCTGTAGCCTGGGAACATAACTGAGGATTGATTCTGGAACCCTGTGGCCTGGGAACATGACATCGGTGGATTCTGGAACCCTGAGGCCTGGGAACATGACATGTGTTTAGATTGTGGAATACTGTGCCCCGGGAACCTGACTGAGCCTCGGTTCTGGAACCCTGTGGACTGGGAACATGACTGAGCTTTTATTCTGGAACCCTGTAGCCTGGGAACATAACTGAGGATTGATTCTGGAATCTTGTGGCCTGGGAAAATGACAACGGTGGATTCTGGAACCCTGTGGCCTGGGAATATGAGAACGGTTTGATTCTGGAACCCTGTGGCCTGGGAACATGCCTGAGGTTTGATGGTGGAAACCTGGGGCCTGGCAACATGACTGAGGTTTGATTCTGGAAGACTGTGGCTAGGGAACATGATATCGGGTTGATTCTGGAAACCTGTGTCCTGGGAACAAGACTGAGGTTTGATTCTGGAACCCTGTGCCTTGGGAACATGACTGAGGTTTGTTTCTGGAAACCTGTTCCCTGGGAACATGACTGAGGTTTGATTCTGGACACCTGTGTCCTGGGAACATGACTGAGGTTTGATTGCTGAAACCTGTGGCCTGCGAACATGACTCAGGTTTGATTCTGGAACCATGTGTCCTGGGAATATGACTGAGGTTTGATTCTGGAAACCTTTGGCCTGGGAAAATGACTGAGGTTTCATTGTGGAAACATGTGGCTTGGGATCATGACTGAGGTTTGATGGTGGAACACTATGGCCTGGCAAAATGACTGAGGCTTGATTCTGGAACCCTGTGGCCTGGCAACTTGACTGAGGTGTGATGGCAGAAACCTGTGGCCTGGCAACATGACTGAGTTTGATTGTGGCACCCTGTGCACGGGGAACATGACTGAGGCCTGATACTGGAACCCCGTGGCGTGGGAACTTGACATTGGTTTGATTCTGGAGCCCTGTTTACTGGGAACTTGACTGAGGTTTGATGGTTGACACCTGTGGCCTGGCAACATGATTGAGGTTTGATAGTGGAACCCTCAGGCTTGGGAACATGAGTGAGGCTTGATGCTGGAACCCTGTGGCCTGGCAACATGAGTGAGGCTTGATGGTGGAACCCTGTGGCTTGGCAAGATGACTTAGGTTTGATTGTGGAACAGTCTTTCCTGGGAACATGACTGAGGCTTGATGGTGGAACCGTGGCCTAGCAAGAGGACAGAGGTTTGATTGTGGTACCCTCTGGCCTGGGAATATGACTGAGGTTTAATTGTGGATCCCTGTGGCCTGGGAACATGACTGGGAGTTTATTTCTGAAACCTGTGTCCAGGGATCATGACTGAGGTTTTATTCTGGAACCATGTGGCCTGGGAATATGACTGAGGTTTCATTCTGGAAACCATTGGCCTGGGAAGATGACTGATGTTAGAGTGTGGAATTCTGTGGCCTTGGAACATGACATCGGTGGATTCTGGAACCCTGTGGCCCGGGAACATGCCTGAGGTTTGATGGTGGAGACCTGTGGCCTGGCAACAGGACTGAGGTTTGATTCTGGAAGACTGTGGCTAGGGAACATGATATCTGGTTGATTCTGGCAACCTGTATCCTGGGAACAAGACTGAGGTTTGATTCTGGAACCCTGTGCCTTGGGAACATGACTGAGGTTTGTTTCTGGAAGCCTGTTCCCTGGGAACATGACTGAGGCTTGATGGTGGAACCGTGGTCTGGCAACAGAACTGAGGTTTGATTGTGGAACCCTCTGGCCTGGGAATATGACTGAGGTTTAATTGTGGAACCCTGTGGCCTGGGAACATGACTGGGATTTTATTTCTGAAACCTGTGTCCAGGGAACATGACTGAGGTTTTATTCTGGAACCCTGTGTCCTGGGAACACAACTGAGGTTTGTTTCTGGAACCATGTGGCCTGGGAATATGACTGGGGTTTGATTCTGGAAACCATTGGCCTGGGAAGATGACTGATGTTAGAGTGTGGAATCCTGTGGCCTGGGAACATGACATCGGTTTGGATTCCGGTACCCTGTTGCCTGGGAACATGGAATCGGTTTGATTCTGGAAACCTGTGGCCTGGGAATATGACTGAGGTTTGACGGTGGTACCCCATGGCCTGGCAACATGACTGAAGTTTGATTCTGGATCCCTGTGTCCTGGGAACGTGACTGAGGCGTGATTCTGGAACACTGTGGCCTGGGAACATGACATCTATTTAGATTGTGGAATACTGTGGCCCGGGAACCTGAACTGAGCCTTGGTTCTGGAACCCTGTGGACTGGGAACATGACTGAGGTTTTATTCTGGAACCCTGTAGCCTGGGAACATAACTGAGGATTGATTCTGGAACCCTGTGGCCTGGGAACATGACATCGGTGGATTCTGGAACCCTGAGGCCTGGGAACATGACATCTGTTTAGATTGTGGAATACTGTGCCCCGGGAACCTGACTGAGCCTCGGTTCTGGAACCCTGTGGACTGGGAACATGACTGAGCTTTTATTCTGGAACCCTGTAGCCTGGGAACATAACTGAGGATTGATTCTGGAATCTTGTGGCCTGGGAAAATGACAACGGTGGATTCTGGAACCCTGTGGCCTGGGAACATGAGAACGGTTTGATTCTGGAACCATGTGTCCTGGGAATATGACTGAGGTTTGATTCTGGAAACCTTTGGCCTGGGAAAATGACTGAGGTTTCATTGTGGAAACATGTGGCTTGGGATCATGACTGAGGTTTGATGGTGGAACACTATGGCCTGGCAAAATGACTGAGGCTTGATTCTGGAACCCTGTGGCCTGGCAACTTGACTGAGGTGTGATGGCAGAAACCTGTGGCCTGGCAACATGACTGAGTTTGATTGTGGCACCCTGTGCACGGGGAACATGACTGAGGCCTGATACTGGAACCCCGTGGCGTGGGAACTTGACATTGGTTTGATTCTGGAGCCCTGTTTACTGGGAACATGACTGAGGTTTGATGGTTGACACCTGTGGCCTGGCAACATGATTGAGGTTTGATAGTGGAACCCTCAGGCTTGGGAACATGAGTGAGGCTTGACGGTGGAACCCTGTGGCCTGGCAACATGAGTGAGGCTTGATGGTGGAACCCTGTGGCTTGGCAAGATGACTTAGGTTTGATTGTGGAACAGTCTTTCCTGGGAACATGACTGAAGCTTGATGGTGGAACCGTGGTCTGGCAACAGAACTGAGCTTTGATTGTGGAACCCTCTGACCTGGGAATATGACTGAGGTTTAATTGTGGAACCCTGTGGCCTGGGAACATGACTGGGATTTTATTTCTGAAACCTGTGTCCAGGGAACATGACTGAGGTTTTATTCTGGAACCCTGTGTCCTGGGAACACAACTGAGGTTTGATTCTGGAACCATGTGGCCTGGGAATATGACTGGGGTTTGATTCTGGAAACCATTGGCCTGGGAAGATGACTGATGTTAGAGTGTGGAATCCTGTGGCCTGGGAACATGACATCGGTTTGGATTCCGGTACCCTGTTGCCTGGGAACATGGAATCGGTTTGATTCTGGAAACCTGTGGCCTGGGAATATGACTGAGGTTTGACGGTGGTACCCCATGGCCTGGCAACATGACTGAAGTTTGATTCTGGATCCCTGTGTCCTGGGAACGTGACTGAGGCGTGATTCTGGAACACTGTGGCCTGGGAACATGACATCTATTTAGATTGTGGAATACTGTGGCCCGGGAACCTGACTGAGCCTTGGTTCTGGAACCCTGTGGACTGGGAACATGACTGAGGTTTTATTCTGGAACCCTGTAGCCTGGGAACATAACTGAGGATTGATTCTGGAACCCTGTGGCCTGGGAACATGACATCGGTGGATTCTGGAACCGTGAGGCCTGGGAACATGACATCTGTTTAGATTGTGGAATACTGTGCCCCGGGAACCTGACTGAGCCTCGGTTCTGGAACCCTGTGGACTGGGAACATGACTGAGGTTTTATTCTGGAACCCTGTAGCCTGGGAACATAACTGAGGATTGATTCTGGAATCTTGTGGCCTGGGAAAATGACAACGGTGGATTCTGGAACCCTGTGGCCTGGGAACATGAGAAAGGTTTGATTCTGGAACCCTGTGGCCTGGGAACATGCCTGAGGTTTGATGGTGGAAACCTGTGGCCTGGCAACATGACTGAGGTTTGATTCTGGAAGACTGTGGCTAGGGAACATGATATCGGGTTGATTCTGGAAACCTGTGTCCTGGGAACAAGACTGAGGTTTGATTCTGGAACCCTGTGCCTTGGGAACATGACTGAGGTTTGTTTCTGGAAACCTGTTCCCTGGGAACATGACTGAGGTTTGATTCTGGACACCTGTGTCCTGGGAACATGACTGAGGTTTGATTGCTGAAACCTGTGGCCTGCGAACATGACTCAGGTTTGATTCTGGAACCATGTGGCCTGGGAATATGACTGAGGTTTGATTCTGGAAACCTTTGGCCTGGGAAAATGACTGAGGTTTCATTGTGGAAACATGTGGCTTGGGATCATGACTGAGGTTTGATGGTGGAACACTATGGCCTGGCAAAATGACTGAGGCTTGATTCTGGAACCCTGTGGCCTGGCAACTTGACTGAGGTGTGATGGCAGAAACCTGTGGCCTGGCAACATGACTGAGTTTGATTGTGGCACCCTGTGCACGGGGAACATGACTGAGGCCTGATACTGGAACCCCGTGGCGTGGGAACTTGACATTGGTTTGATTCCGGAGCCCTGTTTACTGGGAACATGACTGAGGTTTGATGGTTGACACCTGTGGCCTGGCAACATGATTGAGGTTTGATAGTGGAACCCTCAGGCTTGGGAACATGAGTGAGGCTTGATGGTGGAACCCTGTGGCCTGGCAACATGAGTGAGGCTTGATGGTGGAACCCTGTGGCTTGGCAAGATGACTTAGGTTTGATTGTGGAACAGTCTTTCCTGGGAACATGAGTGAGGCTTGATGGTGGAACCGTGGCCTAGCAAGAGGACAGAGGTTTGATTGTGGAACACTCTGGCCTGGGAATATGACTGAGGTTTAATTGTGGAACCCTGTGGCCTGGGAACATGACTGGGAGTTTATTTCTGAAACCTGTGTCCAGGGAACATGACTGAGGTTTTATTCTGGAACCATGTGGCCTGGGAATATGACTGAGGTTTGATTCTGGACACCATTGGGCTGGGAAGATGACTGATGTTAGAGTGTGGAATCCTGTGGCCTGGGAACATGACATCGGTGGATTCTGGAACCCTGTGGCCCGGGACCATGCCTGAGGTTTGATGGTGGAGACCTGTGGCCTGGCAACAGGACTGAGGTTTGATTCTGGAAGACTGTGGCTAGGGAACATGATATCGGGTTGATTCTGGCAACCTGTGTCCTGGGAACAAGACTGAGGTTTGATTCTGGAACCCTGTGCCTTGGGAACATGACTGAGGTTTGTTTCTGGAAGCCTGTTCCCTGGGAACATGACTGAGGCTTGATGGTGGAACCGTGGTCTGGCAACAGAACTGAGGTTTGATTGTGGAACCCTCTGGCCTGGGACTATGACTGAGGTTTAATTGTGGAACCCTGTGGCCTGGGAACATGCCTGGGATTTTATTTCTGAAACCTGTGTCCAGGGAACATGACTGAGGTTTTATTCTGGAACCCTGTGTCCTGGGAACACAACTGAGGTTTGATTCTGGAACCATGTGGCCTGGGAATATGACTGGGGTTTGATTCTGGAAACCATTGACCTGGGAAGATGACTGATGTTAGAGTGTGGAATCCTGTGGCCTGGGAACATGATATCGGTTTGGATTCCGGTACCCTGTTGCCTGGGAACATGGAATCGGTTTGATTCTGGAAACCTGTGGCCTGGGAATATGACTGAGGTTTGACGGTGGTACCCCATGGCCTGGCAACATGACTGAAGTTTGATTCTGGATCCCTGTGTCCTGGGAACGTGACTGAGGCGTGATTCTGGAACACTGTGGCCTGGGAACATGACATCTATTTAGATTGTGGAATACTGTGGCCCGGGAACCTGACTGAGCCTTGGTTCTGGAACCCTGTGGACTGGGAACATGACTGAGGTTTTATTCTGGAACCCTGTAGCCTGGGAACATAACTGAGGATTGATTCTGGAACCCTGTGGCCTGGGAACATGACATCGGTGGATTCTGGAACCGTGAGGCCTGGGAACATGACATCTGTTTAGATTGTGGAATACTGTGCCCCGGGAACCTGACTGAGCCTCGGTTCTGGAACCCTGTGGACTGGGAACATGACTGAGGTTTTATTCTGGAACCCTGTAGCCTGGGAACATAACTGAGGATTGATTCTGGAATCTTGTGGCCTGGGAAAATGACAACGGTGGATTCTGGAACCCTGTGGCCTGGGAACATGAGAACGGTTTGATTCTGGAACCCTGTGGCCTGGGAACATGCCTGAGGTTTGATGGTGGAAACCTGTGGCCTGGCAACATGACTGAGGTTTGATTCTGGAAGACTGTGGCTAGGGAACATGATATCGGGTTGATTCTGGAAACCTGTGTCCTGGGAACAAGACTGAGGTTTGATTCTGGAACCCTGTGCCTTGGGAACATGACTGAGGTTTGTTTCTGGAAACCTGTTCCCTGGGAACATGACTCAGGTTTGATTCTGGAACCATGTGTCCTGGGAATATGACTGAGGTTTGATTCTGGAAACCTTTGGCCTGGGAAAATGACTGAGGTTTCATTGTGGAAACATGTGGCTTGGGATCATGACTGAGGTTTGATGGTGGAACACTATGGCCTGGCAAAATGACTGAGGCTTGATTCTGGAACCCTGTGGCCTGGCAACTTGACTGAGGTGTGATGGCAGAAACCTGTGGCCTGGCAACATGACTGAGTTTGATTGTGGCACCCTGTGCACGGGGAACATGACTGAGGCCTGATACTGGAACCCCGTGGCGTGGGAACTTGACATTGGTTTGATTCTGGAGCCCTGTTTACTGGGAACATGACTGAGGTTTGATGGTTGACACCTGTGGCCTGGCAACATGATTGAGGTTTGATAGTGGAACCCTCAGGCTTGGGAACATGAGTGAGGCTTGATGGTGGAACCCTGTGGCCTGGCAACATGAGTGAGGCTTGATGGTGGAACCCTGTGGCTTGGCAAGATGACTTAGGTTTGATTGTGGAACAGTCTTTCCTGGGAACATGAGTGAGGCTTGATGGTGGAACCGTGGCCTAGCAAGAGGACAGAGGTTTGATTGTGGAACACTCTGGCCTGGGAATATGACTGAGGTTTAATTGTGGAACCCTGTGGCCTGGGAACATGACTGGGAGTTTATTTCTGAAACCTGTGTCCAGGGAACATGACTGAGGTTTTATTCTGGAACCATGTGGCCTGGGAATATGACTGAGGTTTGATTCTGGAAACCATTGGGCTGGGAAGATGACTGATGTTAGAGTGTGGAATCCTGTGGCCTGGGAACATGACATCGGTGGATTCTGGAACCCTGTGGCCCGGGACCATGCCTGAGGTTTGATGGTGGAGACCTGTGGCCTGGCAACAGGACTGAGGTTTGATTCTGGAAGACTGTGGCTAGGGAACATGATATCGGGTTGATTCTGGCAACCTGTGTCCTGGGAACAAGACTGAGGTTTGATTCTGGAACCCTGTGCCTTGGGAACATGACTGAGGTTTGTTTCTGGAAGCCTGTTCCCTGGGAACATGACTGAGGCTTGATGGTGGAACCGTGGTCTGGCAACAGAACTGAGGTTTGATTGTGGAACCCTCTGGCCTGGGAGTATGACTGAGGTTTAATTGTGGAACCCTGTGGCCTGGGAACATGCCTGGAATTTTATTTCTGAAACCTGTGTCCAGGGAACATGACTGAGGTTTTATTCTGGAACCCTGTGTCCTGGGAACACAACTGAGGTTTGATTCTGGAACCATGTGGCCTGGGAATATGACTGGGGTTTGATTCTGGAAACCATTGACCTGGGAAGATGACTGATGTTAGAGTGTGGAATCCTGTGGCCTGGGAACATGATATCGGTTTGGATTCCGGTACCCTGTTGCCTGGGAACATGGAATCGGTTTGATTCTGGAAACCTGTGGCCTGGGAATATGACTGAGGTTTGACGGTGGTACCCCATGGCCTGGCAACATGACTGAAGTTTGATTCTGGATCCCTGTGTCCTGGGAACGTGACTGAGGCGTGATTCTGGAACACTGTGGCCTGGGAACATGACATCTATTTAGATTGTGGAATACTGTGGCCCGGGAACCTGACTGAGCCTTGGTTCTGGAACCCTGTGGACTGGGAACATGACTGAGGTTTTATTCTGGAACCCTGTAGCCTGGGAACATAACTGAGGATTGATTCTGGAACCCTGTGGCCTGGGAACATGACATCGGTGGATTCTGGAACCGTGAGGCCTGGGAACATGACATCTGTTTAGATTGTGGAATACTGTGCCCCGGGAACCTGACTGAGCCTCGGTTCTGGAACCCTGTGGACTGGGAACATGACTGAGGTTTTATTCTGGAACCCTGTAGCCTGGGAACATAACTGAGGATTGATTCTGGAATCTTGTGGCCTGGGAAAATGACAACGGTGGATTCTGGAACCCTGTGGCCTGGGAACATGAGAACGGTTTGATTCTGGAACCCTGTGGCCTGGGAACATGCCTGAGGTTTGATGGTGGAAACCTGTGGCCTGGCAACATGACTGAGGTTTGATTCTGGAAGACTGTGGCTAGGGAACATGATATCGGGTTGATTCTGGAAACCTGTGTCCTGGGAACAAGACTGAGGTTTGATTCTGGAACCCTGTGCCTTGGGAACATGACTGAGGTTTGTTTCTGGAAACCTGTTCCCTGGGAACATGACTGAGGTTTGATTCTGGACACCTGTGTCCTGGGAACATGACTGAGGTTTGATTGCTGAAACCTGTGGCCTGCGAACATGACTCAGGTTTGATTCTGGAACCATGTGTCCTGGGAATATGACTGAGGTTTGATTCTGGAAACCTTTGGCCTGGGAAAATGACTGAGGTTTCATTGTGGAAACATGTGGCTTGGGATCATGACTGAGGTTTGATGGTGGAACACTATGGCCTGGCAAAATGACTGAGGCTTGATTCTGGAACCCTGTGGCCTGGCAACTTGACTGAGGTGTGATGGCAGAAACCTGTGGCCTGGCAACATGACTGAGTTTGATTGTGGCACCCTGTGCACGGGGAACATGACTGAGGCCTGATACTGGAACCCCGTGGCGTGGGAACTTGACATTGGTTTGATTCCGGAGCCCTGTTTACTGGGAACATGACTGAGGTTTGATGGTTGACACCTGTGGCCTGGCAACATGATTGAGGTTTGATAGTGGAACCCTCAGGCTTGGGAACATGAGTGAGGCTTGATGGTGGAACCCTGTGGCCTGGCAACATGAGTGAGGCTTGATGGTGGAACCCTGTGGCTTGGCAAGATGACTTAGGTTTGATTGTGGAACAGTCTTTCCTGGGAACATGAGTGAGGCTTGATGGTGGAACCGTGGCCTAGCAAGAGGACAGAGGTTTGATTGTGGAACACTCTGGCCTGGGAATATGACTGAGGTTTAATTGTGGAACCCTGTGGCCTGGGAACATGACTGGGAGTTTATTTCTGAAACCTGTGTCCAGGGAACATGACTGAGGTTTTATTCTGGAACCATGTGGCCTGGGAATATGACTGAGGTTTGATTCTGGACACCATTGGGCTGGGAAGATGACTGATGTTAGAGTGTGGAATCCTGTGGCCTGGGAACATGACATCGGTGGATTCTGGAACCCTGTGGCCCGGGACCATGCCTGAGGTTTGATGGTGGAGACCTGTGGCCTGGCAACAGGACTGAGGTTTGATTCTGGAAGACTGTGTCTAGGGAACATGATATCGGGTTGATTCTGGCAACCTGTGTCCTGGGAACAAGACTGAGGTTTGATTCTGGAACCCTGTGCCTTGGGAACATGACTGAGGTTTGTTTCTGGAAGCCTGTTCCCTGGGAACATGACTGAGGCTTGATGGTGGAACCGTGGTCTGGCAACAGAACTGAGGTTTGATTGTGGAACCCTCTGGCCTTGGACTATGACTGAGGTTTAATTGTGGAACCCTGTGGCCTGGGAACATGCCTGGGATTTTATTTCTGAAACCTGTGTCCAGGGAACATGACTGAGGTTTTATTCTGGAACCCTGTGTCCTGGGAACACAACTGAGGTTTGATTCTGGAACCATGTGGCCTGGGAATATGACTGGGGTTTGATTCTGGAAACCATTGACCTGGGAAGATGACTGATGTTAGAGTGTGGAATCCTGTGGCCTGGGAACATGATATCGGTTTGGATTCCGGTACCCTGTTGCCTGGGAACATGGAATCGGTTTGATTCTGGAAACCTGTGGCCTGGGAATATGACTGAGGTTTGACGGTGGTACCCCATGGCCTGGCAACATGACTGAAGTTTGATTCTGGATCCCTGTGTCCTGGGAACGTGACTGAGGCGTGATTCTGGAACACTGTGGCCTGGGAACATGACATCTATTTAGATTGTGGAATACTGTGGCCCGGGAACCTGACTGAGCCTTGGTTCTGGAACCCTGTGGACTGGGAACATGACTGAGGTTTTATTCTGGAACCCTGTAGCCTGGGAACATAACTGAGGATTGATTCTGGAACCCTGTGGCCTGGGAACATGACATCGGTGGATTCTGGAACCGTGAGGCCTGGGAACATGACATCTGTTTAGATTGTGGAATACTGTGCCCCGGGAACCTGACTGAGCCTCGGTTCTGGAACCCTGTGGACTGGGAACATGACTGAGGTTTTATTCTGGAACCCTGTAGCCTGGGAACATAACTGAGGATTGATTCTGGAATCTTGTGGCCTGGGAAAATGACAACGGTGGATTCTGGAACCCTGTGGCCTGGGAACATGAGAACGGTTTGATTCTGGAACCCTGTGGCCTGGGAACATGCCTGAGGTTTGATGGTGGAAACCTGTGGCCTGGCAACATGACTGAGGTTTGATTCTGGAAGACTGTGGCTAGGGAACATGATATCGGGTTGATTCTGGAAACCTGTGTCCTGGGAACAAGACTGAGGTTTGATTCTGGAACCCTGTGCCTTGGGAACATGACTGAGGTTTGTTTCTGGAAACCTGTTCCCTGGGAACATGACTCAGGTTTGATTCTGGAACCATGTGTCCTGGGAATATGACTGAGGTTTGATTCTGGAAACCTTTGGCCTGGGAAAATGACTGAGGTTTCATTGTGGAAACATGTGGCTTGGGATCATGACTGAGGTTTGATGGTGGAACACTATGGCCTGGCAAAATGACTGAGGCTTGATTCTGGAACCCTGTGGCCTGGCAACTTGACTGAGGTGTGATGGCAGAAACCTGTGGCCTGGCAACATGACTGAGTTTGATTGTGGCACCCTGTGCACGGGGAACATGACTGAGGCCTGATACTGGAACCCCGTGGCGTGGGAACTTGACATTGGTTTGATTCTGGAGCCCTGTTTACTGGGAACATGACTGAGGTTTGATGGTTGACACCTGTGGCCTGGCAACATGATTGAGGTTTGATAGTGGAACCCTCAGGCTTGGGAACATGAGTGAGGCTTGATGGTGGAACCCTGTGGCCTGGCAACATGAGCGAGGCTTGATGGTGGAACCCTGTGGCTTGGCAAGATGACTTAGGTTTGATTGTGGAACAGTCTTTCCTGGGAACATGAGTGAGGCTTGATGGTGGAACCGTGGCCTAGCAACAGGACAGAGGTTTGATTGTGGTACCCTCTGGCCTGGGAATATGACTGAGGTTTAATTGTGGAACCCTGTGGCCTGGGAACATGACTGGGAGTTTATTTCTGAAACCTGTGTCCAGGGAACATGACTGAGGTTTTATTCTGGAACCATGTGGCCTGGGAATATGACTGAGGTTTGATTCTGGAAACCATTGGCCTGGGAAGATGACTGATGTTAGAGTGTGGAATCCTGTGGCCTGGGAACATGACATCGGTGGATTCTGGAACCCTGTGGCCCGGGACCATGCCTGAGGTTTGATGGTGGAGACCTGTGGCCTGGCAACAGGACTGAGGTTTGATTCTGGAAGACTGTGGCTAGGGAACATGATATCGGGTTGATTCTGGCAACCTGTGTCCTGGGAACAAGACTGAGGTTTGATTCTGGAACCCTGTGCCTTGGGAACATGACTGAGGTTTGTTTCTGGAAGCCTGTTCCCTGGGAACATGACTGAGGCTTGATGGTGGAACCGTGGTCTGGCAACAGAACTGAGGTTTGATTGTGGAACCCTCTGGCCTGGGAGTATGACTGAGGTTTAATTGTGGAACCCTGTGGCCTGGGAACATGCCTGGAATTTTATTTCTGAAACCTGTGTCCAGGGAACATGACTGAGGTTTTATTCTGGAACCCTGTGTCCTGGGAACACAACTGAGGTTTGATTCTGGAACCATGTGGCCTGGGAATATGACTGGGGTTTGATTCTGGAAACCATTGACCTGGGAAGATGACTGATGTTAGAGTGTGGAATCCTGTGGCCTGGGAACATGATATCGGTTTGGATTCCGGTACCCTGTTGCCTGGGAACATGGAATCGGTTTGATTCTGGAAACCTGTGGCCTGGGAATATGACTGAGGTTTGACGGTGGTACCCCATGGCCTGGCAACATGACTGAAGTTTGATTCTGGATCCCTGTGTCCTGGGAACGTGACTGAGGCGTGATTCTGGAACACTGTGGCCTGGGAACATGACATCTATTTAGATTGTGGAATACTGTGGCCCGGGAACCTGACTGAGCCTTGGTTCTGGAACCCTGTGGACTGGGAACATGACTGAGGTTTTATTCTGGAACCCTGTAGCCTGGGAACATAACTGAGGATTGATTCTGGAACCCTGTGGCCTGGGAACATGACATCGGTGGATTCTGGAACCGTGAGGCCTGGGAACATGACATCTGTTTAGATTGTGGAATACTGTGCCCCGGGAACCTGACTGAGCCTCGGTTCTGGAACCCTGTGGACTGGGAACATGACTGAGGTTTTATTCTGGAACCCTGTAGCCTGGGAACATAACTGAGGATTGATTCTGGAATCTTGTGGCCTGGGAAAATGACAACGGTGGATTCTGGAACCCTGTGGCCTGGGAACATGAGAACGGTTTGATTCTGGAACCCTGTGGCCTGGGAACATGCCTGAGGTTTGATGGTGGAAACCTGTGGCCTGGCAACATGACTGAGGTTTGATTCTGGAAGACTGTGGCTAGGGAACATGATATCGGGTTGATTCTGGAAACCTGTGTCCTGGGAACAAGACTGAGGTTTGATTCTGGAACCCTGTGCCTTGGGAACATGACTGAGGTTTGTTTCTGGAAACCTGTTCCCTGGGAACATGACTGAGGTTTGATTCTGGACACCTGTGTCCTGGGAACATGACTGAGGTTTGATTGCTGAAACCTGTGGCCTGCGAACATGACTCAGGTTTGATTCTGGAACCATGTGTCCTGGGAATATGACTGAGGTTTGATTCTGGAAACCTTTGGCCTGGGAAAATGACTGAGGTTTCATTGTGGAAACATGTGGCTTGGGATCATGACTGAGGTTTGATGGTGGAACACTATGGCCTGGCAAAATGACTGAGGCTTGATTCTGGAACCCTGTGGCCTGGCAACTTGACTGAGGTGTGATGGCAGAAACCTGTGGCCTGGCAACATGACTGAGTTTGATTGTGGCACCCTGTGCACGGGGAACATGACTGAGGCCTGATACTGGAACCCCGTGGCGTGGGAACTTGACATTGGTTTGATTCCGGAGCCCTGTTTACTGGGAACATGACTGAGGTTTGATGGTTGACACCTGTGGCCTGGCAACATGATTGAGGTTTGATAGTGGAACCCTCAGGCTTGGGAACATGAGTGAGGCTTGATGGTGGAACCCTGTGGCCTGGCAACATGAGTGAGGCTTGATGGTGGAACCCTGTGGCTTGGCAAGATGACTTAGGTTTGATTGTGGAACAGTCTTTCCTGGGAACATGAGTGAGGCTTGATGGTGGAACCGTGGCCTAGCAAGAGGACAGAGGTTTGATTGTGGAACACTCTGGCCTGGGAATATGACTGAGGTTTAATTGTGGAACCCTGTGGCCTGGGAACATGACTGGGAGTTTATTTCTGAAACCTGTGTCCAGGGAACATGACTGAGGTTTTATTCTGGAACCATGTGGCCTGGGAATATGACTGAGGTTTGATTCTGGACACCATTGGGCTGGGAAGATGACTGATGTTAGAGTGTGGAATCCTGTGGCCTGGGAACATGACATCGGTGGATTCTGGAACCCTGTGGCCCGGGACCATGCCTGAGGTTTGATGGTGGAGACCTGTGGCCTGGCAACAGGACTGAGGTTTGATTCTGGAAGACTGTGGCTAGGGAACATGATATCGGGTTGATTCTGGCAACCTGTGTCCTGGGAACAAGACTGAGGTTTGATTCTGGAACCCTGTGCCTTGGGAACATGACTGAGGTTTGTTTCTGGAAGCCTGTTCCCTGGGAACATGACTGAGGCTTGATGGTGGAACCGTGGTCTGGCAACAGAACTGAGGTTTGATTGTGGAACCCTCTGGCCTTGGACTATGACTGAGGTTTAATTGTGGAACCCTGTGGCCTGGGAACATGCCTGGGATTTTATTTCTGAAACCTGTGTCCAGGGAACATGACTGAGGTTTTATTCTGGAACCCTGTGTCCTGGGAACACAACTGAGGTTTGATTCTGGAACCATGTGGCCTGGGAATATGACTGGGGTTTGATTCTGGAAACCATTGACCTGGGAAGATGACTGATGTTAGAGTGTGGAATCCTGTGGCCTGGGAACATGATATCGGTTTGGATTCCGGTACCCTGTTGCCTGGGAACATGGAATCGGTTTGATTCTGGAAACCTGTGGCCTGGGAATATGACTGAGGTTTGACGGTGGTACCCCATGGCCTGGCAACATGACTGAAGTTTGATTCTGGATCCCTGTGTCCTGGGAACGTGACTGAGGCGTGATTCTGGAACACTGTGGCCTGGGAACATGACATCTATTTAGATTGTGGAATACTGTGGCCCGGGAACCTGACTGAGCCTTGGTTCTGGAACCCTGTGGACTGGGAACATGACTGAGGTTTTATTCTGGAACCCTGTAGCCTGGGAACATAACTGAGGATTGATTCTGGAACCCTGTGGCCTGGGAACATGACATCGGTGGATTCTGGAACCGTGAGGCCTGGGAACATGACATCTGTTTAGATTGTGGAATACTGTGCCCCGGGAACCTGACTGAGCCTCGGTTCTGGAACCCTGTGGACTGGGAACATGACTGAGGTTTTATTCTGGAACCCTGTAGCCTGGGAACATAACTGAGGATTGATTCTGGAATCTTGTGGCCTGGGAAAATGACAACGGTGGATTCTGGAACCCTGTGGCCTGGGAACATGAGAACGGTTTGATTCTGGAACCCTGTGGCCTGGGAACATGCCTGAGGTTTGATGGTGGAAACCTGTGGCCTGGCAACATGACTGAGGTTTGATTCTGGAAGACTGTGGCTAGGGAACATGATATCGGGTTGATTCTGGAAACCTGTGTCCTGGGAACAAGACTGAGGTTTGATTCTGGAACCCTGTGCCTTGGGAACATGACTGAGGTTTGTTTCTGGAAACCTGTTCCCTGGGAACATGACTCAGGTTTGATTCTGGAACCATGTGTCCTGGGAATATGACTGAGGTTTGATTCTGGAAACCTTTGGCCTGGGAAAATGACTGAGGTTTCATTGTGGAAACATGTGGCTTGGGATCATGACTGAGGTTTGATGGTGGAACACTATGGCCTGGCAAAATGACTGAGGCTTGATTCTGGAACCCTGTGGCCTGGCAACTTGACTGAGGTGTGATGGCAGAAACCTGTGGCCTGGCAACATGACTGAGTTTGATTGTGGCACCCTGTGCACGGGGAACATGACTGAGGCCTGATACTGGAACCCCGTGGCGTGGGAACTTGACATTGGTTTGATTCTGGAGCCCTGTTTACTGGGAACATGACTGAGGTTTGATGGTTGACACCTGTGGCCTGGCAACATGATTGAGGTTTGATAGTGGAACCCTCAGGCTTGGGAACATGAGTGAGGCTTGATGGTGGAACCCTGTGGCCTGGCAACATGAGTGAGGCTTGATGGTGGAACCCTGTGGCTTGGCAAGATGACTTAGGTTTGATTGTGGAACAGTCTTTCCTGGGAACATGAGTGAGGCTTGATGGTGGAACCGTGGCCTAGCAAGAGGACAGAGGTTTGATTGTGGAACACTCTGGCCTGGGAATATGACTGAGGTTTAATTGTGGAACCCTGTGGCCTGGGAACATGACTGGGAGTTTATTTCTGAAACCTGTGTCCAGGGAACATGACTGAGGTTTTATTCTGGAACCATGTGGCCTGGGAATATGACTGAGGTTTGATTCTGGACACCATTGGGCTGGGAAGATGACTGATGTTAGAGTGTGGAATCCTGTGGCCTGGGAACATGACATCGGTGGATTCTGGAACCCTGTGGCCCGGGACCATGCCTGAGGTTTGATGGTGGAGACCTGTGGCCTGGCAACAGGACTGAGGTTTGATTCTGGAAGACTGTGGCTAGGGAACATGATATCGGGTTGATTCTGGCAACCTGTGTCCTGGGAACAAGACTGAGGTTTGATTCTGGAACCCTGTGCCTTGGGAACATGACTGAGGTTTGTTTCTGGAAGCCTGTTCCCTGGGAACATGACTGAGGCTTGATGGTGGAACCGTGGTCTGGCAACAGAACTGAGGTTTGATTGTGGAACCCTCTGGCCTGGGAGTATGACTGAGGTTTAATTGTGGAACCCTGTGGCCTGGGAACATGCCTGGAATTTTATTTCTGAAACCTGTGTCCAAGGAACATGACTGAGGTTTTATTCTGGAACCCTGTGTCCTGGGAACACAACTGAGGTTTGATTCTGGAACCATGTGGCCTGGGAATATGACTGGGGTTTGATTCTGGAAACCATTGACCTGGGAAGATGACTGATGTTAGAGTGTGGAATCCTGTGGCCTGGGAACATGATATCGGTTTGGATTCCGGTACCCTGTTGCCTGGGAACATGGAATCGGTTTGATTCTGGAAACCTGTGGCCTGGGAATATGACTGAGGTTTGACGGTGGTACCCCATGGCCTGGCAACATGACTGAAGTTTGATTCTGGATCCCTGTGTCCTGGGAACGTGACTGAGGCGTGATTCTGGAACACTGTGGCCTGGGAACATGACATCTATTTAGATTGTGGAATACTGTGGCCCGGGAACCTGACTGAGCCTTGGTTCTGGAACCCTGTGGACTGGGAACATGACTGAGGTTTTATTCTGGAACCCTGTAGCCTGGGAACATAACTGAGGATTGATTCTGGAACCCTGTGGCCTGGGAACATGACATCGGTGGATTCTGGAACCGTGAGGCCTGGGAACATGACATCTGTTTAGATTGTGGAATACTGTGCCCCGGGAACCTGACTGAGCCTCGGTTCTGGAACCCTGTGGACTGGGAACATGACTGAGGTTTTATTCTGGAACCCTGTAGCCTGGGAACATAACTGAGGATTGATTCTGGAATCTTGTGGCCTGGGAAAATGACAACGGTGGATTCTGGAACCCTGTGGCCTGGGAACATGAGAACGGTTTGATTCTGGAACCCTGTGGCCTGGGAACATGCCTGAGGTTTGATGGTGGAAACCTGTGGCCTGGCAACATGACTGAGGTTTGATTCTGGAAGACTGTGGCTAGGGAACATGATATCGGGTTGATTCTGGAAACCTGTGTCCTGGGAACAAGACTGAGGTTTGATTCTGGAACCCTGTGCCTTGGGAACATGACTGAGGTTTGTTTCTGGAAACCTGTTCCCTGGGAACATGACTGAGGTTTGATTCTGGACACCTGTGTCCTGGGAACATGACTGAGGTTTGATTGCTGAAACCTGTGGCCTGCGAACATGACTCAGGTTTGATTCTGGAACCATGTGTCCTGGGAATATGACTGAGGTTTGATTCTGGAAACCTTTGGCCTGGGAAAATGACTGAGGTTTCATTGTGGAAACATGTGGCTTGGGATCATGACTGAGGTTTGATGGTGGAACACTATGGCCTGGCAAAATGACTGAGGCTTGATTCTGGAACCCTGTGGCCTGGCAACTTGACTGAGGTGTGATGGCAGAAACCTGTGGCCTGGCAACATGACTGAGTTTGATTGTGGCACCCTGTGCACGGGGAACATGACTGAGGCCTGATACTGGAACCCCGTGGCGTGGGAACTTGACATTGGTTTGATTCTGGAGCCCTGTTTACTGGGAACATGACTGAGGTTTGATGGTTGACACCTGTGGCCTGGCAACATGATTGAGGTTTGATAGTGGAACCCTCAGGCTTGGGAACATGAGTGAGGCTTGATGGTGGAACCCTGTGGCCTGGCAACATGAGTGAGGCTTGATGGTGGAACCCTGTGGCTTGGCAAGATGACTTAGGTTTGATTGTGGAACAGTCTTTCCTGGGAACATGAGTGAGGCTTGATGGTGGAACCGTGGCCTAGCAAGAGGACAGAGGTTTGATTGTGGAACACTCTGGCCTGGGAATATGACTGAGGTTTAATTGTGGAACCCTGTGGCCTGGGAACATGACTGGGAGTTTATTTCTGAAACCTGTGTCCAGGGAACATGACTGAGGTTTTATTCTGGAACCATGTGGCCTGGGAATATGACTGAGGTTTGATTCTGGACACCATTGGGCTGGGAAGATGACTGATGTTAGAGTGTGGAATCCTGTGGCCTGGGAACATGACATCGGTGGATTCTGGAACCCTGTGGCCCGGGACCATGCCTGAGGTTTGATGGTGGAGACCTGTGGCCTGGCAACAGGACTGAGGTTTGATTCTGGAAGACTGTGGCTAGGGAACATGATATCGGGTTGATTCTGGCAACCTGTGTCCTGGGAACAAGACTGAGGTTTGATTCTGGAACCCTGTGCCTTGGGAACATGACTGAGGTTTGTTTCTGGAAGCCTGTTCCCTGGGAACATGACTGAGGCTTGATGGTGGAACCGTGGTCTGGCAACAGAACTGAGGTTTGATTGTGGAACCCTCTGGCCTGGGAGTATGACTGAGGTTTAATTGTGGAACCCTGTAGCCTGGGACATGCCTGGAATTTTATTTCTGAAACCTGTGTCCAGGGAACATGACTGAGGTTTTATTCTGGAACCCTGTGTCCTGGGAACACAACTGAGGTTTGATTCTGGAACCATGTGGCCTGGGAATATGACTGGGGTTTGATTCTGGAAACCATTGACCTGGGAAGATGACTGATGTTAGAGTGTGGAATCCTGTGGCCTGGGAACATGATATCGGTTTGGATTCCGGTACCCTGTTGCCTGGGAACATGGAATCGGTTTGATTCTGGAAACCTGTGGCCTGGGAATATGACTGAGGTTTGACGGTGGTACCCCATGGCCTGGCAACATGACTGAAGTTTGATTCTGGATCCCTGTGTCCTGGGAACGTGACTGAGGCGTGATTCTGGAACACTGTGGCCTGGGAACATGACATCTATTTAGATTGTGGAATACTGTGCCCCGGGAACCTGACTGAGCCTTGGTTCTGGAACCCTGTGGACTGGGAACATGACTGAGGTTTTATTCTGGAACCCTGTAGCCTGGGAACATAACTGAGGATTGATTCTGGAACCCTGTGGCCTGGGAACATGACATCGGTGGATTCTGGAACCGTGAGGCCTGGGAACATGACATCTGTTTAGATTGTGGAATACTGTGCCCCGGGAACCTGACTGAGCCTCGGTTCTGGAACCCTGTGGACTGGGAACATGACTGAGGTTTTATTCTGGAACCCTGTAGCCTGGGAACATAACTGAGGATTGATTCTGGAATCTTGTGGCCTGGGAAAATGACAACGGTGGATTCTGGAACCCTGTGGCCTGGGAACATGAGAACGGTTTGATTCTGGAACCCTGTGGCCTGGGAACATGCCTGAGGTTTGATGGTGGAAACCTGTGGCCTGGCAACATGACTGAGGTTTGATTCTGGAAGACTGTGGCTAGGGAACATGATAACGGGTTGATTCTGGAAACCTGTGTCCTGGGAACAAGACTGAGGTTTGATTCTGGAACCCTGTGCCTTGGGAACATGACTGAGGTTTGTTTCTGGAAACCTGTTCCCTGGGAACATGACTGAGGTTTGATTCTGGACACCTGTGTCCTGGGAACATGACTGAGGTTTGATTGCTGAAACCTGTGGCCTGCGAACATGACTCAGGTTTGATTCTGGAACCATGTGTCCTGGGAATATGACTGAGGTTTGATTCTGGAAACCTTTGGCCTGGGAAAATGACTGAGGTTTCATTGTGGAAACATGTGGCTTGGGATCATGACTGAGGTTTGATGGTGGAACACTATGGCCTGGCAAAATGACTGAGGCTTGATTCTGGAACCCTGTGGCCTGGCAACTTGACTGAGGTGTGATGGCAGAAACCTGTGGCCTGGCAACATGACTGAGTTTGATTGTGGCACCCTGTGCACGGGGAACATGACTGAGGCCTGATACTGGAACCCCGTGGCGTGGGAACTTGACATTGGTTTGATTCTGGAGCCCTGTTTACTGGGAACATGACTGAGGTTTGATGGTTGACACCTGTGGCCTGGCAACATGATTGAGGTTTGATAGTGGAACCCTCAGGCTTGGGAACATGAGTGAGGCTTGATGGTGGAACCCTGTGGCCTGGCAACATGAGTGAGGCTTGATGGTGGAACCCTGTGGCTTGGCAAGATGACTTAGGTTTGATTGTGGAACAGTCTTTCCTGGGAACATGAGTGAGGCTTGATGGTGGAACCGTGGCCTAGCAAGAGGACAGAGGTTTGATTGTGGAACACTCTGGCCTGGGAATATGACTGAGGTTTAATTGTGGAACCCTGTGGCCTGGGAACATGACTGGGAGTTTATTTCTGAAACCTGTGTCCAGGGAACATGACTGAGGTTTTATTCTGGAACCATGTGGCCTGGGAATATGACTGAGGTTTGATTCTGGAAACCATTGGGCTGGGAAGATGACTGATGTTAGAGTGTGGAATCCTGTGGCCTGGGAACATGACATCGGTGGATTCTGGAACCCTGTGGCCCGGGACCATGCCTGAGGTTTGATGGTGGAGACCTGTGGCCTGGCAACAGGACTGAGGTTTGATTCTGGAAGACTGTGTCTAGGGAACATGATATCGGGTTGATTCTGGCAAACTGTGTCCTGGGAACAAGACTGAGGTTTGATTCTGGAACCCTGTGCCTTGAGAACATGACTGAGGTTTGTTTCTGGAAGCCTGTTCCCTGGGAACATGACTGAGGCTTGATGGTGGAACCGTGGTCTGGCAACAGAACTGAGCTTTGATTGTGGAACCCTCTGGCCTGGGAATATGACTGAGGTTTAATTGTGGAACCCTGTGGCCTGGGAACATGACTGGGATTTTATTTCTGAAACCTGTGTCCAGGGAACATGACTGAGGTTTTATTCTGGAACCCTGTGTCCTGGGAACACAACTGAGGTTTGATTCTGGAACCATGTGGCCTGGGAATATGACTGGGGTTTGATTCTGGAAACCATTGGCCTGGGAAGATGACTGATGTTAGAGTGTGGAATCCTGTGGCCTGGGAACATGACATCGGTTTGGATTCCGGTACCCTGTTGCCTGGGAACATGGAATCGGTTTGATTCTGGAAACCTGTGGCCTGGGAATATGACTGAGGTTTGACGGTGGTACCCCATGGCCTGGCAACATGACTGAAGTTTGATTCTGGATCCCTGTGTCCTGGGAACGTGACTGAGGCGTGATTCTGGAACACTGTGGCCTGGGAACATGACATCTATTTAGATTGTGGAATACTGTGGCCCGGGAACCTGACTGAGCCTTGGTTCTGGAACCCTGTGGACTGGGAACATGACTGAGGTTTTATTCTGGAACCCTGTAGCCTGGGAACATAACTGAGGATTGATTCTGGAACCCTGTGGCCTGGGAACATGACATCGGTGGATTCTGGAACCGTGAGGCCTGGGAACATGACATCTGTTTAGATTGTGGAATACTGTGCCCCGGGAACCTGACTGAGCCTCGGTTCTGGAACCCTGTGGACTGGGAACATGACTGAGGTTTTATTCTGGAACCCTGTAGCCTGGGAACATAACTGAGGATTGATTCTGGAATCTTGTGGCCTGGGAAAATGACAACGGTGGATTCTGGAACCCTGTGGCCTGGGAACATGAGAACGGTTTGATTCTGGAACCCTGTGGCCTGGGAACATGCCTGAGGTTTGATGGTGGAAACCTGTGGCCTGGCAACATGACTGAGGTTTGATTCTGGAAGACTGTGGCTAGGGAACATGATATCGGGTTGATTCTGGAAACCTGTGTCCTGGGAACAAGACTGAGGTTTGATTCTGGAACCCTGTGCCTTGGGAACATGACTGAGGTTTGTTTCTGGAAACCTGTTCCCTGGGAACATGACTGAGGTTTGATTCTGGACACCTGTGTCCTGGGAACATGACTGAGGTTTGATTGCTGAAACCTGTGGCCTGCGAACATGACTCAGGTTTGATTCTGGAACCATGTGTCCTGGGAATATGACTGAGGTTTGATTCTGGAAACCTTTGGCCTGGGAAAATGACTGAGGTTTCATTGTGGAAACATGTGGCTTGGGATCATGACTGAGGTTTGATGGTGGAACACTATGGCCTGGCAAAATGACTGAGGCTTGATTCTGGAACCCTGTGGCCTGGCAACTTGACTGAGGTGTGATGGCAGAAACCTGTGGCCTGGCAACATGACTGAGTTTGATTGTGGCACCCTGTGCACGGGGAACATGACTGAGGCCTGATACTGGAACCCCGTGGCGTGGGAACTTGACATTGGTTTGATTCTGGAGCCCTGTTTACTGGGAACATGACTGAGGTTTGATGGTTGACACCTGTGGCCTGGCAACATGATTGAGGTTTGATAGTGGAACCCTCAGGCTTGGGAACATGAGTGAGGCTTGATGGTGGAACCCTGTGGCCTGGCAACATGAGTGAGGCTTGATGGTGGAACCCTGTGGCTTGGCAAGATGACTTAGGTTTGATTGTGGAACAGTCTTTCCTGGGAACATGACTGAGGCTTGATGGTGGAACCGTGGCCTAGCAACAGGACAGAGGTTTGATTGTGGTACCCTCTGGCCTGGGAATATGACTGAGGTTTAATTGTGGAACCCTGTGGCCTGGGAACATGACTGGGAGTTTATTTCTGAAACCTGTGTCCAGGGAACATGACTGAGGTTTTATTCTGGAACCATGTGGCCTGGGAATATGACTGAGGTTTGATTCTGGAAACCATTGGCCTGGGAAGATGACTGATGTTAGAGTGTGGAATTCTGTGGCCTGGGAACATGACATCGGTGGATTCTGGAACCCTGTGGCCTGGGAACATGCCTGAGGTTTGATGGTGGAGACCTGTGGCCTGGCAACAGGACTGAGGTTTGATTCTGGAAGACTGTGGCTAGGGAACATGATATCGGGTTGATTCTGGCAACCTGTGTCCTGGGAACAAGACTGAGGTTTGATTCTGGAACCCTGTGCCTTGGGAACATGACTGAGGTTTGTTTCTGGAAGCCTGTTCCCTGGGAACATGACTGAGGCTTGATGGTGGAACCGTGGTCTGGCAACAGAACTGAGCTTTGATTGTGGAACCCTCTGGCCTGGGAATATGACTGAGGTTTAATTGTGGAACCCTGTGGCCTGGGAACATGACTGGGATTTTATTTCTGAAACCTGTGTCCAGGGAACATGACTGAGGTTTTATTCTGGAACCCTGTGTCCTGGGAACACAACTGAGGTTTGATTCTGGAACCATGTGGCCTGGGAATATGACTGGGGTTTGATTCTGGAAACCATTGGCCTGGGAAGATGACTGATGTTAGAGTGTGGAATCCTGTGGCCTGGGAACATGACATCGGTTTGGATTCCGGTACCCTGTTGCCTGGGAACATGGAATCGGTTTGATTCTGGAAACCTGTGGCCTGGGAATATGACTGAGGTTTGACGGTGGTACCCCATGGCCTGGCAACATGACTGAAGTTTGATTCTGGATCCCTGTGTCCTGGGAACGTGACTGAGGCGTGATTCTGGAACACTGTGGCCTGGGAACATGACATCTATTTAGATTGTGGAATACTGTGGCCCGGGAACCTGACTGAGCCTTGGTTCTGGAACCCTGTGGACTGGGAACATGACTGAGGTTTTATTCTGGAACCCTGTAGCCTGGGAACATAACTGAGGATTGATTCTGGAACCCTGTGGCCTGGGAACATGACATCGGTGGATTCTGGAACCGTGAGGCCTGGGAACATGACATCTGTTTAGATTGTGGAATACTGTGCCCCGGGAACCTGACTGAGCCTCGGTTCTGGAACCCTGTGGACTGGGAACATGACTGAGGTTTTATTCTGGAACCCTGTAGCCTGGGAACATAACTGAGGATTGATTCTGGAATCTTGTGGCCTGGGAAAATGACAACGGTGGATTCTGGAACCCTGTGGCCTGGGAACATGAGAACGGTTTGATTCTGGAACCCTGTGGCCTGGGAACATGCCTGAGGTTTGATGGTGGAAACCTGTGGCCTGGCAACATGACTGAGGTTTGATTCTGGAAGACTGTGGCTAGGGAACATGATATCGGGTTGATTCTGGAAACCTGTGTCCTGGGAACAAGACTGAGGTTTGATTCTGGAACCCTGTGCCTTGGGAACATGACTGAGGTTTGTTTCTGGAAACCTGTTCCCTGGGAACATGACTGAGGTTTGATTCTGGACACCTGTGTCCTGGGAACATGACTGAGGTTTGATTGCTGAAACCTGTGGCCTGCGAACATGACTCAGGTTTGATTCTGGAACCATGTGTCCTGGGAATATGACTGAGGTTTGATTCTGGAAACCTTTGGCCTGGGAAAATGACTGAGGTTTCATTGTGGAAACATGTGGCTTGGGATCATGACTGAGGTTTGATGGTGGAACACTATGGCCTGGCAAAATGACTGAGGCTTGATTCTGGAACCCTGTGGCCTGGCAACTTGACTGAGGTGTGATGGCAGAAACCTGTGGCCTGGCAACATGACTGAGTTTGATTGTGGCACCCTGTGCACGGGGAACATGACTGAGGCCTGATACTGGAACCCCGTGGCGTGGGAACTTGACATTGGTTTGATTCTGGAGCCCTGTTTACTGGGAACATGACTGAGGTTTGATGGTTGACACCTGTGGCCTGGCAACATGATTGAGGTTTGATAGTGGAACCCTCAGGCTTGGGAACATGAGTGAGGCTTGATGGTGGAACCCTGTGGCCTGGCAACATGAGTGAGGCTTGATGGTGGAACCCTGTGGCTTGGCAAGATGACTTAGGTTTGATTGTGGAACAGTCTTTCCTGGGAACATGACTGAGGCTTGATGGTGGAACCGTGGCCTAGCAACAGGACAGAGGTTTGATTGTGGTACCCTCTGGCCTGGGAATATGACTGAGGTTTAATTGTGGAACCCTGTGGCCTGGGAACATGACTGGGAGTTTATTTCTGAAACCTGTGTCCAGGGAACATGACTGAGGTTTTATTCTGGAACCATGTGGCCTGGGAATATGACTGAGGTTTGATTCTGGAAACCATTGGCCTGGGAAGATGACTGATGTTAGAGTGTGGAATTCTGTGGCCTGGGAACATGACATCGGTGGATTCTGGAACCCTGTGGCCTGGGAACATGCCTGAGGTTTGATGGTGGAGACCTGTGGCCTGGCAACAGGACTGAGGTTTGATTCTGGAAGACTGTGGCTAGGGAACATGATATCGGGTTGATTCTGGCAACCTGTGTCCTGGGAACAAGACTGAGGTTTGATTCTGGAACCCTGTGCCTTGGGAACATGACTGAGGTTTGTTTCTGGAAGCCTGTTCCCTGGGAACATGACTGAGGCTTGATGGTGGAACCGTGGTCTGGCAACAGAACTGAGGTTTGATTGTGGAACCCTCTGGCCTGGGAGTATGACTGAGGTTTAATTGTGGAACCCTGTGGCCTGGGAACATGACTGGGATTTTATTTCTGAAACCTGTGTCCAGGGAACATGACTGAGGTTTTATTCTGGAACCCTGTGTCCTGGGAACACAACTGAGGTTTGATTCTGGAACCATGTGGCCTGGGAATATGACTGGGGTTTGATTCTGGAAACCATTGGCCTGGGAAGATGACTGATGTTAGAGTGTGGAATCCTGTGGCCTGGGAACATGACATCGGTTTGGATTCCGGTACCCTGTTGCCTGGGAACATGGAATCGGTTTGATTCTGGAAACCTGTGGCCTGGGAATATGACTGAGGTTTGACGGTGGTACCCCATGGCCTGGCAACATGACTGAAGTTTGATTCTGGATCCCTGTGTCCTGGGAACGTGACTGAGGCGTGATTCTGGAACACTGTGGCCTGGGAACATGACATCTATTTAGATTGTGGAATACTGTGGCCCGGGAACCTGACTGAGCCTTGGTTCTGGAACCCTGTGGACTGGGAACAAGACTGAGGTTTTATTCTGGAACCCTGTAGCCTGGGAACATAACTGAGGATTGATTCTGGAACCCTGTGGCCTGGGAACATGACATCGGTGGATTCTGGAACCCTGAGGCCTGGGAACATGACATCTGTTTAGATTGTGGAATACTGTGCCCCGGGAACCTGACTGAGCCTCGGTTCTGGAACCCTGTGGACTGGGAACATGACTGAGGTTTTATTCTGGAACCCTGTAGCCTGGGAACATAACTGAGGATTGATTCTGGAATCTTGTGGCCTGGGAAAATGACAACGGTGGATTCTGGAACCCTGTGGCCTGGGAACATGAGATCGGTTTGATTCTGGAACCCTGTGGCCTGGGAACATGCCTGAGGTTTGATGGTGGAAACCTGTGGCCTGGCAACATGACTGAGGTTTGATTCTGGAAGACTGTGGCTAGGGAACATGATATCGGGTTGATTCTGGAAACCTGTGTCCTGGGAACAAGACTGAGGTTTGATTCTGGAACCCTGTGCCTTGGGAACATGACTGAGGTTTGTTTCTGGAAACCTGTTCCCTGGGAACATGACTGAGGTTTGATTCTGGACACCTGTGTCCTGGGAACATGACTGAGGTTTGATTGCTGAAACCTGTGGCCTGCGAACATGACTCAGGTTTGATTCTGGAACCATGTGTCCTGGGAATATGACTGAGGTTTGATTCTGGAAACCTTTGGCCTGGGAAAATGACTGAGGTTTCATTGTGGAAACATGTGGCTTGGGATCATGACTGAGGTTTGATGGTGGAACACTATGGCCTGGCAAAATGACTGAGGCTTGATTCTGGAACCCTGTGGCCTGGCAACTTGACTGAGGTGTGATGGCAGAAACCTGTGGCCTGGCAACATGACTGAGTTTGATTGTGGCACCCTGTGCACGGGGAACATGACTGAGGCCTGATACTGGAACCCCGTGGCGTGGGAACTTGACATTGGTTTGATTCTGGAGCCCTGTTTACTGGGAACATGACTGAGGTTTGATGGTTGACACCTGTGGCCTGGCAACATGATTGAGGTTTGATAGTGGAACCCTCAGGCTTGGGAACATGAGTGAGGCTTGATGGTGGAACCCTGTGGCCTGGCAACATGAGTGAGGCTTGATGGTGGAACCCTGTGGCTTGGCAAGATGACTTAGGTTTGATTGTGGAACAGTCTTTCCTGGGAACATGACTGAGGCTTGATGGTGGAACCGTGGCCTAGCAAGAGGACAGAGGTTTGATTGTGGTACCCTCTGGCCTGGGAATATGACTGAGGTTTAATTGTGAAACCCTGTGGCCTGGGAACATGACTGGGAGTTTATTTCTGAAACCTGTGTCCAGGGAACATGACTGAGGTTTTATTCTGGAACCATGTGGCTTGGCAAGATGACTTAGGTTTGATTGTGGAACAGTCTTTCCTGGGAACATGACTGAGGCTTGATGGTGGAACCGTGGCCTAGCAAGAGGACAGAGGTTTGATTGTGGTACCCTCTGGCCTGGGAATATGACTGAGGTTTAATTGTGAAACCCTGTGGCCTGGGAACATGACTGGGAGTTTATTTCTGAAACCTGTGTCCAGGGAACATGACTGAGGTTTTAATCTGGAACCCTGTGGCTTGGCAAGATGACTTAGGTTTGATTGTGGAACAGTCTTTCCTGGGAACATGACTGAGGCTTGATGGTGGAACCGTGGCCTAGCAAGAGGACAGAGGTTTGATTGTGGTACCCTCTGGCCTGGGAATATGACTGAGGTTTAATTGTGAAACCCTGTGGCCTGGGAACATGACTGGGATTTTATTTCTGAAACCTGTGTCCAGGGAACATGACTGAGGTTTTATTCTGGAACCATGTGGCTTGGCAAGATGACTTAGGTTTGATTGTGGAACAGTCTTTCCTGGGAACATGACTGAGGCTTGATGGTGGAACCGTGGCCTAGCAAGAGGACAGAGGTTTGATTGTGGTACCCTCTGGCCTGGGAATATGACTGAGGTTTAATTGTGAAACCCTGTGGCCTGGGAACATGACTGAGGTTTGACGGTGGTACCCTATGGCCTGGCAACATGACTGAAGTTTGATTCTGGATCCCTGTGGCCTGGGAACGTGACTGAGGCGTGATTCTGGAACACTGTGGCCTGGGAACATGACATCTATTTAGATTGTGGAATACTGTGGCCCGGGAACCTGACTGAGTCTTGGTTCTGGAACCCTGTGGACTGGGAACATGACTGAGGTTTTATTCTGGAACCCTGTAGCCTGGGAACATAACTGAGGATTGATTCTGGAACCCTGTGGCCTGGGAACATGACATCGGTGGATTCTGGAACCGTGAGGCCTGGGAACATGACATCTGTTTAGATTGTGGAATACTGTGCCCCGGGAACCTGACTGAGCCTCGGTTCTGGAACCCTGTGGACTGGGAACATGACTGAGATTTTATTCTGGAACCCTGTAGCCTGGGAACATAACTGAGGATTGATTCTGGAATCTTGTGGCCTGGGAAAATGACAACGGTGGATTCTGGAACCCTGTGGCCTGGGAACATGAGAACGGTTTGATTCTGGAACCCTGTGGCCTGGGAACATGCCTGAGGTTTGATGGTGGAAACCTGTGGCCTGGCAACATGACTGAGGTTTGATTCTGGAAGACTGTGGCTAGGGAACATGATATCGGGTTGATTCTGGAAACCTGTGTCCTGGGAACAAGACTGAGGTTTGATTCTGGAACCCTGTGCCTTGGGAACATGACTGAGGTTTGTTTCTGGAAACCTGTTCCCTGGGAACATGACTGAGGTTTGATTCTGGACACCTGTGTCCTGGGAACATGACTGAGGTTTGATTGCTGAAACCTGTGGCCTGCGAACATGACTCAGGTTTGATTCTGGAACCATGTGTCCTGGGAATATGAGTGAGGTTTGATTCTGGAAACCTTTGGCCTGGGAAAATGACTGAGGTTTCATTGTGGAAACATGTGGCTTGGGATCATGACTGAGGTTTGATGGTGGAACACTATGGCCTGGCAAAATGACTGAGGCTTGATTCTGGAACCCTGTGGCCTGGCAACTTGACTGAGGTGTGATGGCAGAAACCTGTGGCCTGGCAACATGACTGAGTTTGATTGTGGCACCCTGTGCACGGGGAACATGACTGAGGCCTGATACTGGAACCCCGTGGCGTGGGAACTTGACATTGGTTTGATTCTGGAGCCCTGTTTACTGGGAACATGACTGAGGTTTGATGGTTGACACCTGTGGCCTGGCAACATGATTGAGGTTTGATAGTGGAACCCTCAGGCTTGGGAACATGAGTGAGGCTTGATGGTGGAACCCTGTGGCCTGGCAACATGAGTGAGGCTTGATGGTGGAACCCTGTGGCTTGGCAAGATGACTTAGGTTTGATTGTGGAACAGTCTTTCCTGGGAACATGACTGAGGCTTGATGGTGGAACCGTGGCCTAGCAACAGGACAGAGGTTTGATTGTGGTACCCTCTGGCCTGGGAATATGACTGAGGTTTAATTGTGGAACCCTGTGGCCTGGGAACATGACTGGGAGTTTATTTCTGAAACCTGTGTCCAGGGAACATGACTGAGGTTTTATTCTGGAACCATGTGGCCTGGGAATATGACTGAGGTTTGATTCTGGAAACCATTGGCCTGGGAAGATGACTGATGTTAGAGTGTGGAATTCTGTGGCCTGGGAACATGACATCGGTGGATTCTGGAACCCTGTGGCCTGGGAACATGCCTGAGGTTTGATGGTGGAGACCTGTGGCCTGGCAACAGGACTGAGGTTTGATTCTGGAAGACTGTGGCTAGGGAACATGATATCGGGTTGATTCTGGCAACCTGTGTCCTGGGAACAAGACTGAGGTTTGATTCTGGAACCCTGTGCCTTGGGAACATGACTGAGGTTTGTTTCTGGAAGCCTGTTCCCTGGGAACATGACTGAGGCTTGATGGTGGAACCGTGGTCTGGCAACAGAACTGAGGTTTGATTGTGGAACCCTCTGGCCTGGGAGTATGACTGAGGTTTAATTGTGGAACCCTGTGGCCTGGGAACATGACTGGGATTTTATTTCTGAAACCTGTGTCCAGGGAACATGACTGAGGTTTTATTCTGGAACCCTGTGTCCTGGGAACACAACTGAGGTTTGATTCTGGAACCATGTGGCCTGGGAATATGACTGGGGTTTGATTCTGGAAACCATTGACCTGGGAAGATGACTGATGTTAGAGTGTGGAATCCTGTGGCCTGGGAACATGATATCGGTTTGGATTCCGGTACCCTGTTGCCTGGGAGCATGGAATCGGTTTGATTCTGGAAACCTGTGGCCTGGGAATATGACTGAGGTTTGACGGTGGTACCCCATGGCCTGGCAACATGACTGAAGTTTGATTCTGGATCCCTGTGTCCTGGGAACGTGACTGAGGCGTGATTCTAGAACACTGTGGCCTGGGAACATGACATCTATTTAGATTGTGGAATACTGTGCCCCGGGAACCTGACTGAGCCTCGGTTCTGGAACCCTGTGGACTGGGAACAAGACTGAGGTTTTATTCTGGAACCCTGTAGCCTGGGAACATAACTGAGGATTGATTCTGGAACCCTGTGGCCTGGGAACATGACATCGGTGGATTCTGGAACCCTGAGGCCTGGGAACATGACATCTGTTTAGATTGTGGAATACTGTGCCCCGGGAACCTGACTGAGCCTCGGTTCTGGAACCCTGTGGACTGGGAACATGACTGAGGTTTTATTCTGGAACCCTGTAGCCTGGGAACATAACTGAGGATTGATTCTGGAATCTTGTGGCCTGGGAAAATGACAACGGTGGATTCTGGAACCCTGTGGCCTGGGAACATGAGATCGGTTTGATTCTGGAACCCTGTGGCCTGGGAACATGCCTGAGGTTTGATGGTGGAAACCTGTGGCCTGGCAACATGACTGAGGTTTGATTCTGGAAGACTGTGGCTAGGGAACATGATATCGGGTTGATTCTGGAAACCTGTGTCCTGGGAACAAGACTGAGGTTTGATTCTGGAACCCTGTGCCTTGGGAACATGACTGAGGTTTGTTTCTGGAAACCTGTTCCCTGGGAACATGACTGAGGTTTGATTCTGGACACCTGTGTCCTGGGAACATGACTGAGGTTTGATTGCTGAAACCTGTGGCCTGCGAACATGACTCAGGTTTGATTCTGGAACCATGTGTCCTGGGAATATGACTGAGGTTTGATTCTGGAAACCTTTGGCCTGGGAAAATGACTGAGGTTTCATTGTGGAAACATGTGGCTTGGGATCATGACTGAGGTTTGATGGTGGAACACTATGGCCTGGCAAAATGACTGAGGCTTGATTCTGGAACCCTGTGGCCTGGCAACTTGACTGAGGTGTGATGGCAGAAACCTGTGGCCTGGCAACATGACTGAGTTTGATTGTGGCACCCTGTGCACGGGGAACATGACTGAGGCCTGATACTGGAACCCCGTGGCGTGGGAACTTGACATTGGTTTGATTCTGGAGCCCTGTTTACTGGGAACATGACTGAGGTTTGATGGTTGACACCTGTGGCCTGGCAACATGATTGAGGTTTGATAGTGGAACCCTCAGGCTTGGGAACATGAGTGAGGCTTGATGGTGGAACCCTGTGGCCTGGCAACATGAGTGAGGCTTGATGGTGGAACCCTGTGGCTTGGCAAGATGACTTAGGTTTGATTGTGGAACAGTCTTTCCTGGGAACATGACTGAGGCTTGATGGTGGAACCGTGGCCTAGCAAGAGGACAGAGGTTTGATTGTGGTACCCTCTGGCCTGGGAATATGACTGAGGTTTAATTGTGAAACCCTGTGGCCTGGGAACATGACTGGGAGTTTATTTCTGAAACCTGTGTCTAGGGAACATGACTGAGGTTTTATTCTGGAACCATGTGGCTTGGCAAGATGACTTAGGTTTGATTGTGGAACAGTCTTTCCTGGGAACATGACTGAGGCTTGATGGTGGAACCGTGGCCTAGCAAGAGGACAGAGGTTTGATTGTGGTACCCTCTGGCCTGGGAATATGACTGAGGTTTAATTGTGAAACCCTGTGGCCTGGGAACATGACTGGGAGTTTATTTCTGAAACCTGTGTCCAGGGAACATGACTGAGGTTTTATTCTGGAACCCTGTGGCTTGGCAAGATGACTTAGGTTTGATTGTGGAACAGTCTTTCCTGGGAACATGACTGAGGCTTGATGGTGGAACCGTGGCCTAGCAAGAGGACAGAGGTTTGATTGTGGTACCCTCTGGCCTGGGAATATGACTGAGGTTTAATTGTGAAACCCTGTGGCCTGGGAACATGACTGGGAGTTTATTTCTGAAACCTGTGTCCAGGGAACATGACTGAGGTTTTATTCTGGAACCATGTGGCTTGGCAAGATGACTTAGGTTTGATTGTGGAACAGTCTTTCCTGGGAACATGACTGAGGCTTGATGGTGGAACCGTGGCCTAGCAAGAGGACAGAGGTTTGATTGTGGTACCCTCTGGCCTGGGAATATGACTGAGGTTTAATTGTGAAACCCTGTGGCCTGGGAACATGACTGAGGTTTGACGGTGGTACCCTATGGCCTGGCAACATGACTGAAGTTTGATTCTGGATCCCTGTGGCCTGGGAACGTGACTGAGGCGTGATTCTGGAACACTGTGGCCTGGGAACATGACATCTATTTAGATTGTGGAATACTGTGGCCCGGGAACCTGACTGAGCCTTGGTTCTGGAACCCTGTGGACTGGGAACATGACTGAGGTTTTATTCTGGAACCCTGTAGCCTGGGAACATAACTGAGGATTGATTCTGGAACCCTGTGGCCTGGGAACATGACATCGGTGGATTCTGGAACCGTGAGGCCTGGGAACATGACATCTGTTTAGATTGTGGAATACTGTGCCCCGGGAACCTGACTGAGCCTCGGTTCTGGAACCCTGTGGACTGGGAACATGACTGAGGTTTTATTCTGGAACCCTGTAGCCTGGGAACATAACTGAGGATTGATTCTGGAATCTTGTGGCCTGGGAAAATGACAACGGTGGATTCTGGAACCCTGTGGCCTGGGAACATGAGAACGGTTTGATTCTGGAACCCTGTGGCCTGGGAACATGCCTGAGGTTTGATGGTGGAAACCTGTGGCCTGGCAACATGACTGAGGTTTGATTCTGGAAGACTGTGGCTAGGGAACATGATATCGGGTTGATTCTGGAAACCTGTGTCCTGGGAACAAGACTGAGGTTTGATTCTGGAACCCTGTGCCTTGGGAACATGACTGAGGTTTGTTTCTGGAAACCTGTTCCCTGGGAACATGACTGAGGTTTGATTCTGGACACCTGTGTCCTGGGAACATGACTGAGGTTTGATTGCTGAAACCTGTGGCCTGCGAACATGACTCAGGTTTGATTCTGGAACCATGTGTCCTGGGAATATGACTGAGGTTTGATTCTGGAAACCTTTGGCCTGGGAAAATGACTGAGGTTTCATTGTGGAAACATGTGGCTTGGGATCATGACTGAGGTTTGATGGTGGAACACTATGGCCTGGCAAAATGACTGAGGCTTGATTCTGGAACCCTGTGGCCTGGCAACTTGACTGAGGTGTGATGGCAGAAACCTGTGGCCTGGCAACATGACTGAGTTTGATTGTGGCACCCTGTGCACGGGGAACATGACTGAGGCCTGATACTGGAACCCCGTGGCGTGGGAACTTGACATTGGTTTGATTCTGGAGCCCTGTTTACTGGGAACATGACTGAGGTTTGATGGTTGACACCTGTGGCCTGGCAACATGATTGAGGTTTGATAGTGGAACCCTCAGGCTTGGGAACATGAGTGAGGCTTGATGGTGGAACCCTGTGGCCTGGCAACATGAGTGAGGCTTGATGGTGGAACCCTGTGGCTTGGCAAGATGACTTAGGTTTGATTGTGGAACAGTCTTTCCTGGGAACATGACTGAGGCTTGATGGTGGAACCGTGGCCTAGCAACAGGACAGAGGGTTGATTGTGGTACCCTCTGGCCTGGGAATATGACTGAGGTTTAATTGTGGAACCCTGTGGCCTGGGAACATGACTGGGAGTTTATTTCTGAAACCTGTGTCCAGGGAACATGACTGAGGTTTTATTCTGGAACCATGTGGCCTGGGAATATGACTGAGGTTTGATTCTGGAAACCATTGGCCTGGGAAGATGACTGATGTTAGAGTGTGGAATTCTGTGGCCTGGGAACATGACATCGGTGGATTCTGGAACCCTGTGGCCTGGGAACATGCCTGAGGTTTGATGGTGGAGACCTGTGGCCTGGCAACAGGACTGAGGTTTGATTCTGGAAGACTGTGGCTAGGGAACATGATATCGGGTTGATTCTGGCAACCTGTGTCCTGGGAACAAGACTGAGGTTTGATTCTGGAACCCTGTGCCTTGAGAACATGACTGAGGTTTGTTTCTGGAAGCCTGTTCCCTGGGAACATGACTGAGGCTTGATGGTGGAACCGTGGTCTGGCAACAGAACTGAGGTTTGATTGTGGAACCCTCTGGCCTGGGAGTATGACTGAGGTTTAATTGTGGAACCCTGTGGCCTGGGAACATGACTGGGATTTTATTTCTGAAACCTGTGTCCAGGGAACATGACTGAGGTTTTATTCTGGAACCCTGTGTCCTGGGAACACAACTGAGGTTTGATTCTGGAACCATGTGGCCTGGGAATATGACTGGGGTTTGATTCTGGAAACCATTGACCTGGGAAGATGACTGATGTTAGAGTGTGGAATCCTGTGGCCTGGGAACATGATATCGGTTTGGATTCCGGTACCCTGTTGCCTGGGAACATGGAATCGGTTTGATTCTGGAAACCTGTGGCCTGGGAATATGACTGAGGTTTGACGGTGGTACCCCATGGCCTGGCAACATGACTGAAGTTTGATTCTGGATCCCTGTGTCCTGGGAACGTGACTGAGGCGTGATTCTGGAACACTGTGGCCTGGGAACATGACATCTATTTAGATTGTGGAATACTGTGGCCCGGGAACCTGACTGAGCCTTGGTTCTGGAACCCTGTGGACTGGGAACATGACTGAGGTTTTATTCTGGAACCCTGTAGCCTGGGAACATAACTGAGGATTGATTCTGGAACCCTGTGGCCTGGGAACATGACATCGGTGGATTCTGGAACCGTGAGGCCTGGGAACATGACATCTGTTTAGATTGTGGAATACTGTGCCCCGGGAACCTGACTGAGCCTCGGTTCTGGAACCCTGTGGACTGGGAACATGACTGAGGTTTTATTCTGGAACCCTGTAGCCTGGGAACATAACTGAGGATTGATTCTGGAATCTTGTGGCCTGGGAAAATGACAACGGTGGATTCTGGAACCCTGTGGCCTGGGAACATGAGAACGGTTTGATTCTGGAACCCTGTGGCCTGGGAACATGCCTGAGGTTTGATGGTGGAAACCTGTGGCCTGGCAACATGACTGAGGTTTGATTCTGGAAGACTGTGGCTAGGGAACATGATATCGGGTTGATTCTGGAAACCTGTGTCCTGGGAACAAGACTGAGGTTTGATTCTGGAACCCTGTGCCCTGGGAACAAAACTGAGGTTTGATTCTGGAACCCTGTGCCTTGGGAACATGACTGAGGTTTGTTTCTGGAAACCTGTTCCCTGGGAACATGACTGAGGTTTGATTCTGGACACCTGTGTCCTGGGAACATGACTGAGGTTTGATTGCTGAAACCTGTGGCCTGCGAACATGACTCAGGTTTGATTCTGGAACCATGTGTCCTGGGAATATGACTGAGGTTTGATTCTGGAAACCTTTTGCCTGGGAAAATGACTGAGGTTTCATTGTGGAAACATGTGGCTTGGGATCATGACTGAGGTTTGATGGTGGAACACTATGGCCTGGCAAAATGACTGAGGCTTGATTCTGGAACCCTGTGGCCTGGCAACTTGACTGAGGTGTGATGGCAGAAACCTGTGGCCTGGCAACATGACTGAGTTTGATTGTGGCACCCTGTGCACGGGGAACATGACTGAGGCCTGATACTGGAACCCCGTGGCGTGGGAACTTGACATTGGTTTGATTCTGGAGCCCTGTTTACTGGGAACATGACTGAGGTTTGATGGTTGACACCTGTGGCCTGGCAACATGATTGAGGTTTGATAGTGGAACCCTCAGGCTTGGGAACATGAGTGAGGCTTGATGGTGGAACCCTGTGGCCTGGCAACATGAGTGAGGCTTGATGGTGGAACCCTGTGGCTTGGCAAGATGACTTAGGTTTGATTGTGGAACAGTCTTTCCTGGGAACATGACTGAGGCTTGATGGTGGAACCGTGGCCTAGCAAGAGGACAGAGGTTTGATTGTGGTACCCTCTGGCCTGGGAATATGACTGAGGTTTAATTGTGAAACCCTGTGGCCTGGGAACATGACTGGGAGTTTATTTCTGAAACCTGTGTCCAGGGAACATGACTGAGGTTTTATTCTGGAACCATGTGGCTTGGCAAGATGACTTAGGTTTGATTGTGGAACAGTCTTTCCTGGGAACATGACTGAGGCTTGATGGTGGAACCGTGGCCTAGCAAGAGGACAGAGGTTTGATTGTGGTACCCTCTGGCCTGGGAATATGACTGAGGTTTAATTGTGAAACCCTGTGGCCTGGGAACATGACTGGGAGTTTATTTCTGAAACCTGTGTCCAGGGAACATGACTGAGGTTTTATTCTGGAACCCTGTGGCTTGGCAAGATGACTTAGGTTTGATTGTGGAACAGTCTTTCCTGGGAACATGACTGAGGCTTGATGGTGGAACCGTGGCCTAGCAAGAGGACAGAGGTTTGATTGTGGTACCCTCTGGCCTGGGAATATGACTGAGGTTTAATTGTGAAACCCTGTGGCCTGGGAACATGACTGGGAGTTTATTTCTGAAACCTGTGTCCAGGGAACATGACTGAGGTTTTATTCTGGAACCATGTGGCTTGGCAAGATGACTTAGGTTTGATTGTGGAACAGTCTTTCCTGGGAACATGACTGAGGCTTGATGGTGGAACCGTGGCCTAGCAAGAGGACAGAGGTTTGATTGTGGTACCCTCTGGCCTGGGAATATGACTGAGGTTTAATTGTGAAACCCTGTGGCCTGGGAACATGACTGAGGTTTGACGGTGGTACCCTATGGCCTGGCAACATGACTGAAGTTTGATTCTGGATCCCTGTGGCCTGGGAACGTGACTGAGGCGTGATTCTGGAACACTGTGGCCTGGGAACATGACATCTATTTAGATTGTGGAATACTGTGGCCCGGGAACCTGACTGAGCCTTGGTTCTGGAACCCTGTGGACTGGGAACATGACTGAGGTTTTATTCTGGAACCCTGTAGCCTGGGAACATAACTGAGGATTGATTCTGGAACCCTGTGGCCTGGGAACATGACATCGGTGGATTCTGGAACCGTGAGGCCTGGGAACATGACATCTGTTTAGATTGTGGAATACTGTGCCCCGGGAACCTGACTGAGCCTCGGTTCTGGAACCCTGTGGACTGGGAACATGACTGAGGTTTTATTCTGGAACCCTGTAGCCTGGGAACATAACTGAGGATTGATTCTGGAATCTTGTGGCCTGGGAAAATGACAACGGTGGATTCTGGAACCCTGTGGCCTGGGAACATGAGAACGGTTTGATTCTGGAACCCTGTGGCCTGGGAACATGCCTGAGGTTTGATGGTGGAAACCTGTGGCCTGGCAACATGACTGAGGTTTGATTCTGGAAGACTGTGGCTAGGGAACATGATATCGGGTTGATTCTGGAAACCTGTGTCCTGGGAACAAGACTGAGGTTTGATTCTGGAACCCTGTGCCTTGGGAACATGACTGAGGTTTGTTTCTGGAAACCTGTTCCCTGGGAACATGACTGAGGTTTGATTCTGGACACCTGTGTCCTGGGAACATGACTGAGGTTTGATTGCTGAAACCTGTGGCCTGCGAACATGACTCAGGTTTGATTCTGGAACCATGTGTCCTGGGAATATGACTGAGGTTTGATTCTGGAAACCTTTGGCCTGGGAAAATGACTGAGGTTTCATTGTGGAAACATGTGGCTTGGGATCATGACTGAGGTTTGATGGTGGAACACTATGGCCTGGCAAAATGACTGAGGCTTGATTCTGGAACCCTGTGGCCTGGCAACTTGACTGAGGTGTGATGGCAGAAACCTGTGGCCTGGCAACATGACTGAGTTTGATTGTGGCACCCTGTGCACGGGGAACATGACTGAGGCCTGATACTGGAACCCCGTGGCGTGGGAACTTGACATTGGTTTGATTCTGGAGCCCTGTTTACTGGGAACATGACTGAGGTTTGATGGTTGACACCTGTGGCCTGGCAACATGATTGAGGTTTGATAGTGGAACCCTCAGGCTTGGGAACATGAGTGAGGCTTGATGGTGGAACCCTGTGGCCTGGCAACATGAGTGAGGCTTGATGGTGGAACCCTGTGGCTTGGCAAGATGACTTAGGTTTGATTGTGGAACAGTCTTTCCTGGGAACATGACTGAGGCTTGATGGTGGAACCGTGGCCTAGCAACAGGACAGAGGTTTGATTGTGGTACCCTCTGGCCTGGGAATATGACTGAGGTTTAATTGTGGAACCCTGTGGCCTGGGAACATGACTGGGAGTTTATTTCTGAAACCTGTGTCCAGGGAACATGACTGAGGTTTTATTCTGGAACCATGTGGCCTGGGAATATGACTGAGGTTTGATTCTGGAAACCATTGGGCTGGGAAGATGACTGATGTTAGAGTGTGGAATTCTGTGGCCCGGGAACATGACATCGGTGGATTCTGGAACCCTGTGGCCTGGGAACATGCCTGAGGTTTGATGGTGGAGACCTGTGGCCTGGCAACAGGACTGAGGTTTGATTCTGGAAGACTGTGGCTAGGGAACATGATATCGGGTTGATTCTGGCAACCTGTGTCCTGGGAACAAGACTGAGGTTTGATTCTGGAACCCTGTGCCTTGAGAACATGACTGAGGTTTGTTTCTGGAAGCCTGTACCCTGGGAACATGACTGAGGCTTGATGGTGGAACCGTGGTCTGGCAACAGAACTGAGGTTTGATTGTGGAACCCTCTGGCCTGGGAGTATGACTGAGGTTTAATTGTGGAACCCTGTGGCCTGGGAACATGACTGGGATTTTATTTCTGAAACCTGTGTCCAGGGAACATGACTGAGGTTTTATTCTGGAACCCTGTGTCCTGGGAACACAACTGAGGTTTGATTCTGGAACCATGTGGCCTGGGAATATGACTGGGGTTTGATTCTGGAAACCATTGACCTGGGAAGATGACTGATGTTAGAGTGTGGAATCCTGTGGCCTGGGAACATGATATCGGTTTGGATTCCGGTACCCTGTTGCCTGGGAACATGGAATCGGTTTGATTCTGGAAACCTGTGGCCTGGGAATATGACTGAGGTTTGACGGTGGTACCCCATGGCCTGGCAACATGACTGAAGTTTGATTCTGGATCCCTGTGTCCTGGGAACGTGACTGAGGCGTGATTCTGGAACACTGTGGCCTGGGAACATGACATCTATTTAGATTGTGGAATACTGTGGCCCGGGAACCTGACTGAGCCTTGGTTCTGGAACCCTGTGGACTTGGAACATGACTGAGGTTTTATTCTGGAACCCTGTAGCCTGGGAACATAACTGAGGATTGATTCTGGAACCCTGTGGCCTGGGAACATGACATCGGTGGATTCTGGAACCGTGAGGCCTGGGAACATGACATCTGTTTAGATTGTGGAATACTGTGCCCCGGGAACCTGACTGAGCCTCGGTTCTGGAACCCTGTGGACTGGGAACATGACTGAGGTTTTATTCTGGAACCCTGTAGCCTGGGAACATAACTGAGGATTGATTCTGGAATCTTGTGGCCTGGGAAAATGACAACGGTGGATTCTGGAACCCTGTGGCCTGGGAACATGAGAACGGTTTGATTCTGGAACCCTGTGGCCTGGGAACATGCCTGAGGTTTGATGGTGGAAACCTGTGGCCTGGCAACATGACTGAGGTTTGATTCTGGAAGACTGTGGCTAGGGAACATGATATCGGGTTGATTCTGGAAACCTGTGTCCTGGGAACAAGACTGAGGTTTGATTCTGGAACCCTGTGCCCTGGGAACAAAAATGAGGTTTGATTCTGGAACCCTGTGCCTTGGGAACATGACTGAGGTTTGTTTCTGGAAACCTGTTCCCTGGGAACATGACTGAGGTTTGATTCTGGACACCTGTGTCCTGGGAACATGACTGAGGTTTGATTGCTGAAACCTGTGGCCTGCGAACATGACTCAGGTTTGATTCTGGAACCATGTGTCCTGGGAATATGACTGAGGTTTGATTCTGGAAACCTTTGGCCTGGGAAAATGACTGAGGTTTCATTGTGGAAACATGTGGCTTGGGATCATGACTGAGGTTTGATGGTGGAACACTATGGCCTGGCAAAATGACTGAGGCTTGATTCTGGAACCCTGTGGCCTGGCAACTTGACTGAGGTGTGATGGCAGAAACCTGTGGCCTGGCAACATGACTGAGTTTGATTGTGGCACCCTGTGCACGGGGAACATGACTGAGGCCTGATACTGGAACCCCGTGGCGTGGGAACTTGACATTGGTTTGATTCTGGAGCCCTGTTTACTGGGAACATGACTGAGGTTTGATGGTTGACACCTATGGCCTGGCAACATGATTGAGGTTTGATAGTGGAACCCTCAGGCTTGGGAACATGAGTGAGGCTTGATGGTGGAACCCTGTGGCCTGGCAACATGAGTGAGGCTTGATGGTGGAACCCTGTGGCTTGGCAAGATGACTTAGGTTTGATTGTGGAACAGTCTTTCCTGGGAACATGAGTGAGGCTTGATGGTGGAACCGTGGCCTAGCAAGAGGACAGAGGTTTGATTGTGGAACACTCTGGCCTGGGAATATGACTGAGGTTTAATTGTGGAACCCTGTGGCCTGGGAACATGACTGGGAGTTTATTTCTGAAACCTGTGTCCAGGGAACATGACTGAGGTTTTATTCTGGAACCATGTGGCCTGGGAATATGACTGAGGTTTGATTCTGGAAACCATTGGGCTGGGAAGATGACTGATGTTAGAGTGTGGAATCCTGTGGCCTGGGAACATGACATCGGTGGATTCTGGAACCCTGTGGCCCGGGACCATGCCTGAGGTTTGATGGTGGAGACCTGTGGCCTGGCAACAGGACTGAGGTTTGATTCTGGAAGACTGTGGCTAGGGAACATGATATCGGGTTGATTCTGGCAACCTGTGTCCTGGGAACAAGACTGAGGTTTGATTCTGGAACCCTGTGCCTTGGGAACATGACTGAGGTTTGTTTCTGGAAGCCTGTTCCCTGGGAACATGACTGAGGCTTGATGGTGGAACCGTGGTCTGGCAACAGAACTGAGGTTTGATTGTGGAACCCTCTGGCCTGGGAGTATGACTGAGGTTTAATTGCGGAACCCTGTGGCCTGGGAACATGCCTGGGATTTTATTTCTGAAACCTGTGTCCAGGGAACATGACTGAGGTTTTATTCTGGAACCCTGTGTCCTGGGAACACAACTGAGGTTTGATTCTGGAACCATGTGGCCTGGGAATATGACTGGGGTTTGATTCTGGAAACCATTGACCTGGGAAGATGACTGATGTTAGAGTGTGGAATCCTGTGGCCTGGGAACATGATATCGGTTTGGATTCCGGTACCCTGTTGCCTGGGAACATGGAATCGGTTTGATTCTGGAAACCTGTGGCCTGGGAATATGACTGAGGTTTGACGGTGGTACCCCATGGCCTGGCAACATGACTGAAGTTTGATTCTGGATCCCTGTGTCCTGGGAACGTGACTGAGGCGTGATTCTGGAACACTGTGGCCTGGGAACATGACATCTATTTAGATTGTGGAATACTGTGGCCCGGGAACCTGACTGAGCCTTGGTTCTGGAACCCTGTGGACTGGGAACATGACTGAGGTTTTATTCTGGAACCCTGTAGCCTGGGAACATAACTGAGGATTGATTCTGGAACCCTGTGGCCTGGGAACATGACATCGGTGGATTCTGGAACCGTGAGGCCTGGGAACATGACATCTGTTTAGATTGTGGAATACTGTGCCCCGGGAACCTGACTGAGCCTCGGTTCTGGAACCCTGTGGACTGGGAACATGACTGAGGTTTTATTCTGGAACCCTGTAGCCTGGGAACATAACTGAGGATTGATTCTGGAATCTTGTGGCCTGGGAAAATGACAACGGTGGATTCTGGAACCCTGTGGCCTGGGAACATGAGAACGGTTTGATTCTGGAACCCTGTGGCCTGGGAACATGCCTGAGGTTTGATGGTGGAAACCTGTGGCCTGGCAACATGACTGAGGTTTGATTCTGGAAGACTGTGGCTAGGGAACATGATATCGGGTTGATTCTGGAAACCTGTGTCCTGGGAACAAGACTGAGGTTTGATTCTGGAACCCTGTGCCTTGGGAACATGACTGAGGTTTGTTTCTGGAAACCTGTTCCCTGGGAACATGACTGAGGTTTGATTCTGGACACCTGTGTCCTGGGAACATGACTGAGGTTTGATTGCTGAAACCTGTGGCCTGCGAACATGACTCAGGTTTGATTCTGGAACCATGTGTCCTGGGAATATGACTGAGGTTTGATTCTGGAAACCTTTGGCCTGGGAAAATGACTGAGGTTTCATTGTGGAAACATGTGGCTTGGGATCATGACTGAGGTTTGATGGTGGAACACTATGGCCTGGCAAAATGACTGAGGCTTGATTCTGGAACCCTGTGGCCTGGCAACTTGACTGAGGTGTGATGGCAGAAACCTGTGGCCTGGCAACATGACTGAGTTTGATTGTGGCACCCTGTGCACGGGGAACATGACTGAGGCCTGATACTGGAACCCCGTGGCGTGGGAACTTGACATTGGTTTGATTCTGGAGCCCTGTTTACTGGGAACATGACTGAGGTTTGATGGTTGACACCTGTGGCCTGGCAACATGATTGAGGTTTGATAGTGGAACCCTCAGGCTTGGGAACATGAGTGAGGCTTGATGGTGGAACCCTGTGGCCTGGCAACATGAGTGAGGCTTGATGGTGGAACCCTGTGGCTTGGCAAGATGACTTAGGTTTGATTGTGGAACAGTCTTTCCTGGGAACATGACTGAGGCTTGATGGTGGAACCGTGGCCTAGCAACAGGACAGAGGTTTGATTGTGGTACCCTCTGGCCTGGGAATATGACTGAGGTTTAATTGTGGAACCCTGTGGCCTGGGAACATGACTGGGAGTTTATTTCTGAAACCTGTGTCCAGGGAACATGACTGAGGTTTTATTCTGGAACCATGTGGCCTGGGAATATGACTGAGGTTTGATTCTGGAAACCATTGGCCTGGGAAGATGACTGATGTTAGAGTGTGGAATTCTGTGGCCTGGGAACATGACATCGGTGGATTCTGGAACCCTGTGGCCTGGGAACATGCCTGAGGTTTGATGGTGGAGACCTGTGGCCTGGCAACAGGACTGAGGTTTGATTCTGGAAGACTGTGGCTAGGGAACATGATATCGGGTTGATTCTGGCAACCTGTGTCCTGGGAACAAGACTGAGGTTTGATTCTGGAACCCTGTGCCTTGGGAACATGACTGAGGTTTGTTTCTGGAAGCCTGTTCCCTGGGAACATGACTGAGGCTTGATGGTGGAACCGTGGTCTGGCAACAGAACTGAGCTTTGATTGTGGAACCCTCTGGCCTGGGAGTATGACTGAGGTTTAATTGTGGAACCCTGTGGCCTGGGAACATGACTGGGATTTTATTTCTGAAACCTGTGTCCAGGGAACATGACTGAGGTTTTATTCTGGAACCCTGTGTCCTGGGAACACAACTGAGGTTTGATTCTGGAACCATGTGGCCTGGGAATATGACTGGGGTTTGATTCTGGAAACCATTGGCCTGGGAAGATGACTGATGTTAGAGTGTGGAATCCTGTGGCCTGGGAACATGACATCGGTTTGGATTCCGGTACCCTGTTGCCTGGGAACATGGAATCGGTTTGATTCTGGAAACCTGTGGCCTGGGAATATGACTGAGGTTTGACGGTGGTACCCCATGGCCTGGCAACATGACTGAAGTTTGATTCTGGATCCCTGTGTCCTGGGAACGTGACTGAGGCGTGATTCTGGAACACTGTGGCCTGGGAACATGACATCTATTTAGATTGTGGAATACTGTGGCCCGGGAACCTGACTGAGCCTTGGTTCTGGAACCCTGTGGACTGGGAACAAGACTGAGGTTTTATTCTGGAACCCTGTAGCCTGGGAACATAACTGAGGATTGATTCTGGAACCCTGTGGCCTGGGAACATGACATCGGTGGATTCTGGAACCCTGAGGCCTGGGAACATGACATCTGTTTAGATTGTGGAATACTGTGCCCCGGGAACCTGACTGAGCCTCGGTTCTGGAACCCTGTGGACTGGGAACATGACTGAGGTTTTATTCTGGAACCCTGTAGCCTGGGAACATAACTGAGGATTGATTCTGGAATCTTGTGGCCTGGGAAAATGACAACGGTGGATTCTGGAACCCTGTGGCCTGGGAACATGAGATCAGTTTGATTCTGGAACCCTGTGGCCTGGGAACATGCCTGAGGTTTGATGGTGGAAACCTGTGGCCTGGCAACATGACTGAGGTTTGATTCTGGAAGACTGTGGCTAGGGAACATGATATCGGGTTGATTCTGGAAACCTGTGTCCTGGGAACAAGACTGAGGTTTGATTCTGGAACCCTGTGCCTTGGGAACATGACTGAGGTTTGTTTCTGGAAACCTGTTCCCTGGGAACATGACTGAGGTTTGATTCTGGACACCTGTGTCCTGGGAACATGACTGAGGTTTGATTGCTGAAACCTGTGGCCTGCGAACATGACTCAGGTTTGATTCTGGAACCATGTGTCCTGGGAATATGACTGAGGTTTGATTCTGGAAACCTTTGGCCTGGGAAAATGACTGAGGTTTCATTGTGGAAACATGTGGCTTGGGATCATGACTGAGGTTTGATGGTGGAACACTATGGCCTGGCAAAATGACTGAGGCTTGATTCTGGAACCCTGTGGCCTGGCAACTTGACTGAGGTGTGATGGCAGAAACCTGTGGCCTGGCAACATGACTGAGTTTGATTGTGGCACCCTGTGCACGGGGAACATGACTGAGGCCTGATACTGGAACCCCGTGGCGTGGGAACTTGACATTGGTTTGATTCTGGAGCCCTGTTTACTGGGAACATGACTGAGGTTTGATGGTTGACACCTGTGGCCTGGCAACATGATTGAGGTTTGATAGTGGAACCCTCAGGCTTGGGAACATGAGTGAGGCTTGATGGTGGAACCCTGTGGCCTGGCAACATGAGTGAGGCTTGATGGTGGAACCCTGTGGCTTGGCAAGATGACTTAGGTTTGATTGTGGAACAGTCTTTCCTGGGAACATGACTGAGGCTTGATGGTGGAACCGTGGCCTAGCAACAGGACAGAGGTTTGATTGTGGTACCCTCTGGCCTGGGAATATGACTGAGGTTTAATTGTGGAACCCTGTGGCCTGGGAACATGACTGGGAGTTTATTTCTGAAACCTGTGTCCAGGGAACATGACTGAGGTTTTATTCTGGAACCATGTGGCCTGGGAATATGACTGAGGTTTGATTCTGGAAACCATTGGCCTGGGAAGATGACTGATGTTAGAGTGTGGAATTCTGTGGCCTGGGAACATGACATCGGTGGATTCTGGAACCCTGTGGCCTGGGAACATGCCTGAGGTTTGATGGTGGAGACCTGTGGCCTGGCAACAGGACTGAGGTTTGATTCTGGAAGACTGTGGCTAGGGAACATGATATCGGGTTGATTCTGGCAACCTGTGTCCTGGGAACAAGACTGAGGTTTGATTCTGGAACCCTGTGCCTTGGGAACATGACTGAGGTTTGTTTCTGGAAGCCTGTTCCCTGGGAACATGACTGAGGCTTGATGGTGGAACCGTGGTCTGGCAACAGAACTGAGGTTTGATTGTGGAACCCTCTGGCCTGGGAGTATGACTGAGGTTTAATTGTGGAACCCTGTGGCCTGGGAACATGACTGGGATTTTATTTCTGAAACCTGTGTCCAGGGAACATGACTGAGGTTTTATTCTGGAACCCTGTGTCCTGGGAACACAACTGAGGTTTGATTCTGGAACCATGTGGCCTGGGAATATGACTGGGGTTTGATTCTGGAAACCATTGGCCTGGGAAGATGACTGATGTTAGAGTGTGGAATCCTGTGGCCTGGGAACATGACATCGGTTTGGATTCCGGTACCCTGTTGCCTGGGAACATGGAATCGGTTTGATTCTGGAAACCTGTGGCCTGGGAATATGACTGAGGTTTGACGGTGGTACCCCATGGCCTGGCAACATGACTGAAGTTTGATTCTGGATCCCTGTGTCCTGGGAACGTGACTGAGGCGTGATTCTGGAACACTGTGGCCTGGGAACATGACATCTATTTAGATTGTGGAATACTGTGGCCCGGGAACCTGACTGAGCCTTGGTTCTGGAACCCTGTGGACTGGGAACAAGACTGAGGTTTTATTCTGGAACCCTGTAGCCTGGGAACATAACTGAGGATTGATTCTGGAACCCTGTGGCCTGGGAACATGACATCGGTGGATTCTGGAACCCTGAGGCCTGGGAACATGACATCTGTTTAGATTGTGGAATACTGTGCCCCGGGAACCTGACTGAGCCTCGGTTCTGGAACCCTGTGGACTGGGAACATGACTGAGGTTTTATTCTGGAACCCTGTAGCCTGGGAACATAACTGAGGATTGATTCTGGAATCTTGTGGCCTGGGAAAATGACAACGGTGGATTCTGGAACCCTGTGGCCTGGGAACATGAGATCGGTTTGATTCTGGAACCCTGTGGCCTGGGAACATGCCTGAGGTTTGATGGTGGAAACCTGTGGCCTGGCAACATGACTGAGGTTTGATTCTGGAAGACTGTGGCTAGGGAACATGATATCGGGTTGATTCTGGAAACCTGTGTCCTGGGAACAAGACTGAGGTTTGATTCTGGAACCCTGTGCCTTGGGAACATGACTGAGGTTTGTTTCTGGAAACCTGTTCCCTGGGAACATGACTGAGGTTTGATTCTGGACACCTGTGTCCTGGGAACATGACTGAGGTTTGATTGCTGAAACCTGTGGCCTGCGAACATGACTCAGGTTTGATTCTGGAACCATGTGTCCTGGGAATATGACTGAGGTTTGATTCTGGAAACCTTTGGCCTGGGAAAATGACTGAGGTTTCATTGTGGAAACATGTGGCTTGGGATCATGACTGAGGTTTGATGGTGGAACACTATGGCCTGGCAAAATGACTGAGGCTTGATTCTGGAACCCTGTGGCCTGGCAACTTGACTGAGGTGTGATGGCAGAAACCTGTGGCCTGGCAACATGACTGAGTTTGATTGTGGCACCCTGTGCACGGGGAACATGACTGAGGCCTGATACTGGAACCCCGTGGCGTGGGAACTTGACATTGGTTTGATTCTGGAGCCCTGTTTACTGGGAACATGACTGAGGTTTGATGGTTGACACCTGTGGCCTGGCAACATGATTGAGGTTTGATAGTGGAACCCTCAGGCTTGGGAACATGAGTGAGGCTTGATGGTGGAACCCTGTGGCCTGGCAACATGAGTGAGGCTTGATGGTGGAACCCTGTGGCTTGGCAAGATGACTTAGGTTTGATTGTGGAACAGTCTTTCCTGGGAACATGACTGAGGCTTGATGGTGGAACCGTGGCCTAGCAAGAGGACAGAGGTTTGATTGTGGTACCCTCTGGCCTGGGAATATGACTGAGGTTTAATTGTGGAACCCTGTGGCCTGGGAACATGACTGGGAGTTTATTTCTGAAACCTGTGTCCAGGGAACATGACTGAGGTTTTATTCTGGAAACATGTGGCCTGGGAATATGACTGAGGTTTGATTCTGGAAACCATTGGCCTGGGAAGATGACTGATGTTAGAGTGTGGAATTCTGTGGCCTTGGAACATGACATCGGTGGATTCTGGAACCCTGTGGCCTGGGAACATGCCTGAGGTTTGATGGTGGAGACCTGTGGCCTGGCAACAGGACTGAGGTTTGATTCTGGAAGACTGTGGCTAGGGAACATGATATCGGGTTGATTCTGGCAACCTGTGTCCTGGGAACAAGACTGAGGTTTGATTCTGGAACCCTGTGCCTTGGGAACATGACTGAGGTTTGTTTCTGGAAGCCTGTTCCCTGGGAACATGACTGAGGCTTGATGGTGGAACCGTGGTCTGGCAACAGAACTGAGGTTTGATTGTGGAACCCTCTGGCCTGGGAGTATGACTGAGGTTTAATTGTGGAACCCTGTGGCCTGGGAACATGACTGGGATTTTATTTCTGAAACCTGTGTCCAGGGAACATGACTGAGGTTTTATTCTGGAACCCTGTGTCCTGGGAACACAACTGAGGTTTGATTCTGGAACCATGTGGCCTGGGAATATGACTGGGGTTTGATTCTGGAAACCATTGGCCTGGGAAGATGACTGATGTTAGAGTGTGGAATCCTGTGGCCTGGGAACATGACATCGGTTTGGATTCCGGTACCCTGTTGCCTGGGAACATGGAATCGGTTTGATTCTGGAAACCTGTGGCCTGGGAATATGACTGAGGTTTGACGGTGGTACCCCATGGCCTGGCAACATGACTGAAGTTTGATTCTGGATCCCTGTGTCCTGGGAACGTGACTGAGGCGTGATTCTGGAACACTGTGGCCTGGGAACATGACATCTATTTAGATTGTGGAATACTGTGGCCCGGGAACCTGACTGAGCCTTGGTTCTGGAACCCTGTGGACTGGGAACAAGACTGAGGTTTTATTCTGGAACCCTGTAGCCTGGGAACATAACTGAGGATTGATTCTGGAACCCTGTGGCCTGGGAACATGACATCGGTGGATTCTGGAACCCTGAGGCCTGGGAACATGACATCTGTTTAGATTGTGGAATACTGTGCCCCGGGAACCTGACTGAGCCTCGGTTCTGGAACCCTGTGGACTGGGAACATGACTGAGGTTTTATTCTGGAACCCTGTAGCCTGGGAACATAACTGAGGATTGATTCTGGAATCTTGTGGCCTGGGAAAATGACAACGGTGGATTCTGGAACCCTGTGGCCTGGGAACATGAGATCGGTTTGATTCTGGAACCCTGTGGCCTGGGAACATGCCTGAGGTTTGATGGTGGAAACCTGTGGCCTGGCAACATGACTGAGGTTTGATTCTGGAAGACTGTGGCTAGGGAACATGATATCGGGTTGATTCTGGAAACCTGTGTCCTGGGAACAAGACTGAGGTTTGATTCTGGAACCCTGTGCCTTGGGAACATGACTGAGGTTTGTTTCTGGAAACCTGTTCCCTGGGAACATGACTGAGGTTTGATTCTGGACACCTGTGTCCTGGGAACATGACTGAGGTTTGATTGCTGAAACCTGTGGCCTGCGAACATGACTCAGGTTTGATTCTGGAACCATGTGTCCTGGGAATATGAGTGAGGTTTGATTCTGGAAACCTTTGGCCTGGGAAAATGACTGAGGTTTCATTGTGGAAACATGTGGCTTGGGATCATGACTGAGGTTTGATGGTGGAACACTATGGCCTGGCAAAATGACTGAGGCTTGATTCTGGAACCCTGTGGCCTGGCAACTTGACTGAGGTGTGATGGCAGAAACCTGTGGCCTGGCAACATGACTGAGTTTGATTGTGGCACCCTGTGCACGGGGAACATGACTGAGGCCTGATACTGGAACCCCGTGGCGTGGGAACTTGACATTGGTTTGATTCTGGAGCCCTGTTTACTGGGAACATGACTGAGGTTTGATGGTTGACACCTGTGGCCTGGCAACATGATTGAGGTTTGATAGTGGAACCCTCAGGCTTGGGAACATGAGTGAGGCTTGATGGTGGAACCCTGTGGCCTGGCAACATGAGTGAGGCTTGATGGTGGAACCCTGTGGCTTGGCAAGATGACTTAGGTTTGATTGTGGAACAGTCTTTCCTGGGAACATGACTGAGGCTTGATGGTGGAACCGTGGCCTAGCAAGAGGACAGAGGTTTGATTGTGGTACCCTCTGGCCTGGGAATATGACTGAGGTTTAATTGTGGAACCCTGTGGCCTGGGAACATGACTGGGAGTTTATTTCTGAAACCTGTGTCCAGGGAACATGACTGAGGTTTTATTCTGGAAACATGTGGCCTGGGAATATGACTGAGGTTTGATTCTGGAAACCATTGGCCTGGGAAGATGACTGATGTTAGAGTGTGGAATTCTGTGGCCTTGGAACATGACATCGGTGGATTCTGGAACCCTGTGGCCTGGGAACATGCCTGAGGTTTGATGGTGGAGACCTGTGGCCTGGCAACAGGACTGAGGTTTGATTCTGGAAGACTGTGGCTAGGGAACATGATATCGGGTTGATTCTGGCAACCTGTGTCCTGGGAACAAGACTGAGGTTTGATTCTGGAACCCTGTGCCTTGGGAACATGACTGAGGTTTGTTTCTGGAAGCCTGTTCCCTGGGAACATGACTGAGGCTTGATGGTGGAACCGTGGTCTGGCAACAGAACTGAGGTGTGATTGTGGAACCCTCTGGCCTGGGAGTATGACTGAGGTTTAATTGTGGAACCCTGTGGCCTGGGAACATGACTGGGATTTTATTTCTGAAACCTGTGTCCAGGGAACATGACTGAGGTTTTATTCTGGAACCCTGTGTCCTGGGAACACAACTGAGGTTTGATTCTGGAACCATGTGGCCTGGGAATATGACTGGGGTTTGATTCTGGAAACCATTGGCCTGGGAAGATGACTGATGTTAGAGTGTGGAATCCTGTGGCCTGGGAACATGACATCGGTTTGGATTCCGGTACCCTGTTGCCTGGGAACATGGAATCGGTTTGATTCTGGAAACCTGTGGCCTGGGAATATGACTGAGGTTTGACGGTGGTACCCCATGGCCTGGCAACATGACTGAAGTTTGATTCTGGATCCCTGTGTCCTGGGAACGTGACTGAGGCGTGATTCTGGAACACTGTGGCCTGGGAACATGACATCTATTTAGATTGTGGAATACTGTGGCCCGGGAACCTGACTGAGCCTTGGTTCTGGAACCCTGTGGACTGGGAACAAGACTGAGGTTTTATTCTGGAACCCTGTAGCCTGGGAACATAACTGAGGATTGATTCTGGAACCCTGTGGCCTGGGAACATGACATCGGTGGATTCTGGAACCCTGAGGCCTGGGAACATGACATCTGTTTAGATTGTGGAATACTGTGCCCCGGGAACCTGACTGAGCCTCGGTTCTGGAACCCTGTGGACTGGGAACATGACTGAGGTTTTATTCTGGAACCCTGTAGCCTGGGAACATAACTGAGGATTGATTCTGGAATCTTGTGGCCTGGGAAAATGACAACGGTGGATTCTGGAACCCTGTGGCCTGGGAACATGAGATCGGTTTGATTCTGGAACCCTGTGGCCTGGGAACATGCCTGAGGTTTGATGGTGGAAACCTGTGGCCTGGCAACATGACTGAGGTTTGATTCTGGAAGACTGTGGCTAGGGAACATGATATCGGGTTGATTCTGGAAACCTGTGTCCTGGGAACAAGACTGAGGTTTGATTCTGGAACCCTGTGCCTTGGGAACATGACTGAGGTTTGTTTCTGGAAACCTGTTCCCTGGGAACATGACTGAGGTTTGATTCTGGACACCTGTGTCCTGGGAACATGACTGAGGTTTGATTGCTGAAACCTGTGGCCTGCGAACATGACTCAGGTTTGATTCTGGAACCATGTGTCCTGGGAATATGAGTGAGGTTTGATTCTGGAAACCTTTGGCCTGGGAAAATGACTGAGGTTTCATTGTGGAAACATGTGGCTTGGGATCATGACTGAGGTTTGATGGTGGAACACTATGGCCTGGCAAAATGACTGAGGCTTGATTCTGGAACCCTGTGGCCTGGCAACTTGACTGAGGTGTGATGGCAGAAACCTGTGGCCTGGCAACATGACTGAGTTTGATTGTGGCACCCTGTGCACGGGGAACATGACTGAGGCCTGATACTGGAACCCCGTGGTGTGGGAACTTGACATTGGTTTGATTCTGGAGCCCTGTTTACTGGGAACATGACTGAGGTTTGATGGTTGACACCTGTGGCCTGGCAACATGATTGAGGTTTGATAGTGGAACCCTCAGGCTTGGGAACATGAGTGAGGCTTGATGGTGGAACCCTGTGGCCTGGCAACATGAGTGAGGCTTGATGGTGGAACCCTGTGGCTTGGCAAGATGACTTAGGTTTGATTGTGGAACAGTCTTTCCTGGGAACATGACTGAGGCTTGATGGTGGAACCGTGGCCTAGCAAGAGGACAGAGGTTTGATTGTGGTACCCTCTGGCCTGGGAATATGACTGAGGTTTAATTGTGGAACCCTGTGGCCTGGGAACATGACTGGGAGTTTATTTCTGAAACCTGTGTCCAGGGAACATGACTGAGGTTTTATTCTGGAAACATGTGGCCTGGGAATATGACTGAGGTTTGATTCTGGAAACCATTGGCCTGGGAAGATGACTGATGTTAGAGTGTGGAATTCTGTGGCCTTGGAACATGACATCGGTGGATTCTGGAACCCTGTGGCCTGGGAACATGCCTGAGGTTTGATGGTGGAGACCTGTGGCCTGGCAACAGGACTGAGGTTTGATTCTGGAAGACTGTGGCTAGGGAACATGATATCGGGTTGATTCTGGCAACCTGTGTCCTGGGAACAAGACTGAGGTTTGATTCTGGAACCCTGTGCCTTGGGAACATGACTGAGGTTTGTTTCTGGAAGCCTGTTCCCTGGGAACATGACTGAGGCTTGATGGTGGAACCGTGGTCTGGCAACAGAACTGAGGTGTGATTGTGGAACCCTCTGGCCTGGGAGTATGACTGAGGTTTAATTGTGGAACCCTGTGGCCTGGGAACATGACTGGGATTTTATTTCTGAAACCTGTGTCCAGGGAACATGACTGAGGTTTTATTCTGGAACCCTGTGTCCTGGGAACACAACTGAGGTTTGATTCTGGAACCATGTGGCCTGGGAATATGACTGGGGTTTGATTCTGGAAACCATTGGCCTGGGAAGATGACTGATGTTAGAGTGTGGAATCCTGTGGCCTGGGAACATGACATCGGTTTGGATTCCGGTACCCTGTTGCCTGGGAACATGGAATCGGTTTGATTCTGGAAACCTGTGGCCTGGGAATATGACTGAGGTTTGACGGTGGTACCCCATGGCCTGGCAACATGACTGAAGTTTGATTCTGGATCCCTGTGTCCTGGGAACGTGACTGAGGCGTGATTCTGGAACACTGTGGCCTGGGAACATGACATCTATTTAGATTGTGGAATACTGTGGCCCGGGAACCTGACTGAGCCTTGGTTCTGGAACCCTGTGGACTGGGAACAAGACTGAGGTTTTATTCTGGAACCCTGTAGCCTGGGAACATAACTGAGGATTGATTCTGGAACCCTGTGGCCTGGGAACATGACATCGGTGGATTCTGGAACCCTGAGGCCTGGGAACATGACATCTGTTTAGATTGTGGAATACTGTGCCCCGGGAACCTGACTGAGCCTCGGTTCTGGAACCCTGTGGACTGGGAACATGACTGAGGTTTTATTCTGGAACCCTGTAGCCTGGGAACATAACTGAGGATTGATTCTGGAATCTTGTGGCCTGGGAAAATGACAACGGTGGATTCTGGAACCCTGTGGCCTGGGAACATGAGATCGGTTTGATTCTGGAACCCTGTGGCCTGGGAACATGCCTGAGGTTTGATGGTGGAAACCTGTGGCCTGGCAACATGACTGAGGTTTGATTCTGGAAGACTGTGGCTAGGGAACATGATATCGGGTTGATTCTGGAAACCTGTGTCCTGGGAACAAGACTGAGGTTTGATTCTGGAACCCTGTGCCTTGGGAACATGACTGAGGTTTGTTTCTGGAAACCTGTTCCCTGGGAACATGACTGAGGTTTGATTCTGGACACCTGTGTCCTGGGAACATGACTGAGGTTTGATTGCTGAAACCTGTGGCCTGCGAACATGACTCAGGTTTGATTCTGGAACCATGTGTCCTGGGAATATGACTGAGGTTTGATTCTGGAAACCTTTGGCCTGGGAAAATGACTGAGGTTTCATTGTGGAAACATGTGGCTTGGGATCATGACTGAGGTTTGATGGTGGAACACTATGGCCTGGCAAAATGACTGAGGCTTGATTCTGGAACCCTGTGGCCTGGCAACTTGACTGAGGTGTGATGGCAGAAACCTGTGGCCTGGCAACATGACTGAGTTTGATTGTGGCACCCTGTGCACGGGGAACATGACTGAGGCCTGATACTGGAACCCCGTGGCGTGGGAACTTGACATTGGTTTGATTCTGGAGCCCTGTTTACTGGGAACATGACTGAGGTTTGATGGTTGACACCTGTGGCCTGGCAACATGATTGAGGTTTGATAGTGGAACCCTCAGGCTTGGGAACATGAGTGAGGCTTGATGGTGGAACCCTGTGGCCTGGCAACATGAGTGAGGCTTGATGGTGGAACCCTGTGGCTTGGCAAGATGACTTAGGTTTGATTGTGGAACAGTCTTTCCTGGGAACATGACTGAGGCTTGATGGTGGAACCGTGGCCTAGCAAGAGGACAGAGGTTTGATTGTGGTACCCTCTGGCCTGGGAATATGACTGAGGTTTAATTGTGGAACCCTGTGGCCTGGGAACATGACTGGGAGTTTATTTCTGAAACCTGTGTCCAGGGAACATGACTGAGGTTTTATTCTGGAAACATGTGGCCTGGGAATATGACTGAGGTTTGATTCTGGAAACCATTGGCCTGGGAAGATGACTGATGTTAGAGTGTGGAATTCTGTGGCCTTGGAACATGACATCGGTGGATTCTGGAACCCTGTGGCCTGGGAACATGCCTGAGGTTTGATGGTGGAGACCTGTGGCCTGGCAACAGGACTGAGGTTTGATTCTGGAAGACTGTGGCTAGGGAACATGATATCGGGTTGATTCTGGCAACCTGTGTCCTGGGAACAAGACTGAGGTTTGATTCTGGAACCCTGTGCCTTGGGAACATGACTGAGGTTTGTTTCTGGAAGCCTGTTCCCTGGGAACATGACTGAGGCTTGATGGTGGAACCGTGGTCTGGCAACAGAACTGAGGTTTGATTGTGGAACCCTCTGGCCTGGGAGTATGACTGAGGTTTAATTGTGGAACCCTGTGGCCTGGGAACATGACTGGGATTTTATTTCTGAAACCTGTGTCCAGGGAACATGACTGAGGTTTTATTCTGGAACCCTGTGTCCTGGGAACACAACTGAGGTTTGATTCTGGAACCATGTGGCCTGGGAATATGACTGGGGTTTGATTCTGGAAACCATTGGCCTGGGAAGATGACTGATGTTAGAGTGTGGAATCCTGTGGCCTGGGAACATGACATCGGTTTGGATTCCGGTACCCTGTTGCCTGGGAACATGGAATCGGTTTGATTCTGGAAACCTGTGGCCTGGGAATATGACTGAGGTTTGACGGTGGTACCCCATGGCCTGGCAAAATGACTGAAGTTTGATTCTGGATCCCTGTGTCCTGGGAACGTGACTGAGGCGTGATTCTGGAACACTGTGGCCTGGGAACATGACATCTATTTAGATTGTGGAATACTGTGGCCCGGGAACCTGACTGAGCCTTGGTTCTGGAACCCTGTGGACTGGGAACAAGACTGAGGTTTTATTCTGGAACCCTGTAGCCTGGGAACATAACTGAGGATTGATTCTGGAACCCTGTGGCCTGGGAACATGACATCGGTGGATTCTGGAACCCTGAGGCCTGGGAACATGACATCTGTTTAGATTGTGGAATACTGTGCCCCGGGAACCTGACTGAGCCTCGGTTCTGGAACCCTGTGGACTGGGAACATGACTGAGGTTTTATTCTGGAACCCTGTAGCCTGGGAACATAACTGAGGATTGATTCTGGAATCTTGTGGCCTGGGAAAATGACAACGGTGGATTCTGGAACCCTGTGGCCTGGGAACATGAGATCGGTTTGATTCTGGAACCCTGTGGCCTGGGAACATGCCTGAGGTTTGATGGTGGAAACCTGTGGCCTGGCAACATGACTGAGGTTTGATTCTGGAAGACTGTGGCTAGGGAACATGATATCGGGTTGATTCTGGAAACCTGTGTCCTGGGAACAAGACTGAGGTTTGATTCTGGAACCCTGTGCCTTGGGAACATGACTGAGGTTTGTTTCTGGAAACCTGTTCCCTGGGAACATGACTGAGGTTTGATTCTGGACACCTGTGTCCTGGGAACATGACTGAGGTTTGATTGCTGAAACCTGTGGCCTGCGAACATGACTCAGGTTTGATTCTGGAACCATGTGTCCTGGGAATATGAGTGAGGTTTGATTCTGGAAACCTTTGGCCTGGGAAAATGACTGAGGTTTCATTGTGGAAACATGTGGCTTGGGATCATGACTGAGGTTTGATGGTGGAACACTATGGCCTGGCAAAATGACTGAGGCTTGATTCTGGAACCCTGTGGCCTGGCAACTTGACTGAGGTGTGATGGCAGAAACCTGTGGCCTGGCAACATGACTGAGTTTGATTGTGGCACCCTGTGCACGGGGAACATGACTGAGGCCTGATACTGGAACCCCGTGGTGTGGGAACTTGACATTGGTTTGATTCTGGAGCCCTGTTTACTGGGAACATGACTGAGGTTTGATGGTTGACACCTGTGGCCTGGCAACATGATTGAGGTTTGATAGTGGAACCCTCAGGCTTGGGAACATGAGTGAGGCTTGATGGTGGAACCCTGTGGCCTGGCAACATGAGTGAGGCTTGATGGTGGAACCCTGTGGCTTGGCAAGATGACTTAGGTTTGATTGTGGAACAGTCTTTCCTGGGAACATGACTGAGGCTTGATGGTGGAACCGTGGCCTAGCAAGAGGACAGAGGTTTGATTGTGGTACCCTCTGGCCTGGGAATATGACTGAGGTTTAATTGTGGAACCCTGTGGCCTGGGAACATGACTGGGAGTTTATTTCTGAAACCTGTGTCCAGGGAACATGACTGAGGTTTTATTCTGGAAACATGTGGCCTGGGAATATGACTGAGGTTTGATTCTGGAAACCATTGGCCTGGGAAGATGACTGATGTTAGAGTGTGGAATTCTGTGGCCTTGGAACATGACATCGGTGGATTCTGGAACCCTGTGGCCTGGGAACATGCCTGAGGTTTGATGGTGGAGACCTGTGGCCTGGCAACAGGACTGAGGTTTGATTCTGGAAGACTGTGGCTAGGGAACATGATATCGGGTTGATTCTGGCAACCTGTGTCCTGGGAACAAGACTGAGGTTTGATTCTGGAACCCTGTGCCTTGGGAACATGACTGAGGTTTGTTTCTGGAAGCCTGTTCCCTGGGAACATGACTGAGGCTTGATGGTGGAACCGTGGTCTGGCAACAGAACTGAGGTGTGATTGTGGAACCCTCTGGCCTGGGAGTATGACTGAGGTTTAATTGTGGAACCCTGTGGCCTGGGAACATGACTGGGATTTTATTTCTGAAACCTGTGTCCAGGGAACATGACTGAGGTTTTATTCTGGAACCCTGTGTCCTGGGAACACAACTGAGGTTTGATTCTGGAACCATGTGGCCTGGGAATATGACTGGGGTTTGATTCTGGAAACCATTGGCCTGGGAAGATGACTGATGTTAGAGTGTGGAATCCTGTGGCCTGGGAACATGATATCGGTTTGGATTCCGGTACCCTGTTGCCTGGGAACATGGAATCGGTTTGATTCTGGAAACCTGTGGCCTGGGAATATGACTGAGGTTTGACGGTGGTACCCCATGGCCTGGCAACATGACTGAAGTTTGATTCTGGATCCCTGTGTCCTGGGAACGTGACTGAGGCGTGATTCTGGAACACTGTGGCCTGGGAACATGACATCTATTTAGATTGTGGAATACTGTGGCCCGGGAACCTGACTGAGCCTTGGTTCTGGAACCCTGTGGACTGGGAACAAGACTGAGGTTTTATTCTGGAACCCTGTAGCCTGGGAACATAACTGAGGATTGATTCTGGAACCCTGTGGCCTGGGAACATGACATCGGTGGATTCTGGAACCCTGAGGCCTGGGAACATGACATCTGTTTAGATTGTGGAATACTGTGCCCCGGGAACCTGACTGAGCCTCGGTTCTGGAACCCTGTGGACTGGGAACATGACTGAGGTTTTATTCTGGAACCCTGTAGCCTGGGAACATAACTGAGGATTGATTCTGGAATCTTGTGGCCTGGGAAAATGACAACGGTGGATTCTGGAACCCTGTGGCCTGGGAACATGAGAACGGTTTGATTCTGGAACCCTGTGGCCTGGGAACATGCCTGAGGTTTGATGGTGGAAACCTGTGGCCTGGCAACATGACTGAGGTTTGATTCTGGAAGACTGTGGCTAGGGAACATGATATCGGGTTGATTCTGGAAACCTGTGTCCTGGGAACAAGACTGAGGTTTGATTCTGGAACCCTGTGCCTTGGGAACATGACTGAGGTTTGTTTCTGGAAACCTGTTCCCTGGGAACATGACTGAGGTTTGATTCTGGACACCTGTGTCCTGGGAACATGACTGAGGTTTGATTGCTGAAACCTGTGGCCTGCGAACATGACTCAGGTTTGATTCTGGAACCATTTGTCCTGGGAATATGACTGAGGTTTGATTCTGGAAACCTTTGGCCTGGGAAAATGACTGAGGTTTCATTGTGGAAACATGTGGCTTGGGATCATGACTGAGGTTTGATGGTGGAACACTATGGCCTGGCAAAATGACTGAGGCTTGATTCTGGAACCCTGTGGCCTGGCAACTTGACTGAGGTGTGATGGCAGAAACCTGTGGCCTGGCAACATGACTGAGTTTGATTGTGGCACCCTGTGCACGGGGAACATGACTGAGGCCTGATACTGGAACCCCGAGGCGTGGGAACTTGACATTGGTTTGATTCTGGAGCCCTGTTTACTGGGAACATGACTGAGGTTTGATGGTTGACACCTGTGGCCTGGCAACATGATTGAGGTTTGATAGTGGAACCCTCAGGCTTGGGAACATGAGTGAGGCTTGATGGTGGAACCCTGTGGCCTGGCAACATGAGTGAGGCTTGATGGTGGAACCCTGTAGCTTGGCAAGATGACTTAGGTTTGATTGTGGAACAGTCTTTCCTGGGAACATGACTGAGGCTTGATGGTGGAACCGTGGCCTAGCAACAGGACAGAGGTTTGATTGTGGTACCCTCTGGCCTGGGAATATGACTGAGGTTTAATTGTGGAACCCTGTGGCCTGGGAACATGACTGGGAGTTTATTTCTGAAACCTGTGTCCAGGGAACATGACTGAGGTTTTATTCTGGAACCATGTGGCCTGGGAATATGACTGAGGTTTGATTCTGGAAACCATTGGCCTGGGAAGATGACTGATGTTAGAGTGTGGAATTCTGTGGCCTGGGAACATGACATCGGTGGATTCTGGAACCCTGTGGCCTGGGAACATGCCTGAGGTTTGATGGTGGAGACCTGTGGCCTGGCAACAGGACTGAGGTTTGATTCTGGAAGACTGTGGCTAGGGAACATGATATCGGGTTGATTCTGGCAACCTGTGTCCTGGGAACAAGACTGAGGTTTGATTCTGGAACCCTGTGCCTTGGGAACATGACTGAGGTTTGTTTCTGGAAGCCTGTTCCCTGGGAACATGACTGAGGCTTGATGGTGGAACCGTGGTCTGGCAACAGAACTGAGGTTTGATTGTGGAACCCTCTGGCCTGGGAGTATGACTGAGGTTTAATTGTGGAACCCTGTGGCCTGGGAACATGACTGGGATTTTATTTCTGAAACCTGTGTCCAGGGAACATGACTGAGGTTTTATTCTGGAACCCTGTGTCCTGGGAACACAACTGAGGTTTGATTCTGGAACCATGTGGCCTGGGAATATGACTGGGGTTTGATTCTGGAAACCATTGGCCTGGGAAGATGACTGATGTTAGAGTGTGGAATCCTGTGGCCTGGGAACATGACATCGGTTTGGATTCCGGTACCCTGTTGCCTGGGAACATGGAATCGGTTTGATTCTGGAAACCTGTGGCCTGGGAATATGACTGAGGTTTGACGGTGGTACCCCATGGCCTGGCAACATGACTGAAGTTTGATTCTGGATCCCTGTGTCCTGGGAACGTGACTGAGGCGTGATTCTGGAACACTGTGGCCTGGGAACATGACATCTATTTAGATTGTGGAATACTGTGGCCCGGGAACCTGACTGAGCCTTGGTTCTGGAACCCTGTGGACTGGGAACAAGACTGAGGTTTTATTCTGGAACCCTGTAGCCTGGGAACATAACTGAGGATTGATTCTGGAACCCTGTGGCCTGGGAACATGACATCGGTGGATTCTGGAACCCTGAGGCCTGGGAACATGACATCTGTTTAGATTGTGGAATACTGTGCCCCGGGAACCTGACTGAGCCTCGGTTCTGGAACCCTGTGGACTGGGAACATGACTGAGGTTTTATTCTGGAACCCTGTAGCCTGGGAACATAACTGAGGATTGATTCTGGAATCTTGTGGCCTGGGAAAATGACAACGGTGGATTCTGGAACCCTGTGGCCTGGGAACATGAGAACGGTTTGATTCTGGAACCCTGTGGCCTGGGAACATGCCTGAGGTTTGATGGTGGAAACCTGTGGCCTGGCAACATGACTGAGGTTTGATTCTGGAAGACTGTGGCTAGGGAACATGATATCGGGTTGATTCTGGAAACCTGTGTCCTGGGAACAAGACTGAGGTTTGATTCTGGAACCCTGTGCCTTGGGAACATGACTGAGGTTTGTTTCTGGAAACCTGTTCCCTGGGAACATGCCTGAGGTTTGATTCTGGACACCTGTGTCCTGGGAACATGACTGAGGTTTGATTGCTGAAACCTGTGGCCTGCGAACATGACTCAGGTTTGATTCTGGAACCATGTGTCCTGGGAATATGACTGAGGTTTGATTCTGGAAACCTTTGGCCTGGGAAAATGACTGAGGTTTCATTGTGGAAACATGTGGCTTGGGATCATGACTGAGGTTTGATGGTGGAACACTATGGCCTGGCAAAATGACTGAGGCTTGATTCTGGAACCCTGTGGCCTGGCAACTTGACTGAGGTGTGATGGCAGAAACCTGTGGCCTGGCAACATGACTGAGTTTGATTGTGGCACCCTGTGCACGGGGAACATGACTGAGGCCTGATACTGGAACCCCGTGGCGTGGGAACTTGACATTGGTTTGATTCTGGAGCCCTGTTTACTGGGAACATGACTGAGGTTTGATGGTTGACACCTGTGGCCTGGCAACATGATTGAGGTTTGATAGTGGAACCCTCAGGCTTGGGAACATGAGTGAGGCTTGATGGTGGAACCCTGTGGCCTGGCAACATGAGTGAGGCTTGATGGTGGAACCCTGTGGCTTGGCAAGATGACTTAGGTTTGATTGTGGAACAGTCTTTCCTGGGAACATGACTGAGGCTTGATGGTGGAACCGTGGCCTAGCAAGAGGACAGAGGTTTGATTGTGGTACCCTCTGGCCTGGGAATATGACTGAGGTTTAATTGTGGAACCCTGTGGCCTGGGAACATGACTGGGAGTTTATTTCTGAAACCTGTGTCCAGGGAACATGACTGAGGTTTTATTCTGGAACCATGTGGCCTGGGAATATGACTGAGGTTTGATTCTGGAAACCATTGGCCTGGGAAGATGACTGATGTTAGAGTGTGGAATTCTGTGGCCTGGGAACATGACATCGGTGGATTCTGGAACCCTGTGGCCTGGGAACATGCCTGAGGTTTGATGGTGGAGACCTGTGGCCTGGCAACAGGACTGAGGTTTGATTCTGGAAGACTGTGGCTAGGGAACATGATATCGGGTTGATTCTGGCAACCTGTGTCCTGGGAACAAGACTGAGGTTTGATTCTGGAACCCTGTGCCTTGGGAACATGACTGAGGTTTGTTTCTGGAAGCCTGTTCCCTGGGAACATGACTGAGGCTTGATGGTGGAACCGTGGTCTGGCAACAGAACTGAGGTTTGATTGTGGAACCCTCTGGCCTGGGAGTATGACTGAGGTTTAATTGTGGAACCCTGTGGCCTGGGAACATGACTGGGATTTTATTTCTGAAACCTGTGTCCAGGGAACATGACTGAGGTTTTATTCTGGAACCCTGTGTCCTGGGAACACAACTGAGGTTTGATTCTGGAACCATGTGGCCTGGGAATATGACTGGGGTTTGATTCTGGAAACCATTGGCCTGGGAAGATGACTGATGTTAGAGTGTGGAATCCTGTGGCCTGGGAACATGACATCGGTTTGGATTCCGGTACCCTGTTGCCTGGGAACATGGAATCGGTTTGATTCTGGAAACCTGTGGCCTGGGAATATGACTGAGGTTTGACGGTGGTACCCCATGGCCTGGCAACATGACTGAAGTTTGATTCTGGATCCCTGTGTCCTGGGAACGTGACTGAGGCGTGATTCTGGAACACTGTGGCCTGGGAACATGACATCTATTTAGATTGTGGAATACTGTGGCCCGGGAACCTGACTGAGCCTTGGTTCTGGAACCCTGTGGACTGGGAACATGACTGAGGTTTTATTCTGGAACCCTGTAGCCTGGGAACATAACTGAGGATTGATTCTGGAACCCTGTGGCCTGGGAACATGACATCGGTGGATTCTGGAACCCTGAGTCCTGGGAACATGACATCTGTTTAGATTGTGGAATACTGTGCCCCGGGAACCTGACTGAGCCTCGGTTCTGGAACCCTGTGGACTGGGAACATGACTGAGGTTTTATTCTGGAACCCTGTAGCCTGGGAACATAACTGAGGATTGATTCTGGAATCTTGTGGCCTGGGAAAATGACAACGGTGGATTCTGGAACCCTGTGGCCTGGGAACATGAGAACGGTTTGATTCTGGAACCCTGTGGCCTGGGAACATGCCTGAGGTTTGATGGTGGAAACCTGTGGCCTGGCAACATGACTGAGGTTTGATTCTGGAAGACTGTGGCTAGGGAACATGATATCGGGTTGATTCTGGAAACCTGTGTCCTGGGAAGAAGACTGAGGTTTGATTCTGGAACCCTGTGCCTTGGGAACATGACTGAGGTTTGTTTCTGGAAACCTGTTCCCTGGGAACATGACTGAGGTTTGATTCTGGACACCTGTGTCCTGGGAACATGACTGAGGTTTGATTGCTGAAACCTGTGGCCTGCGAACATGACTCAGGTTTGATTCTGGAACCATGTGTCCTGGGAATATGACTGAGGTTTGATTCTGGAAACCTTTGGCCTGGGAAAATGACTGAGGTTTCATTGTGGAAACATGTGGCTTGGGATCATGACTGAGGTTTGATGGTGGAACACTATGGCCTGGCAAAATGACTGAGGCTTGATTCTGGAACCCTGTGGCCTGGCAACTTGACTGAGGTGTGATGGCAGAAACCTGTGGCCTGGCAACATGACTGAGTTTGATTGTGGCACCCTGTGCACGGGGAACATGACTGAGGCCTGATACTGGAACCCCGTGGCGTGGGAACTTGACATTGGTTTGATTCTGGAGCCCTGTTTACTGGGAACATGACTGAGGTTTGATGGTTGACACCTGTGGCCTGGCAACATGATTGAGGTTTGATAGTGGAACCCTCAGGCTTGGGAACATGAGTGAGGCTTGATGGTGGAACCCTGTGGCCTGGCAACATGAGTGAGGCTTGATGGTGGAACCCTGTGGCTTGGCAAGATGACTTAGGTTTGATTGTGGAACAGTCTTTCCTGGGAACATGACTGAGGCTTGATGGTGGAACCGTGGCCTAGCAACAGGACAGAGGTTTGATTGTGGTACCCTCTGGCCTGGGAATATGACTGAGGTTTAATTGTGGAACCCTGTGGCCTGGGAACATGACTGGGAGTTTATTTCTGAAACCTGTGTCCAGGGAACATGACTGAGGTTTTATTCTGGAACCATGTGGCCTGGGAATATGACTGAGGTTTGATTCTGGAAACCATTGGCCTGGGAAGATGACTGATGTTAGAGTGTGGAATTCTGTGGCCTGGGAACATGACATCGGTGGATTCTGGAACCCTGTGGCCTGGGAACATGCCTGAGGTTTGATGGTGGAGACCTGTGGCCTGGCAACAGGACTGAGGTTTGATTCTGGAAGACTGTGGCTAGGGAACATGATATCGGGTTGATTCTGGCAACCTGTGTCCTGGGAACAAGACTGAGGTTTGATTCTGGAACCCTGTGCCTTGGGAACATGACTGAGGTTTGTTTCTGGAAGCCTGTTCCCTGGGAACATGACTGAGGCTTGATGGTGGAACCGTGGTCTGGCAACAGAACTGAGGTTTGATTGTGGAACCCTCTGGACTGGGAGTATGACTGAGGTTTAATTGTGGAACCCTGTTGCCTGGGAACATGACTGGGATTTTATTTCTGAAACCTGTGTCCAGGGAACATGACTGAGGTTTTATTCTGGAACCCTGTGGCCTGGGAATATGACTGGGGTTTGATTCTGGAAACCATTGGCCTGGGAAGATGACTGATGTTAGAGTGTGGAATCCTGTGGCCTGGGAACATGACATCGGTTTGGATTCCGGTACCCTGTTGCCTGGGAACATGGAATCGGTTTGATTCTGGAAACCTGTGGCCTGGGAATATGACTGAGGTTTGACGGTGGTACCCCATGGCCTGGCAACATGACTGAAGTTTGATTCTGGATCCCTGTGTCCTGGGAACGTGACTGAGGCGTGATTCTGGAACACTGTGGCCTGGGAACATGACATCTATTTAGATTGTGGAATACTGTGGCCCGGGAACCTGACTGAGCCTTGGTTCTGGAACCCTGTGGACTGGGAACATGACTGAGGTTTTATTCTGGAACCCTGTAGCCTGGGAACATAACTGAGGATTGATTCTGGAACCCTGTGGCCTGGGAACATGACATCGGTGGATTCTGGAACCCTGAGTCCTGGGAACATGACATCTGTTTAGATTGTGGAATACTGTGCCCCGGGAACCTGACTGAGCCTCGGTTCTGGAACCCAGTGGACTGGGAACATGACTGAGGTTTCATTCTGGAACCCTGTAGCCTGGGAACATAACTGAGGATTGATTCTGGAATCTTGTGGCCTGGGAAAATGACAACGGTGGATTCTGGAACCCTGTGGCCTGGGAACATGAGAACGGTTTGATTCTGGAACCCTGTGGCCTGGGAACATGCCTGAGGTTTGATGGTGGAAACCTGTGGCCTGGCAACATGACTGAGGTTTGATTCTGGAAGACTGTGGCTAGGGAACATGATATCGGGTTGATTCTGGAAACCTGTGTCCTGGGAACAAGACTGAGGTTTGATTCTGGAACCCTGTGCCTTGGGAACATGACTGAGGTTTGTTTCTGGAAACCTGTTCCCTGGGAACATGACTGAGGTTTGATTCTGGACACCTGTGTCCTGGGAACATGACTGAGGTTTGATTGCTGAAACCTGTGGCCTGCGAACATGACTCAGGTTTGATTCTGGAACCATGTGTCCTGGGAATATGACTGAGGTTTGATTCTGGAAACCTTTGGCCTGGGAAAATGACTGAGGTTTCATTGTGGAAACATGTGGCTTGGGATCATGACTGAGGTTTGATGGTGGAACACTATGGCCTGGCAAAATGACTGAGGCTTCATTCTGGAACCCTGTGGCCTGGCAACTTGACTGAGGTGTGATGGCAGAAACCTGTGGCCTGGCAACATGACTGAGTTTGATTGTGGCACCCTGTGCACGGGGAACATGACTGAGGCCTGATACTGGAACCCCGTGGCGTGGGAACTTGACATTGGTTTGATTCTGGAGCCCTGTTTACTGGGAACATGACTGAGGTTTGATGGTTGACACCTGTGGCCTGGCAACATGATTGAGGTTTGATAGTGGAACCCTCAGGCTTGGGAACATGAGTGAGGCTTGATGGTGGAACCCTGTGGCCTGGCAACATGAGTGAGGCTTGATGGTGGAACCCTGTGGCTTGGCAAGATGACTTAGGTTTGATTGTGGAACAGTCTTTCGTGGGAACATGACTGAGGCTTGATGGTGGAACCGTGGCCTAGCAAGAGGACAGAGGTTTGATTGTGGTACCCTCTGGCCTGGGAATATGATTGAGGTTTAATTGTGGAACCCTGTGGCCTGGGAACATGACTGGGAGTTTATTTCTGAAACCTGTGTCCAGGGAACATGACTGAGGTTTTATTCTGGAACCATGTGGCCTGGGAATATGACTGAGGTTTGATTCTGGAAACTATTGGCCTGGGAAGTTGACTGATGTTAGAGTGTGGAATTCTGTGGCCTTGGAACATGACATCGGTGGATTCTGGAACCCTGTGGCCTGGGAACATGCCTGAGGTTTGATGGTGGAGACCTGTGGCCTGGCAACAGGACTGAGGTTTGATTCTGGAAGACTGTGGCTAGGGAACATGATATCGGGTTGATTCTGGCAACCTGTGTCCTGGGAACAAGACTGAGGTTTGATTCTGGAACCCTGTGCCTTGCGAACATGACTGAGGTTTGTTTCTGGAAGCCTGTTCCCTGGGAACATGACTGAGGCTTGATGGTGGAACCGTGGTCTGGCAACAGAACTGAGGTTTGATTGTGGAACCCTCTGGCCTGGGAGTATGACTGAGGTTTAATTGTGGAACCCTGTGGCCTGGGAACATGACTGGGATTTTATTTCTGAAACCTGTGTCCAGGGAACATGACTGAGATTTTATTCTGGAACCCTGTGTCCTGGGAACACAACTGAGGTTTGATTCTGGAACCATGTGGCCTGGGAATATGACTGGGGTTTGATTCTGGAAACCATTGGCCTGGGAAGATGACTGATGTTAGAGTGTGGAATCCTGTGGCCTGGGAACATGACATCGGTTTGGATTCCGGTACCCTGTTGCCTGGGAACATGGAATCGGTTTGATTCTGGAAACCTGTGGCCTGGGAATATGACTGAGGTTTGACGGTGGTACCCCATGGCCTGGCAACATGACTGAAGTTTGATTCTGGATCCCTGTGTCCTGGGAACGTGACTGAGGCGTGATTCTGGAACACTGTGGCCTGGGAACATGACATCTATTTAGATTGTGGAATACTGTGGCCCGGGAACCTGACTGAGCCTTGGTTCTGGAACCCTGTGGACTGGGAACATGACTGAGGTTTTATTCTGGAACCCTGTAGCCTGGGAACATAACTGAGGATTGATTCTGGAACCCTGTGGCCTGGGAACATGACATCGGTGGATTCTGGAACCCTGAGGCCTGGGAACATGACATCTGTTTAGATTGTGGAATACTGTGCCCCGGGAACCTGACTGAGCCTCGGTTCTGGAACCCTGTGGACTGGGAACATGACTGAGGTTTTATTCTGGAACCCTGTAGCCTGGGAACATAACTGAGGATTGATTCTGGAATCTTGTGGCCTGGGAAAATGACAACGGTGGATTCTGGAACCCTGTGGCCTGGGAACATGAGAACGGTTTGATTCTGGAACCCTGTGGCCTGGGAACATGCCTGAGGTTTGATGGTGGAAACCTGTGGCCTGGCAACATGACTGAGGTTTGATTCTGGAAGACTGTGGCTAGGGAACATGATATCGGGTTGATTCTGGAAACCTGTGTCCTGGGAACAAGACTGAGGTTTGATTCTGGAACCCTGTGCCTTGGGAACATGACTGAGGTTTGTTTCTGGAAACCTGTTCCCTGGGAACATGCCTGAGGTTTGATTCTGGACACCTGTGTCCTGGGAACATGACTGAGGTTTGATTGCTGAAACCTGTGGCCTGCGAACATGACTCAGGTTTGATTCTGGAACCATGTGTCCTGGGAATATGACTGAGGTTTGATTCTGGAAACCTTTGGCCTGGGAAAATGACTGAGGTTTCATTGTGGAAACATGTGGCTTGGGATCATGACTGAGGTTTGATGGTGGAACACTATGGCCTGGCAAAATGACTGAGGCTTGATTCTGGAACCCTGTGGCCTGGCAACTTGACTGAGGTGTGATGGCAGAAACCTGTGGCCTGGCAACATGACTGAGTTTGATTGTGGCACCCTGTGCACGGGGAACATGACTGAGGCCTGATACTGGAACCCCGTGGCGTGGGAACTTGACATTGGTTTGATTCTGGAGCCCTGTTTACTGGGAACATGACTGAGGTTTGATGGTTGACACCTGTGGCCTGGCAACATGATTGAGGTTTGATAGTGGAACCCTCAGGCTTGGGAACATGAGTGAGGCTTGATGGTGGAACCCTGTGGCCTGGCAACATGAGTGAGGCTTGATGGTGGAACCCTGTGGCTTGGCAAGATGACTTAGGTTTGATTGTGGAACAGTCTTTCCTGGGAACATGACTGAGGCTTGATGGTGGAACCGTGGCCTAGCAAGAGGACAGAGGTTTGATTGTGGTACCCTCTGGCCTGGGAATATGACTGAGGTTTAATTGTGGAACCCTGTGGCCTGGGAACATGACTGGGAGTTTATTTCTGAAACCTGTGTCCAGGGAACATGACTGAGGTTTTATTCTGGAACCATGTGGCCTGGGAATATGACTGAGGTTTGATTCTGGAAACCATTGGCCTGGGAAGATGACTGATGTTAGAGTGTGGAATTCTGTGGCCTGGGAACATGACATCGGTGGATTCTGGAACCCTGTGGCCTGGGAACATGCCTGAGGTTTGATGGTGGAGACCTGTGGCCTGGCAACAGGACTGAGGTTTGATTCTGGAAGACTGTGGCTAGGGAACATGATATCGGGTTGATTCTGGCAACCTGTGTCCTGGGAACAAGACTGAGGTTTGATTCTGGAACCCTGTGCCTTGGGAACATGACTGAGGTTTGTTTCTGGAAGCCTGTTCCCTGGGAACATGACTGAGGCTTGATGGTGGAACCGTGGTCTGGCAACAGAACTGAGGTTTGATTGTGGAACCCTCTGGCCTGGGAGTATGACTGAGGTTTAATTGTGGAACCCTGTGGCCTGGGAACATGACTGGGATTTTATTTCTGAAACCTGTGTCCAGGGAACATGACTGAGGTTTTATTCTGGAACCCTGTGTCCTGGGAACACAACTGAGGTTTGATTCTGGAACCATGTGGCCTGGGAATATGACTGGGGTTTGATTCTGGAAACCATTGGCCTGGGAAGATGACTGATGTTAGAGTGTGGAATCCTGTGGCCTGGGAACATGACATCGGTTTGGATTCCGGTACCCTGTTGCCTGGGAACATGGAATCGGTTTGATTCTGGAAACCTGTGGCCTGGGAATATGACTGAGGTTTGACGGTGGTACCCCATGGCCTGGCAACATGACTGAAGTTTGATTCTGGATCCCTGTGTCCTGGGAACGTGACTGAGGCGTGATTCTGGAACACTGTGGCCTGGGAACATGACATCTATTTAGATTGTGGAATACTGTGGCCCGGGAACCTGACTGAGCCTTGGTTCTGGAACCCTGTGGACTGGGAACATGACTGAGGTTTTATTCTGGAACCCTGTAGCCTGGGAACATAACTGAGGATTGATTCTGGAACCCTGTGGCCTGGGAACATGACATCGGTGGATTCTGGAACCCTGAGTCCTGGGAACATGACATCTGTTTAGATTGTGGAATACTGTGCCCCGGGAACCTGACTGAGCCTCGGTTCTGGAACCCTGTGGACTGGGAACATGACTGAGGTTTTATTCTGGAACCCTGTAGCCTGGGAACATAACTGAGGATTGATTCTGGAATCTTGTGGCCTGGGAAAATGACAACGGTGGATTCTGGAACCCTGTGGCCTGGGAACATGAGAACGGTTTGATTCTGGAACCCTGTGGCCTGGGAACATGCCTGAGGTTTGATGGTGGAAACCTGTGGCCTGGCAACATGACTGAGGTTTGATTCTGGAAGACTGTGGCTAGGGAACATGATATCGGGTTGATTCTGGAAACCTGTGTCCTGGGAAGAAGACTGAGGTTTGATTCTGGAACCCTGTGCCTTGGGAACATGACTGAGGTTTGTTTCTGGAAACCTGTTCCCTGGGAACATGACTGAGGTTTGATTCTGGACACCTGTGTCCTGGGAACATGACTGAGGTTTGATTGCTGAAACCTGTGGCCTGCGAACATGACTCAGGTTTGATTCTGGAACCATGTGTCCTGGGAATATGACTGAGGTTTGATTCTGGAAACCTTTGGCCTGGGAAAATGACTGAGGTTTCATTGTGGAAACATGTGGCTTGGGATCATGACTGAGGTTTGATGGTGGAACACTATGGCCTGGCAAAATGACTGAGGCTTGATTCTGGAACCCTGTGGCCTGGCAACTTGACTGAGGTGTGATGGCAGAAACCTGTGGCCTGGCAACATGACTGAGTTTGATTGTGGCACCCTGTGCACGGGGAACATGACTGAGGCCTGATACTGGAACCCCGTGGCGTGGGAACTTGACATTGGTTTGATTCTGGAGCCCTGTTTACTGGGAACATGACTGAGGTTTGATGGTTGACACCTGTGGCCTGGCAACATGATTGAGGTTTGATAGTGGAACCCTCAGGCTTGGGAACATGAGTGAGGCTTGATGGTGGAACCCTGTGGCCTGGCAACATGAGTGAGGCTTGATGGTGGAACCCTGTGGCTTGGCAAGATGACTTAGGTTTGATTGTGGAACAGTCTTTCCTGGGAACATGACTGAGGCTTGATGGTGGAACCGTGGCCTAGCAACAGGACAGAGGTTTGATTGTGGTACCCTCTGGCCTGGGAATATGACTGAGGTTTAATTGTGGAACCCTGTGGCCTGGGAACATGACTGGGAGTTTATTTCTGAAACCTGTGTCCAGGGAACATGACTGAGGTTTTATTCTGGAACCATGTGGCCTGGGAATATGACTGAGGTTTGATTCTGGAAACCATTGGCCTGGGAAGATGACTGATGTTAGAGTGTGGAATTCTGTGGCCTGGGAACATGACATCGGTGGATTCTGGAACCCTGTGGCCTGGGAACATGCCTGAGGTTTGATGGTGGAGACCTGTGGCCTGGCAACAGGACTGAGGTTTGATTCTGGAAGACTGTGGCTAGGGAACATGATATCGGGTTGATTCTGGCAACCTGTGTCCTGGGAACAAGACTGAGGTTTGATTCTGGAACCCTGTGCCTTGGGAACATGACTGAGGTTTGTTTCTGGAAGCCTGTTCCCTGGGAACATGACTGAGGCTTGATGGTGGAACCGTGGTCTGGCAACAGAACTGAGGTTTGATTGTGGAACCCTCTGGCCTGGGAGTATGACTGAGGTTTAATTGTGGAACCCTGTGGCCTGGGAACATGACTGGGATTTTATTTCTGAAACCTGTGTCCAGGGAACATGACTGAGGTTTTATTCTGGAACCCTGTGGCCTGGGAATATGACTGGGGTTTGATTCTGGAAACCATTGGCCTGGGAAGATGACTGATGTTAGAGTGTGGAATCCTGTGGCCTGGGAACATGACATCGGTTTGGATTCCGGTACCCTGTTGCCTGGGAACATGGAATCGGTTTGATTCTGGAAACCTGCGGCCTGGGAATATGACTGAGGTTTGACGGTGGTACCCCATGGCCTGGCAACATGACTGAAGTTTGATTCTGGATCCCTGTGTCCTGGGAACGTGACTGAGGCGTGATTCTGGAACACTGTGGCCTGGGAACATGACATCTATTTAGATTGTGGAATACTGTGGCCCGGGAACCTGACTGAGCCTTGGTTCTGGAACCCTGTGGACTGGGAACATGACTGAGGTTTTATTCTGGAACCCTGTAGCCTGGGAACATAACTGAGGATTGATTCTGGAACCCTGTGGCCTGGGAACATGACATCGGTGGATTCTGGAACCCTGAGTCCTGGGAACATGACATCTGTTTAGATTGTGGAATACTGTGCCCCGGGAACCTGACTGAGCCTCGGTTCTGGAACCCTGTGGACTGGGAACATGACTGAGGTTTTATTCTGGAACCCTGTAGCCTGGGAACATAACTGAGGATTGATTCTGGAATCTTGTGGCCTGGGAAAATGACAACGGTGGATTCTGGAACCCTGTGGCCTGGGAACATGAGAACGGTTTGATTCTGGAACCCTGTGGCCTGGGAACATGCCTGAGGTTTGATGGTGGAAACCTGTGGCCTGGCAACATGACTGAGGTTTGATTCTGGAAGACTGTGGCTAGGGAACATGATATCGGGTTGATTCTGGAAACCTGTGTCCTGGGAACAAGACTGAGGTTTGATTCTGGAACCCTGTGCCTTGGGAACATGACTGAGGTTTGTTTCTGGAAACCTGTTCCCTGGGAACATGACTGAGGTTTGATTCTGGACACCTGTGTCCTGGGAACATGACTGAGGTTTGATTGCTGAAACCTGTGGCCTGCGAACATGACTCAGGTTTGATTCTGGAACCATGTGTCCTGGGAATATGACTGAGGTTTGATTCTGGAAACCTTTGGCCTGGGAAAATGACTGAGGTTTCATTGTGGAAACATGTGGCTTGGGATCATGACTGAGGTTTGATGGTGGAACACTATGGCCTGGCAAAATGACTGAGGCTTCATTCTGGAACCCTGTGGCCTGGCAACTTGACTGAGGTGTGATGGCAGAAACCTGTGGCCTGGCAACATGACTGAGTTTGATTGTGGCACCCTGTGCACGGGGAACATGACTGAGGCCTGATACTGGAACCCCGTGGCGTGGGAACTTGACATTGGTTTGATTCTGGAGCCCTGTTTACTGGGAACATGACTGAGGTTTGATGGTTGACACCTGTGGCCTGGCAACATGATTGAGGTTTGATAGTGGAACCCTCAGGCTTGGGAACATGAGTGAGGCTTGATGGTGGAACCCTGTGGCCTGGCAACATGAGTGAGGCTTGATGGTGGAACCCTGTGGCTTGGCAAGATGACTTAGGTTTGATTGTGGAACAGTCTTTCCTGGGAACATGACTGAGGCTTGATGGTGGAACCGTGGCCTAGCAAGAGGACAGAGGTTTGATTGTGGTACCCTCTGGCCTGGGAATATGATTGAGGTTTAATTGTGGAACCCTGTGGCCTGGGAACATGACTGGGAGTTTATTTCTGAAACCTGTGTCCAGGGAACATGACTGAGGTTTTATTCTGGAACCATGTGGCCTGGGAATATGACTGAGGTTTGATTCTGGAAACTATTGGCCTGGGAAGATGACTGATGTTAGAGTGTGGAATTCTGTGGCCTTGGAACATGACATCGGTGGATTCTGGAACCCTGTGGCCTGGGAACATGCCTGAGGTTTGATGGTGGAGACCTGTGGCCTGGCAACAGGACTGAGGTTTGATTCTGGAAGACTGTGGCTAGGGAACATGATATCGGGTTGATTCTGGCAACCTGTGTCCTGGGAACAAGACTGAGGTTTGATTCTGGAACCCTGTGCCTTGCGAACATGACTGAGGTTTGTTTCTGGAAGCCTGTTCCCTGGGAACATGACTGAGGCTTGATGGTGGAACCGTGGTCTGGCAACAGAACTGAGGTTTGATTGTGGAACCCTCTGGCCTGGGAGTATGACTGAGGTTTAATTGTGGAACCCTGTGGCCTGGGAACATGACTGGGATTTTATTTCTGAAACCTGTGTCCAGGGAACATGACTGAGATTTTATTCTGGAACCCTGTGTCCTGGGAACACAACTGAGGTTTGATTCTGGAACCATGTGGCCTGGGAATATGACTGGGGTTTGATTCTGGAAACCATTGGCCTGGGAAGATGACTGATGTTAGAGTGTGGAATCCTGTGGCCTGGGAACATGACATCGGTTTGGATTCCGGTACCCTGTTGCCTGGGAACATGGAATCGGTTTGATTCTGGAAACCTGTGGCCTGGGAATATGACTGAGGTTTGACGGTGGTACCCCATGGCCTGGCAACATGACTGAAGTTTGATTCTGGATCCCTGTGTCCTGGGAACGTGACTGAGGCGTGATTCTGGAACACTGTGGCCTGGGAACATGACATCTATTTAGATTGTGGAATACTGTGGCCCGGGAACCTGACTGAGCCTTGGTTCTGGAACCCTGTGGACTGGGAACATGACTGAGGTTTTATTCTGGTACCCTGTAGCCTGGGAACATAACTGAGGATTGATTCTGGAACCCTGTGGCCTGGAAACATGACATCGGTGGATTCTGGAACCCTGAGTCCTGGGAACATGACATCTGTTTAGATTGTGGAATACTGTGCCCCGGGAACCTGACTGAGCCTCGGTTCTGGAACCCTGTGGACTGGGAACATGACTGAGGTTTTATTCTGGAACCCTGTAGCCTGGGAACATAACTGAGGATTGATTCTGGAATCTTGTGGCCTGGGAAAATGACAACGGTGGATTCTGGAACCCTGTGGCCTGGGAACATGAGAACGGTTTGATTCTGGAACCCTGTGGCCTGGGAACATGCCTGAGGTTTGATGGTGGAAACCTGTGGCCTGGCAACATGACTGAGGTTTGATTCTGGAAGACTGTGGCTAGGGAACATGATATCGGGTTGATTCTGGAAACCTGTGTCCTGGGAACAAGACTGAGGTTTGATTCTGGAACCCTGTGCCTTGGGAACATGACTGAGGTTGGTTTCTGGAAACCTGTTCCCTGGGAACATGACTGAGGTTTGATTCTGGACACCTGTGTCCTGGGAACATGACTGAGGTTTGATTGCTGAAACCTGTGGCCTGCGAACATGACTCAGGTTTGATTCTGGAACCATGTGTCCTGGGAATATGACTGAGGTTTGATTCTGGAAACCTTTGGCCTGGGAAAATGACTGAGGTTTCATTGTGGAAACATGTGGCTTGGGATCATGACTGAGGTTTGATGGTGGAACACTATGGCCTGGCAAAATGACTGAGGCTTGATTCTGGAACCCTGTGGCCTGGCAACTTGACTGAGGTGTGATGGCAGAAACCTGTGGCCTGGCAACATGACTGAGTTTGATTGTGGCACCCTGTGCACGGGGAACATGACTGAGGCCTGATACTGGAACCCCGTGGCGTGGGAACTTGACATTGGTTTGATTCTGGAGCCCTGTTTACTGGGAACATGACTGAGGTTTGATGGTTGACACCTGTGGCCTGGCAACATGATTGAGGTTTGATAGTGGAACCCTCAGGCTTGGGAACATGAGTGAGGCTTGATGGTGGAACCCTGTGGCCTGGCAACATGAGTGAGGCTTGATGGTGGAACCCTGTGGCTTGGCAAGATGACTTAGGTTTGATTGTGGAACAGTCTTTCCTGGGAACATGACTGAGGCTTGATGGTGGAACCGTGGCCTAGCAACAGGATAGAGGTTTGATTGTGGTACCCTCTGGCCTGGGAATATGACTGAGGTTTAATTGTGGAACCCTGTGGCCTGGGAACATGACTGGGAGTTTATTTCTGAAACCTGTGTCCAGGGAACATGACTGAGGTTTTATTCTGGAACCATGTGGCCTGGGAATATGACTGAGGTTTGATTCTGGAAACCATTGGCCTGGGAAGATGACTGATGTTAGAGTGTGGAATTCTGTGGCCTGGGAACATGACATCGGTGGATTCTGGAACCCTGTGGCCTGGGAACATGCCTGAGGTTTGATGGTGGATACCTGTGGCCTGGCAACAGGACTGAGGTTTGATTCTGGAAGACTGTGGCTAGGGAACATGATATCGGGTTGATTCTGGCAACCTGTGTCCTGGGAACAAGACTGAGGTTTGATTCTGGAACCCTGTGCCTTGGGAACATGACTGAGGTTTGTTTCTGGAAGCCTGTTCCCTGGGAACATGACTGAGGCTTGATGGTGGAACCGTGGTCTGGCAACAGAACTGAGGTTTGATTGTGGAACCCTCTGGCCTGGGAGTATGACTGAGGTTTAATTGTGGAACCCTGTGGCCTGGGAACATGACTGGGATTTTATTTCTGAAACCTGTGTCCAGGGAACATGACTGAGGTTTTATTCTGGAACCCTGTGTCCTGGGAACACAACTGAGGTTTGATTCTGGAACCATGTGGCCTGGGAATATGACTGGGGTTTGATTCTGGAAACCATTGGCCTGGGAAGATGACTGATGTTAGAGTGTGGAATCCTGTGGCCTGGGAACATGACATCGGTTTGGATTCCGGTACCCTGTTGCCTGGGAACATGGAATCGGTTTGATTCTGGAAACCTGTGGCCTGGGAATATGACTGAGGTTTGACGGTGGTACCCCATGGCCTGGCAACATGACTGAAGTTTGATTCTGGATCCCTGTGTCCTGGGAACGTGACTGAGGCGTGATTCTGGAACACTGTGGCCTGGGAACATGACATCTATTTAGATTGTGGAATACTGTGGCCCGGGAACCTGCCTGAGCCTTGGTTCTGGAACCCTGTGGACTGGGAACATGACTGAGGTTTTATTCTGGAACCCTGTAGCCTGGGAACATAACTGAGGATTGATTCTGGAACCCTGTGGCCTGGGAACATGACATCGGTGGATTCTGGAACCCTGAGTCCTGGGAACATGACATCTGTTTAGATTGTGGAATACTGTGCCCCGGGAACCTGACTGAGCCTCGGTTCTGGAACCCTGTGGACTGGGAACATGACTGAGGTTTTATTCTGGAACCCTGTAGCCTGGGAACATAACTGAGGATTGATTCTGGAATCTTGTGGCCTGGGAAAATGACAACGGTGGATTCTGGAACCCTGTGGCCTGGGAACATGAGAACGGTTTGATTCTGGAACCCTGTGGCCTGGGAACATGCCTGAGGTTTGATGGTGGAAACCTGTGGCCTGGCAACATGACTGAGGTTTGATTCTGGAAGACTGTGGATAGGGAACATGATATCGGGTTGATTCTGGAAACCTGTGTCCTGGGAACAAGACTGAGGTTTGATTCTGGAACCCTGTGCCTTGGGAACATGACTGAGGTTGGTTTCTGGAAACCTGTTCCCTGGGAACATGACTGAGGTTTGATTCTGGACACCTGTGTCCTGGGAACATGACTGAGGTTTGATTGCTGAAACCTGTGGCCTGCGAACATGACTCAGGTTTGATTCTGGAACCATGTGTCCTGGGAATATGACTGAGGTTTGATTCTGGAAACCTTTGGCCTGGGAAAATGACTGAGGTTTCATTGTGGAAACATGTGGCTTGGGATCATGACTGAGGTTTGATGGTGGAACACTATGGCCTGGCAAAATGACTGAGGCTTGATTCTGGAACCCTGTGGCCTGGCAACTTGACTGAGGTGTGATGGCAGAAACCTGTGGCCTGGCAACATGACTGAGTTTGATTGTGGCACCCTGTGCACGGGGAACATGACTGAGGCCTGATACTGGAACCCCGTGGCGTGGGAACTTGACATTGGTTTGATTCTGGAGCCCTGTTTACTGGGAACATGACTGAGGTTTGATGGTTGACACCTGTGGCCTGGCAACATGATTGAGGTTTGATAGTGGAACCCTCAGGCTTGGGAACATGAGTGAGGCTTGATGGTGGAACCCTGTGGCCTGGCAACATGAGTGAGGCTTGATGGTGGAACCCTGTGGCTTGGCAAGATGACTTAGGTTTGATTGTGGAACAGTCTTTCCTGGGAACATGACTGAGGCTTGATGGTGGAACCGTGGCCTAGCAACAGGATAGAGGTTTGATTGTGGTACCCTCTGGCCTGGGAATATGACTGAGGTTTAATTGTGGAACCCTGTGGCCTGGGAACATGACTGGGAGTTTATTTCTGAAACCTGTGTCCAGGGAACATGACTGAGGTTTTATTCTGGAACCATGTGGCCTGGGAATATGACTGAGGTTTGATTCTGGAAACCATTGGCCTGGGAAGATGACTGATGTTAGAGTGTGGAATTATGTGGCCTGGGAACATGACATCGGTGGATTCTGGAACCCTGTGGCCTGGGAACATGCCTGAGGTTTGATGGTGGATACCTGTGGCCTGGCAACAGGACTGAGGTTTGATTCTGGAAGACTGTGGCTAGGGAACATGATATCGGGTTGATTCTGGCAACCTGTGTCCTGGGAACAAGACTGAGGTTTGATTCTGGAACCCTGTGCCTTGGGAACATGACTGAGGTTTGTTTCTGGAAGCCTGTTCCCTGGGAACATGACTGAGGCTTGATGGTGGAACCGTGGTCTGGCAACAGAACTGAGGTTTGATTGTGGAACCCTCTGGCCTGGGAGTATGACTGAGGTTTAATTGTGGAACCCTGTGGCCTGGGAACATGACTGGGATTTTATTTCTGAAACCTGTGTCCAGGGAACATGACTGAGGTTTTATTCTGGAACCCTGTGTCCTGGGAACACAACTGAGGTTTGATTCTGGAACCATGTGGCCTGGGAATATGACTGGGGTTTGATTCTGGAAACCATTGGCCTGGGAAGATGACTGATGTTAGAGTGTGGAATCCTGTGGCCTGGGAACATGACATCGGTTTGGATTCCGGTACCCTGTTGCCTGGGAACATGGAATCGGTTTGATTCTGGAAACCTGTGGCCTGGGTATATGACTGAGGTTTGACGGTGGTACCCCATGGCCTGGCAACATGACTGAAGTTTGATTCTGGATCCCTGTGTCCTGGGAACGTGACTGAGGCGTGATTCTGGAACACTGTGGCCTGGGAACATGACATCTATTTAGATTGTGGAATACTGTGGCCCGGGAACCTGCCTGAGCCTTGGTTCTGGAACCCTGTGGACTGGGAACATGACTGAGGTTTTATTCTGGAACCCTGTAGCCTGGGAACATAACTGAGGATTGATTCTGGAACCCTGTGGCCTGGGAACATGACATCGGTGGATTCTGGAACCCTGAGTCCTGGGAACATGACATCTGTTTAGATTGTGGAATACTGTGCCCCGGGAACCTGACTGAGCCTCGGTTCTGGAACCCTGTGGACTGGGAACATGACTGAGGTTTTATTCTGGAACCCTGTAGCCTGGGAACATAACTGAGGATTGATTCTGGAATCTTGTGGCCTGGGAAAATGACAACGGTGGATTCTGGAACCCTGTGGCCTGGGAACATGAGAACGGTTTGATTCTGGAACCCTGTGGCCTGGGAACATGCCTGAGGTTTGATGGTGGAAACCTGTGGCCTGGCAACATGACTGAGGTTTGATTCTGGAAGACTGTGGCTAGGGAACATGATATCGGGTTGATTCTGGAAACCTGTGTCCTGGGAACAAGACTGAGGTTTGATTCTGGAACCCTGTGCCTTGGGTACATGACTAAGGTTTGTTTCTGGAAACCTGTTCCCTGGGAACATGACTGAGGTTTGATTCTGGACACCTGTGTCCTGGGAACATGACTGAGGTTTGATTGCTGAAACCTGTGGCCTGCGAACATGACTCAGGTTTGATTCTGGAACCAAGTGTCCTGGGAATATGACTGAGGTTTGATTCTGGAAACCTTTGGCCTGGGAAAATGACTGAGGTTTCATTGTGGAAACATGTGGCTTGGGATGATGACTGAGGTTTGATGGTGGAACACTATGGCCTGGCAAAATGACTGAGGCTTGATTCTGGAACCCTGTGGCCTGGCAACTTGACTGAGGTGTGATGGCAGAAACCTGTGGCCTGGCAACATGACTGAGTTTGATTGTGGCACCCTGTGCACGGGGAACATGACTGAGGCCTGATACTGGAACCCCGTGGCGTGGGAACTTGACATTGGTTTGATTCTGGAGCCCTGTTTACTGGGAACATGACTGAGGTTTGATGGTTGACACCTGTGGCCTGGCAACATGATTGAGGTTTGATAGTGGAACCCTCAGGCTTGGGAACATGAGTGAGGCTTGATGGTGGAACCCTGTGGCCTGGCAACATGAGTGAGGCTTGATGGTGGAACCCTGTGGCTTGGCAAGATGACTTAGGTTTGATTGTGGAACAGTCTTTCCTGGGAACATGACTGAGGCTTGATGGTGGAACCGTGGCCTAGCAACAGGATAGAGGTTTGATTGTGGTACCCTCTGGCCTGGGAATATGACTGAGGTTTAATTGTGGAACCCTGTGGCCTGGGAACATGACTGGGAGTTTATTTCTGAAACCTGTGTCCAGGGAACATGACTGAGGTTTTATTCTGGAACCATGTGGCCTGGGAATATGACTGAGGTTTGATTCTGGAAACCATTGGCCTGGGAAGATGACTGATGTTAGAGTGTGGAATTATGTGGCCTGGGAACATGACATCGGTGGATTCTGGAACCCTGTGGCCTGGGAACATGCCTGAGGTTTGATGGTGGATACCTGTGGCCTGGCAACAGGACTGAGGTTTGATTCTGGAAGACTGTGGCTAGGGAACATGATATCGGGTTGATTCTGGCAACCTGTGTCCTGGGAACAAGACTGAGGTTTGATTCTGGAACCCTGTGCCTTGGGAACATGACTGAGGTTTGTTTCTGGAAGCCTGTTCCCTGGGAACATGACTGAGGCTTGATGGTGGAACCGTGGTCTGGCAACAGAACTGAGGTTTGATTGTGGAACCCTCTGGCCTGGGAGTATGACTGAGGTTTAATTGTGGAACCCTGTGGCCTGGGAACATGACTGGGATTTTATTTCTGAAACCTGTGTCCAGGGAACATGACTGAGGTTTTATTCTGGAACCCTGTGTCCTGGGAACACAACTGAGGTTTGATTCTGGAACCATGTGGCCTGGGAATATGACTGGGGTTTGATTCTGGAAACCATTGGCCTGGGAAGATGACTGATGTTAGAGTGTGGAATCCTGTGGCCTGGGAACATGACATCGGTTTGGATTCCGGTACCCTGTTGCCTGGGAACATGGAATCGGTTTGATTCTGGAAACCTGTGGCCTGGGAATATGACTGAGGTTTGACGGTGGTACCCCATGGCCTGGCAACATGACTGAAGTTTGATTCTGGATCCCTGTGTCCTGGGAACGTGACTGAGGCGTGATTCTGGAACACTGTGGCCTGGGAACATGACATCTATTTAGATTGTGGAATACTGTGGCCCGGGAACCTGACTGAGCCTTGGTTCTGGAACCCTGTGGACTGGGAACAAGACTGAGGTTTTATTCTGGAACCCTGTAGCCTGGGAACATAACTGAGGATTGATTCTGGAACCCTGTGGCCTGGGAACATGACATCGGTGGATTCTGGAACCCTGAGGCCTGGGAACATGACATCTGTTTAGATTGTGGAATACTGTGCCCCGGGAACCTGACTGAGCCTCGGTTCTGGAACCCTGTGGACTGGGAACATGACTGAGGTTTTATTCTGGAACCCTGTAGCCTGGGAACATAACTGAGGATTGATTCTGGAATCTTGTGGCCTGGGAAAATGACAACGGTGGATTCTGGAACCCTGTGGCCTGGGAACATGAGATCGGTTTGATTCTGGAACCCTGTGGCCTGGGAACATGCCTGAGGTTTGATGGTGGAAACCTGTGGCCTGGCAACATGACTGAGGTTTGATTCTGGAAGACTGTGGCTAGGGAACATGATATCGGGTTGATTCTGGAAACCTGTGTCCTGGGAACAAGACTGAGGTTTGATTCTGGAACCCTGTGCCTTGGGAACATGACTGAGGTTTGTTTCTGGAAACCTGTTCCCTGGGAACATGACTGAGGTTTGATTCTGGACACCTGTGTCCTGGGAACATGACTGAGGTTTGATTGCTGAAACCTGTGGCCTGCGAACATGACTCAGGTTTGATTCTGGAACCATGTGTCCTGGGAATATGAGTGAGGTTTGATTCTGGAAACCTTTGGCCTGGGAAAATGACTGAGGTTTCATTGTGGAAACATGTGGCTTGGGATCATGACTGAGGTTTGATGGTGGAACACTATGGCCTGGCAAAATGACTGAGGCTTGATTCTGGAACCCTGTGGCCTGGCAACTTGACTGAGGTGTGATGGCAGAAACCTGTGGCCTGGCAACATGACTGAGTTTGATTGTGGCACCCTGTGCACGGGGAACATGACTGAGGCCTGATACTGGAACCCCGTGGCGTGGGAACTTGACATTGGTTTGATTCTGGAGCCCTGTTTACTGGGAACATGACTGAGGTTTGATGGTTGACACCTGTGGCCTGGCAACATGATTGAGGTTTGATAGTGGAACCCTCAGGCTTGGGAACATGAGTGAGGCTTGATGGTGGAACCCTGTGGCCTGGCAACATGAGTGAGGCTTGATGGTGGAACCCTGTGGCTTGGCAAGATGACTTAGGTTTGATTGTGGAACAGTCTTTCCTGGGAACATGACTGAGGCTTGATGGTGGAACCGTGGCCTAGCAAGAGGACAGAGGTTTGATTGTGGTACCCTCTGGCCTGGGAATATGACTGAGGTTTAATTGTGGAACCCTGTGGCCTGGGAACATGACTGGGAGTTTATTTCTGAAACCTGTGTCCAGGGAACATGACTGAGGTTTTATTCTGGAACCATGTGGCCTGGGAATATGACTGAGGTTTGATTCTGGAAACCATTGGCCTGGGAAGATGACTGATGTTAGAGTGTGGAATTCTGTGGCCTTGGAACATGACATCGGTGGATTCTGGAACCCTGTGGCCTGGGAACATGCCTGAGGTTTGATGGTGGAGACCTGTGGCCTGGCAACAGGACTGAGGTTTGATTCTGGAAGACTGTGGCTAGGGAACATGATATCGGGTTGATTCTGGCAACCTGTGTCCTGGGAACAAGACTGAGGTTTGATTCTGGAACCCTGGGCCTTGGGAACATGACTGAGGTTTGTTTCTGGAAGCCTGTTCCCTGGGAACATGACTGAGGCTTGATGGTGGAACCGTGGTCTGGCAACAGAACTGAGGTGTGATTGTGGAACCCTCTGGCCTGGGAGTATGACTGAGGTTTAATTGTGGAACCCTGTGGCCTGGGAACATGACTGGGATTTTATTTCTGAAACCTGTGTCCAGGGAACATGACTGAGGTTTTATTCTGGAACCCTGTGTCCTGGGAACACAACTGAGGTTTGATTCTGGAACCATGTGGCCTGGGAATATGACTGGGGTTTGATTCTGGAAACCATTGGCCTGGGAAGATGACTGATGTTAGAGTGTGGAATCCTGTGGCCTGGGAACATGACATCGGTTTGGATTCCGGTACCCTGTTGCCTGGGAACATGGAATCGGTTTGATTCTGGAAACCTGTGGCCTGGGTATATGACTGAGGTTTGACGGTGGTACCCCATGGCCTGGCAACATGACTGAAGTTTGATTCTGGATCCCTGTGTCCTGGGAACGTGACTGAGGCGTGATTCTGGAACACTGTGGCCTGGGAACATGACATCTATTTAGATTGTGGAATACTGTGGCCCGGGAACCTGCCTGAGCCTTGGTTCTGGAACCCTGTGGACTGGGAACATGACTGAGGTTTTATTCTGGAACCCTGTAGCCTGGGAACATAACTGAGGATTGATTCTGGAACCCTGTGGCCTGGGAACATGACATCGGTGGATTCTGGAACCCTGAGTCCTGGGAACATGACATCTGTTTAGATTGTGGAATACTGTGCCCCGGGAACCTGACTGAGCCTCGGTTCTGGAACCCTGTGGACTGGGAACATGACTGAGGTTTTATTCTGGAACCCTGTAGCCTGGGAACATAACTGAGGATTGATTCTGGAATCTTGTGGCCTGGGAAAATGACAACGGTGGATTCTGGAACCCTGTGGCCTGGGAACATGAGAACGGTTTGATTCTGGAACCCTGTGGCCTGGGAACATGCCTGAGGTTTGATGGTGGAAACCTGTGGCCTGGCAACATGACTGAGGTTTGATTCTGGAAGACTGTGGCTAGGGAACATGATATCGGGTTGATTCTGGAAACCTGTGTCCTGGGAACAAGACTGAGGTTTGATTCTGGAACCCTGTGCCTTGGGTACATGACTAAGGTTTGTTTCTGGAAACCTGTTCCCTGGGAACATGACTGAGGTTTGATTCTGGACACCTGTGTCCTGGGAACATGACTGAGGTTTGATTGCTGAAACCTGTGGCCTGCGAACATGACTCAGGTTTGATTCTGGAACCAAGTGTCCTGGGAATATGACTGAGGTTTGATTCTGGAAACCTTTGGCCTGGGAAAATGACTGAGGTTTCATTGTGGAAACATGTGGCTTGGGATGATGACTGAGGTTTGATGGTGGAACACTATGGCCTGGCAAAATGACTGAGGCTTGATTCTGGAACCCTGTGGCCTGGCAACTTGACTGAGGTGTGATGGCAGAAACCTGTGGCCTGGCAACATGACTGAGTTTGATTGTGGCACCCTGTGCACGGGGAACATGACTGAGGCCTGATACTGGAACCCCGTGGCGTGGGAACTTGACATTGGTTTGATTCTGGAGCCCTGTTTACTGGGAACATGACTGAGGTTTGATGGTTGACACCTGTGGCCTGGCAACATGATTGAGGTTTGATAGTGGAACCCTCAGGCTTGGGAACATGAGTGAGGCTTGATGGTGGAACCCTGTGGCCTGGCAACATGAGTGAGGCTTGATGGTGGAACCCTGTGGCTTGGCAAGATGACTTAGGTTTGATTGTGGAACAGTCTTTCCTGGGAACATGACTGAGGCTTGATGGTGGAACCGTGGCCTAGCAACAGGATAGAGGTTTGATTGTGGTACCCTCTGGCCTGGGAATATGACTGAGGTTTAATTGTGGAACCCTGTGGCCTGGGAACATGACTGGGAGTTTATTTCTGAAACCTGTGTCCAGGGAACATGACTGAGGTTTTATTCTGGAACCATGTGGCCTGGGAATATGACTGAGGTTTGATTCTGGAAACCATTGGCCTGGGAAGATGACTGATGTTAGAGTGTGGAATTATGTGGCCTGGGAACATGACATCGGTGGATTCTGGAACCCTGTGGCCTGGGAACATGCCTGAGGTTTGATGGTGGATACCTGTGGCCTGGCAACAGGACTGAGGTTTGATTCTGGAAGACTGTGGCTAGGGAACATGATATCGGGTTGATTCTGGCAACCTGTGTCCTGGGAACAAGACTGAGGTTTGATTCTGGAACCCTGTGCCTTGGGAACATGACTGAGGTTTGTTTCTGGAAGCCTGTTCCCTGGGAACATGACTGAGGCTTGATGGTGGAACCGTGGTCTGGCAACAGAACTGAGGTGTGATTGTGGAACCCTCTGGCCTGGGAGTATGACTGAGGTTTAATTGTGGAACCCTGTGGCCTGGGAACATGACTGGGATTTTATTTCTGAAACCTGTGTCCAGGGAACATGACTGAGGTTTTATTCTGGAACCCTGTGTCCTGGGAACACAACTGAGGTTTGATTCTGGAACCATGTGGCCTGGGAATATGACTGGGGTTTGATTCTGGAAACCATTGGCCTGGGAAGATGACTGATGTTAGAGTGTGGAATCCTGTGGCCTGGGAACATGACATCGGTTTGGATTCCGGTACCCTGTTGCCTGGGAACATGGAATCGGTTTGATTCTGGAAACCTGTGGCCTGGGAATATGACTGAGGTTTGACGGTGGTACCCCATGGCCTGGCAACATGACTGAAGTTTGATTCTGGATCCCTGTGTCCTGGGAACGTGACTGAGGCGTGATTCTGGAACACTGTGGCCTGGGAACATGACATCTATTTAGATTGTGGAATACTGTGGCCCGGGAACCTGACTGAGCCTTGGTTCTGGAACCCTGTGGACTGGGAACAAGACTGAGGTTTTATTCTGGAACCCTGTAGCCTGGGAACATAACTGAGGATTGATTCTGGAACCCTGTGGCCTGGGAACATGACATCGGTGGATTCTGGAACCCTGAGGCCTGGGAACATGACATCTGTTTAGATTGTGGAATACTGTGCCCCGGGAACCTGACTGAGCCTCGGTTCTGGAACCCTGTGGACTGGGAACATGACTGAGGTTTTATTCTGGAACCCTGTAGCCTGGGAACATAACTGAGGATTGATTCTGGAATCTTGTGGCCTGGGAAAATGACAACGGTGGATTCTGGAACCCTGTGGCCTGGGAACATGAGATCGGTTTGATTCTGGAACCCTGTGGCCTGGGAACATGCCTGAGGTTTGATGGTGGAAACCTGTGGCCTGGCAACATGACTGAGGTTTGATTCTGGAAGACTGTGGCTAGGGAACATGATATCGGGTTGATTCTGGAAACCTGTGTCCTGGGAACAAGACTGAGGTTTGATTCTGGAACCCTGTGCCTTGGGAACATGACTGAGGTTTGTTTCTGGAAACCTGTTCCCTGGGAACATGACTGAGGTTTGATTCTGGACACCTGTGTCCTGGGAACATGACTGAGGTTTGATTGCTGAAACCTGTGGCCTGCGAACATGACTCAGGTTTGATTCTGGAACCATGTGTCCTGGGAATATGAGTGAGGTTTGATTCTGGAAACCTTTGGCCTGGGAAAATGACTGAGGTTTCATTGTGGAAACATGTGGCTTGGGATCATGACTGAGGTTTGATGGTGGAACACTATGGCCTGGCAAAATGACTGAGGCTTGATTCTGGAACCCTGTGGCCTGGCAACTTGACTGAGGTGTGATGGCAGAAACCTGTGGCCTGGCAACATGACTGAGTTTGATTGTGGCACCCTGTGCACGGGGAACATGACTGAGGCCTGATACTGGAACCCCGTGGCGTGGGAACTTGACATTGGTTTGATTCTGGAGCCCTGTTTACTGGGAACATGACTGAGGTTTGATGGTTGACACCTGTGGCCTGGCAACATGATTGAGGTTTGATAGTGGAACCCTCAGGCTTGGGAACATGAGTGAGGCTTGATGGTGGAACCCTGTGGCCTGGCAACATGAGTGAGGCTTGATGGTGGAACCCTGTGGCTTGGCAAGATGACTTAGGTTTGATTGTGGAACAGTCTTTCCTGGGAACATGACTGAGGCTTGATGGTGGAACCGTGGCCTAGCAAGAGGACAGAGGTTTGATTGTGGTACCCTCTGGCCTGGGAATATGACTGAGGTTTAATTGTGGAACCCTGTGGCCTGGGAACATGACTGGGAGTTTATTTCTGAAACCTGTGTCCAGGGAACATGACTGAGGTTTTATTCTGGAAACATGTGGCCTGGGAATATGACTGAGGTTTGATTCTGGAAACCATTGGCCTGGGAAGATGACTGATGTTAGAGTGTGGAATTCTGTGGCCTTGGAACATGACATCGGTGGATTCTGGAACCCTGTGGCCTGGGAACATGCCTGAGGTTTGATGGTGGAGACCTGTGGCCTGGCAACAGGACTGAGGTTTGATTCTGGAAGACTGTGGCTAGGGAACATGATATCGGGTTGATTCTGGCAACCTGTGTCCTGGGAACAAGACTGAGGTTTGATTCTGGAACCCTGTGCCTTGGGAACATGACTGAGGTTTGTTTCTGGAAGCCTGTTCCCTGGGAACATGACTGAGGCTTGATGGTGGAACCGTGGTCTGGCAACAGAACTGAGGTGTGATTGTGGAACCCTCTGGCCTGGGAGTATGACTGAGGTTTAATTGTGGAACCCTGTGGCCTGGGAACATGACTGGGATTTTATTTCTGAAACCTGTGTCCAGGGAACATGACTGAGGTTTTATTCTGGAACCCTGTGTCCTGGGAACACAACTGAGGTTTGATTCTGGAACCATGTGGCCTGGGAATATGACTGGGGTTTGATTCTGGAAACCATTGGCCTGGGAAGATGACTGATGTTAGAGTGTGGAATCCTGTGGCCTGGGAACATGACATCGGTTTGGATTCCGGTACCCTGTTGCCTGGGAACATGGAATCGGTTTGATTCTGGAAACCTGTGGCCTGGGAATATGACTGAGGTTTGACGGTGGTACCCCATGGCCTGGCAACATGACTGAAGTTTGATTCTGGATCCCTGTGTCCTGGGAACGTGACTGAGGCGTGATTCTGGAACACTGTGGCCTGGGAACATGACATCTATTTAGATTGTGGAATACTGTGGCCCGGGAACCTGACTGAGCCTTGGTTCTGGAACCCTGTGGACTGGGAACAAGACTGAGGTTTTATTCTGGAACCCTGTAGCCTGGGAACATAACTGAGGATTGATTCTGGAACCCTGTGGCCTGGGAACATGACATCGGTGGATTCTGGAACCCTGAGGCCTGGGAACATGACATCTGTTTAGATTGTGGAATACTGTGCCCCGGGAACCTGACTGAGCCTCGGTTCTGGAACCCTGTGGACTGGGAACATGACTGAGGTTTTATTCTGGAACCCTGTAGCCTGGGAACATAACTGAGGATTGATTCTGGAATCTTGTGGCCTGGGAAAATGACAACGGTGGATTCTGGAACCCTGTGGCCTGGGAACATGAGAACGGTTTGATTCTGGAACCCTGTGGCCTGGGAACATGCCTGAGGTTTGATGGTGGAAACCTGTGGCCTGGCAACATGACTGAGGTTTGATTCTGGAAGACTGTGGCTAGGGAACATGATATCGGGTTGATTCTGGAAACCTGTGTCCTGGGAACAAGACTGAGGTTTGATTCTGGAACCCTGTGCCTTGGGAACATGACTGAGGTTTGTTTCTGGAAACCTGTTCCCTGGGAACATGACTGAGGTTTGATTCTGGACACCTGTGTCCTGGGAACATGACTGAGGTTTGATTGCTGAAACCTCTGGCCTGCGAACATGACTCAGGTTTGATTCTGGAACCATGTGTCCTGGGAATATGACTGAGGTTTGATTCTGGAAACCTTTGGCCTGGGAAAATGACTGAAGTTTCATTGTGGAAACATGTGGCTTGGGATCATGACTGAGGTTTGATGGTGGAACACTATGGCCTGGCAAAATGACTGAGGCTTGATTCTGGAACCCTGTGGCCTGGCAACTTGACTGAGGTGTGATGGCAGAAACCTGTGGCCTGGCAACATGACTGAGTTTGATTGTGGCACCCTGTGCACGGGGAACATGACTGAGGCCTGATACTGGAACCCCGTGGCGTGGGAACTTGACATTGGTTTGATTCTGGAGCCCTGTTTACTGGGAACATGACTGAGGTTTGATGGTTGACACCTGTGGCCTGGCAACATGATTGAGGTTTGATAGTGGAACCCTCAGGCTTGGGAACATGAGTGAGGCTTGATGGTGGAACCCTGTGGCCTGGCAACATGAGTGAGGCTTGATGGTGGAACCCTGTAGCTTGGCAAGATGACTTAGGTTTGATTGTGGAACAGTCTTTCCTGGGAACATGACTGAGGCTTGATGGTGGAACCGTGGCCTAGCAACAGGACAGAGGTTTGATTGTGGTACCCTCTGGCCTGGGAATATGACTGAGGTTTAATTGTGGAACCCTGTGGCCTGGGAACATGACTGGGAGTTTATTTCTGAAACCTGTGTCCAGGGAACATGACTGAGGTTTTATTCTGGAACCATGTGGCCTGGGAATATGACTGAGGTTTGATTCTGGAAACCATTGGCCTGGGAAGATGACTGATGTTAGAGTGTGGAATTCTGTGGCCTGGGAACATGACATCGGTGGATTCTGGAACCCTGTGGCCTGGGAACATGCCTGAGGTTTGATGGTGGAGACCTGTGGCCTGGCAACAGGACTGAGGTTTGATTCTGGAAGACTGTGGCTAGGGAACATGATATCGGGTTGATTCTGGCAACCTGTGTCCTGGGAACAAGACTGAGGTTTGATTCTGGAACCCTGTGCCTTGGGAACATGACTGAGGTTTGTTTCTGGAAGCCTGTTCCCTGGGAACATGACTGAGGCTTGATGGTGGAACCGTGGTCTGGCAACAGAACTGAGGTTTGATTGTGGAACCCTCTGGCCTGGGAGTATGACTGAGGTTTAATTGTGGAACCCTGTGGCCTGGGAACATGACTGGGATTTTATTTCTGAAACCTGTGTCCAGGGAACATGACTGAGGTTTTATTCTGGAACCCTGTGTCCTGGGAACACAACTGAGGTTTGATTCTGGAACCATGTGGCCTGGGAATATGACTGGGGTTTGATTCTGGAAACCATTGGCCTGGGAAGATGACTGATGTTAGAGTGTGGAATCCTGTGGCCTGGGAACATGACATCGGTTTGGATTCCGGTACCCTGTTGCCTGGGAACATGGAATCGGTTTGATTCTGGAAACCTGTGGCCTGGGAATATGACTGAGGTTTGACGGTGGTACCCCATGGCCTGGCAACATGACTGAAGTTTGATTCTGGATCCCTGTGTCCTGGGAACGTGACTGAGGCGTGATTCTGGAACACTGTGGCCTGGGAACATGACATCTATTTAGATTGTGGAATACTGTGGCCCGGGAACCTGACTGAGCCTTGGTTCTGGAACCCTGTGGACTGGGAACAAGACTGAGGTTTTATTCTGGAACCCTGTAGCCTGGGAACATAACTGAGGATTGATTCTGGAACCCTGTGGCCTGGGAACATGACATCGGTGGATTCTGGAACCCTGAGGCCTGGGAACATGACATCTGTTTAGATTGTGGAATACTGTGCCCCGGGAACCTGACTGAGCCTCGGTTCTGGAACCCTGTGGACTGGGAACATGACTGAGGTTTTATTCAGGAACCCTGTAGCCTGGGAACATAACTGAGGATTGATTCTGGAATCTTGTGGCCTGGGAAAATGACAACGGTGGATTCTGGAACCCTGTGGCCTGGGAACATGAGAACGGTTTGATTCTGGAACCCTGTGGCCTGGGAACATGCCTGAGGTTTGATGGTGGAAACCTGTGGCCTGGCAACATGACTGAGGTTTGATTCTGGAAGACTGTGGCTAGGGAACATGATATCGGGTTGATTCTGGAAACCTGTGTCCTGGGAACAAGACTGAGGTTTGATTCTGGAACCCTGTGCCTTGGGAACATGACTGAGGTTTGTTTCTGGAAACCTGTTCCCTGGGAACATGACTGAGGTTTGATTCTGGACACCTGTGTCCTGGGAACATGACTGAGGTTTGATTGCTGAAACCTGTGGCCTGCGAACATGACTCAGGTTGGATTCTGGAACCATGTGTCCTGGGAATATGACTGAGGTTTGATTCTGGAAACCTTTGGCCTGGGAAAATGACTGAGGTTTCATTGTGGAAACATGTGGCTTGGGATCATGACTGAGGTTTGATGGTGGAACACTATGGCCTGGCAAAATGACTGAGGCTTCATTCTGGAACCCTGTGGCCTGGCAACTTGACTGAGGTGTGATGGCAGAAACCTGTGGCCTGGCAACATGACTGAGTTTGATTGTGGCACCCTGTGCACGGGGAACATGACTGAGGCCTGATACTGGAACCCCGTGGCGTGGGAACTTGACATTGGTTTGATTCTGGAGCCCTGTTTACTGGGAACATGACTGAGGTTTGATGGTTGACACCTGTGGCCTGGCAACATGATTGAGGTTTGATAGTGGAACCCTCAGGCTTGGGAACATGAGTGAGGCTTGATGGTGGAACCCTGTGGCCTGGCAACATGAGTGAGGCTTGATGGTGGAACCCTGTGGCTTGGCAAGATGACTTAGGTTTGATTGTGGAACAGTCTTTCCTGGGAACATGACTGAGGCTTGATGGTGGAACCGTGGCCTAGCAAGAGGACAGAGGTTTGATTGTGGTACCCTCTGGCCTGGGAATATGACTGAGGTTTAATTGTGGAACCCTGTGGCCTGGGAACATGACTGGGAGTTTATTTCTGAAACCTGTGTCCAGGGAACATGACTGAGGTTTTATTCTGGAACCATGTGGCCTGGGAATATGACTGAGGTTTGATTCTGGAAACCATTGGCCTGGGAAGATGACTGATGTTAGAGTGTGGAATTCTGTGGCCTTGGAACATGACATCGGTGGATTCTGGAACCCTGTGGCCTGGGAACATGCCTGAGGTTTGATGGTGGAGACCTGTGGCCTGGCAACAGGACTGAGGTTTGATTCTGGAAGACTGTGGCTAGGGAACATGATATCGGGTTGATTCTGGCAACCTGTGTCCTGGGAACAAGACTGAGGTTTGATTCTGGAACCCTGTGCCTTGGGAACATGACTGAGGTTTGTTTCTGGAAGCCTGTTCCCTGGGAACATGACTGAGGCTTGATGGTGGAACCGTGGTCTGGCAACAGAACTGAGGTTTGATTGTGGAACCCTCTGGCCTGGGAGTATGACTGAGGTTTAATTGTGGAACCCTGTGGCCTGGGAACATGACTGGGATTTTATTTCTGAAACCTGTGTCCAGGGAACATGACTGAGGTTTTATTCTGGAACCCTGTGTCCTGGGAACACAACTGAGGTTTGATTCTGGAACCATGTGGCCTGGGAATATGACTGGGGTTTGATTCTGGAAACCATTGGCCTGGGAAGATGACTGATGTTAGAGTGTGGAATCCTGTGGCCTGGGAACATGACATCGGTTTGGATTCCGGTACCCTGTTGCCTGGGAACATGGAATCGGTTTGATTCTGGAAACCTGTGGCCTGGGAATATGACTGAGGTTTGACGGTGGTACCCCATGGCCTGGCAACATGACTGAAGTTTGATTCTGGATCCCTGTGTCCTGGGAACGTGACTGAGGCGTGATTCTGGAACACTGTGGCCTGGGAACATGACATCTATTTAGATTGTGGAATACTGTGGCCCGGGAACCTGACTGAGCCTTGGTTCTGGAACCCTGTGGACTGGGAACATGACTGAGGTTTTATTCTGGTACCCTGTAGCCTGGGAACATAACTGAGGATTGATTCTGGAACCCTGTGGCCTGGAAACATGACATCGGTGGATTCTGGAACCCTGAGTCCTGGGAACATGACATCTGTTTAGATTGTGGAATACTGTGCCCCGGGAACCTGACTGAGCCTCGGTTCTGGAACCCTGTGGACTGGGAACATGACTGAGGTTTTATTCTGGAACCCTGTAGCCTGGGAACATAACTGAGGATTGATTCTGGAATCTTGTGGCCTGGGAAAATGACAACGGTGGATTCTGGAACCCTGTGGCCTGGGAACATGAGAACGGTTTGATTCTGGAACCCTGTGGCCTGGGAACATGCCTGAGGTTTGATGGTGGAAACCTGTGGCCTGGCAACATGACTGAGGTTTGATTCTGGAAGACTGTGGCTAGGGAACATGATATCGGGTTGATTCTGGAAACCTGTGTCCTGGGAACAAGACTGAGGTTTGATTCTGGAACCCTGTGCCTTGGGAACATGACTGAGGTTTGTTTCTGGAAACCTGTTCCCTGGGAACATGACTGAGGTTTGATTCTGGACACCTGTGTCCTGGGAACATGACTGAGGTTTGATTGCTGAAACCTGTGGCCTGCGAACATGACTCAGGTTGGATTCTGGAACCATGTGTCCTGGGAATATGACTGAGGTTTGATTCTGGAAACCTTTGGCCTGGGAAAATGACTGAGGTTTCATTGTGGAAACATGTGGCTTGGGATCATGACTGAGGTTTGATGGTGGAACACTATGGCCTGGCAAAATGACTGAGGCTTGATTCTGGAACCCTGTGGCCTGGCAACTTGACTGAGGTGTGATGGCAGAAACCTGTGGCCTGGCAACATGACTGAGTTTGATTGTGGCACCCTGTGCACGGGGAACATGACTGAGGCCTGATACTGGAACCCCGTGGCGTGGGAACTTGACATTGGTTTGATTCTGGAGCCCTGTTTACTGGGAACATGACTGAGGTTTGATGGTTGACACCTGTGGCCTGGCAACATGATTGAGGTTTGATAGTGGAACCCTCAGGCTTGGGAACATGAGTGAGGCTTGATGGTGGAACCCTGTGGCCTGGCAACATGAGTGAGGCTTGATGGTGGAACCCTGTGGCTTGGCAAGATGACTTAGGTTTGATTGTGGAACAGTCTTTCCTGGGAACATGACTGAGGCTTGATGGTGGAACCGTGGCCTAGCAAGAGGACAGAGGTTTGATTGTGGTACCCTCTGGCCTGGGAATATGACTGAGGTTTAATTGTGGAACCCTGTGGCCTGGGAACATGACTGGGAGTTTATTTCTGAAACCTGTGTCCAGGGAACATGACTGAGGTTTTATTCTGGAACCATGTGGCCTGGGAATATGACTGAGGTTTGATTCTGGAAACCATTGGCCTGGGAAGATGACTGATGTTAGAGTGTGGAATTCTGTGGCCTTGGAACATGACATCGGTGGATTCTGGAACCCTGTGGCCTGGGAACATGCCTGAGGTTTGATGGTGGAGACCTGTGGCCTGGCAACAGGACTGAGGTTTGATTCTGGAAGACTGTGGCTAGGGAACATGATATCGGGTTGATTCTGGCAACCTGTGTCCTGGGAACAAGACTGAGGTTTGATTCTGGAACCCTGTGCCTTGGGAACATGACTGAGGTTTGTTTCTGGAAGCCTGTTCCCTGGGAACATGACTGAGGCTTGATGGTGGAACCGTGGTCTGGCAACAGAACTGAGGTTTGATTGTGGAACCCTCTGGCCTGGGAGTATGACTGAGGTTTAATTGTGGAACCCTGTGGCCTGGGAACATGACTGGGATTTTATTTCTGAAACCTGTGTCCAGGGAACATGACTGAGGTTTTATTCTGGAACCCTGTGTCCTGGGAACACAACTGAGGTTTGATTCTGGAACCATGTGGCCTGGGAATATGACTGGGGTTTGATTCTGGAAACCATTGGCCTGGGAAGATGACTGATGTTAGAGTGTGGAATCCTGTGGCCTGGGAACATGACATCGGTTTGGATTCCGGTACCCTGTTGCCTGGGAACATGGAATCGGTTTGATTCTGGAAACCTGTGGCCTGGGAATATGACTGAGGTTTGACGGTGGTACCCCATGGCCTGGCAACATGACTGAAGTTTGATTCTGGATCCCTGTGTCCTGGGAACGTGACTGAGGCGTGATTCTGGAACACTGTGGCCTGGGAACATGACATCTATTTAGATTGTGGAATACTGTGGCCCGGGAACCTGACTGAGCCTTGGTTCTGGAACCCTGTGGACTGGGAACATAACTGAGGATTGATTCTGGAACCCTGTGGCCTGGGAACATGACATCGGTGGATTCTGGAACCCTGAGTCCTGGGAACATGACATCTGTTTAGATTGTGGAATACTGTGCCCCGGGAACCTGACTGAGCCTCGGTTCTGGAACCCTGTGGACTGGGAACATGACTGAGGTTTTATTCTGGAACCCTGTAGCCTGGGAACATAACTGAGGATTGATTCTGGAATCTTGTGGCCTGGGAAAATGACAACGGTGGATTCTGGAACCCTGTGGCCTGGGAACATGAGAACGGTTTGATTCTGGAACCCTGTGGCCTGGGAACATGCCTGAGGTTTGATGGTGGAAACCTGTGGCCTGGCAACATGACTGAGGTTTGATTCTGGAAGACTGTGGCTAGGGAACATGATATCGGGTTGATTCTGGAAACCTGTGTCCTGGGAACAAGACTGAGGTTTGATTCTGGAACCCTGTGCCTTGGGAACATGACTGAGGTTTGTTTCTGGAAACCTGTTCCCTGGGAACATGACTGAGGTTTGATTCTGGACACCTGTGTCCTGGGAACATGACTGAGGTTTGATTGCTGAAACCTGTGGCCTGCGAACATGACTCAGGTTTGATTCTGGAACCATGTGTCCTGGGAATATGACTGAGGTTTGATTCTGGAAACCTTTGGCCTGGGAAAATGACTGAGGTTTCATTGTGGAAACATGTGGCTTGGGATCATGACTGAGGTTTGATGGTGGAACACTATGGCCTGGCAAAATGACTGAGGCTTGATTCTGGAACCCTGTGGCCTGGCAACTTGACTGAGGTGTGATGGCAGAAACCTGTGGCCTGGCAACATGACTGAGTTTGATTGTGGCACCCTGTGCACGGGGAACATGACTGAGGCCTGATACTGGAACCCCGTGGCGTGGGAACTTGACATTGGTTTGATTCTGGAGCCCTGTTTACTGGGAACATGACTGAGGTTTGATGGTTGACACCTGTGGCCTGGCAACATGATTGAGGTTTGATAGTGGAACCCTCAGGCTTGGGAACATGAGTGAGGCTTGATGGTGGAACCCTGTGGCCTGGCAACATGAGTGAGGCTTGATGGTGGAACCCTGTGGCTTGGCAAGATGACTTAGGTTTGATTGTGGAACAGTCTTTCCTGGGAACATGACTGAGGCTTGATGGTGGAACCGTGGCCTAGCAACAGGACAGAGGTTTGATTGTGGTACCCTCTGGCCTGGGAATATGACTGAGGTTTAATTGTGGAACCCTGTGGCCTGGGAACATGACTGGGAGTTTATTTCTGAAACCTGTGTCCAGGGAACATGACTGAGGTTTTATTCTGGAACCATGTGGCCTGGGAATATGACTGAGGTTTGATTCTGGAAACCATTGGCCTGGGAAGATGACTGATGTTAGAGTGTGGAATTCTGTGGCCTGGGAACATGACATCGGTGGATTCTGGAACCCTGTGGCCTGGGAACATGCCTGAGGTTTGATGGTGGAGACCTGTGGCCTGGCAACAGGACTGAGGTTTGATTCTGGAAGACTGTGGCTAGGGAACATGATATCGGGTTGATTCTGGCAACCTGTGTCCTGGGAACAAGACTGAGGTTTGATTCTGGAACCCTGTGCCTTGGGAACATGACTGAGGTTTGTTTCTGGAAGCCTGTTCCCTGGGAACATGACTGAGGCTTGATGGTGGAACCGTGGTCTGGCAACAGAACTGAGGTTTGATTGTGGAACCCTCTGGCCTGGGAGTATGACTGAGGTTTAATTGTGGAACCCTGTGGCCTGGGAACATGACTGGGATTTTATTTCTGAAACCTGTGTCCAGGGAACATGACTGAGGTTTTATTCTGGAACCCTGTGTCCTGGGAACACAACTGAGGTTTGATTCTGGAACCATGTGGCCTGGGAATATGACTGGGGTTTGATTCTGGAAACCATTGGCCTGGGAAGATGACTGATGTTAGAGTGTGGAATCCTGTGGCCTGGGAACATGACATCGGTTTGGATTCCGGTACCCTGTTGCCTGGGAACATGGAATCGGTTTGATTCTGGAAACCTGTGGCCTGGGAATATGACTGAGGTTTGACGGTGGTACCCCATGGCCTGGCAACATGACTGAAGTTTGATTCTGGATCCCTGTGTCCTGGGAACGTGACTGAGGCGTGATTCTGGAACACTGTGGCCTGGGAACATGACATCTATTTAGATTGTGGAATACTGTGGCCCGGGAACCTGACTGAGCCTTGGTTCTGGAACCCTGTGGACTGGGAACATGACTGAGGTTTTATTCTGGTACCCTGTAGCCTGGGAACATAACTGAGGATTGATTCTGGAACCCTGTGGCCTGGAAACATGACATCGGTGGATTCTGGAACCCTGAGTCCTGGGAACATGACATCTGTTTAGATTGTGGAATACTGTGCCCCGGGGACCTGACTGAGCCTCGGTTCTGGAACCCTGTGGACTGGGAACATGACTGAGGTTTTATTCTGGAACCCTGTAGCCTGGGAACATAACTGAGGATTGATTCTGGAATCTTGTGGCCTGGGAAAATGACAACGGTGGATTCTGGAACCCTGTGGCCTGGGAACATGAGAACGGTTTGATTCTGGAACCCTGTGGCCTGGGAACATGCCTGAGGTTTGATGGTGGAAACCTGTGGCCTGGCAACATGACTGAGGTTTGATTCTGGAAGACTGTGGCTAGGGAACATGATATCGGGTTGATTCTGGAAACCTGTGTCCTGGGAACAAGACTGAGGTTTGATTCTGGAACCCTGTGCCTTGGGAACATGACTGAGGTTTGTTTCTGGAAACCTGTTCCCTGGGAACATGACTGAGGTTTGATTCTGGACACCTGTGTCCTGGGAACATGACTGAGGTTTGATTGCTGAAACCTGTGGCCTGCGAACATGACTCAGGTTTGATTCTGGAACCATGTGTCCTGGGAATATGACTGAGGTTTGATTCTGGAAACCTTTGGCCTGGGAAAATGACTGAGGTTTCATTGTGGAAACATGTGGCTTGGGATCATGACTGAGGTTTGATGGTGGAACACTATGGCCTGGCAAAATGACTGAGGCTTGATTCTGGAACCCTGTGGCCTGGCAACTTGACTGAGGTGTGATGGCAGAAACCTGTGGCCTGGCAACATGACTGAGTTTGATTGTGGCACCCTGTGCACGGGGAACATGACTGAGGCCTGATACTGGAACCCCGTGGCGTGGGAACTTGACATTGGTTTGATTCTGGAGCCCTGTTTACTGGGAACATGACTGAGGTTTGATGGTTGACACCTGTGGCCTGGCAACATGATTGAGGTTTGATAGTGGAACCCTCAGGCTTGGGAACATGAGTGAGGCTTGATGGTGGAACCCTGTGGCCTGGCAACATGAGTGAGGCTTGATGGTGGAACCCTGTGGCTTGGCAAGATGACTTAGGTTTGATTGTGGAACAGTCTTTCCTGGGAACATGACTGAGGCTTGATGGTGGAACCGTGGCCTAGCAACAGGACAGAGGTTTGATTGTGGTACCCTCTGGCCTGGGAATATGACTGAGGTTTAATTGTGGAACCCTGTGGCCTGGGAACATGACTGGGAGTTTATTTCTGAAACCTGTGTCCAGGGAACATGACTGAGGTTTTATTCTGGAACCATGTGGCCTGGGAATATGACTGAGGTTTGATTCTGGAAACCATTGGCCTGGGAAGATGACTGATGTTAGAGTGTGGAATTCTGTGGCCTGGGAACATGACATCGGTGGATTCTGGAACCCTGTGGCCTGGGAACATGCCTGAGGTTTGATGGTGGAGACCTGTGGCCTGGCAACAGGACTGAGGTTTGATTCTGGAAGACTGTGGCTAGGGAACATGATATCGGGTTGATTCTGGCAACCTGTGTCCTGGGAACAAGACTGAGGTTTGATTCTGGAACCCTGTGCCTTGGGAACATGACTGAGGTTTGTTTCTGGAAGCCTGTTCCCTGGGAACATGACTGAGGCTTGATGGTGGAACCGTGGTCTGGCAACAGAACTGAGGTTTGATTGTGGAACCCTCTGGCCTGGGAGTATGACTGAGGTTTAATTGTGGAACCCTGTGGCCTGGGAACATGACTGGGATTTTATTTCTGAAACCTGTGTCCAGGGAACATGACTGAGGTTTTATTCTGGAACCCTGTGTCCTGGGAACACAACTGAGGTTTGATTCTGGAACCATGTGGCCTGGGAATATGACTGGGGTTTGATTCTGGAAACCATTGGCCTGGGAAGATGACTGATGTTAGAGTGTGGAATCCTGTGGCCTGGGAACATGACATCGGTTTGGATTCCGGTACCCTGTTGCCTGGGAACATGGAATCGGTTTGATTCTGGAAACCTGTGGCCTGGGAATATGACTGAGGTTTGACGGTGGTACCCCATGGCCTGGCAACATGACTGAAGTTTGATTCTGGATCCCTGTGTCCTGGGAACGTGACTGAGGCGTGATTCTGGAACACTGTGGCCTGGGAACATGACATCTATTTAGATTGTGGAATACTGTGGCCCGGGAACCTGACTGAGCCTTGGTTCTGGAACCCTGTGGACTGGGAACATGACTGAGGTTTTATTCTGGTACCCTGTAGCCTGGGAACATAACTGAGGATTGATTCTGGAACCCTGTGGCCTGGAAACATGACATCGGTGGATTCTGGAACCCTGAGTCCTGGGAACATGACATCTGTTTAGATTGTGGAATACTGTGCCCCGGGAACCTGACTGAGCCTCGGTTCTGGAACCCTGTGGACTGGGAACATGACTGAGGTTTTATTCTGGAACCCTGTAGCCTGGGAACATAACTGAGGATTGATTCTGGAATCTTGTGGCCTGGGAAAATGACAACGGTGGATTCTGGAACCCTGTGGCCTGGGAACATGAGAACGGTTTGATTCTGGAACCCTGTGGCCTGGGAACATGCCTGAGGTTTGATGGTGGAAACCTGTGGCCTGGCAACATGACTGAGGTTTGATTCTGGAAGACTGTGGCTAGGGAACATGATATCGGGTTGATTCTGGAAACCTGTGTCCTGGGAACAAGACTGAGGTTTGATTCTGGAACCCTGTGCCTTGGGAACATGACTGAGGTTTGTTTCTGGAAACCTGTTCCCTGGGAACATGACTGAGGTTTGATTCTGGACACCTGTGTCCTGGGAACATGACTGAGGTTTGATTGCTGAAACCTGTGGCCTGCGAACATGACTCAGGTTTGATTCTGGAACCATGTGTCCTGGGAATATGACTGAGGTTTGATTCTGGAAACCTTTGGCCTGGGAAAATGACTGAGGTTTCATTGTGGAAACATGTGGCTTGGGATCATGACTGAGGTTTGATGGTGGAACACTATGGCCTGGCAGAATGACTGAGGCTTGATTCTGGAACCCTGTGGCCTGGCAACTTGACTGAGGTGTGATGGCAGAAACCTGTGGCCTGGCAACATGACTGAGTTTGATTGTGGCACCCTGTGCACGGGGAACATGACTGAGGCCTGATACTGGAACCCCGTGGCGTGGGAACTTGACATTGGTTTGATTCTGGAGCCCTGTTTACTGGGAACATGACTGAGGTTTGATGGTTGACACCTGTGGCCTGGCAACATGATTGAGGTTTGATAGTGGAACCCTCAGGCTTGGGAACATGAGTGAGGCTTGATGGTGGAACCCTGTGGCCTGGCAACATGAGTGAGGCTTGATGGTGGAACCCTGTGGCTTGGCAAGATGACTTAGGTTTGATTGTGGAACAGTCTTTCCTGGGAACATGACTGAGGCTTGATGGTGGAACCGTGGCCTAGCAACAGGATAGAGGTTTGATTGTGGTACCCTCTGGCCTGGGAATATGACTGAGGTTTAATTGTGGAACCCTGTGGCCTGGGAACATGACTGGGAGTTTATTTCTGAAACCTGTGTCCAGGGAACATGACTGAGGTTTTATTCTGGAACCATGTGGCCTGGGAATATGACTGAGGTTTGATTCTGGAAACCATTGGCCTGGGAAGATGACTGATGTTAGAGTGTGGAATTCTGTGGCCTGGGAACATGACATCGGTGGATTCTGGAACCCTGTGGCCTGGGAACATGCCTGAGGTTTGATGGTGGATACCTGTGGCCTGGCAACAGGACTGAGGTTTGATTCTGGAAGACTGTGGCTAGGGAACATGATATCGGGTTGATTCTGGCAACCTGTGTCCTGGGAACAAGACTGAGGTTTGATTCTGGAACCCTGTGCCTTGGGAACATGACTGAGGTTTGTTTCTGGAAGCCTGTTCCCTGGGAACATGACTGAGGCTTGATGGTGGAACCGTGGTCTGGCAACAGAACTGAGGTTTGATTGTGGAACCCTCTGGCCTGGGAGTATGACTGAGGTTTAATTGTGGAACCCTGTGGCCTGGGAACATGACTGGGATTTTATTTCTGAAACCTGTGTCCAGGGAACATGACTGAGGTTTTATTCTGGAACCCTGTGTCCTGGGAACACAACTGAGGTTTGATTCTGGAACCATGTGGCCTGGGAATATGACTGGGGTTTGATTCTGGAAACCATTGGCCTGGGAAGATGACTGATGTTAGAGTGTGGAATCCTGTGGCCTGGGAACATGACATCGGTTTGGATTCCGGTACCCTGTTGCCTGGGAACATGGAATCGGTTTGATTCTGGAAACCTGTGGCCTGGGAATATGACTGAGGTTTGACGGTGGTACCCCATGGCCTGGCAACATGACTGAAGTTTGATTCTGGATCCCTGTGTCCTGGGAACGTGACTGAGGCGTGATTCTGGAACACTGTGGCCTGGGAACATGACATCTATTTAGATTGTGGAATACTGTGGCCCGGGAACCTGACTGAGCCTTGGTTCTGGAACCCTGTGGACTGGGAACATGACTGAGGTTTTATTCTGGAACCCTGTAGCCTGGGAACATAACTGAGGATTGATTCTGGAACCCTGTGGCCTGGGAACATGACATCGGTGGATTCTGGAACCCTGAGTCCTGGGAACATGACATCTGTTTAGATTGTGGAATACTGTGCCCCGGGAACCTGACTGAGCCTCGGTTCTGGAACCCTGTGGACTGGGAACATGACTGAGGTTTTATTCTGGAACCCTGTAGCCTGGGAACATAACTGAGGATTGATTCTGGAATCTTGTGGCCTGGGAAAATGACAACGGTGGATTCTGGAACCCTGTGGCCTGGGAACATGAGAACGGTTTGATTCTGGAACCCTGTGGCCTGGGAACATGCCTGAGGTTTGATGGTGGAAACCTGTGGCCTGGCAACATGACTGAGGTTTGATTCTGGAAGACTGTGGCTAGGGAACATGATATCGGGTTGATTCTGGAAACCTGTGTCCTGGGAACAAGACTGAGGTTTGATTCTGGAACCCTGTGCCTTGGGTACATGACTGAGGTTTGTTTCTGGAAACCTGTTCCCTGGGAACATGACTGAGGTTTGATTCTGGACACCTGTGTCCTGGGAACATGACTGAGGTTTGATTGCTGAAACCTGTGGCCTGCGAACATGACTCAGGTTTGATTCTGGAACCAAGTGTCCTGGGAATATGACTGAGGTTTGATTCTGGAAACCTTTGGCCTGGGAAAATGACTGAGGTTTCATTGTGGAAACATGTGGCTTGGGATGATGACTGAGGTTTGATGGTGGAACACTATGGCCTGGCAAAATGACTGAGGCTTGATTCTGGAACCCTGTGGCCTGGCAACTTGACTGAGGTGTGATGGCAGAAACCTGTGGCCTGGCAACATGACTGAGTTTGATTGTGGCACCCTGTGCACGGGGAACATGACTGAGGCCTGATACTGGAACCCCGTGGCGTGGGAACTTGACATTGGTTTGATTCTGGAGCCCTGTTTACTGGGAACATGACTGAGGTTTGATGGTTGACACCTGTGGCCTGGCAACATGATTGAGGTTTGATAGTGGAAGCCTCAGGCTTGGGAACATGAGTGAGGCTTGATGGTGGAACCCTGTGGCCTGGCAACATGAGTGAGGCTTGATGGTGGAACCCTGTGGCTTGGCAAGATGACTTAGGTTTGATTGTGGAACAGTCTTTCCTGGGAACATGACTGAGGCTTGATGGTGGAACCGTGGCCTAGCAACAGGACAGAGGTTTGATTGTGGTACCCTCTGGCCTGGGAATATGACTGAGGTTTAATTGTGGAACCCTGTGGCCTGGGAACATGACTGGGAGTTTATTTCTGAAACCTGTGTCCAGGGAACATGACTGAGGTTTTATTCTGGAACCATGTGGCCTGGGAATATGACTGAGGTTTGATTCTGGAAACCATTGGCCTGGGAAGATGACTGATGTTAGAGTGTGGAATTCTGTGGCCTGGGAACATGACATCGGTGGATTCTGGAACCCTGTGGCCTGGGAACATGCCTGAGGTTTGATGGTGGAGACCTGTGGCCTGGCAACAGGACTGAGGTTTGATTCTGGAAGACTGTGGCTAGGGAACATGATATCGGGTTGATTCTGGCAACCTGTGTCCTGGGAACAAGACTGAGGTTTGATTCTGGAACCCTGTGCCTTGGGAACATGACTGAGGTTTGTTTCTGGAAGCCTGTTCCCTGGGAACATGACTGAGGCTTGATGGTGGAACCGTGGTCTGGCAACAGAACTGAGGTTTGATTGTGGAACCCTCTGGCCTGGGAGTATGACTGAGGTTTAATTGTGGAACCCTGTGGCCTGGGAACATGACTGGGATTTTATTTCTGAAACCTGTGTCCAGGGAACATGACTGAGGTTTTATTCTGGAACCCTGTGTCCTGGGAACACAACTGAGGTTTGATTCTGGAACCATGTGGCCTGGGAATATGACTGGGGTTTGATTCTGGAAACCATTGGCCTGGGAAGATGACTGATGTTAGAGTGTGGAATCCTGTGGCCTGGGAACATGACATCGGTTTGGATTCCGGTACCCTGTTGCCTGGGAACATGGAATCGGTTTGATTCTGGAAACCTGTGGCCTGGGAATATGACTGAGGTTTGACGGTGGTACCCCATGGCCTGGCAACATGACTGAAGTTTGATTCTGGATCCCTGTGTCCTGGGAACGTGACTGAGGCGTGATTCTGGAACACTGTGGCCTGGGAACATGACATCTATTTAGATTGTGGAATACTGTGGCCCGGGAACCTGACTGAGCCTTGGTTCTGGAACCCTGTGGACTGGGAACATGACTGAGGTTTTATTCTGGAACCCTGTAGCCTGGGAACATAACTGAGGATTGATTCTGGAACCCTGTGGCCTGGGAACATGACATCGGTGGATTCTGGAACCCTGAGGCCTGGGAACATGACATCTGTTTAGATTGTGGAATACTGTGCCCCGGGAACCTGACTGAGCCTCGGTTCTGGAACCCTGTGGACTGGGAACATGACTGAGGTTTTATTCTGGAACCCTGTAGCCTGGGAACATAACTGAGGATTGATTCTGTAATCTTGTGGCCTGGGAAAATGACAACGGTGGATTCTGGAACCCTGTGGCCTGGGAACATGAGAACGGTTTGATTCTGGAACCCTGTGGCCTGGGAACATGCCTGAGGTTTGATGGTGGAAACCTGTGGCCTGGCAACATGACTGAGGTTTGATTCTGGAAGACTGTGGCTAGGGAACATGATATCGGGTTGATTCTGGAAACCTGTGTCCTGGGAACAAGACTGAGGTTTGATTCTGGAACCCTGTGCCTTGGGAACATGACTGAGGTTTGTTTCTGGAAACCTGTTCCCTGGGAACATGACTGAGGTTTGATTCTGGACACCTGTGTCCTGGGAACATGACTGAGGTTTGATTGCTGAAACCTGTGGCCTGCGAACATGACTCAGGTTGGATTCTGGAACCATGTGTCCTGGGAATATGAGTGAGGTTTGATTCTGGAAACCTTTGGCCTGGGAAAATGACTGAGGTTTCATTGTGGAAACATGTGGCTTGGGATCATGACTGAGGTTTGATGGTGGAACACTATGGCCTGGCAAAATGACTGAGGCTTGATTCTGGAACCCTGTGGCCTGGCAACTTGACTGAGGTGTGATGGCAGAAACCTGTGGCCTGGCAACATGACTGAGTTTGATTGTGGCACCCTGTGCACGGGGAACATGACTGAGGCCTGATACTGGAACCCCGTGGCGTGGGAACTTGACATTGGTTTGATTCTGGAGCCCTGTTTACTGGGAACATGACTGAGGTTTGATGGTTGACACCTGTGGCCTGGCAACATGATTGAGGTTTGATAGTGGAAGCCTCAGGCTTGGGAACATGAGTGAGGCTTGATGGTGGAACCCTGTGGCCTGGCAACATGAGTGAGGCTTGATGGTGGAACCCTGTGGCTTGGCAAGATGACTTAGGTTTGATTGTGGAACAGTCTTTCCTGGGAACATGACTGAGGCTTGATGGTGGAACCGTGGCCTAGCAAGAGGACAGAGGTTTGATTGTGGAACCCTCTGGCCTGGGAATATGACTGAGGTTTAATTGTGGAACCCTGTGGCCTGGGAACATGTCTGGGAGTTTATTTCTGAAACCTGTGTCCAGGGAACATGACTGAGGTTTTATTCTGGAACCATGTGGCCTGGGAATATGACTGAGGTTTGATTCTGGAAACCATTGGCCTGGGAAGATGACTGATGTTAGAGTGTTGAATCCTTTGGCATGGGAACATGACATCGGGGGATTCTGGAACCCTGTGGCCTGGGAACATGCCTGAGGTTTGATGGTGGAGACCTGTGGCCTGGCAACAGGACTGAGGTTTGATTCTGGAAGACTGTGGCTAGGGAACATGATATCGGGTTGATTCTGGCAACCTGTGTCCTGGGAACAAGACTGAGGTTTGATTCTGGAACCCTGTGCCTTGGGAACATGACTGAGGTTTGTTTCTGGAAGCCTGTTCCCTGGGAACATGACTGAGGCTTGATGGTGGAACCGTGGTCTGGCAACAGAACTGAGGTTTGATTGTGGAACCCTCTGGCCTGGGAATATGACTGAGGTTTAATTGTGGAACCCTGTGGCCTGGGAACATGACTGGGATTTTATTTCTGAAACCTGTGTCCAGGGAACATGACTGAGGTTTTATTCTGGAACCCTGTGTCCTGGGAACACAACTGAGGTTTGATTCTGGAACCATGTGGCCTGGGAATATGACTGGGGTTTGATTCTGGAAACCATTGGCCTGGGAAGATGACTGATGTTAGAGTGTGGAATCCTGTGGCCTGGGAACATGACATCGGTTTGGATTCCGGTACCCTGTTGCCTGGGAACATGGAATCGGTTTGATTCTGGAAACCTGTGGCCTGGGAATATGACTGAGGTTTGACGGTGGTACCCCATGGCCTGGCAACATGACTGAAGTTTGATTCTGGATCCCTGTGTCCTGGGAACGTGACTGAGGCGTGATTCTGGAACACTGTGGCCTGGGAACATGACATCTATTTAGATTGTGGAATACTGTGGCCCGGGAACCTGACTGAGCCTTGGTTCTGGAACCCTGTGGACTGGGAACATGACTGAGGTTTTATTCTGGAACCCTGTAGCCTGGGAACATAACTGAGGATTGATTCTGGAACCCTGTGGCCTGGGAACATGACATCGGTGGATTCTGGAACCCTGAGGCCTGGGAACATGACATCTGTTTAGATTGTGGAATACTGTGCCCCGGGAACCTGACTGAGCCTCGGTTCTGGAACCCTGTGGACTGGGAACATGACTGAGGTTTTATTCTGGAACCCTGTAGCCTGGGAACATAACTGAGGATTGATTCTGGAATCTTGTGGCCTGGGAAAATGACAACGGTGGATTCTGGAACCCTGTGGCCTGGGAACATGAGAACGGTTTGATTCTGGAACCCTGTGGCCTGGGAACATGCCTGAGGTTTGATGGTGGAAACCTGTGGCCTGGCAACATGACTGAGGTTTGATTCTGGAAGACTGTGGCTAGGGAACATGATATCGGGTTGATTCTGGAAACCTGTGTCCTGGGAACAAGACTGAGGTTTGATTCTGGAACCCTGTGCCTTGGGAACATGACTGAGGTTTGTTTCTGGAAACCTGTTCCCTGGGAACATGACTGAGGTTTGATTCTGGACACCTGTGTCCTGGGAACATGACTGAGGTTTGATTGCTGAAACCTGTGGCCTGCGAACATGACTCAGGTTTGATTCTGGAACCATGTGTCCTGGGAATATGACTGAGGTTTGATTCTGGAAACCTTTGGCCTGGGAAAATGACTGAGGTTTCATTGTGGAAACATGTGGCTTGGGATGATGACTGAGGTTTGATGGTGGAACACTATGGCCTGGCAAAATGACTGAGGCTTGATTCTGGAACCCTGTGGCCTGGCAACTTGACTGAGGTGTGATGGCAGAAACCTGTGGCCTGGCAACATGACTGAGTTTGATTGTGGCACCCTGTGCACGGGGAACATGACTGAGGCCTGATACTGGAACCTCGTGGCGTGGGAACTTGACATTGGTTTGATTCTGGAGCCCTGTTTACTGGGAACATGACTGAGGTTTGATGGTTGACACCTGTGGCCTGGCAACATGATTGAGGTTTGATAGTGGAACCCTCAGGCTTGGGAACATGAGTGAGGCTTGATGGTGGAACCCTGTGGCCTGGCAACATGAGTGAGGCTTGATGGTGGAACCCTGTGGCTTGGCAAGATGACTTAGGTTTGATTGTGGAACAGTCTTTCCTGGGAACATGACTGAGGCTTGATGGTGGAACCGTGGCCTAGCAAGAGGACAGAGGTTTGATTGTGGTACCCTCTGGCCTGGGAATATGACTGAGGTTTAATTGTGGAACCCTGTGGCCTGGGAACATGACTGGGAGTTTATTTCTGAAACCTGTGTCCAGGGAACATGACTGAGGTTTTATTCTGGAACCATGTGGCCTGGGAATATGACTGAGGTTTGATTCTGGAAACCATTGGCCTGGGAAGATGACTGATGTTAGAGTGTTGAATCCTTTGGCATGGGAACATGACATCGGGGGATTCTGGAACCCTGTGGCCTGGGAACATGCCTGAGGTTTGATGGTGGAGACCTGTGGCCTGGCAACAGGACTGAGGTTTGATTCTGGAAGACTGTGGCTAGGGAACATGATATCGGGTTGATTCTGGCAACCTGTGTCCTGGGAACAAGACTGAGGTTTGATTCTGGAACCCTGTGCCTTGGGAACATGACTGAGGTTTGTTTCTGGAAGCCTGTTCCCTGGGAACATGACTGAGGCTTGATGGTGGAACCGTGGTCTGGCAACAGAACTGAGCTTTGATTGTGGAACCCTCTGGCCTGGGAATATGACTGAGGTTTAATTGTGGAACCCTGTGGCCTGGGAACATGACTGGGATTTTATTTCTGAAACCTGTGTCCAGGGAACATGACTGAGGTTTTATTCTGGAACCCTGTGTCCTGGGAACACAACTGAGGTTTGATTCTGGAACCATGTGGCCTGGGAATATGATTGGGGTTTGATTCTGGAAACCATTGGCCTGGGAAGATGACTGATGTTAGAGTGTGGAATCCTGTGGCCTGGGAACATGACATCGGTTTGGATTCCGGTACCCTGTTGCCTGGGAACATGGAATCGGTTTGATTCTGAAAACCTGTGGCCTGGCAACATGACTGAAGTTTGATTCTGGATCCCTGTGTCCTGGGAACGTGACTGAGGCGTGATTCTGGAACCCTGTGGCCTGGGAACATGACATCTATTTAGATTGTGGAATACTGTGGCCCGGGAACCTGACTGAGCCTTGGTTCTGGAACCCTGTGGACTGGGAACATGACTGAGGTTTTATTCTGGAACCCTGTAGCCTGGGAACATAACTGAGGATTGATTCTGGAACCCTGTGGCCTGGGAACATGACATCGGTGGATTCTGGAACCCTGAGGCCTGGGAACATGACATCTGTTTAGATTGTGGAATACTGTGCCCCGGGAACCTGACTGAGCCTCGGTTCTGGAACCCTGTGGACTGGGAACATGACTGAGGTTTTATTCTGGAACCCTGTAGCCTGGGAACATAACTGAGGATTGATTCTGTAATCTTGTGGCCTGGGAAAATGACAACGGTGGATTCTGGAACCCTGTGGCCTGGGAACATGAGAACGGTTTGATTCTGGAACCCTGTGGCCTGGGAACATGCCTGAGGTTTGATGGTGGAAACCTGTGGCCTGGCAACATGACTGAGGTTTGATTCTGGAAGACTGTGGCTAGGGAACATGATATCGGGTTGATTCTGGAAACCTGTGTCCTGGGAACAAGACTGAGGTTTGATTCTGGAACCCTGTGCCTTGGGAACATGACTGAGGTTTGTTTCTGGAAACCTGTTCCCTGGGAACATGACTGAGGTTTGATTCTGGACACCTGTGTCCTGGGAACATGACTGAGGTTTGATTGCTGAAACCTGTGGCCTGCGAACATGACTCAGGTTGGATTCTGGAACCATGTGTCCTGGGAATATGAGTGAGGTTTGATTCTGGAAACCTTTGGCCTGGGAAAATGACTGAGGTTTCATTGTGGAAACATGTGGCTTGGGATCATGACTGAGGTTTGATGGTGGAACACTATGGCCTGGCAAAATGACTGAGGCTTGATTCTGGAACCCTGTGGCCTGGCAACTTGACTGAGGTGTGATGGCAGAAACCTGTGGCCTGGCAACATGACTGAGTTTGATTGTGGCACCCTGTGCACGGGGAACATGACTGAGGCCTGATACTGGAACCCCGTGGCGTGGGAACTTGACATTGGTTTGATTCTGGAGCCCTGTTTACTGGGAACATGACTGAGGTTTGATGGTTGACACCTGTGGCCTGGCAACATGATTGAGGTTTGATAGTGGAACCCTCAGGCTTGGGAACATGAGTGAGGCTTGATGGTGGAACCCTGTGGCCTGGCAACATGAGTGAGGCTTGATGGTGGAACCCTGTGGCTTGGCAAGATGACTTAGGTTTGATTGTGGAACAGTCTTTCCTGGGAACATGACTGAGGCTTGATGGTGGAACCGTGGCCTAGCAAGAGGACAGAGGTTTGATTGTGGAACCCTCTGGCCTGGGAATATGACTGAGGTTTAATTGTGGAACCCTGTGGCCTGGGAACATGTCTGGGAGTTTATTTCTGAAACCTGTGTCCAGGGAACATGACTGAGGTTTTATTCTGGAACCATGTGGCCTGGGAATATGACTGAGGTTTGATTCTGGAAACCATTGGCCTGGGAAGATGACTGATGTTAGAGTGTTGAATCCTTTGGCATGGGAACATGACATCGGGGGATTCTGGAACCCTGTGGCCTGGGAACATGCCTGAGGTTTGATGGTGGAGACCTGTGGCCTGGCAACAGGACTGAGGTTTGATTCTGGAAGACTGTGGCTAGGGAACATGATATCGGGTTGATTCTGGCAACCTGTGTCCTGGGAACAAGACTGAGGTTTGATTCTGGAACCCTGTGCCTTGGGAACATGACTGAGGTTTGTTTCTGGAAGCCTGTTCCCTGGGAACATGACTGAGGCTTGATGGTGGAACCGTGGTCTGGCAACAGAACTGAGGTTTGATTGTGGAACCCTCTGGCCTGGGAATATGACTGAGGTTTAATTGTGGAACCCTGTGGCCTGGGAACATGACTGGGATTTTATTTCTGAAACCTGTGTCCAGGGAACATGACTGAGGTTTTATTCTGGAACCCTGTGTCCTGGGAACACAACTGAGGTTTGATTCTGGAACCATGTGGCCTGGGAATATGACTGGGGTTTGATTCTGGAAACCATTGGCCTGGGAAGATGACTGATGTTAGAGTGTGGAATCCTGTGGCCTGGGAACATGACATCGGTTTGGATTCCGGTACCCTGTTGCCTGGGAACATGGAATCGGTTTGATTCTGGAAACCTGTGGCCTGGGAATATGACTGAGGTTTGACGGTGGTACCCCATGGCCTGGCAACATGACTGAAGTTTGATTCTGGATCCCTGTGTCCTGGGAACGTGACTGAGGCGTGATTCTGGAACACTGTGGCCTGGGAACATGACATCTATTTAGATTGTGGAATACTGTGGCCCGGGAACCTGACTGAGCCTTGGTTCTGGAACCCTGTGGACTGGGAACATGACTGAGGTTTTATTCTGGAACCCTGTAGCCTGGGAACATAACTGAGGATTGATTCTGGAACCCTGTGGCCTGGGAACATGACATCGGTGGATTCTGGAACCCTGAGGCCTGGGAACATGACATCTGTTTAGATTGTGGAATACTGTGCCCCGGGAACCTGACTGAGCCTCGGTTCTGGAACCCTGTGGACTGGGAACATGACTGAGGTTTTATTCTGGAACCCTGTAGCCTGGGAACATAACTGAGGATTGATTCTGGAATCTTGTGGCCTGGGAAAATGACAACGGTGGATTCTGGAACCCTGTGGCCTGGGAACATGAGAACGGTTTGATTCTGGAACCCTGTGGCCTGGGAACATGCCTGAGGTTTGATGGTGGAAACCTGTGGCCTGGCAACATGACTGAGGTTTGATTCTGGAAGACTGTGGCTAGGGAACATGATATCGGGTTGATTCTGGAAACCTGTGTCCTGGGAACAAGACTGAGGTTTGATTCTGGAACCCTGTGCCTTGGGAACATGACTGAGGTTTGTTTCTGGAAACCTGTTCCCTGGGAACATGACTGAGGTTTGATTCTGGACACCTGTGTCCTGGGAACATGACTGAGGTTTGATTGCTGAAACCTGTGGCCTGCGAACATGACTCAGGTTTGATTCTGGAACCATGTGTCCTGGGAATATGACTGAGGTTTGATTCTGGAAACCTTTGGCCTGGGAAAATGACTGAGGTTTCATTGTGGAAACATGTGGCTTGGGATGATGACTGAGGTTTGATGGTGGAACACTATGGCCTGGCAAAATGACTGAGGCTTGATTCTGGAACCCTGTGGCCTGGCAACTTGACTGAGGTGTGATGGCAGAAACCTGTGGCCTGGCAACATGACTGAGTTTGATTGTGGCACCCTGTGCACGGGGAACATGACTGAGGCCTGATACTGGAACCCCGTGGCGTGGGAACTTGACATTGGTTTGATTCTGGAGCCCTGTTTACTGGGAACATGACTGAGGTTTGATGGTTGACACCTGTGGCCTGGCAACATGATTGAGGTTTGATAGTGGAACCCTCAGGCTTGGGAACATGAGTGAGGCTTGATGGTGGAACCCTGTGGCCTGGCAACATGAGTGAGGCTTGATGGTGGAACCCTGTGGCTTGGCAAGATGACTTAGGTTTGATTGTGGAACAGTCTTTCCTGGGAACATGACTGAGGCTTGATGGTGGAACCGTGGCCTAGCAAGAGGACAGAGGTTTGATTGTGGTACCCTCTGGCCTGGGAATATGACTGAGGTTTAATTGTGGAACCCTGTGGCCTGGGAACATGACTGGGAGTTTATTTCTGAAACCTGTGTCCAGGGAACATGACTGAGGTTTTATTCTGGAACCATGTGGCCTGGGAATATGACTGAGGTTTGATTCTGGAAACCATTGGCCTGGGAAGATGACTGATGTTAGAGTGTTGAATCCTTTGGCATGGGAACATGACATCGGGGGATTCTGGAACCCTGTGGCCTGGGAACATGCCTGAGGTTTGATGGTGGAGACCTGTGGCCTGGCAACAGGACTGAGGTTTGATTCTGGAAGACTGTGGCTAGGGAACATGATATCGGGTTGATTCTGGCAACCTGTGTCCTGGGAACAAGACTGAGGTTTGATTCTGGAACCCTGTGCCTTGGGAACATGACTGAGGTTTGTTTCTGGAAGCCTGTTCCCTGGGAACATGACTGAGGCTTGATGGTGGAACCGTGGTCTGGCAACAGAACTGAGCTTTGATTGTGGAACCCTCTGGCCTGGGAATATGACTGAGGTTTAATTGTGGAACCCTGTGGCCTGGGAACATGACTGGGATTTTATTTCTGAAACCTGTGTCCAGGGAACATGACTGAGGTTTTATTCTGGAACCCTGTGTCCTGGGAACACAACTGAGGTTTGATTCTGGAACCATGTGGCCTGGGAATATGATTGGGGTTTGATTCTGGAAACCATTGGCCTGGGAAGATGACTGATGTTAGAGTGTGGAATCCTGTGGCCTGGGAACATGACATCGGTTTGGATTCCGGTACCCTGTTGCCTGGGAACATAGAATCGGTTTGATTCTGAAAACCTGTGGCCTGGCAACATGACTGAAGTTTGATTCTGGATCCCTGTGTCCTGGGAACGTGACTGAGGCGTGATTCTGGAACACTGTGGCCTGGGAACATGACATCTATTTAGATTGTGGAATACTGTGGCCCGGGAACCTGACTGAGCCTTGGTTCTGGAACCCTGTGGACTGGGAACATGACTGAGGTTTTATTCTGGAACCCTGTAGCCTGGGAACATAACTGAGGATTGATTCTGGAACCCTGTGGCCTGGGAACATGACATCGGTGGATTCTGGAACCCTGAGGCCTGGGAACATGACATCTGTTTACATTGTGGAATACTGTGCCCCGGGAACCTGACTGAGCCTCGGTTCTGGAACCCTGTGGACTGGGAACATGACTGAGGTTTTATTCAGGAACCCTGTAGCCTGGGAACATAACTGAGGATTCATTCTGGAATCTTGTGGCCTGGGAAAATGACAACGGTGGATTCTGGAACCCTGTGGCCTGGGAACATGAGAACGGTTTGATTCTGGAACCCTGTGGCCTGGGAACATGCCTGAGGTTTGATGGTGGAAACCTGGGGCCTGGCAACATGACTGAGGTTTGATTCTGGAAGACTGTGGCTAGGGAACATGATATCGGGTTGATTCTGGAAACCTGTGTCCTGGGAACAAGACTGAGGTTTGATTCTGGAACCCTGTGCCTTGGGAACATGACTGAGGTTTGTTTCTGGAAACCTGTTCCCTGGGAACATGACTGAGGTTTGATTCTGGACACCTGTGTCCTGGGAACATGACTGAGGTTTGATTGCTGAAACCTGTGGCCTGCGAACATGGCTCAGGTTTGATTCTGGAACCATGTGTCCTGGGAATATGACTGAGGTTTGATTCTGGAAACCTTTGGCCTGGGAAAATGACTGAGGTTTCATTGTGGAAACATGTGGCTTGGGATGATGACTGAGGTTTGATGGTGGAACACTATGGCCTGGCAAAATGACTGAGGCTTGATTCTGGAACCCTGTGGCCTGGCAACTTGACTGAGGTGTGATGGCAGAAACCTGTGGCCTGGCAACATGACTGAGTTTGATTGTGGCACCCTGTGCACGGGGAACATGACTGAGGCCTGATACTGGAACCCCGTGGCGTGGGAACTTGACATTGGTTTGATTCTGGAGCCCTGTTTACTGGGAACATGACTGAGGTTTGATGGTTGACACCTGTGGCCTGGCAACATGATTGAGGTTTGATAGTGGAACCCTCAGGCTTGGGAACATGAGTGAGGCTTGATGGTGGAACCCTGTGGCCTGGCAACATGAGTGAGGCTTGATGGTGGAACCCTGTGGCTTGGCAAGATGACTTAGGTTTGATTGTGGAACAGTCTTTCCTGGGAACATGACTGAGGCTTGATGGTGGAACCGTGGCCTAGCAAGAGGACAGAGGTTTGATTGTGGTACCCTCTGGCCTGGGAATATGACTGAGGTTTAATTGTGGAACCCTGTGGCCTGGGAACATGACTGGGAGTTTATTTCTGAAACCTGTGTCCAGGGAACATGACTGAGGTTTTATTCTGGAACCATGTGGCCTGGGAATATGACTGAGGTTTGATTCTGGAAACCATTGGCCTGGGAAGATGACTGATGTTAGAGTGTGGAATTCTGTGGCCTTGGAACATGACATCGGTGGATTCTGGAACCCTGTGGCCTGGGAACATGCCTGAGGTTTGATGGTGGAGACCTGTGGCCTGGCAACAGGACTGAGGTTTGATTCTGGAAGACTGTGGCTAGGGAATATGATATCGGGTTGATTCTGGCAACCTGTGTCCTGGGAACAAGACTGAGGTTTGATTCTGGAACCCTGTGCCTTGGGAACATGACTGAGGTTTGTTTCTGGAAGCCTGTTCCCTGGGAACATGACTGAGGCTTGATGGTGGAACCGTGGTCTGGCAACAGAACTGAGCTTTGATTGTGGAACCCTCTGGCCTGGGAGTATGACTGAGGTTTAATTGTGGAACCCTGTGGCCTGGGAACATGACTGGGATTTTATTTCTGAAACCTGTGTCCAGGGAACATGACTGAGGTTTTATTCTGGAACCCTGTGTCCTGGGAACACAACTGAGGTTTGATTCTGGAACCATGTGGCCTGGGAATATGACTGAGGTTTGATTCTGGAAACCATTGACCTGGGAAGATGACTGATGTTAGAGTGTGGAATCCTGTGGCCTGGGAACATTACATCGGTTTGGATTCCGGTACCCTGTTGCCTGGGAACATGAAATCGGTTTGATTCTGGAAACCTGTGGCCTGGGAATATGACTGAGGTTTGACGGTGGTACCCTATGGCCTGGCAACATGACTGAAGTTTGATTCTGGATCCCTGTGGCCTGGGAACGTGACTGAGGCGTGATTCTGGAACACTGTGGCCTGGGAACATGACATCTATTTAGATTGTGGAATACTGTGCCCCGGGAACCTGACTGAGCCTTGGTTCTGGAACCCTGTGGACTGGGAACATGACTGAGGTTTTATTCTGGAACCCTGTAGCCTGGGAACATAACTGAGGATTGATTCTGGAACCCTGTGGCCTGGGAACATGACATCGGTGGATTCGGGAACCCTGAGGCCTGGGAACATGACATCTGTTTAGATTGTGGAATACTGTGCCCCGGGAACCTGACTGAGCCTCGGTTCTGGAACCCTGTGGACTGGGAACATGACTGAGGTTTTATTCAGGAACCCTGTAGCCTGGGAACATAACTGAGGATTGATTCTGGAATCTTGTGGCCTGGGAAAATGACAACGGTGGATTCTGGAACCCTGTGGCCTGGGAACATGAGAACGGTTTGATTCTGGAACTCTGTGGCCTGGGAACATGCCTGAGGTTTGATGGTGGAAACCTGTGGCCTGGCAACATGACTGAGGTTTGATTCTGGAAGACTGTGGCTAGGGAACATGATATCGGGTTGATTCTGGAAACCTGTGTCCTGGGAACAAGACTGAGGTTTGATTCTGGAACCCTGTGCCTTGGGAACATGACTGAGGTTTGTTTCTGGAAACCTGTTCCCTGGGAACATGACTGAGGTTTGATTCTGGACACCTGTGTCCTGGGAACATGACTGAGGTTTGATTGCTGAAACCTGTGGCCTGCGAACATGACTCAGGTTTGATTCTGGAACCATGTGTCCTGGGAATATGACTGAGGTTTGATTCTGGAAACCTTTGGCCTGGGAAAATGACTGAGGTTTCATTGTGGAAACATGTGGCTTGGGATCATGACTGAGGTTTGATGGTGGAACACTATGGCCTGGCAAAATGACTGAGGCTTGATTCTGGAACCCTGTGGCCTGGCAACTTGACTGAGGTGTGATGGCAGAAACCTGTGGCCTGGCAACATGACTGAGTTTGATTGTGGCACCCTGTGCACGGGGAACATGACTGAGGCCTGATACTGGAACCCCGTGGCGTGGGAACTTGACATTGGTTTGATTCTGGAGCCCTGTTTACTGGGAACATGACTGAGGTTTGATGGTTGACACCTGTGGCCTGGCAACATGATTGAGGTTTGATAGTGGAACCCTCAGGCTTGGGAACATGAGTGAGGCTTGATGGTGGAACCCTGTGGCCTGGCAACATGAGTGAGGCTTGATGGTGGAACCCTGTGGCTTGGCAAGATGACTTAGGTTTGATTGTGGAACAGTCTTTCCTGGGAACATGACTGAGGCTTGATGGTGGAACCGTGGCCTAGCAACAGGACAGAGGTTTGATTGTGGAACCCTCTTGCCTGGGAATATGACTGAGGTTTAATTGTGGAACCCTGTGGCCTGGGAACATGACTGGGAGTTTATTTCTGAAACCTGTGTCCAGGGAACATGACTGAGGTTTTATTCTGGAACCATGTGGCCTGGGAATATGACTGAGGTTTGATTCTGGAAACCATTGGCCTGGGAAGATGACTGATGTTAGAGTGTGGAATTCTGTGGCCTGGGAACATGACATCGGTGGATTCTGGAACCCTGTGGCCTGGGAACATGCCTGAGGTTTGATGGTGGAGACCTGTGGCCTGGCAACAGGACTGAGGTTTGATTCTGGAAGACTGTGGCTAGGGAACATGATATCGGGTTGATTCTGGCAACCTGTGTCCTGGGAACAAGACTGAGGTTTGATTCTGGAACCCTGTGCCTTGGGAACATGACTGAGGTTTGTTTCTGGAAGCCTGTTCCCTGGGAACATGACTGAGGCTTGATGGTGGAACCGTGGTCTGGCAACAGAACTGAGGTTTGATTGTGGAACCCTCTGGCCTGGGAATATGACTGAGGTTTAATTGTGGAACCCTGTGGCCTGGGAACATGACTGGGATTTTATTTCTGAAACCTGTGTCCAGGGAACATGACTGAGGTTTTATTCTGGAACCCTGTGTCCTGGGAACACAACTGAGGTTTGATTCTGGAACCATGTGGCCTGGGAATATGACTGGGGTTTGATTCTGGAAACCATTGGCCTGGGAAGATGACTGATGTTAGAGTGTGGAATCCTGTGGCCTGGGAACATGACATCGGTTTGGATTCCGGTACCCTGTTGCCTGGGAACATGGAATCGGTTTGATTCTGGAAACCTGTGGCCTGGGAATATGACTGAGGTTTGACGGTGGTACCCCATGGCCTGGCAACATGACTGAAGTTTGATTCTGGATCCCTGTGTCCTGGGAACGTGACTGAGGCGTGATTCTGGAACACTGTGGCCTGGGAACATGACATCTATTTAGATTGTGGAATACTGTGCCCCGGGAACCTGACTGAGCCTTGGTTCTGGAACCCTGTGGACTGGGAACATGACTGAGGTTTTATTCTGGAACCCTGTCGCCTGGGAACATAACTGAGGATTGATTCTGGAACCCTGTGGCCTGGGAACATGACATCGGTGGATTCTGGAACCCTGAGGCCTGGGAACATGACATCTGTTTAGATTGTGGAATACTGTGCCCCGGGAACCTGACTGAGCCTCGGTTCTGGAACCCTGTGGACTGGGAACATGACTGAGGTTTTATTCAGGAACCCTGTAGCCTGGGAACATAACTGAGGATTGATTCTGGAATCTTGTGGCCTGGGAAAATGACAACGGTGGATTCTGGAACCCTGTGGCCTGGGAACATGAGAACGGTTTGATTCTGGAACCCTGTGGCCTGGGAACATGCCTGAGGTTTGATGGTGGAAACCTGTGGCATGGCAACATGACTGAGGTTTGATTCTGGAAGACTGTGGCTAGGGAACATGATATCGGGTTGATTCTGGAAACCTGTGTCCTGGGAACAAGACTGAGGTTTGATTCTGGAACCCTGTGCCTTGGGAACATGACTGAGGTTTGTTTCTGGAAACCTGTTCCCTGGGAACATGACTGAGGTTTGATTCTGGACACCTGTGTCCTGGGAACATGACTGAGGTTTGATTGCTGAAACCTCTGGCCTGCGAACATGACTCAGGTTTGATTCTGGAACCATGTGTCCTGGGAATATGACTGAGGTTTGATTCTGGAAACCTTTGGCCTGGGAAAATGACTGAGGTTTCATTGTGGAAACATGTGGCTTGGGATGATGACTGAGGTTTGATGGTGGAACACTATGGCCTGGCAAAATGACTGAGGCTTGATTCTGGAACCCTGTGGCCTGGCAACTTGACTGAGGTGTGATGGCAGAAACCTGTGGCCTGGCAACATGACTGAGTTTGATTGTGGCACCCTGTGCACGGGGAACATGACTGAGGCCTGATACTGGAACCCAGTGGCGTGGGAACTTGACATTGGTTTGATTCTGGAGCCCTGTTTACTGGGAACATGACTGAGGTTTGATGGTTGACACCTGTGGCCTGGCAACATGATTGAGGTTTGATAGTGGAACCCTCAGGCTTGGGAACATGAGTGAGGCTTGATGGTGGAACCCTGTGGCCTGGCAACATGAGTGAGGCTTGATGGTGGAACCCTGTGGCTTGGCAAGATGACTTAGGTTTGATTGTGGAACAGTCTTTCCTGGGAACATGACTGAGGCTTGATGGTGGAACCGTGGCCTAGCAACAGGACAGAGGTTTGATTGTGGTACCCTCTGGCCTGGGAATATGACTGAGGTTTAATTGTGGAACCCTGTGGCCTGGGAACATGACTGGGAGTTTATTTCTGAAACCTGTGTCCAGGGAACATGACTGAGGTTTTATTCTGGAACCATGTGGCCTGGGAATATGACTGAGGTTTGATTCTGGAAACCATTGGCCTGGGAAGATGACTGATGTTAGAGTGTGGAATTCTGTGGCCTGGGAACATGACATCGGTGGATTCTGGAACCCTGTGGCCTGGGAACATGCCTGAGGTTTGATGGTGGAGACCTGTGGCCTGGCAACAGGACTGAGGTTTGATTCTGGAAGACTGTGGCTAGGGAACATGATATCGGGTTGATTCTGGCAACCTGTGTCCTGGGAACAAGACTGAGGTTTGATTCTGGAACCCTGTGCCTTGGGAACATGACTGAGGTTTGTTTCTGGAAGCCTGTTCCCTGGGAACATGACTGAGGCTTGATGGTGGAACCGTGGTCTGGCAACAGAACTGAGGTTTGATTGTGGAACCCTCTGGCCTGGGAGTATGACTGAGGTTTAATTGTGGAACCCTGTGGCCTGGGAACATGACTGGGATTTTATTTCTGAAACCTGTGTCCAGGGAACATGACTGAGGTTTTATTCTGGAACCCTGTGTCCTGGGAACACAACTGAGGTTTGATTCTGGAACCATGTGGCCTGGGAATATGACTGGGGTTTGATTCTGGAAACCATTGGCCTGGGAAGATGACTGATGTTAGAGTGTGGAATCCTGTGGCCTGGGAACATGACATCGGTTTGGATTCCGGTACCCTGTTGCCTGGGAACATGGAATCGGTTTGATTCTGGAAACCTGTGGCCTGGGAATATGACTGAGGTTTGACGGTGGTACCCCATGGCCTGGCAACATGACTGAAGTTTGATTCTGGATCCCTGTGTCCTGGGAACGTGACTGAGGCGTGATTCTGGAACACTGTGGCCTGGGAACATGACATCTATTTAGATTGTGGAATACTGTGCCCCGGGAACCTGACTGAGCCTTGGTTCTGGAACCCTGTGGACTGGGAACATGACTGAGGTTTTATTCTGGAACCCTGTCGCCTGGGAACATAACTGAGGATTGATTCTGGAACCCTGTGGCCTGGGAACATGACATCGGTGGATTCTGGAACCCTGAGGCCTGGGAACATGACATCTGTTTAGATTGTGGAATACTGTGCCCCGGGAACCTGACTGAGCCTCGGTTCTGGAACCCTGTGGACTGGGAACATGACTGAGGTTTTATTCAGGAACCCTGTAGCCTGGGAACATAACTGAGGATTGATTCTGGAATCTTGTGGCCTGGGAAAATGACAACGGTGGATTCTGGAACCCTGTGGCCTGGGAACATGAGAACGGTTTGATTCTGGAACCCTGTGGCCTGGGAACATGCCTGAGGTTTGATGGTGGAAACCTGTGGCATGGCAACATGACTGAGGTTTGATTCTGGAAGACTGTGGCTAGGGAACATGATATCGGGTTGATTCTGGAAACCTGTGTCCTGGGAACAAGACTGAGGTTTGATTCTGGAACCCTGTGCCTTGGGAACATGACTGAGGTTTGTTTCTGGAAACCTGTTCCCTGGGAACATGACTGAGGTTTGATTCTGGACACCTGTGTCCTGGGAACATGACTGAGGTTTGATTGCTGAAACCTGTGGCCTGCGAACATGACTCAGGTTGGATTCTGGAACCATGTGTCCTGGGAATATGACTGAGGTTTGATTCTGGAAACCTTTGGCCTGGGAAAATGACTGAGGTTTCATTGTGGAAACATGTGGCTTGGGATCATGACTGAGGTTTGATGGTGGAACACTATGGCCTGGCAAAATGACTGAGGCTTGATTCTGGAACCCTGTGGCCTGGCAACTTGACTGAGGTGTGATGGCAGAAACCTGTGGCCTGGCAACATGACTGAGTTTGATTGTGGCACCCTGTGCACGGGGAACATGACTGAGGCCTGATACTGGAACCCCGTGGCGTGGGAACTTTACATTGGTTTGATTCTGGAGCCCTGTTTATGGGGAACATGACTGAGGTTTGATGGTTGACACCTGTGGCCTGGCAACATGATTGAGGTTTGATAGTGGAACCCTCAGGCTTGGGAACATGAGTGAGGCTTGATGGTGGAACCCTGTGGCCTGGCAACATGAGTGAGGCTTGATGGTGGAACCCTGTGGCTTGGCAAGATGACTTAGGTTTGATTGTGGAACAGTCTTTCCTGGGAACATGACTGAGGCTTGATGGTGGAACCGTGGCCTAGCAAGAGGACAGAGGTTTGATTGTGGTACCCTCTGGCCTGGGAATATGACTGAGGTTTAATTGTGGAACCCTGTGGCCTGGGAACATGACTGGGAGTTTATTTCTGAAACCTGTGTCCAGGGAACATGACTGAGGTTTTATTCTGGAACCATGTGGCCTGGGAATATGACTGAGGTTTGATTCTGGAAACCATTGGCCTGGGAAGATGACTGATGTTAGAGTGTGGAATTCTGTGGCCTTGGAACATGACATCGGTGGATTCTGGAACCCTGTGGCCTGGGAACATGCCTGAGGTTTGATGGTGGAGACCTGTGGCCTGGCAACAGGACTGAGGTTTGATTCTGGAAGACTGTGGCTAGGGAACATGATATCGGGTTGATTCTGGCAACCTGTGTCCTGGGAACAAGACTGAGGTTTGATTCTGGAACCCTGTGCCTTGGGAACATGACTGAGGTTTGTTTCTGGAAGCCTGTTCCCTGGGAACATGACTGAGGCTTGATGGTGGAACCGTGGTCTGGCAACAGAACTGAGCTTTGATTGTGGAACCCTCTGGCCTGGGAATATGACTGAGGTTTAATTGTGGAACCCTGTGGCCTGGGAACATGACTGGGATTTTATTTCTGAAACCTGTGTCCAGGGAACATGACTGAGGTTTTATTCTGGAACCCTGTGTCCTGGGAACACAACTGAGGTTTGATTCTGGAACCATGTGGCCTGGGAATATGACTGAGGTTTGATTCTGGAAACCATTGACCTGGGAAGATGACTGATGTTAGAGTGTGGAATCCTGTGGCCTGGGAACATGACATCGGTTTGGATTCCGGTACCCTGTTGCCTGGGAACATGAAATCGGTTTGATTCTGGAAACCTGTGGCCTGGGAATATGACTGAGGTTTGACGGTGGTACCCTATAGCCTGGCAACATGACTGAAGTTTGATTCTGGATCCCTGTGGCCTGGGAACGTGACTGAGGCGTGATTCTGGAACACTGTGGCCTGGGAACATGACATCTATTTAGATTGTGGAATACTGTGCCCCGGGAACCTGACTGAGCCTTGGTTCTGGAACCCTGTGGACTGGGAACATGACTGAGGTTTTATTCTGGAACCCTGTAGCCTGGGAACATAACTGAGGATTGATTCTGGAACCCTGTGGCCTGGGAACATGACATCGGTGGATTCTGGAACCCTGAGGCCTGGGAACATGACATCTGTTTAGATTGTGGAATACTGTGCCCCGGGAACCTGACTGAGCCTCGGTTCTGGAACCCTGTGGACTGGGAACATGACTGAGGTTTTATTCTGGAACCCTGTAGCCTGGGAACATAACTGAGGATTGATTCTGGAATCTTGTGGCCTGGGAAAATGACAACGGTGGATTCTGGAACCCTGTGGCCTGGGAACATGAGAACGGTTTGATTCTGGAACCCTGTGGCCTGGGAACATGCCTGAGGTTTGATGGTGGAAACCTGTGGCCTGGCAACATGACTGAGGTTTGATTCTGGAAGACTGTGGCTAGGGAACATGATATCGGGTTGATTCTGGAAACCTGTGTCCTGGGAACAAGACTGAGGTTTGATTCTGGAACCCTGTGCCTTGGGAACATGACTGAGGTTTGTTTCTGGAAACCTGTTCCCTGGGAACATGACTGAGGTTTGATTCTGGACACCTGTGTCCTGGGAACATGACTGAGGTTTGATTGCTGAAACCTGTGGCCTGCGAACATGACTCAGGTTTGATTCTGGAACCATGTGTCCTGGGAATATGACTGAGGTTTGATTCTGGAAACCTTTGGCCTGGGAAAATGACTGAGGTTTCATTGTGGAAACATGTGGCTTGGGATCATGACTGAGGTTTGATGGTGGAACACTATGGCCTGGCAAAATGACTGAGGCTTGATTCTGGAACCCTGTGGCCTGGCAACTTGACTGAGGTGTGATGGCAGAAACCTGTGGCCTGGCAACATGACTGAGTTTGATTGTGGCACCCTGTGCACGGGGAACATGACTGAGGCCTGATACTGGAACCCCGTGGCGTGGGAACTTGACATTGGTTTGATTCTGGAGCCCTGTTTACTGGGAACATGACTGAGGTTTGATGGTTGACACCTGTGGCCTGGCAACATGATTGAGGTTTGATAGTGGAACCCTCAGGCTTGGGAACATGAGTGAGGCTTGATGGTGGAACCCTGTGGCCTGGCAACATGAGTGAGGCTTGATGGTGGAACCCTGTGGCTTGGCAAGATGACTTAGGTTTGATTGTGGAACAGTCTTTCCTGGGAACATGACTGAGGCTTGATGGTGGAACCGTGGCCTAGCAAGAGGACAGAGGTTTGATTGTGGTACCCTCTGGCCTGGGAATATGACTGAGGTTTAATTGTGGAACCCTGTGGCCTGGGAACATGACTGGGAGTTTATTTCTGAAACCTGTGTCCAGGGAACATGACTGAGGTTTTATTCTGGAACCATGTGGCCTGGGAATGTGACTGAGGTTTGATTCTGGAAACCATTGGCCTGGGAAGATGACTGATGTTAGAGTGTGGAATTCTGTGGCCTTGGAACATGACATCGGTGGATTCTGGAACCCTGTGGCCTGGGAACATGCCTGAGGTTTGATGGTGGAGACCTGTGGCCTGGCAACAGGACTGAGGTTTGATTCTGGAAGACTGTGGCTAGGGAACATGATATCGGGTTGATTCTGGCAACCTGTGTCCTGGGAACAAGACTGAGGTTTGATTCTGGAACCCTGTGCCTTGGGAACATGACTGAGGTTTGTTTCTGGAAGCCTGTTCCCTGGGAACATGACTGAGGCTTGATGGTGGAACCGTGGTCTGGCAACAGAACTGCGGTTTGATTGTGGAACCCTCTGGCCTGGGAGTATGACTGAGGTTTAATTGTGGAACCCTGTGGCCTGGGAACATGACTGGGATTTTATTTCTGAAACCTGTGTCCAGGGAACATGACTGAGGTTTTATTCTGGAACCCTGTGTCCTGGGAACACAACTGAGGTTTGATTCTGGAACCATGTGGCCTGGGAATATGACTGGGGTTTGATTCTGGAAACCATTGGCCTGGGAAGATGACTGATGTTAGAGTGTGGAATCCTGTGGCCTGGGAACATGACATCGGTTTGGATTCCGGTACCCTGTTGCCTGGGAACATGGAATCGGTTTGATTCTGGAAACCTGTGGCCTGGGAATATGACTGAGGTTTGACGGTGGTACCCCATGGCCTGGCAACATGACTGAAGTTTGATTCTGGATCCCTGTGTCCTGGGAACGTGACTGAGGCGTGATTCTGGAACACTGTGGCCTGGGAACATGACATCTATTTAGATTGTGGAATACTGTGGCCCGGGAACCTGACTGAGCCTTGGTTCTGGAACCCTGTGGACTGGGAACAAGACTGAGGTTTTATTCTGGAACCCTGTAGCCTTGGAACATAACTGAGGATTGATTCTGGAACCCTGTGGCCTGGGAACATGACATCGGTGGATTCTGGAACCCTGAGGCCTGGGAACATGACATCTGTTTAGATTGTGGAATACTGTGCCCCGGGAACCTGACTGAGCCTCGGTTCTGGAACCCTGTGGACTGGGAACATGACTGAGGTTTTATTCAGGAACCCTGTAGCCTGGGAACATAACTGAGGATTGATTCTGGAATCTTGTGGCCTGGGAAAATGACAACGGTGGATTCTGGAACCCTGTGGCCTGGGAACATGAGAACGGTTTGATTCTGGAACCCTGTGGCCTGGGAACATGCCTGAGGTTTGATGGTGGAAACCTGTGGCCTGGCAACATGACTGAGGTTTGATTCTGGAAGACTGTGGCTAGGGAACATGATATCGGGTTGATTCTGGAAACCTGTGTCCTGGGAACAAGACTGAGGTTTGATTCTGGAACCCTGTGCCTTGGGAACATGACTGAGGTTTGTTTCTGGAAACCTGTTCCCTGGGAACATGACTGAGGTTTGATTCTGGACACCTGTGTCCTGGGAACATGACTGAGGTTTGATTGCTGAAACCTGTGGCCTGCGAACATGACTCAGGTTGGATTCTGGAACCATGTGTCCTGGGAATATGACTGAGGTTTGATTCTGGAAACCTTTGGCCTGGGAAAATGACTGAGGTTTCATTGTGGAAACATGTGGCTTGGGATGATGACTGAGGTTTGATGGTGGAACACTATGGCCTGGCAAAATGACTGAGGCTTGATTCTGGAACCCTGTGGCCTGGCAACTTGACTGAGGTGTGATGGCAGAAACCTGTGGCCTGGCAACATGACTGAGTTTGATTGTGGCACCCTGTGCACGGGGAACATGACTGAGGCCTGATACTGGAACCCCGTGGCGTGGGAACTTGACATTGGTTTGATTCTGGAGCCCTGTTTACTGGGAACATGACTGAGGTTTGATGGTTGACACCTGTGGCCTGGCAACATGATTGAGGTTTGATAGTGGAACCCTCAGGCTTGGGAACATGAGTGAGGCTTGATGGTGGAACCCTGTGGCCTGGCAACATGAGTGAGGCTTGATGGTGGAACCCTGTGGCTTGGCAAGATGACTTAGGTTTGATTGTGGAACAGTCTTTCCTGGGAACATGACTGAGGCTTGATGGTGGAACCGTGGCCTAGCAAGAGGACAGAGGTTTGATTGTGGTACCCTCTGGCCTGGGAATATGATTGAGGTTTAATTGTGGAACCCTATGGCCTGGGAACATGACTGGGAGTTTATTTCTGAAACCTGTGTCCAGGGAACATGACTGAGGTTTTATTCTGGAACCATGTGGCCTGGGAATATGACTGAGGTTTGATTCTGGAAACCATTGGCCTGGGAAGATGACTGATGTTAGAGTGTGGAATTCTGTGGCCTTGGAACATGACATCGGTGGATTCTGGAACCCTGTGGCCTGGGAACATGCCTGAGGTTTGATGGTGGAGACCTGTGGCCTGGCAACAGGACTGAGGTTTGATTCTGGAAGACTGTGGCTAGGGAACATGATATCGGGTTGATTCTGGCAACCTGTGTCCTGGGAACAAGACTGAGGTTTGATTCTGGAACCCTGTGCCTTGGGAACATGACTGAGGTTTGTTTCTGGAAGCCTGTTCCCTGGGAACATGACTGAGGCTTGATGGTGGAACCGTGGTCTGGCAACAGAACTGAGGTTTGATTGTGGAACCCTCTGGCCTGGGAGTATGACTGAGGTTTAATTGTGGAACCCTGTGGCCTGGGAACATGACTGGGATTTTATTTCTGAAACCTGTGTCCAGGGAACATGACTGAGGTTTTATTCTGGAACCCTGTGTCCTGGGAACACAACTGAGGTTTGATTCTGGAACCATGTGGCCTGGGAATATGACTGGGGTTTGATTCTGGAAACCATTGGCCTAGGAAGATGACTGATGTTAGAGTGTGGAATCCTGTGGCCTGGGAACATGACATCGGTTTGGATTCCGGTACCCTGTTGCCTGAGAACATGGAATCGGTTTGATTCTGGAAACCTGTGGCCTGGGAATATGACTGCGGTTTGACGGTGGTACCCCATGGCCTGGCAACATGACTGAAGTTTGATTCTGGATCCCTGTGTCCTGGGAACGTGACTGAGGCGTGATTCTGGAACACTGTGGCCTGGGAACATGACATCTATTTAGATTGTGGAATACTGTGGCCCGGGAACCTGACTGAGCCTTGGTTCTGGAACCCTGTGGACTGGGAACATGACTGAGGTTTTATTCTGGAACCCTGTAGCCTGGGAACATAACTGAGGATTGATTCTGGAACCCTGTGGCCTGGGAACATGACATCGGTGGATTCTGGAACCCTGAGTCCTGGGAACATGACATCTGTTTAGATTGTGGAATACTGTGCCCCGGGAACCTGACTGAGCCTCGGTTCTGGAACCCTGTGGACTGGGAACATGACTGAGGTTTTATTCTGGAACCCTGTAGCCTGGGAACATAACTGAGGATTGATTCTGGAATCTTGTGGCCTGGGAAAATGACAACGGTGGATTCTGGAAACCTGTGGCCTGGGAACATGAGAACGGTTTGATTCTGGAACCCTGTGGCCTGGGAACATGCCTGAGGTTTGATGGTGGAAACCTGTGGCCTGGCAACATGACTGAGGTTTGATTCTGGAAGACTGTGGCTAGGGAACATGATATCGGGTTGATTCTGGAAACCTGTGTCCTGGGAACAAGACTGAGGTTTGATTCTGGAACCCTGTGCCTTGGGAACATGACTGAGGTTTGTTTCTGGAAACCTGTTCCCTGGGAACATGACTGAGGTTTGATTCTGGACACCTGTGTCCTGGGAACATGACTGAGGTTTGATTGCTGAAACCTGTGGCCTGCGAACATGACTCAGGTTGGATTCTGGAACCATGTGTCCTGGGAATATGACTGAGGTTTGATTCTGGAAACCTTTGGCCTGGGAAAATGACTGAGGTTTCATTGTGGAAACATGTGGCTTGGGATGATGACTGAGGTTTGATGGTGGAACACTATGGCCTGGCAAAATGACTGAGGCTTGATTCTGGAACCCTGTGGCCTGGCAACTTGACTGAGGTGTGATGGCAGAAACCTGTGGCCTGGCAACATGACTGAGTTTGATTGTGGCACCCTGTGCACGGGGAACATGACTGAGGCCTGATACTGGAACCCCGTGGCGTGGGAACTTGACATTGGTTTGATTCTGGAGCCCTGTTTACTGGGAACATGACTGAGGTTTGATGGTTGACACCTGTGGCCTGGCAACATGATTGAGGTTTGATAGTGGAACCCTCAGGCTTGGGAACATGAGTGAGGCTTGATGGTGGAACCCTGTGGCCTGGCAACATGAGTGAGGCTTGATGGTGGAACCCTGTGGCTTGGCAAGATGACTTAGGTTTGATTGTGGAACAGTCTTTCCTGGGAACATGACTGAGGCTTGATGGTGGAACCGTGGCCTAGCAACAGGACAGAGGTTTGATTGTGGTACCCTCTGGCCTGGGAATATGACTGAGGTTTAATTGTGGAACCCTGTGGCCTGGGAACATGACTGGGAGTTTATTTCTGAAACCTGTGTCCAGGGAACATGACTGAGGTTTTATTCTGGAACCATGTGGCCTGGGAATATGACTGAGGTTTGATTCTGGAAACCATTGGCCTGGGAAGATGACTGATGTTAGAGTGTGGAATTCTGTGGCCTGGGAACATGACATCGGTGGATTCTGGAACCCTGTGGCCTGGGAACATGCCTGAGGTTTGATGGTGGAGACCTGTGGCCTGGCAACAGGACTGAGGTTTGATTCTGGAAGACTGTGGCTAGGGAAAATGATATCGGGTTGATTCTGGCAACCTGTGTCCTGGGAACAAGACTGAGGTTTGATTCTGGAACCCTGTGCCTTGGGAACATGACTGAGGTTTGTTTCTGGAAGCCTGTTCCCTGGGAACATGACTGAGGCTTGATGGTGGAACCGTGGTCTGGCAACAGAACTGAGGTTTGATTGTGGAACCCTCTGGCCTGGGAGTATGACTGAGGTTTAATTGTGGAACCCTGTGGCCTGGGAACATGACTGGGATTTTATTTCTGAAACCTGTGTCCAGGGAACATGACTGAGGTTTTATTCTGGAACCCTGTGTCCTGGGAACACAACTGAGGTTTGATTCTGGAACCATGTGGCCTGGGAATATGATTGGGGTTTGATTCTGGAAACCATTGGCCTGGGAAGATGACTGATGTTAGAGTGTGGAATCCTGTGGCCTGGGAACATGACATCGGTTTGGATTCCGGTACCCTGTTGCCTGGGAACATGGAATCGGTTTGATTCTGGAAACCTGTGGCCTGGGAATATGACTGAGGTTTGACGGTGGTACCCCATGGCCTGGCAACATGACTGAAGTTTGATTCTGGATCCCTGTGTCCTGGGAACGTGACTGAGGCGTGATTCTGGAACACTGTGGCCTGGGAACATGACATCTATTTAGATTGTGGAATACTGTGGCCCGGGAACCTGACTGAGCCTTGGTTCTGGAACCCTGTGGACTGGGAACATGACTGAGGTTTTATTCTGGAACCCTGTAGCCTGGGAATATAACTGAGGATTGATTCTGGAACCCTGTGGCCTGGGAACATGACAACGGTGGATTCTGGAACCCTGAGGCCTGGGAACATGACATCTGTTTAGATTGTGGAATACTGTGCCCCGGGAACCTGACTGAGCCTCGGTTCTGGAACCCTGTGGACTGGGAACATGACTGAGGTTTTATTCAGGAACCCTGTAGCCTGGGAACATAACTGAGGATTGATTCTGGAATCTTGTGGCCTGGGAAAATGACAACGGTGGATTCTGGAACCCTGTGGCCTGGGAACATGAGAACGGTTTGATTCTGGAACCCTGTGGCCTGGGAACATGCCTGAGGTTTGTTGGTGGAAACCTGTGGCCTGGCAACATGACTGAGGTTTGATTCTGGAAGACTGTGGCTAGGGAACATGATATCGGGTTGATTCTGGAAACCTGTGTCCTGGGAACAAGACTGAGGTTTGATTCTGGAACCCTGTGCCTTGGGAACATGACTGAGGTTTGTTTCTGGAAACCTGTTCCCTGGGAACATGACTGAGGTTTGATTCTGGACACCTGTGTCCTGGGAACATGACTGAGGTTTGATTGCTGAAACCTGTGGCCTGCGAACATGACTCAGGTTGGATTCTGGAACCATGTGTCCTGGGAATATGACTGAGGTTTGATTCTGGAAACCTTTGGCCTGGGAAAATGACTGAGGTTTCATTGTGGAAACATGTGGCTTGGGATGATGACTGAGGTTTGATGGTGGAACACTATGGCCTGGCAAAATGACTGAGGCTTGATTCTGGAACCCTGTGGCCTGGCAACTTGACTGAGGTGTGATGGCAGAAACCTGTGGCCTGGCAACATGACTGAGTTTGATTGTGGCACCCTGTGCACGGGGAACATGACTGAGGCCTGATACTGGAACCCCGTGGCGTGGGAACTTGACATTGGTTTGATTCTGGAGCCCTGTTTACTGGGAACATGACTGAGGTTTGATGGTTGACACCTGTGGCCTGGCAACATGATTGAGGTTTGATAGTGGAACCCTCAGGCTTGGGAACATGAGTGAGGCTTGATGGTGGAACCCTGTGGCCTGGCAACATGAGTGAGGCTTGATGGTGGAACCCTGTGGCTTGGCAAGATGACTTAGGTTTGATTGTGGAACAGTCTTTCCTGGGAACATGACTGAGCCTTGATGGTGGAACCGTGGCCTAGCAAGAGGACAGAGGTTTGATTGTGGTACCCTCTGGCCTGGGAATATGACTGAGGTTTAATTGTGGAACCCTGTGGCCTGGGAACATGACTGGGAGTTTATTTCTGAAACCTGTGTCCAGGGAACATGACTGAGGTTTTATTCTGGAACCATGTGGCCTGGGAATATGACTGAGGTTTGATTCTGGAAACCATTGGCCTGGGAAGATGACTGATGTTAGAGTGTGGAATTCTGTGGCCTTGGAACATGACATCGGTGGATTCTGGAACCCTGTGGCCTGGGAACATGCCTGAGGTTTGATGGTGGAGACCTGTGGCCTGGCAACAGGACTGAGGTTTGATTCTGGAAGACTGTGGCTAGGGAATATGATATCGGGTTGATTCTGGCAACCTGTGTCCTGGGAACAAGACTGAGGTTTGATTCTGGAACCCTGTGCCTTGGGAACATGACTGAGGTTTGTTTCTGGAAGCCTGTTCCCTGGGAACATGACTGAGGCTTGATGGTGGAACCGTGGTCTGGCAACAGAACTGAGCTTTGATTGTGGAACCCTCTGGCCTGGGAATATGACTGAGGTTTAATTGTGGAACCCTGTGGTCTGGGAACATGACTGGGATTTTATTTCTGAAACCTGTGTCCAGGGAACATGACTGAGGTTTTATTCTGGAACCCTGTGTCCTGGGAACACAACTGAGGTTTGATTCTGGAACCATGCGGCCTGGGAATATGACTGAGGTTTGATTCTGGAAACCATTGACCTGGGAAGATGACTGATGTTAGAGTGTGGAATCCTGTGGCCTGGGAACATGACATCGGTTTGGATTCCGGTACCCTGTTGCCTGGGAACATGGAATCGGTTTGATTCTGGAAACCTGTGGCCTGGGAATATGACTGAGGTTTGACGGTGGTACCCTATGGCCTGGCAACATGACTGAAGTTTGATTCTGGAACCCTGTGTCCTGGGAACACAACTGAGGTTTGATTCTGGAACCATGCGGCCTGGGAATATGACTGAGGTTTGATTCTGGAAACCATTGACCTGGGAAGATGACTGATGTTATAGTGTGGAATCCTGTGGCCTGGGAACATGACATCGGTTTGGATTCCGGTACCCTGTTGCCTGGGAACATGGAATCGGTTTGATTCTGGAAACCTGTGGCCTGGGAATATGACTGAGGTTTGACGGTGGTACCCTATGGCCTGGCAACATGACTGAAGTTTGATTCTGGATCCCTGTGTCCTGGGAACGTGACTGAGGCGTGATTCTGGAACACTGTGGCCTGGGAACATGACATCTATTTAGATTGTGGAATACTGTGCCCCGGGAACCTGACTGAGCCTTGGTTCTGGAACCCTGTGGACTGGGAACATGACTGAGGTTTTATTCTGGAACCCTGTAGCCTGGGAACATAACTGAGGATTGATTCTGGAACCCTGTGGCCTGGGAACATGACATCGGTGGATTCTGGAACCCTGAGGCCTGGGAACATGACATCTGTTTAGATTGTGGAATACTGTGCCCCGGGAACCTGACTGAGCCTCGGTTCTGGAACCCTGTGGACTGGGAACATGACTGAGGTTTTATTCAGGAACCCTGTAGCCTGGGAACATAACTGAGGATTGATTCTGGAAACCATTGGCCTGGGAAGATGACTGATGTTAGAGTGTGGAATTCTGTGGCCTTGGAACATGACATCGGTGGATTCTGGAACCCTGTTGCCTGGGAACATGGAATCGGTTTGATTCTGGAAACCTGTGGCCTGGGAATATGACTGAGGTTTGACGGTGGTACCCTATGGCCTGGCAACATGACTGAAGTTTGATTCTGGATCCCTGTGGCCTGGGAACGTGACTGAGGCGTGATTCTGGAACACTGTGGCCTGGGAACATGACATCTATTTAGATTGTGGAATACTGTGCCCCGGGAACCTGACTGAGCCTTGGTTCTGGAACCCTGTGGACTGGGAACATGACTGAGGTTTTATTCTGGAACCCTGTAGCCTGGGAACATAACTGAGGATTGATTCTGGAACCCTGTGGCCTGGGAACATGACATCGGTGGATTCTGGAACCCTGAGGCCTGGGAACATGACATCTGTTTAGATTGTGGAATACTGTGCCCCGGGAACCTGACTGAGCCTCGGTTCTGGAACCCTGTGGACTGGGAACATGACTGAGGTTTTATTCAGGAACCCTGTAGCCTGGGAACATAACTGAGGATTGATTCTGGAATCTTGTGGCCTGGGAAAATGACAACGGTGGATTCTGGAACCCTGTGGCCTGGGAACATGAGAACGGTTTGATTCTGGAACTCTGTGGCCTGGGAACATGCCTGAGGTTTGATGGTGGAAACCTGTGGCCTGGCAACATGACTGAGGTTTGATTCTGGAAGACTGTGGCTAGGGAACATGATATCGGGTTGATTCTGGAAACCTGTGTCCTGGGAACAAGACTGAGGTTTGATTCTGGAACCCTGTGCCTTGGGAACATGACTGAGGTTTGTTTCTGGAAACCTGTTCCCTGGGAACATGACTGAGGTTTGATTCTGGACACCTGTGTCCTGGGAACATGACTGAGGTTTGATTGCTGAAACCTGTGGCCTGCGAACATGACTCAGGTTTGATTCTGGAACCATGTGTCCTGGGAATATGACTGAGGTTTGATTCTGGAAACCTTTGGCCTGGGAAAATGACTGAGGTTTCATTGTGGAAACATGTGGCTTGGGATCATGACTGAGGTTTGATGGTGGAACACTATGGCCTGGCAAAATGACTGAGGCTTGATTCTGGAACCCTGTGGCCTGGCAACTTGACTGAGGTGTGATGGCAGAAACCTGTGGCCTGGCAACATGACTGAGTTTGATTGTGGCACCCTGTGCACGGGGAACATGACTGAGGCCTGATACTGGAACCCCGTGGCGTGGGAACTTGACATTGGTTTGATTCTGGAGCCCTGTTTACTGGGAACATGACTGAGGTTTGATGGTTGACACCTGTGGCCTGGCAACATGATTGAGGTTTGATAGTGGAACCCTCAGGCTTGGGAACATGAGTGAGGCTTGATGGTGGAACCCTGTGGCCTGGCAACATGAGTGAGGCTTGATGGTGGAACCCTGTGGCTTGGCAAGATGACTTAGGTTTGATTGTGGAACAGTCTTTCCTGGGAACATGACTGAGGCTTGATGGTGGAACCGTGGCCTAGCAACAGGACAGAGGTTTGATTGTGGAACCCTCTGGCCTGGGAATATGACTGAGGTTTAATTGTGGAACCCTGTGGCCTGGGAACATGACTGGGAGTTTATTTCTGAAACCTGTGTCCAGGGAACATGACTGAGGTTTTATTCTGGAACCATGTGGCCTGGGAATATGACTGAGGTTTGATTCTGGAAACCATTGGCCTGGGAAGATGACTGATGTTAGAGTGTTGAATCCTTTGGCATGGGAACATGACATCGGGGGATTCTGGAACCCTGTGGCCTGGGAACATGCCTGAGGTTTGATGGTGGAGACCTGTGGCCTGGCAACAGGACTGAGGTTTGATTCTGGAAGACTGTGGCTAGGGAACATGATATCGGGTTGATTCTGGCAACCTGTGTCCTGGGAACAAGACTGAGGTTTGATTCTGGAACCCTGTGCCTTGGGAACATGACTGAGGTTTGTTTCTGGAAGCCTGTTCCCTGGGAACATGACTGAGGCTTGACGGTGGAACCGTGGTCTGGCAACAGAACTGAGGTTTGATTGTGGAACCCTCTGGCCTGGGAATATGACTGAGGTTTAATTGTGGAACCCTGTGGCCTGGGAACATGACTGGGATTTTATTTCTGAAACCTGTGTCCAGGGAACATGACTGAGGTTTTATTCTGGAACCCTGTGTCCTGGGAACACAACTGAGGTTTGATTCTGGAACCATGTGGCCTGGGAATATGACTGGGGTTTGATTCTGGAAACCATTGGCCTGGGAAGATGACTGATGTTAGAGTGTGGAATCCTGTGGCCTGGGAACATGACATCGGTTTGGATTCCGGTACCCTGTTGCCTGGGAACATGGAATCGGTTTGATTCTGGAAACCTGTGGCCTGGGAATATGACTGAGGTTTGACGGTGGTACCCCATGGCCTGGCAACATGACTGAAGTTTGATTCTGGATGCCTGTGTCTTGGGAACGTGACTGAGGCGTGATTCTGGAACACTGTGGCCTGGGAACATGACATCTATTTAGATTGTGGAATACTGTGGCCCGGGAACCTGACTGAGCCTTGGTTCTGGAACCCTGTGGACTGGGAACATGACTGAGGTTTTATTCTGGAACCCTGTCGCCTGGGAACATAACTGAGGATTGATTCTGGAACCCTGTGGCCTGGGAACATGACATCGGTGGATTCTGGAACCCTGAGGCCTGGGAACATGACATCTATTTAGATTGTGGAATACTGTGCCCCGGGAACCTGACTGAGCCTCGGTTCTGGAACCCTGTGGACTGGGAACATGACTGAGGTTTTATTCAGGAACCCTGTAGCCTGGGAACATAACTGAGGATTGATTCTGGAATCTTGTGGCCTGGGAAAATGACAACGGTGGATTCTGGAACCCTGTGGCCTGGGAACATGAGAACGGTTTGATTCTGGAACCCTGTGGCCTGGGAACATGCCTGAGGTTTGATGGTGGAAACCTGTGGCCTGGCAACATGACTGAGGTTTGATTCTGGAAGACTGTGGCTAGGGAACATGATATCGGGTTGATTCTGGAAACCTGTGTCCTGGGAACAAGACTGAGGTTTGATTCTGGAAACCTGTGCCTTGGGAACATGACTGAGGTTTGTTTCTGGAAACCTGTTCCCTGGGAACATGACTGAGGTTTGATTCTGGACACCTGTGTCCTGGGAACATGACTGAGGTTTGATTGCTGAAACCTGTGGCCTGCGAACATGACTCAGGTTTGATTCTGGAACCATGTGTCCTGGGAATATGACTGAGGTTTGATTCTGGAAACCTTTGGCCTGGGAAAATGACTGAGGTTTCATTGTGGAAACATGTGGCTTGGGATGATGACTGAGGTTTGATGGTGGAACACTATGGCCTGGCAAAATGACTGAGGCTTGATTCTGGAACCCTGTGGCCTGGCAACTTGACTGAGGTGTGATGGCAGAAACCTGTGGCCTGGCAACATGACTGAGTTTGATTGTGGCACCCTGTGCACGGGGAACATGACTGAGGCCTGATACTGGAACCCCGTGGCGTGGGAACTTGACATTGGTTTGATTCTGGAGCCCTGTTTACTGGGAACATGACTGAGGTTTGATGGTTGACACCTGTGGCCTGGCAACATGATTGAGGTTTGATAGTGGAACCCTCAGGCTTGGGAACATGAGTGAGGCTTGATGGTGGAACCCTGTGGCCTGGCAACATGAGTGAGGCTTGATGGTGGAACCCTGTGGCTTGGCAAGATGACTTAGGTTTGATTGTGGAACAGTCTTTCCTGGGAACATGACTGAGGCTTGATGGTGGAACCGTGGCCTAGCAAGAGGACAGAGGTTTGATTGTGGTACCCTCTGGCCTGGGAATATGACTGAGGTTTAATTGTGGAACCCTGTGGCCTGGGAACATGACTGGGAGTTTATTTCTGAAACCTGTGTCCAGGGAACATGACTGAGGTTTTATTCTGGAACCATGTGGCCTGGGAATATGACTGAGGTTTGATTCTGGAAACCATTGGCCTGGGAAGATGACTGATGTTAGAGTGTGGAATTCTGTGGCCTAGGAACATGACATCGGTGGATTCTGGAACCCTGTGGCCTGGGAACATGCCTGAGGTTTGATGGTGGAGACCTGTGGCCTGGCAACAGGACTGAGGTTTGATTCTGGAAGACTGTGGCTAGGGAACATGATATCGGGTTGATTCTGGCAACCTGTGTCCTGGGAACAAGACTGAGGTTTGATTCTGGAACCCTGTGCCTTGGGAACATGACTGAGGTTTGTTTCTGGAAGCCTGTTCCCTGGGAACATGACTGAGGCTTGATGGTGGAACCGTGGTCTGGCAACAGAACTGAGCTTTGATTGTGGAACCCTCTGGCCTGGGAATATGACTGAGGTTTAATTGTGGAACCCTGTGGCCTGGGAACATGACTGGGATTTTATTTCTGAAACCTGTGTCCAGGGAACATGACTGAGGTTTTATTCTGGAACCCTGTGTCCTGGGAACACAACTGAGGTTTGATTCTGGAACCATGTGGCCTGGGAATATGACTGAGGTTTGATTCTGGAAACCATTGACCTGGGAAGATGACTGATGTTAAAGTGTGGAATCCTGTGGCCTGGGAACATGACATCGGTTTGGATTCCGGTACCCTGTTGCCTGGGAACATGAAATCGGTTTGATTCTGGAAACCTGTGGCCTGGGAATATGACTGAGGTTTGACGGTGGTACCCTATGGCCTGGCAACATGACTGAAGTTTGATTCTGGATCCCTGTGGCCTGGGAACGTGACTGAGGCGTGATTCTGGAACACTGTGGCCTGGGAACATGACATCTATTTAGATTGTGGAATACTGTGCCCCGGGAACCTGACTGAGCCTTGGTTCTGGAACCCTGTGGACTGGGAACATGACTGAGGTTTTATTCTGGAACCCTGTAGCCTGGGAACATAACTGAGGATTGATTCTGGAACCCTGTGGCCTGGGAACATGACATCGGTGGATTCTGGAACCCTGAGGCCTGGGAACATGACATCTGTTTAGATTGTGGAATACTGTGCCCCGGGAACCTGACTGAGCCTCGGTTCTGGAACCCTGTGGACTGGGAACATGACTGAGGTTTTATTCTGGAACCCTGTAGCCTGGGAACATAACTGAGGATTGATTCTGGAATCTTGTGGCCTGGGAAAATGACAACGGTGGATTCTGGAACCCTGTGGCCTGGGAACATGAGAACGGTTTGATTCTGGAACTCTGTGGCCTGGGAACATGCCTGAGGTTTGATGGTGGAAACCTGTGGCCTGGCAACATGACTGAGGTTTGATTCTGGAAGACTGTGGCTAGGGAACATGATATCGGGTTGATTCTGGAAACCTGTGTCCTGGGAACAAGACTGAGGTTTGATTCTGGAACCCTGTGCCTTGGGAACATGACTGAGGTTTGTTTCTGGAAACCTGTTCCCTGGGAACATGACTGAGGTTTGATTCTGGACACCTGTGTCCTGGGAACATGACTGAGGTTTGATTGCTGAAACCTGTGGCCTGCGAACATGACTCAGGTTTGATTCTGGAACCATGTGTCCTGGGAATATGACTAAGGTTTGATTCTGGAAACCTTTGGCCTGGGAAAATGACTGAGGTTTCATTGTGGAAACATGTGGCTTGGGATGATGACTGAGGTTTGATGGTGGAACACTATGGCCTGGCAAAATGACTGAGGCTTGATTCTGGAACCCTGTGGCCTGGCAACTTGACTGAGGTGTGATGGCAGAAACCTGTGGCCTGGCAACATGACTGAGTTTGATTGTGGCACCCTGTGCACGGGGAACATGACTGAGGCCTGATACTGGAACCCCGTGGCGTGGGAACTTGACATTGGTTTGATTCTGGAGCCCTGTTTACTGGGAACATGACTGAGGTTTGATGGTTGACACCTGTGGCCTGGCAACATGATTGAGGTTTGATAGTGGAACCCTCAGGCTTGGGAACATGAGTGAGGCTTGATGGTGGAACCCTGTGGCCTGGCAACATGAGTGAGGCTTGATGGTGGAACCCTGTGGCTTGGCAAGATGACTTAGGTTTGATTGTGGAACAGTCTTTCCTGGGAACATGACTGAGGCTTGATGGTGGAACCGTGGCCTAGCAACAGGACAGAGGTTTGATTGTGGAACCCTCTGGCCTGGGAATATGACTGAGGTTTAATTGTGGAACCCTGTGGCCTGGGAACATGACTGGGAGTTTATTTCTGAAACCTGTGTCCAGGGAACATGACTGAGGTTTTATTCTGGAACCATGTGGCCTGGGAATATGACTGAGGTTTGATTCTGGAAACCATTGGCCTGGGAAGATGACTGATGTTAGAGTGTTGAATCCTTTGGCATGGGAACATGACATCGGGGGATTCTGGAACCCTGTGGCCTGGGAACATGCCTGAGGTTTGATGGTGGAGACCTGTGGCCTGGCAACAGGACTGAGGTTTGATTCTGGAAGACTGTGGCTAGGGAACATGATATCGGGTTGATTCTGGCAACCTGTGTCCTGGGAACAAGACTGAGGTTTGATTCTGGAACCCTGTGCCTTGGGAACATGACTGAGGTTTGTTTCTGGAAGCCTGTTCCCTGGGAACATGACTGAGGCTTGATGGTGGAACCGTGGTCTGGCAACAGAACTGAGCTTTGATTGTGGAACCCTCTGGCCTGGGAATATGACTGAGGTTTAATTGTGGAACCCTGTGGCCTGGGAACATGACTGGGATTTTATTTCTGAAACCTGTGTCCAGGGAACATGACTGAGGTTTTATTCTGGAACCCTGTGTCCTGGGAACACAACTGAGGTTTGATTCTGGAACCATGTGGCCTGGGAATATGACTGGGGTTTGATTCTGGAAACCATTGGCCTGGGAAGATGACTGATGTTAGAGTGTGGAATCCTGTGGCCTGGGAACATGACATCGGTTTGGATTCCGGTACCCTGTTGCCTGGGAACATGGAATCGGTTTGATTCTGGAAACCTGTGGCCTGGGAATATGACTGAGGTTTGATGGTGGTACCCCATGGCCTGGCAACATGACTGAAGTTTGATTCTGGATCCCTGTGTCCTGGGAACGTGACTGAGGCGTGATTCTGGAACACTGTGGCCTGGGAACATGACATCTATTTAGATTGTGGAATACTGTGGCCCGGGAACCTGACTGAGCCTTGGTTCTGGAACCCTGTGGACTGGGAACATGACTGAGGTTTTATTCTGGAACCCTGTAGCCTGGGAACATAACTGAGGATTGATTCTGGAACCCTGTGGCCTGGGAACATGACATCGGTGGATTCTGGAACCCTGAGGCCTGGGAACATGACATCTGTTTAGATTGTGGAATACTGTGCCCCGGGAACCTGACTGAGCCTCGGTTCTGGAACCCTGTGGACTGGGAACATGACTGAGGTTTTATTCTGGAACCCTGTAGCCTGGGAACATAACTGAGGATTGATTCTGGAATCTTGTGGCCTGGGAAAATGACAACGGTGGATTCTGGAACCCTGTGGCCTGGGAACATGAGAACGGTTTGATTCTGGAACCCTGTGGCCTGTTAACATGCCTGAGGTTTGATGGTGGAAACCTGTGGCCTGGCAACATGACTGAGGTTTGATTCTGGAAGACTGTGGCTAGGGAACATGATATCGGGTTGATTCTGGAAACCTGTGTCCTGGGAACAAGACTGAGGTTTGATTCTGGAACCCTGTGCCTTGGGAACATGACTGAGGTTTGTTTCTGGAAACCTGTTCCCTGGGAACATGACTGAGGTTTGATTCTGGACACCTGTGTCCTGGGAACATGACTGAGGTTTGATTGCTGAAACCTGTGGCCTGCGAACATGACTCAGGTTTGATTCTGGAACCATGTGTCCTGGGAATATGACTGAGGTTTGATTCTGGAAACCTTTGGCCTGGGAAAATGACTGAGGTTTCATTGTGGAAACATGTGGCTTGGGATCATGACTGAGGTTTGATGGTGGAACACTATGGCCTGGCAAAATGACTGAGGCTTGATTCTGGAACCCTGTGGCCTGGCAACTTGACTGAGGTGTGATGGCAGAAACCTGTGGCCTGGCAACATGACTGAGTTTGATTGTGGCACCCTGTGCACGGGGAACATGACTGAGGCCTGATACTGGAACCCCGTGGCGTGGGAACTTGACATTGGTTTGATTCTGGAGCCCTGTTTACTGGGAACATGACTGAGGTTTGATGGTTGACACCTGTGGCCTGGCAACATGATTGAGGTTTGATAGTGGAACCCTCAGGCTTGGGAACATGAGTGAGGCTTGATGGTGGAACGCTGTGGCCTGGCAACATGAGTGAGGCTTGATGGTGGAACCCTGTGGCTTGGCAAGATGACTTAGGTTTGATTGTGGAACAGTCTTTCCTGGGAACATGACTGAGGCTTGATGGTGGAACCGTGGCCTAGCAAGAGGACAGAGGTTTGATTGTGGTACCCTCTGGCCTGGGAATATGACTGAGGTTTAATTGTGGAACCCTGTGGCCTGGGAACATGACTGGGAGTTTATTTCTGAAACCTGTGTCCAGGGAACATGACTGAGGTTTTATTCTGGAACCATGTGGCCTGGGAATGTGACTGAGGTTTGATTCTGGAAACCATTGGCCTGGGAAGATGACTGATGTTAGAGTGTGGAATTCTGTGGCCTTGGAACATGACATCGGTGGATTCTGGAACCCTGTGGCCTGGGAACATGCCTGAGGTTTGATGGTGGAGACCTGTGGCCTGGCAACAGGACTGAGGTTTGATTCTGGAAGACTGTGGCTAGGGAACATGATATCGGGTTGATTCTGGCAACCTGTGTCCTGGGAACAAGACTGAGGTTTGATTCTGGAACCCTGTGCCTTGGGAACATGACTGAGGTTTGTTTCTGGAAGCCTGTTCCCTGGGAACATGACTGAGGCTTGATGGTGGAACCGTGGTCTGGCAACAGAACTGAGGTTTGATTGTGGAACCCTCTGGCCTGGGAGTATGACTGAGGTTTAATTGTGGAACCCTGTGGCCTGGGAACATGACTGGGATTTTATTTCTGAAACCTGTGTCCAGGGAACATGACTGAGGTTTTATTCTGGAACCCTGTGTCCTGGGAACACAACTGAGGTTTGATTCTGGAACCATGTGGCCTGGGAATATGACTGGGGTTTGATTCTGGAAACCATTGGCCTGGGAAGATGACTGATGTTAGAGTGTGGAATCCTGTGGCCTGGGAACATGACATCGGTTTGGATTCCGGTACCCTGTTGCCTGGGAACATGGAATCGGTTTGATTCTGGAAACCTGTGGCCTGGGAATATGACTGAGGTTTGACGGTGGTACCCCATGGCCTGGCAACATGACTGAAGTTTGATTCTGGATCCCTGTGTCCTGGGAACGTGACTGAGGCGTGATTCTGGAACACTGTGGCCTGGGAACATGACATCTATTTAGATTGTGGAATACTGTGGCCCGGGAACCTGACTGAGCCTTGGTTCTGGAACCCTGTGGACTGGGAACATGACTGAGGTTTTATTCTGGAACCCTGTAGCCTGGGAACATAACTGAGGATTGATTCTGGAACCCTGTGGCCTGGGAACATGACATCGGTGGATTCTGGAACCCTGAGGCCTGGGAACATGACATCTGTTTAGATTGTGGAATACTGTGCCCCGGGAACCTGACTGAGCCTCGGTTCTGGAACCCTGTGGACTGGGAACATGACTGAGGTTTTATTCTGGAACCCTGTAGCCTGGGAACATAACTGAGGATTGATTCTGGAATCTTGTGGCCTGGGAAAATGACAACGGTGGATTCTGGAACCCTGTGGCCTGGGAACATGAGAACGGTTTGATTCTGGAACCCTGTGGCCTGGGAACATGCCTGAGGTTTGATGGTGGAAACCTGTGGCCTGGCAACATGACTGAGGTTTGATTCTGGAAGACTGTGGCTAGGGAACATGATATCGGGTTGATTCTGGAAACCTGTGTCCTGGGAACAAGACTGAGGTTTGATTCTGGAACCCTGTGCCTTGGGAACATGACTGAGGTTTGTTTCTGGAAACCTGTTCCCTGGGAACATGACTGAGGTTTGATTCTGGACACCTGTGTCCTGGGAACATGACTGAGGTTTGATTGCTGAAACCTGTGGCCTGCGAACATGACTCAGGTTGGATTCTGGAACCATGTGTCCTGGGAATATGACTGAGGTTTGATTCTGGAAACCTTTGGCCTGGGAAAATGACTGAGGTTTCATTGTGGAAACATGTGGCTTGGGATGATGACTGAGGTTTGATGGTGGAACACTATGGCCTGGCAAAATGACTGAGGCTTGATTCTGGAACCCTGTGGCCTGGCAACTTGACTGAGGTGTGATGGCAGAAACCTGTGGCCTGGCAACATGACTGAGTTTGATTGTGGCACCCTGTGCACGGGGAACATGACTGAGGCCTGATACTGGAACCCCGTGGCGTGGGAACTTGACATTGGTTTGATTCTGGAGCCCTGTTTACTGGGAACATGACTGAGGTTTGATGGTTGACACCTGTGGCCTGGCAACATGATTGAGGTTTGATAGTGGAACCCTCAGGCTTGGGAACATGAGTGAGGCTTGATGGTGGAACCCTGTGGCTTGGCAAGATGACTTAGGTTTGATTGTGGAACAGTCTTTCCTGGGAACATGACTGAGGCTTGATGGTGGAACCGTGGCCTAGCAAGAGGACAGATGTTTGATTGTGGAACCCTCTGGCCTGGGAATATGACTGAGGTTTAATTGTGGAACCCTGTGGCCTGGGAACATGACTGGGAGTTTATTTCTGAAACCTGTGTCCAGGGAACATGACTGAGGTTTTATTCTGGAACCATGTGGCCTGGGAATATGACTGAGGTTTGATTCTGGAAACCATTGGCCTGGGAAGATGACTGATGTTAGAGTGTGGAATTCTGTGGCCTTGGAACATGACATCGGTGGATTCTGGAACCCTGTGGCCTGGGAACATGCCTGAGGTTTGATGGTGGAGACCTGTGGCCTGGCAACAGGACTGAGGTTTGATTCTGGAAGACTGTGGCTAGGGAACATGATATCGGGTTGATTCTGGCAACCTGTGTCCTGGGAACAAGACTGAGGTTTGATTCTGGAACCCTGTGCCTTGGGAACATGACTGAGGTTTGTTTCTGGAAACCTGTTCCCTGGGAACATGACTGAGGTTTGATTCTGGACACCTGTGTCCTGGGAACATGACTGAGGTTTGATTGCTGAAACCTGTGGCCTGCGAACATGACTCAGGTTGGATTCTGGAACCATGTGTCCTGGGAATATGACTGAGGTTTGATTCTGGAAACCTTTGGCCTGGGAAAATGACTGAGGTTTCATTGTGGAAACATGTGGCTTGGGATGATGACTGAGGTTTGATGGTGGAACACTATGGCCTGGCAAAATGACTGAGGCTTGATTCTGGAACCCTGTGGCCTGGCAACTTGACTGAGGTGTGATGGCAGAAACCTGTGGCCTGGCAACATGACTGAGTTTGATTGTGGCACCCTGTGCACGGGGAACATGACTGAGGCCTGATACTGGAACCCCGTGGCGTGGGAACTTGACATTGGTTTGATTCTGGAGCCCTGTTTACTGGGAACATGACTGAGGTTTGATGGTTGACACCTGTGGCCTGGCAACATGATTGAGGTTTGATAGTGGAACCCTCAGGCTTGGGAACATGAGTGAGGCTTGATGGTGGAACCCTGTGGCTTGGCAAGATGACTTAGGTTTGATTGTGGAACAGTCTTTCCTGGGAACATGACTGAGGCTTGATGGTGGAACCGTGGCCTAGCAAGAGGACAGATGTTTGATTGTGGAACCCTCTGGCCTGGGAATATGACTGAGGTTTAATTGTGGAACCCTGTGGCCTGGGAACATGACTGGGAGTTTATTTCTGAAACCTGTGTCCAGGGAACATGACTGAGGTTTTATTCTGGAACCATGTGGCCTGGGAATATGACTGAGGTTTGATTCTGGAAACCATTGGCCTGGGAAGATGACTGATGTTAGAGTGTGGAATTCTGTGGCCTTGGAACATGACATCGGTGGATTCTGGAACCCTGTGGCCTGGGAACATGCCTGAGGTTTGATGGTGGAGACCTGTGGCCTGGCAACAGGACTGAGGTTTGATTCTGGAAGACTGTGGCTAGGGAACATGATATCGGGTTGATTCTGGCAACCTGTGTCCTGGGAACAAGACTGAGGTTTGATTCTGGAACCCTGTGCCTTGGGAACATGACTGAGGTTTGTTTCTGGAAGCCTGTTCCCTGGGAACATGACTGAGGCTTGATGGTGGAACCGTGGTCTGGCAACAGAACTGAGCTTTGATTGTGGAACCCTCTGGCCTGGGAATATGACTGAGGTTTAATTGTGGAACCCTGTGGCCTGGGAACATGACTGGGATTTTATTTCTGAAACCTGTGTCCAGGGAACATGACTGAGGTTTTATTCTGGAACCCTGTGTCCTGGGAACACAACTGAGGTTTGATTCTGGAACCATGTGGCCTGGGAATATGACTGAGGTTTGATTCTGGAAACCATTGACCTGGGAAGATGACTGATGTTAGAGTGTGGAATCCTGTGGCCTGGGAACATGACATCGGTTTGGATTCCGGTACCCTGTTGCCTGGGAACATGAAATCGGTTTGATTCTGGAAACCTGTGGCCTGGGAATATGACTGAGGTTTGACGGTGGTACCCTATGGCCTGGCAACATGACTGAAGTTTGATTCTGGATCCCTGTGGCCTGGGAACGTGACTGAGGCGTGATTCTGGAACACTGTGGCCTGGGAACATGACATCTATTTAGATTGTGGAATACTGTGCCCCGGGAACCTGACTGAGCCTTGGTTCTGGAACCCTGTGGACTGGGAACATGACTGAGGTTTTATTCTGGAACCCTGTAGCCTGGGAACATAACTGAGGATTGATTCTGGAACCCTGAGGCCTGGGAACATGACATCTGTTTAGATTGTGGAATACTGTGCCCCGGGAACCTGACTGAGCCTCGGTTCTGGAACCCTGTGGACTGGGAACATGACTGAGGTTTTATTCAGGAACCCTGTAGCCTGGGAACATAACTGAGGATTGATTCTGGAATCTTGTGGCCTGGGAAAATGACAACGGTGGATTCTGGAACCCTGTGGCCTGGGAACATGAGAACGGTTTGATTCTGGAACTCTGTGGCCTGGGAACATGCCTGAGGTTTGATGGTGGAAACCTGTGGCCTGGCAACATGACTGAGGTTTGATTCTGGAAGACTGTGGCTAGGGAACATGATATCGGGTTGATTCTGGAAACCTGTGTCCTGGGAACAAGACTGAGGTTTGATTCTGGAACCCTGTGCCTTGGGAACATGACTGAGGTTTGTTTCTGGAAACCTGTTCCCTGGGAACATGACTGAGGTTTGATTCTGGACACCTGTGTCCTGGGAACATGACTGAGGTTTGATTGCTGAAACCTCTGGCCTGCGAACATGACTCAGGTTTGATTCTGGAACCATGTGTCCTGGGAATATGACTGAGGTTTGATTCTGGAAACCTTTGGCCTGGGAAAATGACTGAGGTTTCATTGTGGAAACATGTGGCTTGGGATGATGACTGAGGTTTGATGGTGGAACACTATGGCCTGGCAAAATGACTGAGGCTTGATTCTGGAACCCTGTGGCCTGGCAACTTGACTGAGGTGTGATGGCAGAAACCTGTGGCCTGGCAACATGACTGAGTTTGATTGTGGCACCCTGTGCACGGGGAACATGACTGAGGCCTGATACTGGAACCCCGTGGCGTGGGAACTTGACATTGGTTTGATTCTGGAGCCCTGTTTACTGGGAACATGACTGAGGTTTGATGGTTGACACCTGTGGCCTGGCAACATGATTGAGGTTTGATAGTGGAACCCTCAGGCTTGGGAACATGAGTGAGGCTTGATGGTGGAACCCTGTGGCCTGGCAACATGAGTGAGGCTTGATGGTGGAACCCTGTGGCTTGGCAAGATGACTTAGGTTTGATTGTGGAACAGTCTTTCCTGGGAACATGACTGAGGCTTGATGGTGGAACCGTGGCCTAGCAAGAGGACAGAGGTTTGATTGTGGTACCCTCTGGCCTGGGAATATGACTGAGGTTTAATTGTGGAACCCTGTGGCCTGGGAACATGACTGGGAGTTTATTTCTGAAACCTGTGTCCAGGGAACATGACTGAGGTTTTATTCTGGAACCATGTGGCCTGGGAATATGACTGAGGTTTGATTCTGGAAACCATTGGCCTGGGAAGATGACTGATGTTAGAGTGTGGAATTCTGTGGCCTTGGAACATGACATCGGTGGATTCTGGAACCCTGTGGCCTGGGAACATGCCTGAGGTTTGATGGTGGAGACCTGTGGCCTGGCAACAGGACTGAGGTTTGATTCTGGAAGACTGTGGCTAGGGAATATGATATCGGGTTGATTCTGGCAACCTGTGTCCTGGGAACAAGACTGAGGTTTGATTCTGGAACCCTGTGCCTTGGGAACATGACTGAGGTTTGTTTCTGGAAGCCTGTTCCCTGGGAACATGACTGAGGCTTGATGGTGGAACCGTGGTCTGGCAACAGAACTGAGCTTTGATTGTGGAACCCTCTGGCCTGGGAATATGACTGAGGTTTAATTGTGGAACCCTGTGGCCTGGGAACATGACTGGGATTTTATTTCTGAAACCTGTGTCCAGGGAACATGACTCAGGTTTTATTCTGGAACCCTGTGTCCTGGGAACACAACTGAGGTTTGATTCTGGAACCATGTGGCCTGGGAATATGACTGAGGTTTGATTCTGGAAACCATTGACCTGGGAAGATGACTGATGTTAGAGTGTGGAATCCTGTGGCCTGGGAACATGACATCGGTTTGGATTCCGGTACCCTGTTGCCTGGGAACATGAAATCGGTTTGATTCTGGAAACCTGTGGCCTGGGAATATGACTGAGGTTTGACGGTGGTACCCTATGGCCTGGCAACATGACTGAAGTTTGATTCTGGATCCCTGTGGCCTGGGAACGTGACTGAGGCGTGATTCTGGAACACTGTGGCCTGGGAACATGACATCTATTTAGATTGTGGAATACTGTGCCCCGGGAACCTGACTGAGCCTTGGTTCTGGAACCCTGTGGACTGGGAACATGACTGAGGTTTTATTCTGGAACCCTGTAGCCTGGGAACATAACTGAGGATTGATTCTGGAACCCTGTGGCCTGGGAACATGACATCGGTGGATTCTGGAACCCTGAGGCCTGGGAACATGACATCTGTTTAGATTGTGGAATACTGTGCCCCGGGAACCTGACTGAGCCTCGGTTCTGGAACCCTGTGGACTGGGAACATGACTGAGGTTTTATTCAGGAACCCTGTAGCCTGGGAACATAACTGAGGATTGATTCTGGAATCTTGTGGCCTGGGAAAATGACAACGGTGGATTCTGGAACCCTGTGGCCTGGGAACATGAGAACGGTTTGATTCTGGAACTCTGTGGCCTGGGAACATGCCTGAGGTTTGATGGTGGAAACCTGTGGCCTGGCAACATGACTGAGGTTTGATTCTGGAAGACTGTGGCTAGGGAACATGATATCGGGTTGATTCTGGAAACCTGTGTCCTGGGAACAAGACTGAGGTTTGATTCTGGAACCCTGTGCCTTGGGAACATGACTGAGGTTTGTTTCTGGAAACCTGTTCCCTGGGAACATGACTGAGGTTTGATTCTGGACACCTGTGTCCTGGGAACATGACTGAGGTTTGATTGCTGAAACCTCTGGCCTGCGAACATGACTCAGGTTTGATTCTGGAACCATGTGTCCTGGGAATATGACTGAGGTTTGATTCTGGAAACCTTTGGCCTGGGAAAATGACTGAGGTTTCATTGTGGAAACATGTGGCTTGGGATGATGACTGAGGTTTGATGGTGGAACACTATGGCCTGGCAAAATGACTGAGGCTTGATTCTGGAACCCTGTGGCCTGGCAACTTGACTGAGGTGTGATGGCAGAAACCTGTGGCCTGGCAACATGACTGAGTTTGATTGTGGCACCCTGTGCACGGGGAACATGACTGAGGCCTGATACTGGAACCCCGTGGCGTGGGAACTTGACATTGGTTTGATTCTGGAGCCCTGTTTACTGGGAACATGACTGAGGTTTGATGGTTGACACCTGTGGCCTGGCAACATGATTGAGGTTTGATAGTGGAACCCTCAGGCTTGGGAACATGAGTGAGGCTTGATGGTGGAACCCTGTGGCCTGGCAACATGAGTGAGGCTTGATGGTGGAACCCTGTGGCTTGGCAAGATGACTTAGGTTTGATTGTGGAACAGTCTTTCCTGGGAACATGACTGAGGCTTGATGGTGGAACCGTGGCCTAGCAAGAGGACAGAGGTTTGATTGTGGAACCCTCTGGCCTGGGAATATGACTGAGGTTTAATTGTGGAACCCTGTGGCCTGGGAACATGACTGGGAGTTTATTTCTGAAACCTGTGTCCAGGGAACATGACTGAGGTTTTATTCTGGAACCATGTGGCCTGGGAATATGACTGAGGTTTGATTCTGGAAACCATTGGCCTGGGAAGATGACTGATGTTAGAGTGTGGAATTCTGTGGCCTTGGAACATGACATCGGTGGATTCTGGAACCCTGTGGCCTGGGAACATGCCTGAGGTTTGATGGTGGAGACCTGTGGCCTGGCAACAGGACTGAGGTTTGATTCTGGAAGACTGTGGCTAGGGAATATGATATCGGGTTGATTCTGGCAACCTGTGTCCTGGGAACAAGACTGAGGTTTGATTCTGGAACCCTGTGCCTTGGGAACATGACTGAGGTTTGTTTCTGGAAGCCTGTTCCCTGGGAACATGACTGAGGCTTGATGGTGGAACCGTGGTCTGGCAACAGAACTGAGCTTTGATTGTGGAACCCTCTGGCCTGGGAATATGACTGAGGTTTAATTGTGGAACCCTGTGGCCTGGGAACATGACTGGGATTTTATTTCTGAAACCTGTGTCCAGGGAACATGACTGAGGTTTTATTCTGGAACCCTGTGTCCTGGGAACACAACTGAGGTTTGATTCTGGAACCATGTGGCCTGGGAATATGACTGAGGTTTGATTCTGGAAACCATTGACCTGGGAAGATGACTGATGTTAGAGTGTGGAATCCTGTGGCCTGGGAACATGACATCGGTTTGGATTCTGGTACCCTGTTGCCTGGGAACATGAAATCGGTTTGATTCTGGAAACCTGTGGCCTGGGAATATGACTGAGGTTTGACGGTGGTACCCTATGGCCTGGCAACATGACTGAAGTTTGATTCTGATTCCCTGTGGCCTGGGAACGTGACTGAGGCGTGATTCTGGAACACTGTGGCCTGGGAACATGACATCTATTTAGATTGTGGAATACTGTGCCCCGGGAACCTGACTGAGCCTTGGTTCTGGAACCCTGTGGACTGGGAACATGACTGAGGTTTTATTCTGGAACCCTGTAGCCTGGGAACATAACTGAGGATTGATTCTGGAACCCTGTGGCCTGGGAACATGACATCGGTGGATTCTGGAACCCTGAGGCCTGGGAACATGACATCTGTTTAGATTGTGGAATACTGTGCCCCGGGAACCTGACTGAGCCTCGGTTCTGGAACCCTGTGGACTGGGAACATGACTGAGGTTTTATTCAGGAACCCTGTAGCCTGGGAACATAACTGAGGATTGATTCTGGAATCTTGTGGCCTGGGAAAATGACAACGGTGGATTCTGGAACCCTGTGGCCTGGGAACATGAGAACGGTTTGATTCTGGAACTCTGTGGCCTGGGAACATGCCTGAGGTTTGATGGTGGAAACCTGTGGCCTGGCAACATGACTGAGGTTTGATTCTGGAAGTCTGTGGCTAGGGAACATGATATCGGGTTGATTCTGGAAACCTGTGTCCTGGGAACAAGACTGAGGTTTGATTCTGGAACCCTGTGCCTTGGGAACATGACTGAGGTTTGTTTCTGGAAACCTGTTCCCTGGGAACATGACTGAGGTTTGATTCTGGACACCTGTGTCCTGGGAACATGACTGAGGTTTGATTGCTGAAACCTGTGGCCTGCGAACATGACTCAGGTTTGATTCTGGAACCATGTGTCCTGGGAATATGACTGAGGTTTGATTCTGGAAACCTTTGGCCTGGGAAAATGACTGAGGTTTCATTGTGGAAACATGTGGCTTGGGATCATGACTGAGGTTTGATGGTGGAACACTATGGCCTGGCAAAATGACTGAGGCTTGATTCTGGAACCCTGTGGCCTGGCAACTTGACTGAGGTGTGATGGCAGAAACCTGTGGCCTGGCAACATGACTGAGTTTGATTGTGGCACCCTGTGCACGGGGAACATGACTGAGGCCTGATACTGGAACCCCGTGGCGTGGGAACTTGACATTGGTTTGATTCTGGAGCCCTGTTTACTGGGAACATGACTGAGGTTTGATGGTTGACACCTGTGGCCTGGCAACATGATTGAGGTTTGATAGTGGAACCCTCAGGCTTGGGAACATGAGTGAGGCTTGATGGTGGAACCCTGTGGCCTGGCAACATGAGTGAGGCTTGATGGTGGAACCCTGTGGCTTGGCAAGATGACTTAGGTTTGATTGTGGAACAGTCTTTCCTGGGAACATGACTGAGGCTTGATGGTGGAACCGTGGCCTAGCAACAGGACAGAGGTTTGATTGTGGAACCCTCTGGCCTGGGAATATGACTGAGGTTTAATTGTGGAACCCTGTGGCCTGGGAACATGACTGGGAGTTTATTTCTGAAACCTGTGTCCAGGGAACATGACTGAGGTTTTATTCTGGAACCATGTGGCCTGGGAATATGACTGAGGTTTGATTCTGGAAACCATTGGCCTGGGAAGATGACTGATGTTAGAGTGTTGAATCCTTTGGCATGGGAACATGACATCGGGGGATTCTGGAACCCTGTGGCCTGGGAACATGCCTGAGGTTTGATGGTGGAGACCTGTGGCCTGGCAACAGGACTGAGGTTTGATTCTGGAAGACTGTGGCTAGGGAACATGATATCGGGTTGATTCTGGCAACCTGTGTCCTGGGAACAAGACTGAGGTTTGATTCTGGAACCCTGTGCCTTGGGAACATGACTGAGGTTTGTTTCTGGAAGCCTGTTCCCTGGGAACATGACTGAGGCTTGATGGTGGAACCGTGGTCTGGCAACAGAACTGAGCTTTGATTGTGGAACCCTCTGGCCTGGGAATATGACTGAGGTTTAAATGTGGAACCCTGTGGCCTGGGAACATGACTGGGATTTTATTTCTGAAACCTGTGTCCAGGGTACATGACTGAGGTTTTATTCTGGAACCCTGTGTCCTGGGAACACAACTGAGGTTTGATTCTGGAACCATGTGGCCTGGGAATATGACTGGGGTTTGATTCTGGAAACCATTGGCCTGGGAAGATGACTGATGTTAGAGTGTGGAATCCTGTGGCCTGGGAACATGACATCGGTTTGGATTCCGGTACCCTGTTGCCTGGGAACATGGAATCGGTTTGATTCTGGAAACCTGTGGCCTGGGAATATGACTGAGGTTTGACGGTGGTACCCCATGGCCTGGCAACATGACTGAAGTTTGATTCTGGATCCCTGTGTCCTGGGAACGTGACTGAGGCGTGATTCTGGAACACTGTGGCCTGGGAACATGACATCTATTTAGATTGTGGAATACTGTGGCCCGGGAACCTGACTGAGCCTTGGTTCTGGAACCCTGTGGACTGGGAACATGACTGAGGTTTTATTCTGGAACCCTGTAGCCTGGGAACATAACTGAGGATTGATTCTGGAACCCTGTGGCCTGGGAACATGACATCGGTGGATTCTGGAACCCTGAGGCCTGGGAACATGACATCTGTTTAGATTGTGGAATACTGTGCCCCGGGAACCTGACTGAGCCTCGGTTCTGGAACCCTGTGGACTGGGAACATGACTGAGGTTTTATTCTGGAACCCTGTAGCCTGGGAACATAACTGAGGATTGATTCTGGAATCTTGTGGCCTGGGAAAATGACAACGGTGGATTCTGGAACCCTGTGGCCTGGGAACATGAGAACGGTTTGATTCTGGAACCCTGTGGCCTGGGAACATGCCTGAGGTTTGATGGTGGAAACCTGTGGCCTGGCAACATGACTGAGGTTTGATTCTGGAAGACTGTGGCTAGGGAACATGATATCGGGTTGATTCTGGAAACCTGTGTCCTGGGAACAAGACTGAGGTTTGATTCTGGAACCCTGTGCCTTGGGAACATGACTGAGGTTTGTTTCTGGAAACCTGTTCCCTGGGAACATGACTGAGGTTTGATTGCTGAAACCTGTGGCCTGCGAACATGACTCAGGTTTGATTCTGGAACCATGTGTCCTGGGAATATGACTGAGGTTTGATTCTGGAAACCTTTGGCCTGGGAAAATGACTGAGGTTTCATTGTGGAAACATGTGGCTTGGGATCATGACTGAGGTTTGATGGTGGAACACTATGGCCTGGCAAAATGACTGAGGCTTGATTCTGGAACCCTGTGGCCTGGCAACTTGACTGAGGTGTGATGGCAGAAACCTGTGGCCTGGCAACATGACTGAGTTTGATTGTGGCACCCTGTGCACGGGGAACATGACTGAGGCCTGATACTGGAACCCCGTGGCGTGGGAACTTGACATTGGTTTGATTCTGGAGCCCTGTTTACTGGGAACATGACTGAGGTTTGATGGTTGACACCTGTGGCCTGGCAACATGATTGAGGTTTGATAGTGGAACCCTCAGGCTTGGGAACATGAGTGAGGCTTGATGGTGGAACCCTGTGGCTTGGCAAGATGACTTAGGTTTGATTGTGGAACAGTCTTTCCTGGGAACATGACTGAGGCTTGATGGTGGAACCGTGGCCTAGCAAGAGGACAGAGGTTTGATTGTGGTACCCTCTGGCCTGGGAATATGACTGAGGTTTAATTGTGGAACCCTGTGGCCTGGGAACATGACTGGGAGTTTATTTCTGAAACCTGTGTCCAGGGAACATGACTGAGGTTTTATTCTGGAACCATGTGGCCTGGGAATATGACTGAGGTTTGATTCTGGAAACCATTGGCCTGGGAAGATGACTGATGTTAGAGTGTGGAATTCTGTGGCCTTGGAACATGACATCGGTGGATTCTGGAACCCTGTGGCCTGGGAACATGCCTGAGGTTTGATGGTGGAGACCTGTGGCCTGGCAACAGGACTGAGGTTTGATTCTGGAAGACTGTGGCTAGGGAACATGATATCGGGTTGATTCTGGCAACCTGTGTCCTGGGAACAAGACTGAGGTTTGATTCTGGAACCCTGTGCCTTGGGAACATGACTGAGGTTTGTTTCTGGAAGCCTGTTCCCTGGGAACATGACTGAGGCTTGATGGTGGAACCGTGGTCTGGCAACAGAACTGAGCTTTGATTGTGGAACCCTCTGGCCTGGGAATATGACTGAGGTTTAATTGTGGAACCCTGTGGCCTGGGAACATGACTGGGATTTTATTTCTGAAACCTGTGTCCAGGGAACATGACTGAGGTTTTATTCTGGAACCCTGTGTCCTGGGAACACAACTGAGGTTTGATTCTGGAACCATGTGGCCTGGGAATATGACTGAGGTTTGATTCGGGAAACCATTGACCTGGGAAGATGACTGATGTTAGAGTGTGGAATCCTGTGGCCTGGGGACATGACATCGGTTTGGATTCCGTTACCCTGTTGCCTGGGAACATGAAATCGGTTTGATTCTGGAAACCTGTGGCCTGGGAATATGACTGAGGTTTGACGATGGTACCCCATGGCCTGGCAACATGACTGAAGTTTGATTCTGGATCCCTGTGGCCTGGGAACATGACTGAGGCGTGATTCTGGAACACTGTGGCCTGGGAACATGACATCTATTTAGATTGTGGAATACTGTGCCCCGGGAACCTGACTGAGCCTTGGTTCTGGAACCCTGTGGACTGGGAACATGACTGAGGTTTTATTCTGGAACCCTGTAGCCTGGGAACATAACTGAGGATTGATTCTGGAACCCTGTGGCCTGGGAACATGACATCGGTGGATTCTGGAACCCTGAGGCCTGGGAACATGACATCTGTTTAGATTGTGGAATACTGTGCCCCGGGAACCTGACTGAGCCTCGGTTCTGGAACCCTGTGGACTGGGAACATGACTGAGCTTTTATTCTGGAACCCTGTAGCCTGGGAACATAACTGAGGATTGATTCTGGAATCTTGTGGCCTGGGAAAATGACAACGGTGGATTCTGGAACCCTGTGGCCTGGGAACATGAGAACGGTTTGATTCTGGAACCCTGTGGCCTGGGAACATGCCTGAGGTTTGATGGTGGAAACCTGTGGCCTGGCAACATGACTGAGGTTTGATTCTGGAAGACTGTGGCTAGGGAACATGATATCGGGTTGATTCTGGAAACCTGTGTCCTGGGAACAAGACTGAGGTTTGATTCTGGAACCCTGTGCCTTGGGAACATGACTGAGGTTTGTTTCTGGAAACCTGTTCCCTGGGAACATGACTGAGGTTTGATTCTGGACACCTGTGTCCTGGGAACATGACTGAGGTTTGATTGCTGAAACCTGTGGCCTGCGAACATGACTCAGGTTTGATTCTGGAACCATGTGTCCTGGGAATATGACTGAGGTTTGATTCTGGAAACCTTTGGCCTGGGAAAATGACTGAGGTTTCATTGTGGAAACATGTGGCTTGGGATGATGACTGAGGTTTGATGGTGGAACACTATGGCCTGGCAAAATGACTGAGGCTTGATTCTGGAACCCTGTGGCCTGGCAACTTGACTGAGGTGTGATGGCAGAAACCTGTGGCCTGGCAACATGACTGAGTTTGATTGTGGCACCCTGTGCACGGGGAACATGACTGAGGCCTGATACTGGAACCCCGTGGCGTGGGAACTTGACATTGGTTTGATTCTGGAGCCCTGTTTACTGGGAACATGACTGAGGTTTGATGGTTGACACCTGTGGCCTGGCAATATGATTGAGGTTTGATAGTGGAACCCTCAGGCTTGGGAACATGAGTGAGGCTTGATGGTGGAACACTGTGGCCTGGCAACATGAGTGAGGCTTGATGGGGGAACCCTGTGGCTTGGCAAGATGACTTAGGTTTGATTGTGGAACAGTCTTTCCTGGGAACATGACTGAGGCTTGATGGTGGAACCGTGGCCTAGCAACAGGACAGAGGTTTGATTGTGGTACCCTCTGGCCTGGGAATATGACTGAGGTTTAATTGTGGAACCCTGTGGCCTGGGAACATGACTGGGAGTTTATTTCTGAAACCTGTGTCCAGGGAACATGACTGAGGTTTTATTCTGGAACCATGTGGCCTGGGAATATGACTGAGGTTTGATTCTGGAAACCATTGGCCTGGGAAGATGACTGATGTTAGAGTGTGGAATTCTGTGGCCTTGGAACATGACATCGGTGGATTCTGGAACCCTGTGTCCTGGGAACATGCCTGAGGTTTGATGGTGGAGACCTGTGGCCTGGCAACAGGACTGAGGTTTGATTCTGGAAGACTGTGGCTAGGGAACATGATATCGGGTTGATTCTGGCAACCTGTGTCCTGGGAACAAGACTGAGGTTTGATTCTGGAACCCTGTGCCTTGGGAACATGACTGAGGTTTGTTTCTGGAAGCCTGTTCCCTGGGAACATGACTGAGGCTTGATGGTGGAACCGTGGTCTGGCAACAGAACTGAGCTTTGATTGTGGAACCCTCTGGCCTGGGAATATGACTGAGATTTAATTGTGGAACCCTGTGGCCTGGGAACATGACTGGGATTTTATTTCTGAAACCTGTGTCCAGGGAACATGACTGAGGTTTTATTCTGGAACCCTGTGTCCTGGGAACACAACTGAGGTTTGATTCTGGAACCATGTGGCCTGGGAATATGACTGAGGTTTGATTCTGGAAACCATTGGCCTGGGAAGATGACTGATGTTAGAGTGTTGAATCCTTTGGCATGGGAACATGACATCGGGGGATTCTGGATCCCTGTGGCCTGGGAACATGCCTGAGGTTTGATGGTGGAGACCTGTGGCCTGGCAACAGGACTGAGGTTTGATTCTGGAAGACTGTGGCTAGGGAACATGATATCGGGTTGATTCTGGCAACCTGTGTCCTGGGAACAAGACTGAGGTTTGATTCTGGAACCCTGTGCCTTGGGAACATGACTGAGGTTTGTTTCTGGAAGCCTGTTCCCTGGGAACATGACTGAGGCTTGATGGTGGAACCGTGGTCTGGCAACAGAACTGAGCTTTGATTGTGGAACCCTCTGGCCTGGGAATATGACTGAGGTTTAATTGTGGAACCCTGTGGCCTGGGAACATGACTGGGATTTTATTTCTGAAACCTGTGTCCAGGGAACATGACTGAGGTTTTATTCTGGAACCCTGTTTCCTGGGAACACAACTGAGGTTTGATTCTGGAACCATGTGGCCTGGGAATATGACTGGGGTTTGATTCTGGAAACCATTGGCCTGGGAAGATGACTGATGTTAGAGTGTGGAATCCTGTGGCCTGGGAACATGACATCGGTTTGGATTCCGGTACCCTGTTGCCTGGGAACATGGAATCGGTTTGATTCTGGAAACCTGTGGCCTGGGAATATGACTGAGGTTTGACGGTGGTACCCCATGGCCTGGCAACATGACTGAAGTTTGATTCTGGATCCCTGTGTCCTGGGAACGTGACTGAGGCGTGATTCTGGAACACTGTGGCCTGGGAACATGACATCTATTTAGATTGTGGAATACTGTGGCCCGGGAACCTGACTGAGCCTTGGTTCTGGAACCCTGTGGACTGGGAACATGACTGAGGTTTTATTCTGGAACCCTGTAGCCTGGGAACATAACTGAGGATTGATTCTGGAACCCTGTGGCCTGGGAACATGACATCGGTGGATTCTGGAACCCTGAGGCCTGGGAACATGACATCTGTTTAGATTGTGGAATACTGTGCCCCGGGAACCTGACTGAGCCTCGGTTCTGGAACCCTGTGGACTGGGAACATGACTGAGGTTTTATTCTGGAACCCTGTAGCCTGGGAACATAACTGAGGATTGATTCTGGAATCTTGTGGCCTGGGAAAATGACAACGGTGGATTCTGGAACCCTGTGGCCTGGGAACATGAGAACGGTTTGATTCTGGAACCCTGTGGCCTGGGAACATGCCTGAGGTTTGATGGTGGAAACCTGTGGCCTGGCAACATGACTGAGGTTTGATTCTGGAAGACTGTGGCTAGGGAACATGATATCGGGTTGATTCTGGAAACCTGTGTCCTGGGAACAAGACTGAGGTTTGATTCTGGAACCCTGTGCCTTGGGAACATGACTGAGGTTTGTTTCTGGAAACCTGTTCCCTGGGAACATGACTGAGGTTTGATTCTGGACACCTGTGTCCTGGGAACATGACTGAGGTTTGATTGCTGAAACCTGTGGCCTGCGAACATGACTCAGGTTTGATTCTGGAACCATGTGTCCTGGGAATATGACTGAGGTTTGATTCTGGAAACCTTTGGCCTGGGAAAATGACTGAGGTTTCATTGTGGAAACATGTGGCTTGGGATGATGACTGAGGTTTGATGGTGGAACACTATGGCCTGGCAAAATGACTGAGGCTTGATTCTGGAACCCTGTGGCCTGGCAACTTGACTGAGGTGTGATGGCAGAAACCTGTGGCCTGGCAACATGACTGAGTTTGATTGTGGCACCCTGTGCACGGGGAACATGACTGAGGCCTGATACTGGAACCCCGTGGCGTGGGAACTTGACATTGGTTTGATTCTGGAGCCCTGTTTACTGGGAACATGACTGAGGTTTGATGGTTGACACCTGTGGCCTGGCAACATGATTGAGGTTTGATAGTGGAACCCTCAGGCTTGGGAACATGAGTGAGGCTTGATGGTGGAACCCTGTGGCCTGGCAACATGAGTGAGGCTTGATGGGGGAACCCTGTGGCTTGGCAAGATGACTTAGGTTTGATTGTGGAACAGTCTTTCCTGGGAACATGACTGAGGCTTGATGGTGGAACCGTGGCCTAGCAACAGGACAGAGGTTTGATTGTGGTACCCTCTGGCCTGGGAATATGACTGAGGTTTAATTGTGGAACCCTGTGGCCTGGGAACATGACTGGGAGTTTATTTCTGAAACCTGTGTCCAGGGAACATGACTGAGGTTTTATTCTGGAACCATGTGGCCTGGGAATATGACTGAGGTTTGATTCTGGAAACCATTGGCCTGGGAAGATGACTGATGTTAGAGTGTGGAATTCTGTGGCCTTGGAACATGACATCGGTGGATTCTGGAACCCTGTGGCCTGGGAACATGCCTGAGGTTTGATGGTGGAGACCTGTGGCCTGGCAACAGGACTGAGGTTTGATTCTGGAAGACTGTGGCTAGGGAACATGATATCGGGTTGATTCTGGCAACCCGTGTCCTGGGAACAAGACTGAGGTTTGATTCTGGAACCCTGTGCCTTGGGAACATGACTGAGGTTTGTTTCTGGAAGCCTGTTCCCTGGGAACATGACTGAGGCTTGATGGTGGAACCGTGGTCTGGCAACAGAACTGAGCTTTGATTGTGGAACCCTCTGGCCTGGGAATATGACTGAGATTTAATTGTGGAACCCTGTGGCCTGGGAACATGACTGGGATTTTATTTCTGAAACCTGTGTCCAGGGAACATGACTGAGGTTTTATTCTGGAACCCTGTGTCCTGGGAACACAACTGAGGTTTGATTCTGGAACCATGTGGCCTGGGAATATGACTGAGGTTTGATTCTGGAAACCATTGGCCTGGGAAGATGACTGATGTTAGAGTGTTGAATCCTTTGGCATGGGAACATGACATCGGGGGATTCTGGATCCCTGTGGCCTGGGAACATGCCTGAGGTTTGATGGTGGAGACCTGTGGCCTGGCAACAGGACTGAGGTTTGATTCTGGAAGACTGTGGCTAGGGAACATGATATCGGGTTGATTCTGGCAACCTGTGTCCTGGGAACAAGACTGAGGTTTGATTCTGGAACCCTGTGCCTTGGGAACATGACTGAGGTTTGTTTCTGGAAGCCTGTTCCCTGGGAACATGACTGAGGCTTGATGGTGGAACCGTGGTCTGGCAACAGAACTGAGCTTTGATTGTGGAACCCTCTGGCCTGGGAATATGACTGAGGTTTAATTGTGGAACCCTGTGGCCTGGGAACATGACTGGGATTTTATTTCTGAAACCTGTGTCCAGGGAACATGACTGAGGTTTTATTCTGGAACCCTGTTTCCTGGGAACACAACTGAGGTTTGATTCTGGAACCATGTGGCCTGGGAATATGACTGGGGTTTGATTCTGGAAACCATTGGCCTGGGAAGATGACTGATGTTAGAGTGTGGAATCCTGTGGCCTGGGAACATGACATCGGTTTGGATTCCGGTACCCTGTTGCCTGGGAACATGGAATCGGTTTGATTCTGGAAACCTGTGGCCTGGGAATATGACTGAGGTTTGACGGTGGTACCCCATGGCCTGGCAACATGACTGAAGTTTGATTCTGGATCCCTGTGTCCTGGGAACGTGACTGAGGCGTGATTCTGGAACACTGTGGCCTGGGAACATGACATCTATTTAGATTGTGGAATACTGTGGCCCGGGAACCTGACTGAGCCTTGGTTCTGGAACCCTGTGGACTGGGAACATGACTGAGGTTTTATTCTGGAACCCTGTAGCCTGGGAACATAACTGAGGATTGATTCTGGAACCCTGTGGCCTGGGAACATGACATCGGTGGATTCTGGAACCCTGAGGCCTGGGAACATGACATCTGTTTAGATTGTGGAATACTGTGCCCCGGGAACCTGACTGAGCCTCGGTTCTGGAACCCTGTGGACTGGGAACATGACTGAGGTTTTATTCTGGAACCCTGTAGCCTGGGAACATAACTGAGGATTGATTCTGGAATCTTGTGGCCTGGGAAAATGACAACGGTGGATTCTGGAACCCTGTGGCCTGGGAACATGAGAACGGTTTGATTCTGGAACCCTGTGGCCTGGGAACATGCCTGAGGTTTGATGGTGGAAACCTGTGGCCTGGCAACATGACTGAGGTTTGATTCTGGAAGACTGTGGCTAGGGAACATGATATCGGGTTGATTCTGGAAACCTGTGTCCTGGGAAGAAGACTGAGGTTTGATTCTGGAACCCTGTGCCTTGGGAACATGACTGAGGTTTGTTTCTGGAAACCTGTTCCCTGGGAACATGACTGAGGTTTGATTCTGGACACCTGTGTCCTGGGAACATGACTGAGGTTTGATTGCTGAAACCTGTGGCCTGCGAACATGACTCAGGTTTGATTCTGGAACCATGTGTCCTGGGAATATGACTGAGGTTTGATTCTGGAAACCTTTGGCCTGGGAAAATGACTGAGGTTTCATTGTGGAAACATGTGGCTTGGGATGATGACTGAGGTTTGATGGTGGAACACTATGGCCTGGCAAAATGACTGAGGCTTGATTCTGGAACCCTGTGGCCTGGCAACTTGACTGAGGTGTGATGGCAGAAACCTGTGGCCTGGCAACATGATTGAGGTTTGATAGTGGAACCCTCAGGCTTGGGAACATGAGTGAGGCTTGATGGTGGAACCCTGTGGCTTGGCAAGATGACTTAGGTTAGATTGTGGAACACTCTGACCTGGGAACATGACTGAGGCTTGATGGTGGAACCGTGGCCTAGCAACAGGGCTGAGGTTTGATTGTGGAACCCTCTGGCCTGGGAATATGACTGAGGTTTAATTGTGGAACCCTGTGGCCTGGGAACATGACTGGGATTTTATTTCTGAAACCTGTGTCCAGGGAACATGACTGAGGTTTTATTCTGGAACCCTGTTTCCTGGGAACACAACTGAGGTTTGATTCTGGAACCATGTGGCCTGGGAATATGACTGGGGTTTGATTCTGGAAACCATTGGCCTGGGAAGATGACTGATGTTAGAGTGTGGAATCCTGTGGCCTGGGAACATGACATCGGTTTGGATTCCGGTACCCTGTTGCCTGGGAACATGGAATCGGTTTGATTCTGGAAACCTGTGGCCTGGGAATATGACTGAGGTTTGACGGTGGTACCCCATGGCCTGGCAACATGACTGAAGTTTGATTCTGGATCCCTGTGTCCTGGGAACGTGACTGAGGCGTGATTCTGGAACACTGTGGCCTGGGAACATGACATCTATTTAGATTGTGGAATACTGTGGCCCGGGAACCTGACTGAGCCTTGGTTCTGGAACCCTGTGGACTGGGAACATGAGTGAGGTTTTATTCTGGAACCCTGTAGCCTGGGAACATAACTGAGGATTGATTCTGGAACCCTGTGGCCTGGGAACATGACATCGGTGGATTCTGGAACCCTGAGGCCTGGGAACATGACATCTGTTTAGATTGTGGAATACTGTGCCCCGGGAACCTGACTGAGCCTCGGTTCTGGAACCCTGTGGACTGGGAACATGACTGAGGTTTTATTCAGGAACCCTGTAGCCTGGGAACATAACTGAGGATTGATTCTGGAATCTTGTGGCCTGGGAAAATGACAACGGTGGATTCTGGAACCCTGTGGCCTGGGAACATGAGAACGGTTTGATTCTGGAACCCTGTGGCCTGGGAACATGCCTGAGGTTTGATGGTGGAAACCTGTGGCCTGGCAACATGACTGAGGTTTGATTCTGGAAGACTGTGGCTAGGGAACATGATATCGGGTTGATTCTGGAAACCTGTGTCCTGGGAACAAGACTGAGGTTTGATTCTGGAACCCTGTGCCTTGGGAACATGACTGAGGTTTGTTTCTGGAAACCTGTTCCCTGGGAACACGACTGAGGTTTGATTCTGGACACCTGTGTCCTGGGAACATGACTGAGGTTTGATTGCTGAAACCTGTGGCCTGCGAACATGACTCAGGTTTGATTCTGGAACCATGTGTCCTGGGAATATGACTGAGGTTTGATTCTGGAAACCTTTGGCCTGGGAAAATGACTGAGGTTTCATTGTGGAAACATGTGGCTTGGGATGATGACTGAGGTTTGATGGTGGAACACTATGGCCTGGCAAAATGACTGAGGCTTGATTCTGGAACCCTGTGGCCTGGCAACTTGACTGAGGTGTGATGGCAGAAACCTGTGGCCTGGCAACATGACTGAGTTTGATTGTGGCACCCTGTGCACGGGGAACATGGCTGAGGCCTGATACTGGAACCCCGTGGCGTGGGAACTTGACATTGGTTTGATTCTGGAGCCCTGTTTACTGGGAACATGACTGAGGTTTGATGGTTGACACCTGTGGCCTGGCAACATGATTGAGGTTTGATAGTGGAACCCTCAGGCTTGGGAACATGAGTGAGGCTTGATGGTGGAACCCTGTGGCCTGGCAACATGAGTGAGGCTTGATGGTGGAACCCTGTGGCTTGGCAAGATGACTTAGGTTTGATTGTGGAACAGTCTTTCCTGGGAACATGACTGAGGCTTGATGGTGGAACCGTGGCCTAGCAACAGGACAGAGGTTTGATTGTGGAACCCTCTGGCCTGGGAATATGACTGAGGTTTAATTGTGGAACCCTGTGGCCTGGGAACATGACTGGGAGTTTATTTCTGAAACCTGTGTCCAAGGAACATGACTGAGGTTTTATTCTGGAACCATGTGGCCTGGGAATATGACTGAGGTTTGATTCTGGAAACCATTGGCCTGGGAAGATGACTGATGTTAGAGTGTTGAATCCTTTGGCATGGGAACATGACATCGGGGGATTCTGGAACCCTGTGGCCTGGGAACATGCCTGAGGTTTGATGGTGGAGACCTGTGGCCTGGCAACAGGACTGAGATTTGATTCTGGAAGACTGTGGCTAGGGAACATGATATCGGGTTGATTCTGGCAACCTGTGTCCTGGGAACAAGACTGAGGTTTGATTCTGGAACCCTGTGCCTTGGGAACATGACTGAGGTTTGTTTCTGGAAGCCTGTTCCCTGGGAACATGACTGAGGCTTGATGGTGGAACCGTGGTCTGGCAACAGAACTGAGCTTTGATTGTGGAACCCTCTGGCCTGGGAATATGACTGAGGTTTAATTGTGGAACCCTGTGGCCTGGGAACATGACTGGGATTTTATTTCTGAAACCTGTGTCCAGGGAACATGACTGAGGTTTTATTCTGGAACCCTGTTTCCTGGGAACACAACTGAGGTTTGATTCTGGAACCATGTGGCCTGGGAATATGACTGGGGTTTGATTCTGGAAACCATTGGCCTGGGAAGATGACTGATGTTAGAGTGTGGAATCCTGTGGCCTGGGAACATGACATCGGTTTGGATTCCGGTACCCTGTTGCCTGGGAACATGGAATCGGTTTGATTCTGGAAACCTGTGGCCTGGGAATATGACTGAGGTTTGACGGTGGTACCCCATGGCCTGGCAACATGACTGAAGTTTGATTCTGGATCCCTGTGTCCTGGGAACGTAACTGAGGCGTGATTCTGGAACACTGTGGCCTGGGAACATGACATCTATTTAGATTGTGGAATACTGTGGCCCGGGAACCTGACTGAGCCTTGGTTCTGGAACCCTGTGGACTGGGAACATGACTGAGGTTTTATTCTGGAACCCTGTAGCCTGGGAACATAACTGAGGATTGATTCTGGAACCCTGTGGCCTGGGAACATGACATCGGTGGATTCTGGAACCCTGAGGCCTGGGAACATGACATCTGTTTAGATTGTGGAATACTGTGCCCCGGGAACCTGACTGAGCCTCGGTTCTGGAACCCTGTGGACTGGGAACATGACTGAGGTTTTATTCTGGAACCCTGTAGCCTGGGAACATAACTGAGGATTGATTCTGGAATCTTGTGGCCTGGGAAAATGACAACGGTGGATTCTGGAACCCTGTGGCCTGGGAACATGAGAACGGTTTGATTCTGGAACCCTGTGGCCTGGGAACATGCCTGAGGTTTGATGGTGGAAACCTGTGGCCTGGCAACATGACTGAGGTTTGATTCTGGAAGACTGTGGCTAGGGAACATGATATCGGGTTGATTCTGGAAACCTGTGTCCTGGGAACAAGACTGAGGTTTGATTCTGGAACCCTGTGCCTTGGGAACATGACTGAGGTTTGTTTCTGGAAACCTGTTCCCTGGGAACATGACTGAGGTTTGATTCTGGACACCTGTGTCCTGGGAACATGACTGAGGTTTGATTGCTGAAACCTGTGGCCTGCGAACATGACTCAGGTTTGATTCTGGAACCATGTGTCCTGGGAATATGACTGAGGTTTGATTCTGGAAACCTTTGGCCTGGGAAAATGACTGAGGTTTCATTGTGGAAACATGTGGCTTGGGATCATGACTGAGGTTTGATGGTGGAACACTATGGCCTGGCAAAATGACTGAGGCTTGATTCTGGAACCCTGTGGCCTGGCAACTTGACTGAGGTGTGATGGCAGAAACCTGTGGCCTGGCAACATGACTGAGTTTGATTGTGGCACCCTGTGCACGGGGAACATGACTGAGGCCTGATACTGGAACCCCGTGGCGTGGGAACTTGACATTGGTTTGATTCTGGAGCCCTGTTTACTGGGAACATGACTGAGGTTTGATGGTTGACACCTGTGGCCTGGCAACATGATTGAGGTTTGATAGTGGAACCCTCAGGCTTGGGAACATGAGTGAGGCTTGATGGTGGAACCCTGTGGCCTGGCAACATGAGTGAGGCTTGATGGTGGAACCCTGTGGCCTGGCAACATGACTGAGGCTTGATGGTGGAACCGTGGCCTAGCAACAGGACAGAGGTTTGATTGTGGAACCCTCTGGCCTGGGAATATGACTGAGGTTTAATTGTGGAACCCTGTGGCCTGGGAACATGACTGGGAGTTTATTTCTGAAACCTGTGTCCAGGGAACATGACTGAGGTTTTATTCTGGAACCATGTGGCCTGGGAATATGACTGAGGTTTGATTCTGGAAACCATTGGCCTGGGAAGATGACTGATGTTAGAGTGTTGAATCCTTTGGCATGGGAACATGACATCGGGGGATTCTGGAACCCTGTGGCCTGGGAACATGCCTGAGGTTTGATGGTGGAGACCTGTGGCCTGGCAAGAAGACTGAGGTTTGATTCTGGAAGACTGTGGCTAGGGAACATGATATCGGGTTGATTCTGGCAACCTGTGTCCTGGGAACAAGACTGAGGTTTGATTCTGGAACCCTGTGCCTTGGGAACATGACTGAGGTTTGTTTCTGGAAGCCTGTTCCCTGGGAACATGACTGAGGCTTGATGGTGGAACCGTGGTCTGGCAACAGAACTGAGCTTTGATTGTGGAACCCTCTGGCCTGGGAATATGACTGAGGTTTAATTGTGGAACCCTGTGGCCTGGGAACATGACTGGGATTTTATTTCTGAAACCTGTGTCCAGGGAACATGACTGAGGTTTTATTCTGGAACCCTGTGTCCTGGGAACACAACTGAGGTTTGATTCTGGAACCATGTGGCCTGGGAATATGACTGGGGTTTGATTCTGGAAACCATTGGCCTGGGAAGATGACTGATGTTAGAGTGTGGAATCCTGTGGCCTGGGAACATGACATCGGTTTGGATTCCGGTACCCTGTTGCCTGGGAACATGGAATCGGTTTGATTCTGGAAACCTGTGGCCTGGGAATATGACTGAGGTTTGACGGTGGTACCCCATGGCCTGGCAACATGACTGAAGTTTGATTCTGGATCCCTGTGTCCTGGGAACGTGACTGAGGCGTGATTCTGGAACACTGTGGCCTGGGAACATGACATCTATTTAGATTGTGGAATACTGTGGCCCGGGAACCTGACTGAGCCTTGGTTCTGGAACCCTGTGGACTGGGAACATGACTGAGGTTTTATTCTGGAACCCTGTAGCCTGGGAACATAACTGAGGATTGATTCTGGAACCCTGTGGCCTGGGAACATGACATCGGTGGATTCTGGAACCGTGAGGCCTGGGAACATGACATCTGTTTAGATTGTGGAATACTGTGCCCCGGGAACCTGACTGAGCCTCGGTTCTGGAACCCTGTGGACTGGGAACATGACTGAGGTTTTATTCTGGAACCCTGTAGCCTGGGAACATAACTGAGGATTGATTCTGGAATCTTGTGGCCTGGGAAAATGACAACGGTGGATTCTGGAACCCTGTGGCCTGGGAACATGAGAACGGTTTGATTCTGGAACCCTGTGGCCTGGGAACATGCCTGAGGTTTGATGGTGGAAACCTGTGGCCTGGCAACATGACTGAGGTTTGATTCTGGAAGACTGTGGCTAGGGAACATGATATCGGGTTGATTCTGGAAACCTGTGTCCTGGGAACAAGACTGAGGTTTGATTCTGGAACCCTGTGCCTTGGGAACATGACTGAGGTTTGTTTCTGGAAACCTGTTCCCTGGGAACATGACTGAGGTTTGATTCTGGACACCTGTGTCCTGGGAACATGACTGAGGTTTGATTGCTGAAACCTCTGGCCTGCGAACATGACTCAGGTTTGATTCTGGAACCATGTGTCCTGGGAATATGACTGAGGTTTGATTCTGGAAACCTTTGGCCTGGGAAAATGACTGAGGTTTCATTGTGGAAACATGTGGCTTGGGATGATGACTCAGGTTTGATGGTGGAACACTATGGCCTGGCAAAATGACTGAGGCTTGATTCTGGAACCCTGTGCACGGGGAACATGACTGAGGCCTGATACTGGAACCCCGTGGCGTGGGAACTTGACATTGGTTTGATTCTGGAGCCCTGTTTACTGGGAACATGACTGAGGTTTGATGGTTGACACCTGTGGCCTGGCAACATGATTGAGGTTTGATAGTGGAACCCTCAGGCTTGGGAACATGAGTGAGGCTTGATGGTGGAACCCTGTGGCCTGGCAACATGAGTGAGGCTTGATGGTGGAACCCTGTGGCTTGGCAAGATGACTTAGGTTTGATTGTGGAACAGTCTTTCCTGGGAACATGACTGAGGCTTGATGGTGGAACCGTGGCCTAGCAAGAGGACAGAGGTTTGATTGTGGTACCCTCTGGCATGGGAATATGACTGAGGATTAATTGTGGAACCCTGTGGCCTGGGAACATGACTGGGAGTTTATTTCTGAAACCTGTGTCCAGGGAACATGACTGAGGTTTTATTCTGGAACCATGTGGCCTGGGAATATGACTGAGGTTTCATTCTGGAAACCATTGGCCTGGGAAGATGACTGATGTTAGAGTGTGGAATCCTGTGGCCTGGGAACATGACATCGGTGGATTCTGGAACCCTGTGGCCTGGGAACATGCCTGAGGTTTGATGGTGGAAACCTGTGGGCTGGCAACAGGACTGAGGTTTGATTCTGGAAGACTGTGGCTAGGGAACATGATATCGGGTTGATTCTGGCAACCTGTGTCCTGGGAACAAGACTGAGGTTTGATTCTGGAACCCTGTGCCTTGGGAACATGACTGAGGTTTGTTTCTGGAAGCCTGTTCCCTGGGAACATGACTGAGGCTTGATGGTGGAACCGTGGTCTGGCAACAGAACTGAGGTTTGATTGTGGAACCCTCTGGCCTGGGAATATGACTGAGGTTTAATTGTGGAACCCTGTGGCCTGGGAACATGACTGGGATTTTATTTCTGAAACCTGTGTCCAGGGAACATGACTGAGGTTTTATTCTGGAACCCTGTGTCCTGAGAACACAACTGAGGTTTGATTCTGGAACCATGTGGCCTGGGAATATGACTGGGGTTTGATTCTGGAAACCATTGGCCTGGGAAGATGACTGATGTTAGAGTGTGGAATCCTGTGGCCTGGGAACATGACATCGGTTTGGATTCCGGTACCCTGTTGCCTGGGAACATGGAATCGGTTTGATTCTGGAAACCTGTGGCCTGGGAATATGACTGAGGTTTGACGGTGGTACCCCATGGCCTGGCAACATGACTGAAGTTTGATTCTGGATCCCTGTGTCCTGGGAACGTGACTGAGGCGTGATTCTGGAACACTGTGGCCTGGGAACATGACATCTATTTAGATTGTGGAATACTGTGCCCCGGGAACCTGACTGAGCCTTGGTTCTGGAACCCTGTGGACTGGGAACATGACTGAGGTTTTATTCTGGAACCCTGTAGCCTGGGAACATAACTGAGGATTGATTCTGGAACCCTGTGGCCTGGGAACATGACATCGGTGGATTCTGGAACCCTGAGGCCTGGGAACATGACATCTGTTTAGATTGTGGAATACTGTGCCCCGGGAACCTGACTGAGCCTCGGTTCTGGAACCCTGTGGACTGGGAACATGACTGAGGTTTTATTCTGGAACCCTGTAGCCTGGGAACATAACTGAGGATTGATTCTGGAATCTTGTGGCCTGGGAAAATGACAACGGTGGATTCTGGAACCCTGTGGCCTGGGAACATGAGAACGGTTTGATTCTGGAACTCTGTGGCCTTGGAACATGCCTGAGGTTTGATGGTGGAAACCTGTGGCCTGGCAACATGACTGAGGTTTGATTCTGGAAGACTGTGGCTAGGGAACATGATATCGGGTTGATTCTGGAAACCTGTGTCCTGGGAACAAGACTGAGGTTTGATTCTGGAACCCTGTGCCTTGGGAACATGACTGAGGTTTGTTTCTGGAAACCTGTTCCCTGGGAACATGACTGAGGTTTGATTCTGGACACCTGTGTCCTGGGAACATGACTGAGGTTTGATTGCTGAAACCTGTGGCCTGCGAACATGACTCAGGTTTGATTCTGGAACCATGTGTCCTGGGAATATGACTGAGGTTTGATTCTGGAAACCTTTGGCCTGGGAAAATGACTGAGGTTTCATTGTGGAAACATGTGGCTTGGGATCATGACTGAGGTTTCATGGTGGAACACTATGGCCTGGCAAAATGACTGAGGCTTGATTCTGGAACCCTGTGGCCTGGCAACTTGACTGAGGTGTGATGGCAGAAACCTGTGGCCTGGCAACATGACTGAGTTTGATTGTGGCACCCTGTGCACGGGGAACATGACTGAGGCCTGATACTGGAACCCCGTGGCGTGGGAACTTGACATTGGTTTGATTCTGGAGCCCTGTTTACTGGGAACATGACTGAGGTTTGATGGTTGACACCTGTGGCCTGGCAACATGATTGAGGTTTGATAGTGGAACCCTCAGGCTTGGGAACATGAGTGAGGCTTGATGGTGGAACCGTGTGGCCTGGCAACATGAGTGAGGCTTGATGGTGGAACCCTGTGGCCTGGCAACATGACTGAGGCTTGATGGTGGAACCGTGGCCTAGCAACAGGACAGAGGTTTGATTGTGGAACCCTCTGGCCTGGGAATATGACTGAGGTTTAATTGTGGAACCCTGTGGCCTGGGAACATGACTGGGAGTTTATTTCTGAAACCTGTGTCCAGGGAACATGACTGAGGTTTTATTCTGGAACCATGTGGCCTGGGAATATGACTGAGGTTTGATTCTGGAAACCATTGGCCTGGGAAGATGACTGATGTTAGAGTGTTGAATCCTTTGGCATGGGAACATGACATCGGGGGATTCTGGAACCCTGTGGCCTGGGAACATGCCTGAGGTTTGATGGTGGAGACCTGTGGCCTGGCAAGAAGACTGAGGTTTGATTCTGGAAGACTGTGGCTAGGGAACATGATATCGGGTTGATTCTGGCAACCTGTGTCCTGGGAACAAGACTGAGGTTTGATTCTGGAACCCTGTGCCTTGGGAACATGACTGAGGTTTGTTTCTGGAAGCCTGTTCCCTGGGAACATGACTGAGGCTTGATGGTGGAACCGTGGTCTGGCAACAGAACTGAGCTTTGATTGTGGAACCCTCTGGCCTGGGAATATGACTGAGGTTTAATTGTGGAACCCTGTGGCCTGGGAACATGACTGGGATTTTATTTCTGAAACCTGTGTCCAGGGAACATGACTGAGGTTTTATTCTGGAACCCTGTGTCCTGGGAACACAACTGAGGTTTGATTCTGGAACCATGTGGCCTGGGAATATGACTGGGGTTTGATTCTGGAAACCATTGGCCTGGGAAGATGACTGATGTTAGAGTGTGGAATCCTGTGGCCTGGGAACATGACATCGGTTTGGATTCCGGTACCCTGTTGCCTGGGAACATGGAATCGGTTTGATTCTGGAAACCTGTGGCCTGGGAATATGACTGAGGTTTGACGGTGGTACCCCATGGCCTGGCAACATGACTGAAGTTTGATTCTGGATCCCTGTGTCCTGGGAACGTGACTGAGGCGTGATTCTGGAACACTGTGGCCTGGGAACATGACATCTATTTAGATTGTGGAATACTGTGGCCCGGGAACCTGACTGAGCCTTGGTTCTGGAACCCTGTGGACTGGGAACATGACTGAGGTTTTATTCTGGAACCCTGTAGCCTGGGAACATAACTGAGGATTGATTCTGGAACCCTGTGGCCTGGGAACATGACATCGGTGGATTCTGGAACCCTGAGGCCTGGGAACATGACATCTGTTTACATTGTGGAATACTGTGCCCCGGGAACCTGACTGAGCCTCGGTTCTGGAACCCTGTGGACTGGGAACATGACTGAGGTTTTATTCAGGAACCCTGTAGCCTGGGAACATAACTGAGGATTGATTCTGGAATCTTGTGGCCTGGGAAAATGACAACGGTGGATTCTGGAACCCTGTGGCCTGGGAACATGAGAACGGTTTGATTCTGGAACCCTGTGGCCTGGGAACATGCCTGAGGTTTGATGGTGGAAACCTGTGGCCTGGCAACATGACTGAGGTTTGATTCTGGAAGACTGTGGCTAGGGAACATGATATCGGGTTGATTCTGGAAACCTGTGTCCTGGGAACAAGACTGAGGTTTGATTCTGGAACCCTGTGCCTTGGGAACATGACTGAGGTTTGTTTCTGGAAACCTGTTCCCTGGGAACATGACTGAGGTTTGATTCTGGACACCTGTGTCCTGGGAACATGACTGAGGTTTGATTGCTGAAACCTGTGGCCTGCGAACATGACTCAGGTTTGATTCTGGAACCATGTGTCCTGGGAATATGACTGAGGTTTGATTCTGGAAACCTTTGGCCTGGGAAAATGACTGAGGTTTCATTGTGGAAACATGTGGCTTGGGATCATGACTGAGGTTTGATGGTGGAACACTATGGCCTGGCAAAATGACTGAGGCTTGATTCTGGAACCCTGTGGCCTGGCAACTTGACTGAGGTGTGATGGCAGAAACCTGTGGCCTGGCAACATGACTGAGTTTGATTGTGGCACCCTGTGCACGGGGAACATGATTGAGGCCTGATACTGGAACCCCGTGGCGTGGGAACTTGACATTGGTTTGATTCTGGAGCCCTGTTTACTGGGAACATGACTGAGGTTTGATGGTTGACACCTGTGGCCTGGCAACATGATTGAGGTTTGATAGTGGAACCCTCAGGCTTGGGAACATGAGTGAGGCTTGATGGTGGAACCCTGTGGCCTGGCAACATGAGTGAGGCTTGATGGTGGAACCCTGTGGCTTGGCAAGATGACTTAGGTTTGATTGTGGAACAGTCTTTCCTGGGAACATGACTGAGGCTTGATGGTGGAACCGTGGCCTAGCAACAGGACAGAGGTTTGATTGTGGTACCCTCTGGCCTGGGAATATGACTGAGGTTTAATTGTGGAACCCTGTGGCCTGGGAACATGACTGGGAGTTTATTTCTGAAACCTGTGTCCAGGGAACTTGACTGAGGTTTTATTCTGGAACCATGTGGCCTGGGAATATGACTGAGGTTTGATTCTGGAAACCATTGGCCTGGGAAGATGACTGATGTTAAAGTGTGGAATTCTGTGGCCTGGGAACATGACATCGGTGGATTCTGGAACCCTGTGGCCTGGGAACATGCCTGAGGTTTGATGGTGGAGACCTGTGTCCTGGCAACAGGACTGAGGTTTGATTCTGGAAGACTGTGGCTAGGGAACATGATATTGGGTTGATTCTGGCAACCTGTGTCCTGGGAACAAGACTGAGGTTTGATGCTGGAACCCTGTGCCTTGGGAACATGACTGAGGTTTGTTTCTGGAAGCCTGTTCCCTGGGAACATGACTGAGGCTTGATGGTGGAACCGTGGTCTGGCAACAGAACTGAGGTTTGATTGTGGAACCCTCTGGCCTGGGAGTATGACTGAGGTTTAATTGTGGAACCCTGTGGCCTGGGAACATAACTGAGGATTGATTCTGGAATCTTGTGGCCTGGGAAAATGACAACGGTGGATTCTGGAACCCTGTGGCCTGGGAACATGAGAACGGTTTGATTCTGGAACTCTATGGCCTGGGAACATGCCTGAGGTTTGATGGTGGAAACCTGTGGCCTGGCAACATGACTGAGGTTTGATTCTGGAAGACTGTGGCTAGGGAACATGATATCGGGTTGATTCTGGAAACCTGTGTCCTGGGAACAAGACTGAGGTTTGATTCTGGAACCCTGTGCCTTGGGAACATGACTGAGGTTTGTTTCTGGAAACCTGTTCCCTGGGAACATGACTGAGGTTTGATTCTGGACACCTGTGTCCTGGGAACATGACTGAGGTTTGATTGCTGAAACCTGTGGCCTGCGAACATGACTCAGGTTTGATTCTGGAACCATGTGTCCTGGGAATATGACTGAGGTTTGATTCTGGAAACCTTTGGCCTGGGAAAATGACTGAGGTTTCATTGTGGAAACATGTGGCTTGGGATGATGACTGAGGTTTGATGGTGGAACACTATGGCCTGGCAAAATGACTGAGGCTTGATTCTGGAACCCTGTGGCCTGGCAACTTGACTGAGGTGTGATGGCAGAAACCTGTGGCCTGGCAACATGACTGAGTTTGATTGTGGCACCCTGTGCACGGGGAACATGACTGAGGCCTGATACTGGAACCCCGTGGCGTGGGAACTTGACATTGGTTTGATTCTGGAGCCCTGTTTACTGGGAACATGACTGAGGTTTGATGGTTGACACCTGTGGCCTGGCAACATGATTGAGGTTTGATAGTGGAACCCTCAGGCTTGGGAACATGAGTGAGGCTTGATGGTGGAACCCTGTGGCCTGGCAACATGAGTGAGGCTTGATGGTGGAACCCTGTGGCTTGGCAAGATGACTTAGGTTTGATTGTGGAACAGTCTTTCCTGGGAACATGACTGAGGCTTGATGGTGGAACCGTGGCCTAGCAACAGGACAGAGGTTTGATTGTGGAACCCTCTGGCCTGGGAATATGACTGAGGTTTAATTGTGGAACCCTGTGGCCTGGGAACATGACTGGGAGTTTATTTCTGAAACCTGTGTCCAGGGAACATGACTGAGGTTTTATTCTGGAACCATGTGGCCTGGGAATATGACTGAGGTTTGATTCTGGAAACCATTGGCCTGGGAAGATGACTGATGTTAGAGTGTTGAATCCTTTGGCCTGGGAACATGACATCGGTGGATTCTGGAACCCTGTGGCCTGGGAACATGCCTGAGGTTTGATGGTGGAAACCTGTGGCCTGGCAACAGGACTGAGGTTTGATTCTGGAAGACTGTGGCTAGGGAACATGATATCGGGTTGATTCTGGCAACCTGTGTCCTGGGAACAAGACTGAGGTTTGATTCTGGAACCCTGTGCCTTGGGAACATGACTGAGGTTTGTTTCTGGAAGCCTGTTCCCTGGGAACATGACTGAGGCTTGATGGTGGAACCGTGGTCTGGCAACAGAACTGAGCTTTGATTGTGGAACCCTCTGGCCTGGGAATATGACTGAGGTTTAATTGTGGAACCCTGTGGCCTGGGAACATGACTGGGATTTTATTTCTGAAACCTGTGTCCAGGGAACATGACTGAGGTTTTATTCTGGAACCCTGTGTCCTGGGAACACAACTGAGGTTTGATTCAGGAACCATGTGGCCTGGGAATATGACTGGGGTTTGATTCTGGAAACCATTGGCCTGGGAAGATGACTGATGTTAGAGTGTGGAATCCTGTGGCCTGGGAACATGACATCGGTTTGGATTCCGGTACCCTGTTGCCTGGGAACATGGAATCGGTTTGATTCTGGAAACCTGTGGCCTGGGAATATGACTGAGGTTTGACGGTGGTACCCCATGGCCTGGCAACATGACTGAAGTTTGATTCTGGATCCCTGTGTCCTGGGAACGTGACTGAGGCGTGATTCTGGAACACTGTGGCCTGGGAACATGACATCTATTTAGATTGTGGAATACTGTGGCCCGGGAACCTGACTGAGCCTTGGTTCTGGAACCCTGTGGACTGGGAACATGACTGAGGTTTTATTCTGGAAACCTGTAGCCTGGGAACATAACTGAGGATTGATTCTAGGAACCCTGTGGCCTGGGAACATGACATCGGTGGATTCTGGAACCCTGAGGCCTGGGAACATGACATCTGTTTAGATTGTGGAATACTGTGCCCCGGGAACCTGACTGAGCCTCGGTTCTGGAACCCTGTGGACTGGGAACATGACTGAGGTTTTATTCTGGAACCCTGTAGCCTGGGAACATAACTGAGGATTGATTCTGGAATCTTGTGGCCTGGGAAAATGACAACGGTGGATTCTGGAACCCTGTGGCCTGGGAACATGAGAACGGTTTGATTCTGGAACCCTGTGGCCTGGGAACATGCCTGAGGTTTGATGGTGGAAACCTGTGGCCTGGCAACATGACTGAGGTTTGATTCTGGAAGACTGTGGCTAGGGAACATGATATCGGGTTGATTCTGCAAACCTGTGTCCTGGGAACAAGACTGAGGTTTGATTCTGGAACCCTGTGCCTTGGGAACATGACTGAGGTTTGTTTCTGGAAACCTGTTCCCTGGGAACATGACTGAGGTTTGATTCTGGACACCTGTGTCCTGGGAACATGACTGAGGTTTGATTGCTGAAACCTGTGGCCTGCGAACATGACTCAGGTTTGATTCTGGAACCATGTGTCCTGGGAATATGACTGAAGTTTGATTCTGGAAACCTTTGGCCTGGGAAAATGACTGAGGTTTCATTGTGGAAACATGTGGCTTGGGATCATGACTGAGGTTTGATGGTGGAACACTATGGCCTGGCAAAATGACTGAGGCTTGATTCTGGAACCCTGTGGCCTGGCCACTTGACTGAGGTGTGATGGCAGAAACCTGTGGCCTGGCAACATGACTGAGTTTGATTGTGGCACCCTGTGCACGGGGAACATGACTGAGGCCTGATACTGGAACCCCGTGGCGTGGGAACTTGACATTGGTTTGATTCTGGAGCCCTGTTTACTGGGAACATGACTGAGGTTTGATGGTTGACACCTGTGGCCTGGCAACATGATTGAGGTTTGATAGTGGAACCCTCAGGCTTGGGAACATGAGTGAGGCTTGATGGTGGAACCCTGTGGCCTGGCAACATGAGTGAGGCTTGATGGTGGAACCCTGTGGCTTGGCAAGATGACTTAGGTTTGATTGTGGAACAGTCTTTCCTGGGAACATGACTGAGGCTTGATGGTGGAACCGTGGCCTAGCAAGAGGACAGAGGTTTGATTGTGGTACCCTCTAGCCTGGGAATATTACTGAGGTTTAATTGTGGAACCCTGTGGCCTGGGAACATGACTGGGAGTTTATTTCTGAAACCTGTGTCCAGGGAACATGACTGAGGTTTTATTCTGGAACCATGTGGCCTGGGAATATGACTGAGGTTTCATTCTGGAAACCATTGGCCTGGGAAGATGACTGATGTTAGAGTGTGGAATCCTGTGGCCTGGGAACATGACATCGGTGGATTCTGGAACCCTGTGGCCTGGGAACATGCCTGAGGTTTGATGGTGGAAACCTGTGGCCTGGCAACAGGACTGAGGTTTGATTCTGGAAGACTGTGGCTAGGGAACATGATATCGGGTTGATTCTGGCAACCTGTGTCCTGGGAACAAGACTGAGGTTTGATTCTGGAACCCTGTGCCTTGGGAACATGACTGAGGTTTGTTTCTGGAAGCCTGTTCCCTGGGAACATGACTGAGGCTTGATGGTGGAACCGTGGTCTGGCAACAGAACTGAGGTTTGATTGTGGAACCCTCTGGCCTGGGAATATGACTGAGGTTTAATTGTGGAACCCTGTGGCCTGGGAACATGACTGGGATTTTATTTCTGAAACCTGTGTCCAGGGAACATGACTGAGGTTTTATTCTGGAACCCTGTGTCCTGGGAACACAACTGAGGTTTGATTCTGGAACCATGTGGCCTGGGAATATGATTGGGGTTTGATTCTGGAAACCATTGGCCTGGGAAGATGACTGATGTTAGAGTGTGGAATCCTGTGGCCTGGGAACATGACATCGGTTTGGATTCCGGTACCCTGTTGCCTGGGAACATGGAATCGGTTTGATTCTGGAAACCTGTGGCCTGGGAATATGACTGAGGTTTGACGGTGGTACCCCATGGCCTGGCAACATGACTGAAGTTTGATTCTGGATCCCTGTGTCCTGGGAACGTGACTGAGGCGTGATTCTGGAACACTGTGGCCTGGGAACATGACATCTATTTAGATTGTGGAATACTGTGGCCCGGGAACCTGACTGAGCCTTGGTTCTGGAACCCTGTGGACTGGGAACAAGACTGAGGTTTTATTCTGGAACCCTGTAGCCTGGGAACATAACTGAGGATTGATTCTGGAACCCTGTGGCCTGGGAACATGACATCGGTGGATTCTGGAACCCTGAGGCCTGGGAACATGACATCTGTTTACATTGTGGAATACTGTGCCCCGGGAACCTGACTGAGCCTCGGTTCTGGAACCCTGTGGACTGGGAACATGACTGAGGTTTTATTCTGGAACCCTGTAGCCTGGGAACATAACTGAGGATTGATTCTGGAATCTTGTGGCCTGGGAAAATGACAACGGTGGATTCTGGAACCCTGTGGCCTGGGAACATGCCTGAGGTTTGATGGTGGAAACCTGTGGCCTGGCAACATGACTGAGGTTTGATTCTGGAAGACTGTGGCTAGGGAACATGATATCGGGTTGATTCTGGAAACCTGTGTCCTGGGAACAAGACTGAGGTTTGATTCTGGAACCCTGTGCCTTGGGAACATGACTGAGGTTTGTTTCTGGAAACCTGTTCCCTGGGAACATGACTGAGGTTTGATTCTGGACACCTGTGTCCTGGGAACATGACTGAGGTTTGATTGCTGAAACCTGTGGCCTGCGAACATGACTCAGGTTTGATTCTGGAACCATGTGTCCTGGGAATATGACTGAGGTTTGATTCTGGAAACCTTTGGCCTGGGAAAATGACTGAGGTTTCATTGTGGAAACATGTGGCTTGGGATCATGACTGAGGTTTGATGGTGGAACACTATGGCCTGGCAAAATGACTGAGGCTTGATTCTGGAACCCTGTGGCCTGGCAACTTGACTGAGGTGTGATGGCAGAAACCTGTGGCCTGGCAACATGACTGAGTTTGATTGTGGCACCCTGTGCACGGGGAACATGACTGAGGCCTGATACTGGAACCCCGTGGCGTGGGAACTTGACATTGGTTTGATTCTGGAGCCCTGTTTACTGGGAACATGACTGAGGTTTGATGGTTGACACCTGTGGCCTGGCAACATTATTGAGGTTTGATAGTGGAACCCTCAGGCTTGGGAACATGAGTGAGGATTGATGGTGGAACCCTGTGGCCTGGCAACATGAGTGAGGCTTGATGGTGGAACCCTGTGGCTTGGCAAGATGACTTAGGTTTGATTGTGGAACAGTCTTTCCTGGGAACATGACTGAGGCTTGATGGTGGAACCGTGGCCTAGCAAGAGGACAGAGGTTTGATTGTGGTACCCTCTGGCCTGGGAATATGACTGAGGTTTAATTGTGGAAACCTGTGGCCTGGGAACATGACTGGGGGTTTATTTCTGAAACCTGTGTCCAGGGAACATGACTGAGGTTTTATTCTGTAACCATGTGGCCTGGGAATATGACTGAGGTTTGATTCTGGAAACCATTGGCCTGGGAAGATGACTGATGTTAGAGTGTGGAATTCTGTGGCCTGGGAACATGACATCGGTGGATTCTGGAACCCTGTGGCCCGGGACCATGCCTGAGGTTTGATGGTGGAGACCTGTGGCCTGGCAACAGGACTGAGGTTTGATTCTGGAAGACTGTGGCTAGGGAACATGATATCGGGTTGATTCTGGCAACCTGTGTCCTGGGAAAAAGACTGAGGTTTGATTCTGGAACCCTGTGCCTTGGGAACATGACTGAGGTTTGTTTCTGGAAGCCTGTTCCCTGGGAACATGACTGAGGCTTGATGGTGGAACCGTGGTCTGGCAACAGAACTGAGGTTTGATTGTGGAACCCTCTGGCCTGGGAATATGACTGAGGTTTAATTGTGGAACCCTGTGGCCTGGGAACATGACTGGGATTTTATTTCTGAAACCTGTGTCCAGGGAACATGACTGAGGTTTTATTCTGGAACCCTGTGTCCGGGGAACACAACTGAGGTTTGATTCTGGAACCATGTGGCCTGGGAATATGACTGAGGTTTGATTCTGGAAACCATTGACCTGGGAAGATGACTGATGTTAGAGTGTGGAATCCTGTGGCCTGGGAACATGACATCGGTTTGGATTCCGGTACCCTGTTGCCTGGGAACATGAAATCGGTTTGATTCTGGAAACCTGTGGCCTGGGAATATGACTGAGGTTTGACGGTGGTACCCTATGGCCTGGCAACATGACTGAAGTTTGATTCTGGATCCCTGTGGCCTGGGAACATGACTGAGGCGTGATTCTGGAACACTGTGGCCTGGGAACACGACATCTATTTAGATTGTGGAATACTGTGCCCCGGGAACCTGACTGAGCCTTGGTTCTGGAACCCTGTGGACTGGGAACATGACTGAGGTTTTATTCTGGAACCCTGTAGCCTGGGAACATAACTGAGGATTGATTCTGGAACCATGTGGCCTGGGAACATGACATCGGTGGATTCTGGAACCCTGAGGCCTGGGAACATGACATCTGTTTAGATTGTGGAATACTGTGCCCCGGGAACCTGACTGAGCCTCGGTTCTGGAACCCTGTGGACTGGGAACATGACTGAGGTTTTATTCTGGAACCCTGTAGCCTGGGAACATAACTGAGGATTGATTCTGGAATCTTGTGGCCTGGGAAAATGACAACGGTGGATTCTGGAACCCTGTGGCCTGGGAACATGAGAACGGTTTGATTCTGGAACTCTGTGGCCTGGGAACATGCCTGAGGTTTGATGGTGGAAACCTGTGGCCTGGCAACATGACTGAGGTTTGATTCTGGAAGACTGTGGCTAGGGAACATGATATCGGGTTGATTCTGCAAACCTGTGTCCTGGGAACAAGACTGAGGTTTGATTCTGGAACCCTGTGCCTTGGGAACATGACTGAGGTTTGTTTCTGGAAACCTGTTCCCTGGGAACATGACTGAGGTTTGATTCTGGACACCTGTGTCCTGGGAACATGACTGAGGTTTGATTGCTGAAACCTGTGGCCTGCGAACATGACTCAGGTTTGATTCTGGAACCATGTGTCCTGGGAATATGACTGAGGTTTGATTCTGGAAACCTTTGGCCTGGGAAAATGACTGAGGTTTCATTGTGGAAACATGTGGCTTGGGATGATGACTGAGGTTTGATGGTGGAACACTATGGCCTGGCAAAATGACTGAGGCTTGATTCTGGAACCCTGTGGCCTGGCAACTTGACTGAGGTGTGATGGCAGAAACCTGTGGCCTGGCAACATGACTGAGTTTGATTGTGGCACCCTGTGCACGGGGAACATGACTGAGGCCTGATACTGGAACCCCGTGGCGTGGGAACTTGACATTGGTTTGATTCTGGAGCCCTGTTTACTGGGAACATGACTGAGGTTTGATGGTTGACACCTGTGGCCTGGCAACATGATTGAGGTTTGATAGTGGAACCCTCAGGCTTGGGAACATGAGTGAGGCTTGATGGTGGAACCCTGTGGCCTGGCAACATGAGTGAGGCTTGATGGTGGAACCCTGTGGCTTGGCAAGATGACTTAGGTTTGATTGTGGAACAGTCTTTCCTGGGAACATGACAGAGGCTTGATGGTGGAACCGTGGCCTAGCAACAGGACAGAGGTTTGATTGTGGTACCCTCTGGCCTGGGAATATGACTGAGGTTTAATTGTGGAACCCTGTGGCCTGGGAACATGACTGGGAGTTTATTTCTGAAACCTGTGTCCAGGGAACTTGACTGAGGTTTTATTCTGGAACCATGTGGCCTGGGAATATGACTGAGGTTTGATTCTGGAAACCATTGGCTTGGGAAGATGACTGATGTTAGAGTGTGGAATTCTGTGGCCTGGGAACATGACATCGGTGGATTCTGGAACCCTGTGGCCTGGGAACATGCCTGAGGTTTGATGGTGGAGACCTGTGTCCTGGCAACAGGACTGAGGTTTGATTCTGGAAGACTGTGGCTAGGGAACATGATATCGGGTTGATTCTGGCAACCTGTGTCCTGGGAACAAGACTGAGGTTTGATGCTGGAACCCTGTGCCTTGGGAACATGACTGAGGTTTGTTTCTGGAAGCCTGTTCCCTGGGAACATGACTGAGGCTTGATGGTGGAACCGTGGTCTGGCAACAGAACTGAGGTTTGATTGTGGAACCCTCTGGCCTGGGAGTATGACTGAGGTTTAATTGTGGAACCCTGTGGCCTGGGAACATAACTGAGGATTGATTCTGGAATCTTGTGGCCTGGGAAAATGACAACGGTGGATTCTGGAACCCTGTGGCCTGGGAACATGAGAACGGTTTGATTCTGGAACTCTATGGCCTGGGAACATGCCTGAGGTTTGATGGTGGAAACCTGTGGCCTGGCAACATGACTGAGGTTTGATTCTGGAAGACTGTGGCTAGGGAACATGATATCGGGTTGATTCTGGAAACCTGTGTCCTGGGAACAAGACTGAGGTTTGATTCTGGAACCCTGTGCCTTGGGAACATGACTGAGGTTTGTTTCTGGAAACCTGTTCCCTGGGAACATGACTGAGGTTTGATTCTGGACACCTGTGTCCTGGGAACATGACTGAGGTTTGATTGCTGAAACCTGTGGCCTGCGAACATGACTCAGGTTTGATTCTGGAACCATGTGTCCTGGGAATATGACTGAGGTTTGATTCTGGAAACCTTTGGCCTGGGAAAATGACTGAGGTTTCATTGTGGAAACATGTGGCTTGGGATGATGACTGAGGTTTGATGGTGGAACACTATGGCCTGGCAAAATGACTGAGGCTTGATTCTGGAACCCTGTGGCCTGGCAACTTGACTGAGGTGTGATGGCAGAAACCTGTGGCCTGGCAACATGACTGAGTTTGATTGTGGCACCCTGTGCACGGGGAACATGACTGAGGCCTGATACTGGAACCCCGTGGCGTGGGAACTTGACATTGGTTTGATTCTGGAGCCCTGTTTACTGGGAACATGACTGAGGTTTGATGGTTGACACCTGTGGCCTGGCAACATGATTGAGGTTTGATAGTGGAACCCTCAGGCTTGGGAACATGAGTGAGGCTTGATGGTGGAACCCTGTGGCCTGGCAACATAAGTGAGGCTTGATGGTGGAACCCTGTGGCTTGGCAAGATGACTTAGGTTTGATTGTGGAACAGTCTTTCCTGGGAACATGACTGAGACTTGATGGTGGAACCGTGGCCTAGCAACAGGACAGAGGTTTGATTGTGGAACCCTCTGGCCTGGGAATATGACTGAGGTTTAATTGTGGAACCCTGTGGCCTGGGAACATGACTGGGAGTTTATTTCTGAAACCTGTGTCCAGGGAACATGACTGAGGTTTTATTCTGGAACCATGTGGCCTGGGAATATGACTGAGGTTTGATTCTGGAAACCATTGGCCTGGGAAGATGACTGATGTTAGAGTGTTGAATCCTTTGGCCTGGGAACATGACATCGGTGGATTCTGGAACCCTGTGGCCTGGGAACATGCCTGAGGTTTGATGGTGGAAACCTGTGGCCTGGCAACAGGACTGAGGTTTGATTCTGGAAGACTGTGGCTAGGGAACATGATATCGGGTTGATTCTGGCAACCTGTGTCCTGGGAACAAGACTGAGGTTTGATTCTGGAACCCTGTGCCTTGGGAATATGACTGAGGTTTGTTTCTGGAAGCCTGTTCCCTGGGAACATGACTGAGGCTTGATGGTGGAACCGTGGTCTGGAAACAGAACTGAGGTTTGATTGTGGAACCCTCTGGCCTGGGAATATGACTGAGGTTTAATTGTGGAACCCTGTGGCCTGGGAACATGACTGGGATTTTATTTCTGAAACCTGTGTCCAGGGAACATGACTGAGGTTTTATTCTGGAACCCTGTGTCCTGGGAACACAACTGAGGTTTGATTCAGGAACCATGTGGCCTGGGAATATGACTGGGGTTTGATTCTGGAAACCATTGGCCTGGGAAGATGACTGATGTTAGAGTGTGGAATCCTGTGGCCTGGGAACATGACATCGGTTTGGATTCCGGTACCCTGTTGCCTGGGAACATGGAATCGGTTTGATTCTGGAAACCTGTGGCCTGGGAATATGACTGAGGTTTGACGGTGGTACCCCATGGCCTGGCAACATGACTGAAGTTTGATTCTGGATCCCTGTGTCCTGGGAACGTGACTGAGGCGTGATTCTGGAACACTGTGGCCTGGGAACATGACATCTATTTAGATTGTGGAATACTGTGGCCCGGGAACCTGACTGAGCCTTGGTTCTGGAACCCTGTGGACTGGGAACATGACTGAGGTTTTATTCTGGAAACCTGTAGCCTGGGAACATAACTGAGGATTGATTCTAGGAACCCTGTGGCCTGGGAACATGACATCGGTGGATTCTGGAACCCTGAGGCCTGGGAACATGACATCTGTTTAGATTGTGGAATACTGTGCCCCGGGAACCTGACTGAGCCTCGGTTCTGGAACCCTGTGGACTGGGAACATGACTGAGGTTTTATTCTGGAACCCTGTAGCCTGGGAACATAACTGAGGATTGATTCTGGAATCTTGTGGCCTGGGAAAATGACAACGGTGGATTCTGGAACCCTGTGGCCTGGGAACATGAGAACGGTTTGATTCTGGAACCCTGTGGCCTGGGAACATGCCTGAGGTTTGATGGTGGAAACCTGTGGCCTGGCAACATGACTGAGGTTTGATTCTGGAAGACTGTGGCTAGGGAACATGATATCGGGTTGATTCTGGAAACCTGTGTCCTGGGAACAAGACTGAGGTTTGATTCTGGAACCCTGTGCCTTGGGAACATGACTGAGGTTTGTTTCTGGAAACCTGTTCCCTGGGAACATGACTGAGGTTTGATTCTGGACACCTGTGTCCTGGGAACATGACTGAGGTTTGATTGCTGAAACCTGTGGCCTGCGAACATGACTCAGGTTTGATTCTGGAACCATGTGTCCTGGGAATATGACTGAGGTTTGATTCTGGAAACCTTTGGCCTGGGAAAATGACTGAGGTTTCATTGTGGAAACATGTGGCTTGGGATGATGACTGAGGTTTGATGGTGGAACACTATGGCCTGGCAAAATGACTGAGGCTTGATTCTGGAACCCTGTGGCCTGGCAACTTGACTGAGGTGTGATGGCAGAAACCTGTGGCCTGGCAACATGACTGAGTTTGATTGTGGCACCCTGTGCACGGGGAACATGACTGAGGCCTGATACTGGAACCCCGTGGCGTGGGAACTTGACATTGGTTTGATTCTGGAGCCCTGTTTACTGGGAACATGACTGAGGTTTGATGGTTGACACCTGTGGCCTGGCAACATGATTGAGGTTTGATAGTGGAACCCTCAGGCTTGGGAACATGAGTGAGGCTTGATGGTGGAACCCTGTGGCCTGGCAACATAAGTGAGGCTTGATGGTGGAACCCTGTGGCTTGGCAAGATGACTTAGGTTTGATTGTGGAACAGTCTTTCCTGGGAACATGACTGAGGCTTGATGGTGGAACCGTGGCCTAGCAACAGGACAGAGGTTTGATTGTGGAACCCTCTGGCCTGGGAATATGACTGAGGTTTAATTGTGGAACCCTGTGGCCTGGGAACATGACTGGGAGTTTATTTCTGAAACCTGTGTCCAGGGAACATGACTGAGGTTTTATTCTGGAACCATGTGGCCTGGGAATATGACTGAGGTTTGATTCTGGAAACCATTGGCCTGGGAAGATGACTGATGTTAGAGTGTTGAATCCTTTGGCCTGGGAACATGACATCGGTGGATTCTGGAACCCTGTGGCCTGGGAACATGCCTGAGGTTTGATGGTGGAAACCTGTGGCCTGGCAACAGGACTGAGGTTTGATTCTGGAAGACTGTGGCTAGGGAACATGATATCGGGTTGATTCTGGCAACCTGTGTCCTGGGAACAAGACTGAGGTTTGATTCTGGAACCCTGTGCCTTGGGAATATGACTGAGGTTTGTTTCTGGAAGCCTGTTCCCTGGGAACATGACTGAGGCTTGATGGTGGAACCGTGGTCTGGCAACAGAACTGAGGTTTGATTGTGGAACCCTCTGGCCTGGGAATATGACTGAGGTTTAATTGTGGAACCCTGTGGCCTGGGAACATGACTGGGATTTTATTTCTGAAACCTGTGTCCAGGGAACATGACTGAGGTTTTATTCTGGAACCCTGTGTCCTGGGAACACAACTGAGGTTTGATTCAGGAACCATGTGGCCTGGGAATATGACTGGGGTTTGATTCTGGAAACCATTGGCCTGGGAAGATGACTGATGTTAGAGTGTGGAATCCTGTGGCCTGGGAACATGACATCGGTTTGGATTCCGGTACCCTGTTGCCTGGGAACATGGAATCGGTTTGATTCTGGAAACCTGTGGCCTGGGAATATGACTGAGGTTTGACGGTGGTACCCCATGGCCTGGCAACATGACTGAAGTTTGATTCTGGATCCCTGTGTCCTGGGAACGTGACTGAGGCGTGATTCTGGAACACTGTGGCCTGGGAACATGACATCTATTTAGATTGTGGAATACTGTGGCCCGGGAACCTGACTGAGCCTTGGTTCTGGAACCCTGTGGACTGGGAACATGACTGAGGTTTTATTCTGGAAACCTGTAGCCTGGGAACATAACTGAGGATTGATTCTAGGAACCCTGTGGCCTGGGAACATGACATCGGTGGATTCTGGAACCCTGAGGCCTGGGAACATGACATCTGTTTAGATTGTGGAATACTGTGCCCCGGGAACCTGACTGAGCCTCGGTTCTGGAACCCTGTGGACTGGGAACATGACTGAGGTTTTATTCTGGAACCCTGTAGCCTGGGAACATAACTGAGGATTGATTCTGGAATCTTGTGGCCTGGGAAAATGACAACGGTGGATTCTGGAACCCTGTGGCCTGGGAACATGAGAACGGTTTGATTCTGGAACCCTGTGGCCTGGGAACATGCCTGAGGTTTGATGGTGGAAACCTGTGGCCTGGCAACATGACTGAGGTTTGATTCTGGAAGACTGTGGCTAGGGAACATGATATCGGGTTGATTCTGGAAACCTGTGTCCTGGGAACAAGACTGAGGTTTGATTCTGGAACCCTGTGCCTTGGGAACATGACTGAGGTTTGTTTCTGGAAACCTGTTCCCTGGGAACATGACTGAGGTTTGATTCTGGACACCTGTGTCCTGGGAACATGACTGAGGTTTGATTGCTGAAACCTGTGGCCTGCGAACATGACTCAGGTTTGATTCTGGAACCATGTGTCCTGGGAATATGACTGAGGTTTGATTCTGGAAACCTTTGGCCTGGGAAAATGACTGAGGTTTCATTGTGGAAACATGTGGCTTGGGATCATGACTGAGGTTTGATGGTGGAACACTATGGCCTGGCAAAATGACTGAGGCTTGATTCTGGAACCCTGTGGCCTGGCCACTTGACTGAGGTATGATGGCAGAAACCTGTGGCCTGGCAACATGACTGAGTTTGATTGTGGCACCCTGTGCACGGGGAACATGACTGAGGCCTGATACTGGAACCCCGTGGCGTGGGAACTTGACATTGGTTTGATTCTGGAGCCCTGTTTACTGGGAACATGACTGAGGTTTGATGGTTGACACCTGTGGCCTGGCAACATGATTGAGGTTTGATAGTGGAACCCTCAGGCTTGGGAACATGAGTGAGGCTTGATGGTGGAACCCTGTGGCCTGGCAACATGAGTGAGGCTTGATGGTGGAACCCTGTGGCTTGGCAAGATGACTTAGGTTTGATTGTGGAACAGTCTTTCCTGGGAACATGACTGAGGCTTGATGGTGGAACCGTGGCCTAGCAAGAGGACAGAGGTTTGATTGTGGAACCCTCTGGCCTGGGAATATGACTGAGGTTTAATTGTGGAACCCTGTGGCCTGGGAACATGACTGGGAGTTTATTTCTGAAACCTGTGTCCAGGGAACATGACTGAGGTTTTATTCTGGAACCATGTGGCCTGGGAATATGACTGAGGTTTGATTCTGGAAACCATTGGCCTGGGAAGATGACTGATGTTAGAGTGTGGAATTCTGTGGCCTTGGAACATGACATCGGTGGATTCTGGAACCCTGTGGCCTGGGAACATGCCTGAGGTTTGATGGTGGAGACCTGTGGCCTGGCAACAGGACTGAGGTTTGATTCTGGAAGACTGTGGCTAGGGAACATGATATCGGGTTGATTCTGGCAACCTGTGTCCTGGGAACAAGACTGAGGTTTGATTCTGGAACCCTGTGCCTTGGGAACATGACTGAGGTTTGTTTCTGGAAGCCTGTTCCCTGGGAACATGACTGAGGCTTGATGGTGGAACCGTGGTCTGGCAACAGAACTGAGGTTTGATTGTGGAACCCTCTGGCCTGGGAATATGACTGAGGTTTAATTGTGGAACCCTGTGGCCTGGGAACATGAAATCGGTTTGATTCTGGAAACCTGTGGCCTGGGAATATGACTTAGGTTTGACGGTGGTACCCTATGGCCTGGCAACATGACTGAAGTTTGATTCTGGATCCCTGTGGCCTGGTAACGTGACTGAGGCGTGATTCTGGAACACTGTGGCCTGGGAACATGACATCTATTTAGATTGTGGAATACTGTGCCCCGGGAACCTGACTGAGCCTTGGTTCTGGAACCCTGTGGACTGGGAACATGACTGAGGTTTTATTCTGGAACCCTGTAGCCTGGGAACATAACTGAGGATTGATTCTGGAACCCTGTGGCCTGGGAACATGACATCGGTGGATTCTGGAACCCTGAGGCCTGGGAACATGACATCTGTTTAGATTGTGGAATACTGTGCCCCGGGAACCTGAGTGAGCCTCGGTTCTGGAACCCTGTGGACTGGGAGCATGACTGAGGTTTTATTCTGGAACCCTGTAGCCTGGGAACATAACTGAGGATTGATTCTGGAATCTTGTGGCCTGGGAAAATGACAACGGTGGATTCTGGAACCCTGTGGCCTGGGAACATGAGAACGGTTTGATTCTGGAACCCTGTGCCTTGGGAACATGACTGAGGTTTGTTTCTGGAAACCTGTTCCCTGGGAACATGACTGAGGTTTGATTCTGGACACCTGTGTCCTGGGAACATGACTGAGGTTTGATTGCTGAAACCTGTGGCCTGCGAACATGACTCAGTTTTGATTCTGGAACCATGTGTCCTGGGAATATGACTGAGGTTTGATTCTGGAAACCTTTGGCCTGGGAAAATGACTGAGGTTTCATTGTGGAAACATGTGGCTTGGGATCATGACTGAGGTTTGATGGTGGAACACTATGGCCTGGCAAAATGACTGAGGCTTGATTCTGGAACCCTGTGGCCTGGCAACTTGACTGAGGTGTGATGGCAGAAACCTGTGGCCTGGCAACATGACTGAGTTTGATTGTGGCACCCTGTGCACGGGGAACATGACTGAGGCCTGATACTGGAACCCCGTGGCGTGGGAACTTGACATTGGTTTGATTCTGGAGCCCTGTTTACTGGGAACATGACTGAGGTTTGATGGTTGACACCTGTGGCCTGGCAACATGATTGAGGTTTGATAGTGGAACCCTCAGGCTTGGGAACATGAGTGAGGCTTGATGGTGGAACCCTGTGGCCTGGCAACATGAGTGAGGCTTGATGGTGGAACCCTGTGGCTTGGCAAGATGACTTAGGTTTGATTGTGGAACAGTCTTTCCTGGGAACATGACTGAGGCTTGATGGTGGAACCGTGGCCTAGCAACAGGACAGAGGTTTGATTGTGGTACCCTCTGGCCTGGGAATATGACTGAGGTTTAATTGTGGAACCCTGTGGCCTGGGAACATGACTGGGAGTTTATTTCTGAAACCTGTGTCCAGGGAACTTGACTGAGGTTTTATTCTGGAACCATGTGGCCTGGGAATATGACTGAGGTTTGATTCTGGAAACCATTGGCCTGGGAAGATGACTGATGTTAGAGTGTGGAATTCTGTGGCCTGGGAACATGACATCGGTGGATTCTGGAACCCTGTGGCCTGGGAACATGCCTGAGGTTTGATGGTGGAGACCTGTGTCCTGGCAACAGGACTGAGGTTTGATTCTGGAAGACTGTGGCTAGGGAACATGATATCGGGTTGATTCTGGCAACCTGTGTCCTGGGAACAAGACTGAGGTTTGATGCTGGAACCCTGTGCCTTGGGAACATGACTGAGGTTTGTTTCTGGAAGCCTGTTCCCTGGGAACATGACTGAGGCTTGATGTTGGAACCGTGGTCTGGCAACAGAACTGAGGTTTGATTGTGGAACCCTCTGGCCTGGGAGTATGACTGAGGTTTAATTGTGGAACCCTGTGGCCTGGGAACATAACTGAGGATTGATTCTGGAATCTTGTGGCCTGGGAAAATGACAACGGTGGATTCTGGAACCCTGTGGCCTGGGAACATGAGAACGGTTTGATTCTGGAACTCTATGGCCTGGGAACATGCCTGAGGTTTGATGGTGGAAACCTGTGGCCTGGCAACATGACTGAGGTTTGATTCTGGAAGACTGTGGCTAGGGAACATGATATCGGGTTGATTCTGGAAACCTGTGTCCTGGGAACAAGACTGAGGTTTGATTCTGGAACCCTGTGCCTTGGGAACATGACTGAGGTTTGTTTCTGGAAACCTGTTCCCTGGGAACATGACTGAGGTTTGATTCTGGACACCTGTGTCCTGGGAACATGACTGAGGTTTGATTGCTGAAACCTGTGGCCTGCGAACATGACTCAGGTTTGATTCTGGAACCATGTGTCCTGGGAATATGACTGAGGTTTGATTCTGGAAAACTTTGGCCTGGGAAAATGACTGAGGTTTCATTGTGGAAACATGTGGCTTGGGATGATGACTGAGGTTTGATGGTGGAACACTATGGCCTGGCAAAATGACTGAGGCTTGATTCTGGAACCCTGTGGCCTGGCAACTTGACTGAGGTGTGATGGCAGAAACCTGTGGCCTGGCAACATGACTGAGTTTGATTGTGGCACCCTGTGCACGGGGAACATGACTGAGGCCTGATACTGGAACCCCGTGGCGTGGGAACTTGACATTGGTTTGATTCTGGAGCCCTGTTTACTGGGAACATGACTGAGGTTTGATGGTTGACACCTGTGGCCTGGCAACATGATTGAGGTTTGATAGTGGAACCCTCAGGCTTGGGAACATGAGTGAGGCTTGATGGTGGAACCCTGTGGCCTGGCAACATGAGTGAGGCTTGATGGTGGAACCCTGTGGCTTGGCAAGATGACTTAGGTTTGATTGTGGAACAGTCTTTCCTGGGAACATGAGTGAGGCTTGATGGTGGAACCGTGGCCTAGCAACAGGACAGAGGTTTGATTGTGGAACCCTCTGGCCTGGGAATATGACTGAGGTTTAATTGTGGAACCCTGTGGCCTGGGAACATGACTGGGAGTTTATTTCTGAAACCTGTGTCCAGGGAACATGACTGAGGTTTTATTCTGGAACCATGTGGCCTGGGAATATGACTGAGGTTTGATTCTGGAAACCATTGGCCTGGGAAGATGACTGATGTTAGAGTGTTGAATCCTTTGGCCTGGGAACATGACATCGGTGGATTCTGGAACCCTGTGTCCTGGGAACATGCCTGAGGTTTGATGGTGGAAACCTGTGGCCTGGCAACAGGACTGAGGTTTGATTCTGGAAGACTGTGGCTAGGGAACATGATATCGGGTTGATTCTGGCAACCTGTGTCCTGGGAACAAGACTGAGGTTTGATTCTGGAACCCTGTGCCTTGGGAACATGACTGAGGTTTGTTTCTGGAAGCCTGTTCCCTGGGAACATGACTGAGGCTTGATGGTGGAACCGTGGTCTGGCAACAGAACTGAGCTTTGATTGTGGAACCCTCTGGCCTGGGAATATGACTGAGGTTTAATTGTGGAACCCTGTGGCCTGGGAACATGACTGGGATTTTATTTCTGAAACCTGTGTCCAGGGAACATGACTGAGGTTTTATTCTGGAACCCTGTGTCCTGGGAACACAACTGAGGTTTGATTCAGGAACCATGTGGCCTGGGAATATGACTGGGGTTTGATTCTGGAAACCATTGGCCTGGGAAGATGACTGATGTTAGAGTGTGGAATCCTGTGGCCTGGGAACATGACATCGGTTTGGATTCCGGTACCCTGTTGCCTGGGAACATGGAATCGGTTTGATTCTGGAAACCTGTGGCCTGGGAATATGACTGAGGTTTGACGGTGGTACCCCATGGCCTGGCAACATGACTGAAGTTTGATTCTGGATCCCTGTGTCCTGGGAACGTGACTGAGGCGTGATTCTGGAACACTGTGGCCTGGGAACATGACATCTATTTAGATTGTGGAATACTGTGGCCCGGGAACCTGACTGAGCCTTGGTTCTGGAACCCTGTGGACTGGGAACATGACTGAGGTTTTATTCTGGAAACCTGTAGCCTGGGAACATAACTGAGGATTGATTCTAGGAACCCTGTGGCCTGGGAACATGACATCGGTGGATTCTGGAACCCTGAGGCCTGGGAACATGACATCTGTTTAGATTGTGGAATACTGTGCCCCGGGAACCTGACTGAGCCTCGGTTCTGGAACCCTGTGGACTGGGAACATGACTGAGGTTTTATTCTGGAACCCTGTAGCCTGGGAACATAACTGAGGATTGATTCTGGAATCTTGTGGCCTGGGAAAATGACAACGGTGGATTCTGGAACCCTGTGGCCTGGGAAAATGACAACGGTGGATTCTGGAACCCTGTGGCCTGGGAACATGCCTGAGGTTTGATGGTGGAAACCTGTGGCCTGGCAACATGACTGAGGTTTGATTCTGGAAGACTGTGGCTAGGGAACATGATATCGGGTTGATTCTGGAAACCTGTGTCCTGGGAACAAGACTGAGGTTTGATTCTGGAACCCTGTGCCTTGGGAACATGACTGAGGTTTGTTTCTGGAAACCTGTTCCCTGGGAACATGACTGAGGTTTGATTCTGGACACCTGTGTCCTGGGAACATGACTGAGGTTTGATTGCTGAAACCTGTGGCCTGCGAACATGACTCAGGTTTGATTCTGGAACCATGTGTCCTGGGAATATGACTGAGGTTTGATTCTGGAAAACCTTTGGCCTGGGAAAATGACTGAGGTTTCATTGTGGAAACATGTGGCTTGGGATCATGACTGAGGTTTGATGGTGGAACACTATGGCCTGGCAAAATGACTGAGGCTTGATTCTGGAACCCTGTGGCCTGGCAACTTGACTGAGGTGTGATGGCAGAAACCTGTGGCCTGGCAACATGACTGAGTTTGATTGTGGCACCCTGTGCACGGGGAACATGACTGAGGCCTGATACTGGAACCCCGTGGCGTGGGAACTTGACATTGGTTTGATTCTGGAGCCCTGTTTACTGGGAACATGACTGAGGTTTGATGGTTGACACCTGTGGCCTGGCAACATGATTGAGCTTTGATAGTGGAACCCTCAGGCTTGGGAACATGAGTGAGGCTTGATGGTGGAACCCTGTGGCCTGGCAACATGAGTGAGGCTTGATGGTGGAACCCTGTGGCTTGGCAAGATGACTTAGGTTTGATTGTGGAACAGTCTTTCCTGGGAACATGACTGAGGCTTGATGGTGGAACCGTGGCCTAGCAAGAGGACAGAGGTTTGATTGTGGTACCCTCTAGCCTGGGAATATTACTGAGGTTTAATTGTGGAACCCTGTGGCCTGGGAACATGACTGGGAGTTTATTTCTGAAACCTGTGTCCAGGGAACATGACTGAGGTTTTATTCTGGAACCATGTGGCCTGGGAATATGACTGAGGTTTCATTCTGGAAACCATTGGCCTGGGAAGATGACTGATGTTAGAGTGTGGAATCCTGTGGCCTGGGAACATGACATCGGTGGATTCTGGAACCCTGTGGCCTGGGAACATGCCTGAGGTTTGATGGTGGAAACCTGTGGCCTGGCAACAGGACTGAGGTTTGATTCTGGAAGACTGTGGCTAGGGAACATGATATCGGGTTGATTCTGGCAACCTGTGTCCTGGGAACAAGACTGAGGTTTGATTCTGGAACCCTGTGCCTTGGGAACATGACTGAGGTTTGTTTCTGGAAGCCTGTTCCCTGGGAACATGACTGAGGCTTGATGGTGGAACCGTGGTCTGGCAACAGAACTGAGGTTTGATTGTGGAACCCTCTGTCCTGGGAATATGACTGAGGTTTAATTGTGGAACCCTGTGGCCTGGGAACATGACTGGGATTTTATTTCTGAAACCTGTGTCCAGGGAACATGACTGAGGTTTTATTCTGGAACCCTGTGTCCTGGGAACACAACTGAGGTTTGATTCTGGAACCATGTGGCCTGGGAATATGATTGGGGTTTGATTCTGGAAACCATTGGCCTGGGAAGATGACTGATGTTAGAGTGTGGAATCCTGTGGCCTGGGAACATGACATCGGTTTGGATTCCGGTACCCTGTTGCCTGGGAACATGGAATCGGTTTGATTCTGGAAACCTGTGGCCTGGGAATATGACTGAGGTTTGACGGTGGTACCCCATGGCCTGGCAACATGACTGAAGTTTGATTCTGGATCCCTGTGTCCTGGGAACGTGACTGAGGCGTGATTCTGGAACACTGTGGCCTGGGAACATGACATCTATTTAGATTGTGGAATACTGTGGCCCGGGAACCTGACTGAGCCTTGGTTCTGGAACCCTGTGGACTGGGAACAAGACTGAGGTTTTATTCTGGAACCCTGTAGCCTGGGAACATAACTGAGGATTGATTCTGGAACCCTGTGGCCTGGGAACATGACATCGGTGGATTCTGGAACCCTGAGGCCTGGGAACATGACATCTGTTTACATTGTGGAATACTGTGCCCCGGGAACCTGACTGAGCCTCGGTTCTGGAACCCTGTGGACTGGGAACATGACTGAGGTTTTATTCTGGAACCCTGTAGCCTGGGAACATAACTGAGGATTGATTCTGGAACCCTGTGGCCTGGGAACATGCCTGAGGTTTGATGGTGGAAACCTGTGGCCTGGCAACATGACTGAGGTTTGATTCTGGAAGACTGTGGCTAGGGAACATGATATCGGGTTGATTCTGGAAACCTGTGTCCTGGGAACAAGACTGAGGTTTGATTCTGGAACCCTGTGCCTTGGGAACATGACTGAGGTTTGTTTCTGGAAACCTGTTCCCTGGGAACATGACTGAGGTTTGATTCTGGACACCTGTGTCCTGGGAACATGACTGAGGTTTGATTGCTGAAACCTGTGGCCTGCGAACATGACTCAGGTTTGATTCTGGAACCATGTGTCCTGGGAATATGACTGAGGTTTGATTCTGGAAACCTTTGGCCTGGGAAAATGACTGAGGTTTCATTGTGGAAACATGTGGCTTGGGATCATGACTGAGGTTTGATGGTGGAACACTATGGCCTGGCAAAATGACTGAGGCTTGATTCTGGAACCCTGTGGCCTGGCAACTTGACTGAGGTGTGATGGCAGAAACCTGTGGCCTGGCAACATGACTGAGTTTGATTGTGGCACCCTGTGCACGGGGAACATGACTGAGGCCTGATACTGGAACCCCGTGGCGTGGGAACTTGACATTGGTTTGATTCTTCAGCCCTGTTTACTGGGAACATGACTGAGGTTTGATGGTTGACACCTGTGGCCTGGCAACATGATTGAGGTTTGATAGTGGAACCCTCAGGCTTGGGAACATGAGTGAGGCTTGATGGTGGAACCCTGTGGCCTGGCAACATGAGTGAGGCTTGATGGTGGAACCCTGTGGCTTGGCAAGATGACTTAGGTTTGATTGTGGAACAGTCTTTCCTGGGAACATGACTGAGGCTTGATGGTGGAACCGTGGCCTAGCAAGAGGACAGAGGTTTGATTGTGGAACCCTCTGGCCTGGGAATATGACTGAGGTTTAATTGTGGAACCCTGTGGCCTGGGAACATGACTGGGAGTTTATTTCTGAAACCTGTGTCCAGGGAACATGACTGAGGTTTTATTCTGGAACCATGTGGCCTGGGAATATGACTGAGGTTTGATTCTGGAAACCATTGGCCTGGGAAGATGACTGATGTTAGAGTGTGGAATTCTGTGGCCTTGGAACATGACATCGGTGGATTCTGGAACCCTGTGGCCTGGGAACATGCCTGAGGTTTGATGGTGGAGACCTGTGGCCTGGCAACAGGACTGAGGTTTGATTCTGGAAGACTGTGGCTAGGGAACATGATATCGGGTTGATTCTGGCAACCTGTGTCCTGGGAACAAGACTGAGGATTGATTCTGGAACCCTGTGCCTTGGGAACATGACTGAGGTTTGTTTCTGGAAGCCTGTTCCCTGGGAACATGACTGAGGCTTGATGGTGGAACCGTGGTCTGGCAACAGAACTGAGCTTTGATTGTGGAACCCTCTGGCCTGGGAATATGACTGAGGTTTAATTGTGGAACCCTGTGGCCTGGGAACATGAAATCGGTTTGATTCTGGAAACCTGTGGCCTGGGAATATGACTTAGGTTTGACGGTGGTACCCTATGGCCTGGCAACATGACTGAAGTTTGATTCTGGATCCCTGTGGCCTGGTAACGTGACTGAGGCGTGATTCTGGAACACTGTGGCCTGGGAACATAACTGAGGATTGATTCTGGAACCCTGTGGCCTGGGAACATGACATCGGTGGATTCTGGAACCCTGAGGCCTGGGAACATGACATCTGTTTAGATTGTGGAATACTGTGCCCCGGGAACCTGAGTGAGCCTCGGTTCTGGAACCCTGTGGACTGGGAGCATGACTGAGGTTTTATTCTGGAACCCTGTAGCCTGGGAACATAACTGAGGATTGATTCTGGAATCTTGTGGCCTGGGAAAATGACAACGGTGGATTCTGGAACCCTGTGGCCTGGGAACATGAGAACTGTTTGATTCTGGAACCCTGTGCCTTGGGAACATGACTGAGGTTTGTTTCTGGAAACCTGTTCCCTGGGAACATGACTGAGGTTTGATTCTGGACACCTGTGTCCTGGGAACATGACTGAGGTTTGATTGCTGAAACCTGTGGCCTGCGAACATGACTCAGTTTTGATTCTGGAACCATGTGTCCTGGGAATATGACTGAGGTTTGATTCTGGAAACCTTTGGCCTGGGAAAATGACTGAGGTTTCATTGTGGAAACATGTGGCTTGGGATCATGACTGAGGTTTGATGGTGGAACACTATGGCCTGGCAAAATGACTGAGGCTTGATTCTGGAACCCTGTGGCCTGGCAACTTGACTGAGGTGTGATGGCAGAAACCTGTGGCCTGGCAACATGACTGAGTTTGATTGTGGCACCCTGTGCACGGGGAACATGACTGAGGCCTGATACTGGAACCCCGTGGCGTGGGAACTTGACATTGGTTTGATTCTGGAGCCCTGTTTACTGGGAACATGACTGAGGTTTGATGGTTGACACCTGTGGCCTGGCAACATGATTGAGGTTTGATAGTGGAACCCTCAGGCTTGGGAACATGAGTGAGGCTTGATGGTGGAACCCTGTGGCCTGGCAACATGAGTGAGGCTTGATGGTGGAACCCTGTGGCTTGGCAAGATGACTTAGGTTTGATTGTGGAACAGTCTTTCCTGGGAACATGACTGAGGCTTGATGGTGGAACCGTGGCCTAGCAAGAGGACAGAGGTTTGATTGTGGTACCCTCTGGCCTGGGAATATGACTGAGGTTTAATTGTGGAACCCTGTGGCCTGGGAACATGACTGGGGGTTTATTTCTGAAACCTGTGTCCAGGGAACATGACTGAGGTTTTATTCTGTAACCATGTGGCCTGGGAATATGACTGAGGTTTGATTCTGGAAACCATTGTCCTGGGAAGATGACTGATGTTAGAGTGTGGAATTCTGTGGCCTGGGAACATGACATCGGTGGATTCTGGAACCCTGTGGCCCGGGACCATGCCTGAGGTTTGATGGTGGAGACCTGTGGCCTGGCAACAGGACTGAGGTTTGATTCTGGAAGACTGTGGCTAGGGAACATGATATCGGGTTGATTCTGGCAACCTGTGTCCTGGGAAAAAGACTGAGGTTTGATTCTGGAACCCTGTGCCTTGGGAACATGACTGAGGTTTGTTTCTGGAAGCCTGTTCCCTGGGAACATGACTGAGGCTTGATGGTGGAACCGTGGTCTGGCAACAGAACTGAGGTTTGATTGTGGAACCCTCTGGCCTGGGAATATGACTGAGGTTTAATTGTGGAACCCTGTGGCCTGGGAACATGACTGGGATTTTATTTCTGAAACCTGTGTCCAGGGAACATGACTGAGGTTTTATTCTGGAACCCTGTGTCCGGGGAACACAACTGAGGTTTGATTCTGGAACCATGTGGCCTGGGAATATGACTGAGGTTTGATTCTGGAAACCATTGACCTGGGAAGATGACTGATGTTAGAGTGTGGAATCCTGTGGCCTGGGAACATGACATCGGTTTGGATTCCGGTACCCTGTTGCCTGGGAACATGAAATCGGTTTGATTCTGGAAACCTGTGGCCTGGGAATATGACTGAGGTTTGACGGTGGTACCCTATGGCCTGGCAACATGACTGAAGTTTGATTCTGGATCCCTGTGGCCTGGGAACATGACTGAGGCGTGATTCTGGAACACTGTGGCCTGGGAACACGACATCTATTTAGATTGTGGAATACTGTGCCCCGGGAACCTGACTGAGCCTTGGTTCTGGAACCCTGTGGACTGGGAACATGACTGAGGTTTTATTCTGGAACCCTGTAGCCTGGGAACATAACTGAGGATTGATTCTGGAACCCTGTGGCCTGGGAACATGACATCGGTGGATTCTGGAACCCTTAGGCCTGGGAACATGACATCTGTTTAGATTGTGGAATACTGTGCCCCGGGAACCTGACTGAGCCTCGGTTCTGGAACCCTGTGGACTGGGAACATGACTGAGGTTTTATTCTGGAACCCTGTAGCCTGGGAACATAACTGAGGATTGATTCTGGAATCTTGTGGCCTGGGAAAATGACAACGGTGGATTCTGGAACCCTGTGGCCTGGGAACATGAGAACGGTTTGATTCTGGAACTCTGTGGCCTGGGAACATGCCTGAGGTTTGATGGTGGAAACCTGTGGCCTGGCAACATGACTGAGGTTTGATTCTGGAAGACTGTGGCTAGGGAACATGATATCGGGTTGATTCTGCAAACCTGTGTCCTGGGAACAAGACTGAGGTTTGATTCTGGAACCCTGTGCCTTGGGAACATGACTGAGGTTTGTTTCTGGAAACCTGTTCCCTGGGAACATGACTGAGGTTTGATTCTGGACACCTGTGTCCTGGGAACATGACTGAGGTTTGATTGCTGAAACCTGTGGCCTGCGAACATGACTCAGGTTTGATTCTGGAACCATGTGTCCTGGGAATATGACTGAGGTTTGTTTCTGGAAACCTTTGGCCTGGGAAAATGACTGAGGTTTCATTGTGGAAACATGTGGCTTGGGATCATGACTGAGGTTTGATGGTGGAACACTATGACCTGGCAAAATGACTAAGGCTTGATTCTGGAACCCTGTGGCCTGGCAACTTGACTGAGGTGTGATGGCAGAAACCTGTGGACTGGCAACATGACTGAGTTTGATTGTGGCACCCTGTGTACGGGGAACATGACTGAGGCCTGATACTGGAACCCCGTGGCGTGGGAACTTGACATTGGTTTGATTCTGGAGCCCTGTTTACTGGGAACATGACTGAGGTTTGATGGTTGAAACCTGTGGCCTGGCAACATGATTGAGGTTTGATAGTGGAACCCTCAGGCTTGGGAACATGAGTGAGGCTTGATGGTGGAACCCTGTGGCCTGGCAACATGAGTGAGGCTTGATGGTGGAACCCTGTGGCTTGGCAAGATGACTTAGGTTTGATTGTGGAACAGTCTTTCCTGGGAACATGACTGAGGCTTGATGGTGGAACCGTGGCCTAGCAACAGGACAGAGGTTTGATTGTGGAACCCTCTGGCCTGGGAATATGACTGAGGTTTAATTGTGGAACCCTGTGGCCTGGGAACATGACTGGGAGTTTATTTCTGAAACCTGTGTCCAGGGAACATGACTGAGGTTTTATTCTGGAACCATGTGGCCTGGGAATATGACTGAGGTTTGATTCTGGAAACCATTGGCCTGGGAAGATGACTGATGTTAGAGTGTGGAATCCTGTGGCCTGGGAACATGACATCGGTGGATTCTGGAACCCTGTGGCCTGGGAACATGCCTGAGGTTTGATGGTGGAAACCTGTGGCCTGGCAACAGGACTGAGGTTTGATTCTGGAAGACTGTGGCTAGGGAACATGATATCGGGTTGATTCTGGCAACCTGTGTCCTGGGAACAAGACTGAGGTTTGATTCTGGAACCCTGTGCCTTGGGAACATGACTGAGGTTTGTTTCTGGAAGCCTGTTCCCTGGGAACATGACTGAGGCTTGATGGTGGAACCGTGGTCTGGCAACAGAACTGAGGTTTGATTGTGGAACCCTCTGGCCTGGGAATATGACTGAGGTTTAATTGTGGAACCCTGTGGCCTGGGAACATGACTGGGATTTTATTTCTGAAACCTGTGTCCAGGGAACATGACTGAGGTTTTATTCTGGAACCCTGTGTCCTGGGAACACAACTGAGGTTTGATTCTGGAACCATGTGTCCTGGGAATATGACTGAGGTTTGATTCTGGAAACCTTTGGCCTGGGAAAATGACTGAGGTTTCATTGTGGAAACATGTGGCTTGGGATGATGACTGAGGTTTGATGGTGGAACACTATGGCCTGGCAAAATGACTGAGGCTTGATTCTGGAACCCTGTGGCCTGGCAACTTGACTGAGGTGTGATGGCAGAAACCTGTGGCCTGGCAACATGACTGAGTTTGATTGTGGCACCCTGTGCACGGGGAACATGACTGAGGCCTGATACTGGAACCCCGTGGCGTGGGAACTTGACATTGGTTTGATTCTGGAGCCCTGTTTACTGGGAACATGACTGAGGTTTGATGGTTGACACCTGTGGCCTGGCAACATGATTGAGGTTTGATAGTGGAACCCTCAGGCTTGGGAACATGAGTGAGGCTTGATGGTGGAACCCTGTGGCCTGGCAACATAAGTGAGGCTTGATGGTGGAACCCTGTGGCTTGGCAAGATGACTTAGGTTTGATTGTGGAACAGTCTTTCCTGGGAACATGACTGAGGCTTGATGGTGGAACCGTGGCCTAGCAACAGGACAGAGGTTTGATTGTGGAACCCTCTGGCCTGGGAATATGACTGAGGTTTAATTCTGGAACCCTGTGGCCTGGGAACATGACTGGGAGTTTATTTCTGAAACCTGTGTCCAGGGAACATGACTGAGGTTTTATTCTGGAACTATGTGGCCTGGGAATATGACTGAGGTTTGATTCTGGAAACCATTGGCCTGGGAAGATGACTGATGTTAGAGTGTTGAATCCTTTGGCCTGGGAACATGACATCGGTGGATTCTGGAACCCTGTGGCCTGGGAACATGCCTGAGGTTTGATGGTGGAGACCTGTGGCCTGGCAACAGGACTGAGGTTTGATTCTGGAAGACTGTGGCTAGGGAACATGATATCGGGTTGATTCTGGCAACCTGTGTCCTGGGAACAAGACTGAGGTTTGATTCTGGAACCCTGTGCCTTGGGAATATGACTGAGGTTTGTTTCTGGAAGCCTGTTCCCTGGGAACATGACTGAGGCTTGATGGTGGAACCGTGGTCTGGCAACAGAACTGAGGTTTGATTGTGGAACCCTCTGGCCTGGGAATATGACTGAGGTTTAATTGTGGAACCCTGTGGCCTGGGAACATGACTGGGATTTTATTTCTGAAACCTGTGTCCAGGGAACATGACTGAGGTTTTATTCTGGAACCCTGTGTCCTGGGAACACAACTGAGGTTTGATTCAGGAACCATGTGGCCTGGGAATATGACTGGGGTTTGATTCTGGAAACCATTTGCCTGGGAAGATGACTGATGTTAGAGTGTGGAATCCTGTGGCCTGGGAACATGACATCGGTTTGGATTCCGGTACCCTGTTGCCTGGGAACATGGAATCGGTTTGATTCTGGAAACCTGTGGCCTGGGAATATGACTGAGGTTTGACGGTGGTACCCCATGGCCTGGCAACATGACTGAAGTTTGATTCTGGATCCCTGTGTCCTGGGAACGTGACTGAGGCGTGATTCTGGAACACTGTGGCCTGGGAACATGACATCTATTTAGATTGTGGAATACTGTGGCCCGGGAACCTGACTGAGCCTTGGTTCTGGAACCCTGTGGACTGGGAACATGACTGAGGTTTTATTCTGGAAACCTGTAGCCTGGGAACATAACTGAGGATTGATTCTAGGAACCCTGTGGCCTGGGAACATGACATCGGTGGATTCTGGAACCCTGAGGCCTGGGAACATGACATCTGTTTAGATTGTGGAATTCTGTGCCCCGGGAACCTGACTGAGCCTCGGTTCTGGAACCCTGTGGACTGGGAACATGACTGAGGTTTTATTCTGGAACCCTGTAGCCTGGGAACATAACTGAGGATTGATTCTGGAATCTTGTGGCCTGGGAAAATGACAACGGTGGATTCTGGAACCCTGTGGCCTGGGAACATGAGAACGGTTTGATTCTGGAACCCTGTGGCCTGGGAACATGCCTGAGGTTTGATGGTGGAAACCTGTGGCCTGGCAACATGACTGAGGTTTGATTCTGGAAGACTGTGGCTAGGGAACATGATATCGGGTTGATTCTGGGAACCTGTGTCCTGGGAACAAGACTGAGGTTTGATTCTGGAACCCTGTGCCTTGGGAACATGACTGAGGTTTGTTTCTGGAAACCTGTTCCCTGGGAACATGACTGAGGTTTGATTCTGGACACCTGTGTCCTGGGAACATGACTGAGGTTTCATTGTGGAAACATGTGGCTTGGGATCATGACTGAGGTTTGATGGTGGAACACTATGGCCTGGCAAAATGACTGAGGCTTGATTCTGGAACCCTGTGGCCTGGCCACTTGACTGAGGTGTGATGGCAGAAACCTGTGGCCTGGCAACATGACTGAGTTTGATTGTGGCACCCTGTGCACGGGGAACATGACTGAGGCCTGATACTGGAACCCCGTGGCGTGGGAACTTGACATTGGTTTGATTCTGGAGCCCTGTTTACTGGGAACATGACTGAAGTTTGATGGTTGACACCTGTGGCCTGGCAACATGATTGAGGTTTGATAGTGGAACCCTCAGGCTTGGGAACATGAGTGAGGCTTGATGGTGGAACCCTGTGGCCTGGCAACATGAGTGAGGCTTGATGGTGGAACCCTGTGGCTTGGCAAGATGACTGAGGTTTGATTGTGGAACAGTCTTTCCTGGGAACATGACTGAGGCTTGATGGTGGAACCGTGGCCTAGCAAGAGGACAGAGGTTTGATTGTGGAACCCTCTGGCCTGGGAATATGACTGAGGTTTAATTGTGGAACCCTGTGGCCTGGGAACATGACTGGGAGTTTATTTCTGAAACCTGTGTCCAGGGAACATGACTGAGGTTTTATTCTGGAACCATGTGGCCTGGGAATATGACTGAGGTTTGATTCTGGAAACCATTGGCCTGGGAAGATGACTGATGTTAGAGTGTGGAATTCTGTGGCCTTGGAACATGACATCGGTGGATTCTGGAACCCTGTGGCCTGGGAACATGCCTGAGGTTTGATGGTGGAGACCTGTGGCCTGGCAACAGGACTGAGGTTTGATTCTGGAAGACTGTGGCTAGGGAACATGATATCGGGTTGATTCTGGCAACCTGTGTCCTGGGAACAAGACTGAGGTTTGATTCTGGAACCCTGTGCCTTGGGAACATGACTGAGGTTTGTTTCTGGAAGCCTGTTCCCTGGGAACATGACTGAGGGTTGATGGTGGAACCGTGGTCTGGCAACAGAACTGAGCTTTGATTGTGGAACCCTCTGGCCTGGGAATATGACTGAGGTTTAATTGTGGAACCCTGTGGCCTGGGAACATGAAATCGGTTTGATTCTGGAAACCTGTGGCCTGGGAATATGACTTAGGTTTGACGGTGGTACCCTATGGCCTGGCAACATGACTGAGGCGTGATTCTGGAACACTGTGGCCTGGGAACATGACATCTATTTAGATTGTGGAATACTGTGCCCCGGGAACCTGACTGAGCCTTGGTTCTGGAACCCTGTGGACTGGGAACATGACTGAGGTTTTATTCTGGAACCCTGTAGCCTGGGAACATAACTGAGGATTGATTCTGGAACCCTGTGGCCTGGGAACATGACATCGGTGGATTCTGGAACCCTGAGGCCTGGGAACATGACATCTGTTTAGATTGTGGAATACTGTGCCCCGGGAACCTGAGTGAGCCTCGGTTCTGGAACCCTGTGGACTGGGAGCATGACTGAGGTTTTATTCTGGAACCCTGTAGCCTGGGAACATAACTGAGGATTGATTCTGGAATCTTGTGGCCTGGGAAAATGACAACGGTGGATTCTGGAACCCTGTGGCCTGGGAACATGAGAACTGTTTGATTCTGGAACCCTGTGCCTTGGGAACATGACTGAGGTTTGTTTCTGGAAACCTGTTCCCTGGGAACATGACTGAGGTTTGATTCTGGACACCTGTGTCCTGGGAACATGACTGAGGTTTGATTGCTGAAACCTGTGGCCTGCGAACATGACTCAGTTTTGATTCTGGAACCATGTGTCCTGGGAATATGACTGAGGTTTGATTCTGGAAACCTTTGGCCTGGGAAAATGACTGAGGTTTCATTGTGGAAACATGTGGCTTGGGATCATGACTGAGGTTTGATGGTGGAACACTATGGCCTGGCAAAATGACTGAGGCTTGATTCTGGAACCCTGTGGCCTGGCAACTTGACTGAGGTGTGATGGCAGAAACCTGTGGCCTGGCAACATGACTGAGTTTGATTGTGGCACCCTGTGCACGGGGAACATGACTGAGGCCTGATACTGGAACCCCGTGGCGTGGGAACTTGACATTGGTTTGATTCTGGAGCCCTGTTTACTGGGAACATGACTGAGGTTTGATGGTTGACACCTGTGGCCTGGCAACATGATTGAGGTTTGATAGTGGAACCCTCAGGCTTGGGAACATGAGTGAGGCTTGATGGTGGAACCCTGTGGCCTGGCAACATGAGTGAGGCTTGATGGTGGAACCCTGTGGCTTGGCAAGATGACTTAGGTTTGATTGTGGAACAGTCTTTCCTGGGAACATGACTGAGGCTTGATGGTGGAACCGTGGCCTAGCAAGAGGACAGAGGTTTGATTGTGGTACCCTCTGGCCTGGGAATATGACTGAGGTTTAATTGTGGAACCCTGTGGCCTGGGAACATGACTGGGGGTTTATTTCTGAAACCTGTGTCCAGGGAACATGACTGAGGTTTTATTCTGTAACCATGTGGCCTGGGAATATGACTGAGGTTTGATTCTGGAAACCATTGTCCTGGGAAGATGACTGATGTTAGAGTGTGGAATTCTGTGGCCTGGGAACATGACATCGGTGGATTCTGGAACCCTGTGGCCCGGGACCATGCCTGAGGTTTGATGGTGGAGACCTGTGGCCTGGCAACAGGACTGAGGTTTGATTCTGGAAGACTGTGGCTAGGGAACATGATATCGGGTTGATTCTGGCAACCTGTGTCCTGGGAAAAAGACTGAGGTTTGATTCTGGAACCCTGTGCCTTGGGAACATGACTGAGGTTTGTTTCTGGAAGCCTGTTCCCTGGGAACATGACTGAGGCTTGATGGTGGAACCGTGGTCTGGCAACAGAACTGAGGTTTGATTGTGGAACCCTCTGGCCTGGGAATATGACTGAGGTTTAATTGTGGAACCCTGTGGCCTGGGAACATGACTGGGATTTTATTTCTGAAACCTGTGTCCAGGGAACATGACTGAGGTTTTATTCTGGAACCCTGTGTCCGGGGAACACAACTGAGGTTTGATTCTGGAACCATGTGGCCTGGGAATATGACTGAGGTTTGATTCTGGAAACCATTGACCTGGGAAGATGACTGATGTTAGAGTGTGGAATCCTGTGGCCTGGGAACATGACATCGGTTTGGATTCCGGTACCCTGTTGCCTGGGAACATGAAATCGGTTTGATTCTGGAAACCTGTGGCCTGGGAATATGACTGAGGTTTGACGGTGGTACCCTATGGCCTGGCAACATGACTGAAGTTTGATTCTGGATCCCTGTGGCCTGGGAACATGACTGAGGCGTGATTCTGGAACACTGTGGCCTGGGAACACGACATCTATTTAGATTGTGGAATACTGTGCCCCGGGAACCTGACTGAGCCTTGGTTCTGGAACCCTGTGGACTGGGAACATGACTGAGGTTTTATTCTGGAACCCTGTAGCCTGGGAACATAACTGAGGATTGATTCTGGAACCCTGTGGCCTGGGAACATGACATCGGTGGATTCTGGAACCCTGAGGCCTGGGAACATGACATCTGTTTAGATTGTGGAATACTGTGCCCCGGGAACCTGACTGAGCCTCGGTTCTGGAACCCTGTGGACTGGGAACATGACTGAGGTTTTATTCTGGAACCCTGTAGCCTGGGAACATAACTGAGGATTGATTCTGGAATCTTGTGGCCTGGGAAAATGACAACGGTGGATTCTGGAACCCTGTGGCCTGGGAACATGAGAACGGTTTGATTCTGGAACTCTGTGGCCTGGGAACATGCCTGAGGTTTGATGGTGGAAACCTGTGGCCTGGCAACATGACTGAGGTTTGATTCTGGAAGACTGTGGCTAGGGAACATGATATCGGGTTGATTCTGCAAACCTGTGTCCTGGGAACAAGACTGAGGTTTGATTCTGGAACCCTGTGCCTTGGGAACATGACTGAGGTTTGTTTCTGGAAACCTGTTCCCTGGGAACATGACTGAGGTTTGATTCTGGACACCTGTGTCCTGGGAACATGACTGAGGTTTGATTGCTGAAACCTGTGGCCTGCGAACATGACTCAGGTTTGATTCTGGAACCATGTGTCCTGGGAATATGACTGAGGTTTGTTTCTGGAAACCTTTGGCCTGGGAAAATGACTGAGGTTTCATTGTGGAAACATGTGGCTTGGGATCATGACTGAGGTTTGATGGTGGAACACTATGACCTGGCAAAATGACTAAGGCTTGATTCTGGAACCCTGTGGCCTGGCAACTTGACTGAGGTGTGATGGCAGAAACCTGTGGACTGGCAACATGACTGAGTTTGATTGTGGCACCCTGTGTACGGGGAACATGACTGAGGCCTGATACTGGAACCCCGTGGCGTGGGAACTTGACATTGGTTTGATTCTGGAGCCCTGTTTACTGGGAACATGACTGAGGTTTGATGGTTGAAACCTGTGGCCTGGCAACATGATTGAGGTTTGATAGTGGAACCCTCAGGCTTGGGAACATGAGTGAGGCTTGATGGTGGAACCCTGTGGCCTGGCAACATGAGTGAGGCTTGATGGTGGAACCCTGTGGCTTGGCAAGATGACTTAGGTTTGATTGTGGAACAGTCTTTCCTGGGAACATGACTGAGGCTTGATGGTGGAACCGTGGCCTAGCAACAGGACAGAGGTTTGATTGTGGAACCCTCTGGCCTGGGAATATGACTGAGGTTTAATTGTGGAACCCTGTGGCCTGGGAACATGACTGGGAGTTTATTTCTGAAACCTGTGTCCAGGGAACATGACTGAGGTTTTATTCTGGAACCATGTGGCCTGGGAATATGACTGAGGTTTGATTCTGGAAACCATTGGCCTGGGAAGATGACTGATGTTAGAGTGTGGAATCCTGTGGCCTGGGAACATGACATCGGTGGATTCTGGAACCCTGTGGCCTGGGAACATGCCTGAGGTTTGATGGTGGAAACCTGTGGCCTGGCAACAGGACTGAGGTTTGATTCTGGAAGACTGTGGCTAGGGAACATGATATCGGGTTGATTCTGGCAACCTGTGTCCTGGGAACAAGACTGAGGTTTGATTCTGGAACCCTGTGCCTTGGGAACATGACTGAGGTTTGTTTCTGGAAGCCTGTTCCCTGGGAACATGACTGAGGCTTGATGGTGGAACCGTGGTCTGGCAACAGAACTGAGGTTTGATTGTGGAACCCTCTGGCCTGGGAATATGACTGAGGTTTAATTGTGGAACCCTGTGGCCTGGGAACATGACTGGGATTTTATTTCTGAAACCTGTGTCCAGGGAACATGACTGAGGTTTTATTCTGGAACCCTGTGTCCTGGGAACACAACTGAGGTTTGATTCTGGAACCATGTGTCCTGGGAATATGACTGAGGTTTGATTCTGGAAACCTTTGGCCTGGGAAAATGACTGAGGTTTCATTGTGGAAACATGTGGCTTGGGATGATGACTGAGGTTTGATGGTGGAACACTATGGCCTGGCAAAATGACTGAGGCTTGATTCTGGAACCCTGTGGCCTGGCAACTTGACTGAGGTGTGATGGCAGAAACCTGTGGCCTGGCAACATGACTGAGTTTGATTGTGGCACCCTGTGCACGGGGAACATGACTGAGGCCTGATACTGGAACCCCGTGGCGTGGGAACTTGACATTGGTTTGATTCTGGAGCCCTGTTTACTGGGAACATGACTGAGGTTTGATGGTTGACACCTGTGGCCTGGCAACATGATTGAGGTTTGATAGTGGAACCCTCAGGCTTGGGAACATGAGTGAGGCTTGATGGTGGAACCCTGTGGCCTGGCAACATAAGTGAGGCTTGATGGTGGAACCCTGTGGCTTGGCAAGATGACTTAGGTTTGATTGTGGAACAGTCTTTCCTGGGAACATGACTGAGGCTTGATGGTGGAACCGTGGCCTAGCAACAGGACAGAGGTTTGATTGTGGAACCCTCTGGCCTGGGAATATGACTGAGGTTTAATTCTGGAACCCTGTGGCCTGGGAACATGACTGGGAGTTTATTTCTGAAACCTGTGTCCAGGGAACATGACTGAGGTTTTATTCTGGAACTATGTGGCCTGGGAATATGACTGAGGTTTGATTCTGGAAACCATTGGCCTGGGAAGATGACTGATGTTAGAGTGTTGAATCCTTTGGCCTGGGAACATGACATCGGTGGATTCTGGAACCCTGTGGCCTGGGAACATGCCTGAGGTTTGATGGTGGAGACCTGTGGCCTGGCAACAGGACTGAGGTTTGATTCTGGAAGACTGTGGCTAGGGAACATGATATCGGGTTGATTCTGGCAACCTGTGTCCTGGGAACAAGACTGAGGTTTGATTCTGGAACCCTGTGCCTTGGGAATATGACTGAGGTTTGTTTCTGGAAGCCTGTTCCCTGGGAACATGACTGAGGCTTGATGGTGGAACCGTGGTCTGGCAACAGAACTGAGGTTTGATTGTGGAACCCTCTGGCCTGGGAATATGACTGAGGTTTAATTGTGGAACCCTGTGGCCTGGGAACATGACTGGGATTTTATTTCTGAAACCTGTGTCCAGGGAACATGACTGAGGTTTTATTCTGGAACCCTGTGTCCTGGGAACACAACTGAGGTTTGATTCAGGAACCATGTGGCCTGGGAATATGACTGGGGTTTGATTCTGGAAACCATTGGCCTGGGAAGATGACTGATGTTAGAGTGTGGAATCCTGTGGCCTGGGAACATGACATCGGTTTGGATTCCGGTACCCTGTTGCCTGGGAACATGGAATCGGTTTGATTCTGGAAACCTGTGGCCTGGGAATATGACTGAGGTTTGACGGTGGTACCCCATGGCCTGGCAACATGACTGAAGTTTGATTCTGGATCCCTGTGTCCTGGGAACGTGACTGAGGCGTGATTCTGGAACACTGTGGCCTGGGAACATGACATCTATTTAGATTGTGGAATACTGTGGCCCGGGAACCTGACTGAGCCTTGGTTCTGGAACCCTGTGGACTGGGAACATGACTGAGGTTTTATTCTGGAAACCTGTAGCCTGGGAACATAACTGAGGATTGATTCTAGGAACCCTGTGGCCTGGGAACATGACATCGGTGGATTCTGGAACCCTGAGGCCTGGGAACATGACATCTGTTTAGATTGTGGAATTCTGTGCCCCGGGAACCTGACTGAGCCTCGGTTCTGGAACCCTGTGGACTGGGAACATGACTGAGGTTTTATTCTGGAACCCTGTAGCCTGGGAACATAACTGAGGATTGATTCTGGAATCTTGTGGCCTGGGAAAATGACAACGGTGGATTCTGGAACCCTGTGGCCTGGGAACATGAGAACGGTTTGATTCTGGAACCCTGTGGCCTGGGAACATGCCTGAGGTTTGATGGTGGAAACCTGTGGCCTGGCAACATGACTGAGGTTTGATTCTGGAAGACTGTGGCTAGGGAACATGATATCGGGTTGATTCTGGGAACCTGTGTCCTGGGAACAAGACTGAGGTTTGATTCTGGAACCCTGTGCCTTGGGAACATGACTGAGGTTTGTTTCTGGAAACCTGTTCCCTGGGAACATGACTGAGGTTTGATTCTGGACACCTGTGTCCTGGGAACATGACTGAGGTTTGATTGCTGAAACCTGTGGCCTGCGAACATGACTCAGGTTTGATTCTGGAACCATGTGTCCTGGGAATATGACTGAGGTTTGATTCTGGAAACCTTTGGCCTGGGAAAATGACTGAGGTTTCATTGTGGAAACATGTGGCTTGGGATCATGACTGAGGTTTGATGGTGGAACACTATGGCCTGGCAAAATGACTGAGGCTTGATTCTGGAACCCTGTGGCCTGGCCACTTGACTGAGGTGTGATGGCAGAAACCTGTGGCCTGGCAACATGACTGAGTTTGATTGTGGCACCCTGTGCACGGGGAACATGACTGAGGCCTGATACTGGAACCCCGTGGCGTGGGAACTTGACATTGGTTTGATTCTGGAGCCCTGTTTACTGGGAACATGACTGAAGTTTGATGGTTGACACCTGTTGCCTGGCAACATGATTGAGGTTTGATAGTGGAACCCTCAGGCTTGGGAACATGAGTGAGGCTTGATGGTGGAACCCTGTGGCCTGGCAACATGAGTGAGGCTTGATGGTGGAACCCTGTGGCTTGGCAAGATGACTGAGGTTTGATTGTGGAACAGTCTTTCCTGGGAACATGACTGAGGCTTGATGGTGGAACCGTGGCCTAGCAAGAGGACAGAGGTTTGATTGTGGAACCCTCTGGCCTGGGAATATGACTGAGGTTTAATTGTGGAACCCTGTGGCCTGGGAACATGACTGGGAGTTTATTTCTGAAACCTGTGTCCAGGGAACATGACTGAGGTTTTATTCTGGAACCATGTGGCCTGGGAATATGACTGAGGTTTGATTCTGGAAACCATTGGCCTGGGAAGATGACTGATGTTAGAGTGTGGAATTCTGTGGCCTTGGAACATGACATCGGTGGATTCTGGAACCCTGTGGCCTGGGAACATGCCTGAGGTTTGATGGTGGAGACCTGTGGCCTGGCAACAGGACTGAGGTTTGATTCTGGAAGACTGTGGCTAGGGAACATGATATCGGGTTGATTCTGGCAACCTGTGTCCTGGGAACAAGACTGAGGTTTGATTCTGGAACCCTGTGCCTTGGGAACATGACTGAGGTTTGTTTCTGGAAGCCTGTTCCCTGGGAACATGACTGAGGGTTGATGGTGGAACCGTGGTCTGGCAACAGAACTGAGCTTTGATTGTGGAACCCTCTGGCCTGGGAATATGACTGAGGTTTAATTGTGGAACCCTGTGGCCTGGGAACATGAAATCGGTTTGATTCTGGAAACCTGTGGCCTGGGAATATGACTTAGGTTTGACGGTGGTACCCTATGGCCTGGCAACATGACTGAGGCGTGATTCTGGAACACTGTGGCCTGGGAACATGACATCTATTTAGATTGTGGAATACTGTGCCCCGGGAACCTGACTGAGCCTTGGTTCTGGAACCCTGTGGACTGGGAACATGACTGAGGTTTTATTCTGGAACCCTGTAGCCTGGGAATATAACTGAGGATTGATTCTGGAACCCTGTGGCCTGGGAACATGACATCGGTGGATTCTGGAACCCTGAGGCCTGGGAACATGACATCTGTTTAGATTGTGGAATACTGTGCCCCGGGAAACTGAGTGAGCCTCGGTTCTGGAACCCTGTGGACTGGGAGCATGACTGAGGTTTTATTCTGGAACCCTGTAGCCTGGGAACATAACTGAGGATTGATTCTGGAATCTTGTGGCCTGGGAAAATGACAACGGTGGATTCTGGAACCCTGTGGCCTGGGAACATGAGAACGGTTTGATTCTGGAACCCTGTGCCTTGGGAACATGACTGAGGTTTGTTTCTGGAAACCTGTTCCCTGGGAACATGACTGAGGTTTGATTCTGGACACCTGTGTCCTGGGAACATGACTGAGGTTTGATTGCTGAAACCTGTGGCCTGCGAACATGACTCAGTTTTGATTCTGGAACCATGTGTCCTGGGAATATGACTGAGGTTTGATTCTGGAAACCTTTGGCCTGGGAAAATGACTGAGGTTTCATTGTGGAAACATGTGGCTTGGGATCATGACTGAGGTTTGATGGTGGAACACTATGGCCTGGCAAAATGACTGAGGCTTGATTCTGGAACCCTGTGGCCTGGCAACTTGACTGAGGTGTGATGGCAGAAACCTGTGGCCTGGCAACATGACTGAGTTTGATTGTGGCACCCTGTGCACGGGGAACATGACTGAGGCCTGATACTGGAACCCCGTGGCGTGGGAACTTGACATTGGTTTGATTCTGGAGCCCTGTTTACTGGGAACATGACTGAGGTTTGATGGTTGACACCTGTGGCCTGGCAACATGATTGAGGTTTGATAGTGGAACCCTCAGGCTTGGGAACATGAGTGAGGCTTGATGGTGGAACCCTGTGGCCTGGCAAAATGAGTGAGGCTTGATGGTGGAACCCTGTGGCTTGGCAAGATGACTTAGGTTTGATTGTGGAACAGTCTTTCCTGGGAACATGAGTGAGGCTTGATGGTGGAACCGTGGCCTAGCAACAGGACACAGGTTTGATTGTGGTACCCTCTGGCCTGGCAATATGACTGAGGTTTAATTGTGGAACCCTGTGGCCTGGGAACATGACTGGGAGTTTATTTCTGAAACCTGTGTCCAGGGAACATGACTGAGGTTTTATTCTGGAACCATGTGGCCTGGGAATATGACTGAGGTTTGATTCTGGAAACCATTGGCCTGGGAAGATGACTGATGTTAGAGTGTGGAATCCTGTGGCCTGGGAACATGACATCGGTGGATTCTGGAACCCTGTGGCCTGGGAACATGCCTGAGGTTTGATGGTGGAGACCTGTGGCCTGGCAACAGGACTGAGGTTTGATTCTGGAAGACTGTGGCTAGGGAACATGATATCGGGTTGATTCTGGCAACCTGTGTCCTGGGAACAAGACTGAGGTTTGATTCTGGAACCCTGTGCCTTGGGAACATGACTGAGGTTTGTTTCTGGAAGCCTGTTCCCTGGGAACATGACTGAGGCTTGATGGTGGAACCGTGGTCTGGCAACAGAACTGAGGATTGATTGTGGAACCCTCTGGCCTGGGAATATGACTGAGGTTTAATTGTGGAACCCTGTGGCCTGGGAACATGACTGGGATTTTATTTCTGAAACCTGTGTCCAGGGAACATGACTGAGGTTTTATTCTGGAACCCTGTGTCCTGGGAACACAACTGAGGTTTGATTCTGGAACCATGTGGCCTGGGAATATGACTGAGGTTTGATTCTGGAAACCATTGGCCTGGGAAGATGACTGATGTTAGAGTGTGGAATCCTGTGGCCTGGGAACATGACATCGGTTTGGATTCCGGTACCCTGTTGCCTGGGAACATGAAATCGGTTTGATTCTGGAAACCTGTGGCCTGGGAATATGACTGAGGTTTGACGGTGGTACCCCATGGCCTGGCAACATGACTGAAGTTTGATTCTGGATCCCTGTGGCCTGGTAACGTGACTGAGGCGTGATTCTGGAACACTGTGGCCTGGGAACATGACATCTATTTAGATTGTGGAATACTGTGCCCCGGGAACCTGACTGAGCCTTGGTTCTGGAACCCTGTGGACTGGGAACATGACTGAGGTTTTATTCTGGAACCCTGTAGCCTGGGAACATAACTGAGGATTGATTCTGGAACCCTGTGGCCTGGGAACATGACATCGGTGGATTCTGGAACCCTGAGGCCTGGGAACATGACATCTGTTTAGATTGTGGAATACTGTGCCCCGGGAACCTGACTGAGCCTCGGTTCTGGAACCCTGTGGACTGGGAACATGACTGAGGTTTTATTCTGGAACCCTGTAGCCTGGGAACATAACTGAGGATTGATTCTGGAATCTTGTGGCCTGGGAAAATGACAACGGTGGATTCTGGAACCCTGTGGCCTGGGAACATGAGAACGGTTTGATTCTGGAACCCTGTGGCCTGGGAACATGCCTGAGGTTTGATGGTGGAAACCTGTGGCCTGGCAACATGACTGAGGTTTGATTCTGGAAGACTGTGGCTAGGGAACATGATATCGGGTTGATTCTGCAAACCTGTGTCCTGGGAACAAGACTGAGGTTTGATTCTGGAACCCTGTGCCTTGGGAACATGACTGAGGTTTGTTTCTGGAAACCTGTTCCCTGGGAACATGACTGAGGTTTGATTCTGGACACCTGTGTCCTGGGAACATGACTGAGGTTTGATTGCTGAAACCTGTGGCCTGCGAACATGACTCAGGTTTGATTCTGGAACCATGTGTCCTGGGAATATGACTGAGGTTTGATTCTGGAAACCTTTGGCCTGGGAAAATGACTGAGGTTTCATTGTGGAAACATGTGGCTTGGGATCATGACTGAGGTTTGATGGTGGAACACTATGGCCTGGCAAAATGACTGAGGCTTGATTCTGGAACCCTGTGGCCTGGCAACTTGACTGAGGTGTGATGGCAGAAACCTGTGGCCTGGCAACATGACTGAGTTTGATTGTGGCACCCTGTGCACGGGGAACATGACTGAGGCCTGATACTGGAACCCCGTGGCGTGGGAACTTGACATTGGTTTGATTCTGGAGCCCTGTTTACTGGGAACATGACTGAGGTTTGATGGTTGACACCTGTGGCCTGGCAACATGATTGAGGTTTGATAGTGGAACCCTCAGGCCTGGCAACATGAGTGAGGCTTGATGGTGGAACCCTGTGCCTTGGGAACATGACTGAGGTTTGTTTCTGGAAGCCTGTTCCCTGGGAACATGACTGAGGCTTGATGGTGGAACCGTGGTCTGGCAACAGAACTGAGGATTGATTGTGGAACCCTCTGGCCTGGGAATATGACTGAGGTTTAATTGTGGAACCCTGTGGCCTGGGAACATGACTGGGATTTTATTTCTGAAACCTGTGTCCAGGGAACATGACTGAGGTTTTATTCTGGAACCCTGTGTCCTGGGAACACAACTGAGGTTTGATTCTGGAACCATGTGGCCTGGGAATATGACTGAGGTTTGATTCTGGAAACCATTGGCCTGGGAAGATGACTGATGTTAGAGTGTGGAATCCTGTGGCCTGGGAACATGACATCGGTTTGGATTCCGGTACCCTGTTGCCTGGGAACATGAAATCGGTTTGATTCTGGAAACCTGTGGCCTGGGAATATGACTGAGGTTTGACGGTGGTACCCTATGGCCTGGCAACATGACTGAAGTTTGATTCTGGATCCCTGTGGCCTGGTAACGTGACTGAGGCGTGATTCTGGAACACTGTGGCCTGGGAACATGAAATCTATTTAGATTGCGGAATACTGTGCCCCGGGAACCTGACTGAGCCTTGGTTCTGGAACCCTGTGGACTGGGAACATGACTGAGGTTTTATTCTGGAACCCTGTGGCCTGGGAACATGACATCGGTGGATTCTGGAACCCTGAGGCCTGGGAACATGACATCTGTTTAGATTGTGGAATACTGTGCCCCGGGAACCTGAGTGAGCCTCGGTTCTGGAACCCTGTGGACTGGGAACATGACTGAGGTTTTATTCTGGAACCCTGTAGCCTGGGAACATAACTGAGGATTGATTCTGGAATCTTGTGGCCTGGGAAAATGACAACGGTGGATTCTGGAACCCTGTGGCCTGGGAACATGAGAACGGTTTGATTCTGGAACCCTGTGCCTTGGGAACATGACTGAGGTTTGTTTCTGGAAACCTGTTCCCTGGGAACATGACTGAGGTTTGATTCTGGACACCTGTGTCCTGGGGACATGACTGAGGTTTGATTGCTGAAACCTGTGGCCTGCGAACATGACTCAGGTTTGATTCTGGAACCATGTGTCCTGGGAATATGACTGAGGTTTGATTCTGGAAACCTTTGGCCTGGGAAAATGACTGAGGTTTCATTGTGGAAACATGTGGCTTGGGATCATGACTGAGGTTTGATGGTGGAACACTATGGCCTGGCAAAATGACTGAGGCTTGATTCTGGAACCCTGTGGCCTGGCAACTTGACTGAGGTGTGATGGCAGAAACCTGTGGCCTGGCAACATGACTGAGTTTGATTGTGGCACCCTGTGCACGGGGAACATGACTGAGGCCTGATACTGGAACCCCGTGGCGTGGGAACTTGACATTGGTTTGATTCTGGAGCCCTGTTTACTGGGAACATGACTGAGGTTTGATGGTTGACACCTGTGGCCTGGCAACATGATTGAGGTTTGATAGTGGAACCCTCAGGCTTGGGAACATGAGTGAGGCTTGATGGTGGAACCCTGTGGCCTGGCAACATGAGTGAGGCTTGATGGTGGAACCCTGTGGCTTGGCAAGATGACTTAGGTTTGATTGTGGAACAGTCTTTCCTGGGAACATGAGTGAGGCTTGATGGTGGAACCGTGGCCTAGCAACAGGACAGAGGTTTGATTGTGGTACCCTCTGGCCTGGCAATATGACTGAGGTTTAATTGTGGAACCCTGTGGCCTGGGAACATGACTGGGAGTTTATTTCTGAAACCTGTGTCCAGGGAACATGACTGAGGTTTTATTCTGGAACCATGTGGCCTGGGAATATGACTGAGGTTTGATTCTGGAAACCATTGGCCTGGGAAGATGACTGATGTTAGAGTGTGGAATCCTGTGGCCTGGGAACATGACATCGGTGGATTCTGGAACCCTGTGGCCTGGGAACATGCCTGAGGTTTGATGGTGGAGACCTGTGGCCTGGCAACAGGACTGAGGTTTGATTCTGGAAGACTGTGGCTAGGGAACATGATATCGGGTTGATTCTGGCAACCTGTGTCCTGGGAACAAGACTGAGGTTTGATTCTGGAACCCTGTGCCTTGGGAACATGACTGAGGTTTGTTTCTGGAAGCCTGTTCCCTGGGAACATGACTGAGGCTTGATGGTGGAACCGTGGTCTGGCAACAGAACTGAGGATTGATTGTGGAACCCTCTGGCCTGGGAATATGACTGAGGTTTAATTGTGGAACCCTGTGGCCTGGGAACATGACTGGGATTTTATTTCTGAAACCTGTGTCCAGGGAACATGACTGAGGTTTTATTCTGGAACCCTGTGTCCTGGGAACACAACTGAGGTTTGATTCTGGAACCATGTGGCCTGGGAATATGACTGAGGTTTGATTCTGGAAACCATTGGCCTGGGAAGATGACTGATGTTAGAGTGTGGAATCCTGTGGCCTGGGAACATGACATCGGTTTGGATTCCGGTACCCTGTTGCCTGGGAACATGAAATCGGTTTGATTCTGGAAACCTGTGGCCTGGGAATATGACTGAGGTTTGACGGTGGTACCCCATGGCCTGGCAACATGACTGAAGTTTGATTCTGGATCCCTGTGGCCTGGTAACGTGACTGAGGCGTGATTCTGGAACACTGTGGCCTGGGAACATGACATCTATTTAGATTGTGGAATACTGTGGCCCGGGAACCTGACTGAGCCTTGGTTCTGGAACCCTGTGGACTGGGAACATGACTGAGGTTTTATTCTGGAACCCTGTAGCCTGGGAACATAACTGAGGATTGATTCTGGAACCCTGTGGCCTGGGAACTTGACATCGGTGGATTCTGGAACCCTGAGGCCTGGGAACATGACATCTGTTTAGATTGTGGAATACTGTGCCCCGGGAACCTGACTGAGCCTCGGTTCTGGAACCCTGTGGACTGGGAACATGACTGAGGTTTTATTCTGGAACCCTGTAGCCTGGGAACATAACTGAGGATTGATTCTGGAATCTTGTGGCCTGGGAAAATGACAACGGTGGATTCTGGAACCCTGTGGCCTGGGAACATGAGAACGGTTTGATTCTGGAACCCTGTGGCCTGGGAACATGCCTGAGGTTTGATGGTGGAAACCTGTGGCCTGGCAACATGACTGAGGTTTGATTCTGGAAGACTGTGGCTAGGGAACATGATATCGGGTTGATTCTGGAAACCTGTGTCCTGGGAACAAGACTGAGGTTTGATTCTGGAACCCTGTGCCTTGGGAACATGACTGAGGTTTGTTTCTGGAAACCTGTTCCCTGGGAACATGACTGAGGTTTGATTCTGGACACCTGTGTCCTGGGAACATGACTGAGGTTTGATTGCTGAAACCTGTGGCCTGCGAACATGACTCAGGTTTGATTCTGGAACCATGTGTCCTGGGAATATGACTGAGGTTTGATTCTGGAAACCTTTGGCCTGGGAAAATGACTGAGGTTTCATTGTGGAAACATGTGGCTTGGGATCATGACTGAGGTTTGATGGTGGAACACTATGGCCTGGCAAAATGACTGAGGCTTGATTCTGGAACCCTGTGGCCTGGCAACTTGACTGAGGTGTGATGGCAGAAACCTGTGGCCTGGCAACATGACTGAGTTTGATTGTGGCACCCTGTGCACGGGGAACATGACTGAGGCCTGATACTGGAACCCCGTGGCGTGGGAACTTGACATTGGTTTGATTCTGGAGCCCTGTTTACTGGGAACATGACTGAGGTTTGATGGTTGACACCTGTGGCCTGGCAACATGATTGAGGTTTGATAGTGGAACCCTCAGGCTTGGGAACATGAGTGAGGCTTGATGGTGGAACCCTGTGGCCTGGCAAAATGAGTGAGGCTTGATGGTGGAACCCTGTGGCTTGGCAAGATGACTTAGGTTTGATTGTGGAACAGTCTTTCCTGGGAACATGAGTGAGGCTTGATGGTGGAACCGTGGCCTAGCAACAGGACACAGGTTTGATTGTGGTACCCTCTGGCCTGGCAATATGACTGAGGTTTAATTGTGGAACCCTGTGGCCTGGGAACATGACTGGGAGTTTATTTCTGAAACCTGTGTCCAGGGAACATGACTGAGGTTTTATTCTGGAACCATGTGGCCTGGGAATATGACTGAGGTTTGATTCTGGAAACCATTGGCCTGGGAAGATGACTGATGTTAGAGTGTGGAATCCTGTGGCCTGGGAACATGACATCGGTGGATTCTGGAACCCTGTGGCCTGGGAACATGCCTGAGGTTTGATGGTGGAGACCTGTGGCCTGGCAACAGGACTGAGGTTTGATTCTGGAAGACTGTGGCTAGGGAACATGATATCGGGTTGATTCTGGCAACCTGTGTCCTGGGAACAAGACTGAGGTTTGATTCTGGAACCCTGTGCCTTGGGAACATGACTGAGGTTTGTTTCTGGAAGCCTGTTCCCTGGGAACATGACTGAGGCTTGATGGTGGAACCGTGGTCTGGCAACAGAACTGAGGATTGATTGTGGAACCCTCTGGCCTGGGAATATGACTGAGGTTTAATTGTGGAACCCTGTGGCCTGGGAACATGACTGGGATTTTATTTCTGAAACCTGTGTCCAGGGAACATGACTGAGGTTTTATTCTGGAACCCTGTGTCCTGGGAACACAACTGAGGTTTGATTCTGGAACCATGTGGCCTGGGAATATGACTGAGGTTTGATTCTGGAAACCATTGGCCTGGGAAGATGACTGATGTTAGAGTGTGGAATCCTGTGGCCTGGGAACATGACATCGGTTTGGATTCCGGTACCCTGTTGCCTGGGAACATGAAATCGGTTTGATTCTGGAAACCTGTGGCCTGGGAATATGACTGAGGTTTGACGGTGGTACCCCATGGCCTGGCAACATGACTGAAGTTTGATTCTGGATCCCTGTGGCCTGGTAACGTGACTGAGGCGTGATTCTGGAACACTGTGGCCTGGGAACATGACATCTATTTAGATTGTGGAATACTGTGCCCCGGGAACCTGACTGAGCCTTGGTTCTGGAACCCTGTGGACTGGGAACATGACTGAGGTTTTATTCTGGAACCCTGTAGCCTGGGAACATAACTGAGGATTGATTCTGGAACCCTGTGGCCTGGGAACATGACATCGGTGGATTCTGGAACCCTGAGGCCTGGGAACATGACATCTGTTTAGATTGTGGAATACTGTGCCCCGGGAACCTGACTGAGCCTCGGTTCTGGAACCCTGTGGACTGGGAACATGACTGAGGTTTTATTCTGGAACCCTGTAGCCTGGGAACATAACTGAGGATTGATTCTGGAATCTTGTGGCCTGGGAAAATGACAACGGTGGATTCTGGAACCCTGTGGCCTGGGAACATGAGAACGGTTTGATTCTGGAACCCTGTGGCCTGGGAACATGCCTGAGGTTTGATGGTGGAAACCTGTGGCCTGGCAACATGACTGAGGTTTGATTCTGGAAGACTGTGGCTAGGGAACATGATATCGGGTTGATTCTGGAAACCTGTGTCCTGGGAACAAGACTGAGGTTTGATTCTGGAACCCTGTGCCTTGGGAACATGACTGAGGTTTGTTTCTGGAAACCTGTTCCCTGGGAACATGACTGAGGTTTGATTCTGGACACCTGTGTCCTGGGAACATGACTGAGGTTTGATTGCTGAAACCTGTGGCCTGCGAACATGACTCAGGTTTGATTCTGGAACCATGTGTCCTGGGAATATGACTGAGGTTTGATTCTGGAAACCTTTGGCCTGGGAAAATGACTGAGGTTTCATTGTGGAAACATGTGGCTTGGGATCATGACTGAGGTTTGATGGTGGAACACTATGGCCTGGCAAAATGACTGAGGCTTGATTCTGGAACCCTGTGGCCTGGCAACTTGACTGAGGTGTGATGGCAGAAACCTGTGGCCTGGCAACATGACTGAGTTTGATTGTGGCACCCTGTGCACGGGGAACATGACTGAGGCCTGATACTGGAACCCCGTGGCATGGGATCTTGACATTGGTTTGATTCTGGAGCCCTGTTTACTGGGAACATGACTGAGGTTTGATGGTTGACACCTGTGGCCTGGCAACATGATTGAGGTTTGATAGTGGAACCCTCAGGCTTGGGAACATGAGTGAGGCTTGATGGTGGAACCCTGTGGCCTGGCAAAATGAGTGAGGCTTGATGGTGGAACCCTGTGGCTTGGCAAGATGACTTAGGTTTGATTGTGGAACAGTCTTTCCTGGGAACATGAGTGAGGCTTGATGGTGGAACCGTGGCCTAGCAACAGGACAGAGGTTTGATTGTGGTACCCTCTGGCCTGGCAATATGACTGAGGTTTAATTGTGGAACCCTGTGGCCTGGGAACATGACTGGGAGTTTATTTCTGAAACCTGTGTCCAGGGAACATGACTGAGGTTTTATTCTGGAACCATGTGGCCTGGGAATATGACTGAGGTTTGATTCTGGAAACCATTGGCCTGGGAAGATGACTGATGTTAGAGTGTGGAATCCTGTGGCCTGGGAACATGACATCGGTGGATTCTGGAACCCTGTGGCCTGGGAACATGCCTGAGGTTTGATGGTGGAGACCTGTGGCCTGGCAAGAGGACTGAGGTTTGATTCTGGAAGACTGTGGCTAGGGAACATGATATCGGGTTGATTCTGGCAACCTGTGTCCTGGGAACAAGACTGAGGTTTGATTCTGGAACCCTGTGCCTTGGGAACATGACTGAGGTTTGTTTCTGGAAGCCTGTTCCCTGGGAACATGACTGAGGCTTGATGGTGGAACCGTGGTCTGGCAACAGAACTGAGGATTGATTGTGGAACCCTCTGGCCTGGGAATATGACTGAGGTTTAATTGTGGAACCCTGTGGCCTGGGAACATGACTGGGATTTTATTTCTGAAACCTGTGTCCAGGGAACATGACTGAGGTTTTATTCTGGAACCCTGTGTCCTGGGAACACAACTGAGGTTTGATTCTGGAACCATGTGGCCTGGGAATATGACTGAGGTTTGATTCTGGAAACCATTGGCCTGGGAAGATGACTGATGTTAGAGTGTGGAATCCTGTGGCCTGGGAACATGACATCGGTTTGGATTCCGGTACCCTGTTGCCTGGGAACATGAAATCGGTTTGATTCTGGAAACCTGTAGCCTGGGAATATGACTGAGGTTTGACGGTGGTACCCTATGGCCTGGCAACATGACTGAAGTTTGATTCTGGATCCCTGTGGCCTGGTAACGTGACTGAGGCGTGATTCTGGAACACTGTGGCCTGGGAACATGACATCTATTTAGATTGCGGAATACTGTGCCCCGGGAAACTGACTGAGCCTTGGTTCTGGAACCCTGTGGACTGGGAACATGACTGAGGTTTTATTCTGGAACCCTGTAGCCTGGGAACATAACTGAGGATTGATTCTGGAACCCTGTGGCCTGGGAACATGACATCGGTGGATTCTGGAACCCTGAGGCCTGGGAACATGACATCTGTTTAGATTGTGGAATACTGTGCCCCGGGAACCTGAGTGAGCCTCGGTTCTGGAACCCTGTGGACTGGGAACATGACTGAGGTTTTATTCTGGAACCCTGTAGCCTGGGAACATAACTGAGGATTGATTCTGGAATCTTGTGGCCTGGGAAAATGACAACGGTGGATTCTGGAACCCTGTGGCCTGGGAACATGAGAACGGTTTGATTCTGGAACCCTGTGCCTTGGGAACATGACTGAGGTTTGTTTCTGGAAACCTGTTCCCTGGGAACATGACTGAGGTTTGATTCTGGACACCTGTGTCCTGGGAACATGACTGAGGTTTGATTGCTGAAACCTGTGGCCTGCGAACATGACTCAGGTTTGATTCTGGAACCATGTGTCCTGGGAATATGACTGAGGTTTGATTCTGGAAACCTTTGGCCTGGGAAAATGACTGAGGTTTCATTGTGGAAACATGTGGCTTGGGATCATGACTGAGGTTTGATGGTGGAACACTATGGCCTGGCAAAATGACTGAGGCTTGATTCTGGAACCCTGTGGCCTGGCAACTTGACTGAGGTGTGATGGCAGAAACCTGTGGCCTGGCAACATGACTGAGTTTGATTGTGGCACCCTGTGCACGGGGAACATGACTGAGGCCTGATACTGGAACCCCGTGGCGTGGGAACTTGACATTGGTTTGATTCTGGAGCCCTGTTTACTGGGAACATGACTGAGGTTTGATGGTTGACACCTGTGGCCTGGCAACATGATTGAGGTTTGATAGTGGAACCCTCAGGCTTGGGAACATGAGTGAGGCTTGATGGTGGAACCCTGTGGCCTGGCAACATGAGTGAGGCTTGATGGTGGAACCCTGTGGCTTGGCAAGATGACTTAGGTTTGATTGTGGAACAGTCTTTCCTGGGAACATGACTGAGGCTTGATGGTGGAACCGTGGCCTAGCAACAGGACAGAGGTTTGATTGTGGTACCCTCTGGCCTGGGAATATGACTGAGGTTTAATTGTGGAACCCTGTGGCCTGGGAACATGACTGGGAGTTTATTTCTGAAACCTGTGTCCAGGGAACATGACTGAGGTTTTATTCTGGAACCATGTGGCCTGGGAATATGACTGAGGTTTGATTCTGGAAACCATTGGCCTGGGAAGATGACTGATGTTAGAGTGTGGAATCCTGTGGCCTGGGAACATGACATCGGTGGATTCTGGAACCCTGTGGCCTGGGAACATGCCTGAGGTTTGATGGTGGAGACCTGTGGCCTGGCAAGAGGACTGAGGTTTGATTCTGGAAGACTGTGGCTAGGGAACATGATATCGGGTTGATTCTGGCAACCTGTGTCCTGGGAACAAGACTGAGGTTTGATTCTGGAACCCTGTGCCTTGGGAACATGACTGAGGTTTGTTTCTGGAAGCCTGTTCCCTGGGAACATGACTGAGGCTTGATGGTGGAACCGTGGTCTGGCAACAGAACTGAGGATTGATTGTGGAACCCTCTGGCCTGGGAATATGACTGAGGTTTAATTGTGGAACCCTGTGGCCTGGGAACATGACTGGGATTTTATTTCTGAAACCTGTGTCCAGGGAACATGACTGAGGTTTTATTCTGGAACCCTGTGTCCTGGGAACACAACTGAGGTTTGATTCTGGAACCATGTGGCCTGGGAATATGACTGAGGTTTGATTCTGGAAACCATTGGCCTGGGAAGATGACTGATGTTAGAGTGTGGAATCCTGTGGCCTGGGAACATGACATCGGTTTGGATTCCGGTACCCTGTTGCCTGGGAACATGAAATCGGTTTGATTCTGGAAACCTGTAGCCTGGGAATATGACTGAGGTTTGACGGTGGTACCCTATGGCCTGGCAACATGACTGAAGTTTGATTCTGGATCCCTGTGGCCTGGTAACGTGACTGAGGCGTGATTCTGGAACACTGTGGCCTGGGAACATGACATCTATTTAGATTGCGGAATACTGTGCCCCGGGAAACTGACTGAGCCTTGGTTCTGGAACCCTGTGGACTGGGAACATGACTGAGGTTTTATTCTGGAACCCTGTAGCCTGGGAACATAACTGAGGATTGATTCTGGAACCCTGTGGCCTGGGAACATGACATCGGTGGATTCTGGAACCCTGAGGCCTGGGAACATGACATCTGTTTAGATTGTGGAATACTGTGCCCCGGGAACCTGAGTGAGCCTCGGTTCTGGAACCCTGTGGACTGGGAACATGACTGAGGTTTTATTCTGGAACCCTGTAGCCTGGGAACATAACTGAGGATTGATTCTGGAATCTTGTGGCCTGGGAAAATGACAACGGTGGATTCTGGAACCCTGTGGCCTGGGAACATGAGAACGGTTTGATTCTGGAACCCTGTGCCTTGGGAACATGACTGAGGTTTGTTTCTGGAAACCTGTTCCCTGGGAACATGACTGAGGTTTGATTCTGGACACCTGTGTCCTGGGAACATGACTGAGGTTTGATTGCTGAAACCTGTGGCCTGCGAACATGACTCAGGTTTGATTCTGGAACCATGTGTCCTGGGAATATGACTGAGGTTTGATTCTGGAAACCTTTGGCCTGGGAAAATGACTGAGGTTTCATTGTGGAAACATGTGGCTTGGGATCATGACTGAGGTTTGATGGTGGAACACTATGGCCTGGCAAAATGACTGAGGCTTGATTCTGGAACCCTGTGGCCTGGCAACTTGACTGAGGTGTGATGGCAGAAACCTGTGGCCTGGCAACATGACTGAGTTTGATTGTGGCACCCTGTGCACGGGGAACATGACTGAGGCCTGATACTGGAACCCCGTGGCGTGGGAACTTGACATTGGTTTGATTCTGGAGCCCTGTTTACTGGGAACATGACTGAGGTTTGATGGTTGACACCTGTGGCCTGGCAACATGATTGAGGTTTGATAGTGGAACCCTCAGGCTTGGGAACATGAGTGAGGCTTGATGGTGGAACCATGTGGCCTGGCAACATGAGTGAGGCTTGATGGTGGAACCCTGTGGCTTGGCAAGATGACTTAGGTTTGATTGTGGAACAGTCTTTCCTGGGAACATGACTGAGGCTTGATGGTGGAACCGTGGCCTAGCAACAGGACAGAGGTTTGATTGTGGTACCCTCTGGCCTGGGAATATGACTGAGGTTTAATTGTGGAACCCTGTGGCCTGGGAACATGACTGGGAGTTTATTTCTGAAACCTGTGTCCAGGGAACATGACTGAGGTTTTATTCTGGAACCATGTGGCCTGGGAATATGACTGAGGTTTGATTCTGGAAACCATTGGCCTGGGAAGATGACTGATGTTAGAGTGTGGAATCCTGTGGCCTGGGAACATGACATCGGTGGATTCTGGAACCCTGTGGCCTGGGAACATGCCTGAGGTTTGATGGTGGAGACCTGTGGCCTGGCAACAGGACTGAGGTTTGATTCTGGAAGACTGTGGCTAGGGAACATGATATCGGGTTGATTCTGGCAACCTGTGTCCTGGGAACAAGACTGAGGTTTGATTCTGGAACCCTGTGCCTTGGGAACATGACTGAGGTTTGTTTCTGGAAGCCTGTTCCCTGGGAACATGACTGAGGCTTGATGGTGGAACCGTGGTCTGGCAACAGAACTGAGGATTGATTGTGGAACCCTCTGGCCTGGGAATATGACTGAGGTTTAATTGTGGAACCCTGTGGCCTGGGAACATGACTGGGATTTTATTTCTGAAACCTGTGTCCAGGGAACATGACTGAGGTTTTATTCTGGAACCCTGTGTCCTGGGAACACAACTGAGGTTTGATTCTGGAACCATGTGGCCTGGGAATATGACTGAGGTTTGATTCTGGAAACCATTGGCCTGGGAAGATGACTGATGTTAGAGTGTGGAATCCTGTGGCCTGGGAACATGACATCGGTTTGGATTCCGGTACCCTGTTGCCTGGGAACATGAAATCGGTTTGATTCTGGAAACCTGTGGCCTGGGAATATGACTGAGGTTTGACGGTGGTACCCCATGGCCTGGCAACATGACTGAAGTTTGATTCTGGATCCCTGTGGCCTGGTAACGTGACTGAGGCGTGATTCTGGAACACTGTGGCCTGGGAACATGACATCTATTTAGATTGTGGAATACTGTGCCCCGGGAACCTGACTGAGCCTTGGTTCTGGAACCCTGTGGACTGGGAACATGACTGAGGTTTTATTCTGGAACCCTGTAGCCTGGGAACATAACTGAGGATTGATTCTGGAACCCTGTGGCCTGGGAACATGACATCGGTGGATTCTGGAACCCTGAGGCCTGGGAACATGACATCTGTTTAGATTGTGGAATACTGTGCCCCGGGAACCTGACTGAGCCTCGGTTCTGGAACCCTGTGGACTGGGAACATGACTGAGGTTTTATTCTGGAACCCTGTAGCCTGGGAACATAACTGAGGATTGATTCTGGAATCTTGTGGCCTGGGAAAATGACAACGGTGGATTCTGGAACCCTGTGGCCTGGGAACATGAGAACGGTTTGATTCTGGAACCCTGTGGCCTGGGAACATGCCTGAGGTTTGATGGTGGAAACCTGTGGCCTGGCAACATGACTGAGGTTTGATTCTGGAAGACTGTGGCTAGGGAACATGATATCGGGTTGATTCTGGAAACCTGTGTCCTGGGAACAAGACTGAGGTTTGATTCTGGAACCCTGTGCCTTGGGAACATGACTGAGGTTTGTTTCTGGAAACCTGTTCCCTGGGAACATGACTGAGGTTTGATTCTGGACACCTGTGTCCTGGGAACATGACTGAGGTTTGATTGCTGAAACCTGTGGCCTGCGAACATGACTCAGGTTTGATTCTGGAACCATGTGTCCTGGGAATATGACTGAGGTTTGATTCTGGAAAACCTTTGGCCTGGGAAAATGACTGAGGTTTCATTGTGGAAACATGTGGCTTGGGATCATGACTGAGGTTTGATGGTGGAACACTATGGCCTGGCAAAATGACTGAGGCTTGATTCTGGAACCCTGTGGCCTGGCAACTTGACTGAGGTGTGATGGCAGAAACCTGTGGCCTGGCAATATGACTGAGTTTGATTGTGGCACCCTGTGCACGGGGAACATGACTGAGGCCTGATACTGGAACCCCGTGGCGTGGGAACTTGACATTGGTTTGATTCTGGAGCCCTGTTTACTGGGAACATGACTGAGGTTTGATGGTTGACACCTGTGGCCTGGCAACATGATTGAGGTTTGATAGTGGAACCCTCAGGCTTGGGAACATGAGTGAGGCTTGATGGTGGAACCCTGTGGCCTGGCAACATGAGTGAGGCTTGATGGTGGAACCCTGTGGCTTGGCAAGATGACTTAGGTTTGATTGTGGAACAGTCTTTCCTGGGAACATGAGTGAGGCTTGATGGTGGAACCGTGGCCTAGCAACAGGACAGAGGTTTGATTGTGGTACCCTCTGGCCTGGCAATATGACTGAGGTTTAATTGTGGAACCCTGTGGCCTGGGAACATGACTGGGAGTTTATTTCTGAAACCTGTGTCCAGGGAACATGACTGAGGTTTTATTCTGGAACCATTTGGCCTGGGAATATGAATGAGGTTTGATTCTGGAAACCATTGGCCTGGGAAGATGACTGATGTTAGAGTGTGGAATCCTGTGGCCTGGGAACATGACATCGGTGGATTCTGGAACCCTGTGGCCTGGGAACATGCCTGAGGTTTGATGGTGGAGACCTGTGGCCTGGCAACAGGACTGAGGTTTGATTCTGGAAGACTGTGGCTAGGGAACATGATATCGGGTTGATTCTGGCAACCTGTGTCCTGGGAACAAGACTGAGGTTTGATTCTGGAACCCTGTGCCTTGGGAACATGACTGAGGTTTGTTTCTGGAAGCCTGTTCCCTGGGAACATGACTGAGGCTTGATGGTGGAACCGTGGTCTGGCAACAGAACTGAGGATTGATTGTGGAACCCTCTGGCCTGGGAATATGACTGAGGTTTAATTGTGGAACCCTGTGGCCTGGGAACATGACTGGGATTTTATTTCTGAAACCTGTGTCCAGGGAACATGACTGAGGTTTTATTCTGGAACCCTGTGTCCTGGGAACACAACTGAGGTTTGATTCTGGAACCATGTGGCCTGGGAATATGACTGAGGTTTGATTCTGGAAACCATTGGCCTGGGAAGATGACTGATGTTAGAGTGTGGAATCCTGTGGCCTGGGAACATGACATCGGTTTGGATTCCGGTACCCTGTTGCCTGGGAACATGAAATCGGTTTGATTCTGGAAACCTGTGGCCTGGGAATATGACTGAGGTTTGACGGTGGTACCCTATGGCCTGGCAACATGACTGAAGTTTGATTCTGGATCCCTGTGGCCTGGTAACGTGACTGAGGCGTGATTCTGGAACACTGTGGCCTGGGAACATGACATCTATTTAGATTGTGGAATACTGTGCCCCGGGAACCTGACTGAGCCTTGGTTCTGGAACCCTGTGGACTGGGAACATGACTGAGGTTTTATTCTGGAACCCTGTAGCCTGGGAACATAACTGAGGATTGATTCTGGAACCCTGTGGCCTGGGAACATGACATCGGTGGATTCTGGAACCCTGAGGCCTGGGAACATGACATCTGTTTAGATTGTGGAATACTGTGCCCCGGGAACCTGACTGAGCCTCGGTTCTGGAACCCTGTGGACTGGGAACATGACTGAGGTTTTATTCTGGAACCCTGTAGCCTGGGAACATAACTGAGGATTGATTCTGGAATCTTGTGGCCTGGGAAAATGACAACGGTGGATTCTGGAACCCTGTGGCCTGGGAACATGAGAACGGTTTGATTCTGGAACCCTGTGGCCTGGGAACATGCCTGAGGTTTGATGGTGGAAACCTGTGGCCTGGCAACATGACTGAGGTTTGATTCTGGAAGACTGTGGCTAGGGAACATGATATCGGGTTGATTCTGGAAACCTGTGTCCTGGGAACAAGACTGAGGTTTGATTCTGGAACCCTGTGCCTTGGGAACATGACTGAGGTTTGTTTCTGGAAACCTGTTCCCTGGGAACATGACTGAGGTTTGATTCTGGACACCTGTGTCCTGGGAACATGACTGAGGTTTGATTGCTGAAACCTGTGGCCTGCGAACATGACTCAGTTTTGATTCTGGAACCATGTGTCCTGGGAATATGACTGAGGTTTGATTCTGGAAACCTTTGGCCTGGGAAAATGACTGAGGTTTCATTGTGGAAACATGTGGCTTGGGATCATGACTGAGGTTTGATGGTGGAACACTATGGCCTGGCAAAATGACTGAGGCTTGATTCTGGAACCCTGTGGCCTGGCAACTTGACTGAGGTGTGATGGCAGAAACCTGTGGCCTGGCAACATGACTGAGTTTGATTGTGGCACCCTGTGCACGGGGAACATGACTGAGGCCTGATACTGGAACCCCGTGGCGTGGGAAGTTGACATTGGTTTGATTCTGGAGCCCTGTTTACTGGGAACATGACTGAGGTTTGATGGTTGACACCTGTGGCCTGGCAACATGATTGAGGTTTGATAGTGGAACCCTCAGGCTTGGGAACATGAGTGAGGCTTGATGGTGGAACCCTGTGGCCTGGCAACATGAGTGAGGCTTGATGGTGGAACCCTGTGCCTTGGGAACATGACTGAGGTTTGTTTCTGGAAGCCTGTTCCCTGGGAACATGACTGAGGCTTGATGGTGGAACCGTGGTCTGGCAACAGAACTGAGGATTGATTGTGGAACCCTCTGGCCTGGGAATATGACTGAGGTTTAATTGTGGAACCCTGTGGCCTGGGAACATGACTGGGATTTTATTTCTGAAACCTGTGTCCAGGGAACATGACTGAGGTTTTATTCTGGAACCCTGTGTCCTGGGAACACAACTGAGGTTTGATTCTGGAACCATGTGGCCTGGGAATATGACTGAGGTTTGATTCTGGAAACCATTGGCCTGGGAAGATGACTGATGTTAGAGTGTGGAATCCTGTGGCCTGGGAACATGACATCGGTTTGGATTCCGGTACCCTGTTGCCTGGGAACATGAAATCGGTTTGATTCTGGAAACCTGTGGCCTGGGAATATGACTGAGGTTTGACGGTGGTACCCTATGGCCTGGCAACATGACTGAAGTTTGATTCTGGATCCCTGTGTCCTGGGAACGTGACTGAGGCGTGATTCTGGAACACTGTGGCCTGGGAACATGACATCTATTTAGATTGTGGAATACTGTGGCCCGGGAACCTGACTGAGCCTTGGTTCTGGAACCCTGTGGATTGGGAACATGACTGAGGTTTTATTCTGGAACCCTGTAGCCTGGGAACATAACTGAGGATTGATTCTGGAACCCTGTGGCCTGGGAACATGACATCGGTGGATTCTGGAACCCTGAGGCCTGGGAACATGACATCTGTTTAGATTGTGGAATACTGTGCCCCGGGAACCTGACTGAGCCTCGGTTCTGGAACCCTGTGGACTGGGAACATAACTGAGGTTTTATTCTGGAACCCTGTAGCCTGGGAACATAACTGAGGATTGATTCTGGAATCTTGTGGCCTGGGAAAATGACAACGGTGGATTCTGGAACCCTGTGGCCTGGGAACATGAGAACGGTTTGATTCTGGAACCCTGTGGCCTGGGAACATGCCTGAGGTTTGATGGTGGAAACCTGTGGCCTGGCAACATGACTGAGGTTTGATTCTGGAAGACTGTGGCTAGGGAACATGATATCGGGTTGATTCTGGAAACCTGTGTCCTGGGAACAAGACTGAGGTTTGATTCTGGAACCCTGTGCCTTGGGAACATGACTGAGGTTTGTTTCTGGAAACCTGTTCCCTGGGAACATGACTGAGGTTTGATTCTGGACACCTGTGTCCTGGGAACATGACTGAGGTTTGATTGCTGAAACCTGTGGCCTGCGAACATGACTCAGTTTTGATTCTGGAACCATGTGTCCTGGGAATATGACTGAGGTTTGATTCTGGAAACCTTTGGCCTGGGAAAATGACTGAGGTTTCATTGTGGAAACATGTGGCTTGGGATCATGACTGAGGTTTGATGGTGGAACACTATGGCCTGGCAAAATGACTGAGGCTTGATTCTGGAACCCTGTGGCCTGGCAACTTGACTGAGGTGTGATGGCAGAAACCTGTGGCCTGGCAACATGACTGAGTTTGATTGTGGCACCCTGTGCACGGGGAACATGACTGAGGCCTGATACTGGAACCCCGTGGCGTGGGAACTTGACATTGGTTTGATTCTGGAGCCCTGTTTACTGGGAACATGACTGAGGTTTGATGGTTGACACCTGTGGCCTGGCAACATGATTGAGGTTTGATAGTGGAACCCTCAGGCTTGGGAACATGAGTGAGGCTTGATGGTGGAACCCTGTGGCCTGGCAACATGAGTGAGGCTTGATGGTGGAACCCTGTGGCTTGGCAAGATGACTTAGGTTTGATTGTGGAACAGTCTTTCCTGGGAACATGAGTGAGGCTTGATGGTGGAACCGTGGCCTAGCAACAGGACAGAGGTTTGATTGTGGTACCCTCTGGCCTGGCAATATGACTGAGGTTTAATTGTGGAACCCTGTGGCCTGGGAACATGACTGGGAGTTTATTTCTGAAACCTGTGTCCAGGGAACATGACTGAGGTTTTATTCTGGAACCATTTGGCCTGGGAATATGACTGAGGTTTGATTCTGGAAACCATTGGCCTGGGAAGATGACTGATGTTAGAGTGTGGAATCCTGTGGCCTGGGAACATGACATCGGTGGATTCTGGAACCCTGTGGCCTGGGAACATGCCTGAGGTTTGATGGTGGAGACCTGTGGCCTGGCAACAGGACTGAGGTTTGATTCTGGAAGACTGTGGCTAGGGAACATGATATCGGGTTGATTCTGGCAACCTGTGTCCTGGGAACAAGACTGAGGTTTGATTCTGGAACCCTGTGCCTTGGGAACATGACTGAGGTTTGTTTCTGGAAGCCTGTTCCCTGGGAACATGACTGAGGCTTGATGGTGGAACCGTGGTCTGGCAACAGAACTGAGGATTGATTGTGGAACCCTCTGGCCTGGGAATATGACTGAGGTTTAATTGTGGAACCCTGTGGCCTGGGAACATGACTGGGATTTTATTTCTGAAACCTGTGTCCAGGGAACATGACTGAGGTTTTATTCTGGAACCCTGTGTCCTGGGAACACAACTGAGGTTTGATTCTGGAACCATGTGGCCTGGGAATATGACTGAGGTTTGATTCTGGAAACCATTGGCCTGGGAAGATGACTGATGTTAGAGTGTGGAATCCTGTGGCCTGGGAACATGACATCGGTTTGGATTCCGGTACCCTGTTGCCTGGGAACATGAAATCGGTTTGATTCTGGAAACCTGTAGCCTGGGAATATGACTGAGGTTTGACGGTGGTACCCTATGGCCTGGCAACATGACTGAAGTTTGATTCTGGATCCCTGTGGCCTGGTAACGTGACTGAGGCGTGATTCTGGAACACTGTGGCCTGGGAACATGACATCTATTTAGATTGTGGAATACTGTGCCCCGGGAACCTGACTGAGCCTTGGTTCTGGAACCCTGTGGACTGGGAACATGACTGAGGTTTTATTCTGGAACCCTGTAGCCTGGGAACATAACTGAGGATTGATTCTGGAACCCTGTGGCCTGGGAACATGACATCTGTTTAGATTGTGGAATACTGTGCCCCGGGAACCTGAGTGAGCCTCGGTTCTGGAACCCTGTGGACTGGGAACATGACTGAGGTTTTATTCTGGAACCCTGTAGCCTGGGAACATAACTGAGGATTGATTCTGGAATCTTGTGGCCTGGGAAAATGACAACGGTGGATTCTGGAACCCTGTGTCCTGGGAACATGAGAACGGTTTGATTCTGGAACCCTGTGCCTTGGGAACATGACTGAGGTTTGTTTCTGGAAACCTGTTCCCTGGGAACATGACTGAGGTTTGATTCTGGACACCTGTGTCCTGGGAACATGACTGAGGTTTGATTGCTGAAACCTGTGGCCTGCGAACATGACTCAGGTTTGATTCTGGAACCATGTGTCCTGGGAATATGACTGAGGTTTGATCTGGAATCCTTTGGCCTGGGAAAATGACTGAGGTTTCATTGTGGAAACATGTGGCTTGGGATCATGACTGAGGTTTGATGGTGGAACACTATGGCCTGGCAAAATGACTGAGGCTTGATTCTGGAACCCTGTGGCCTGGCAACTTGACTGAGGTGTGATGGCAGAAACCTGTGGCCTGGCAACATGACTGAGTTTGATTGTGGCACCCTGTGCACGGGGAACATGACTGAGGCCTGATACTGGAACCCCGTGGCGTGGGAACTTGACATTGGTTTGATTCTGGAGCCCTGTTTACTGGGAACATGACTGAGGTTTCATGGTTAAATACTGTGGCCTGGCAACATGATTGAGGTTTGAAAGTGGAACCCTCAGGCTTGGGAACATGAGTGAGGCTTGATGGTGGAGCCCTGTGGCCTGGGAATATGACATCGGCTGGATTCTGGAACCTAGTGGCCTGGGAACATGACAGAGATTTGTTTCTGGAAGCCTGTTCCCTAGGAACATGACTGAGGTTTGATTCTCGACCCCTGTGTCCTGGGAACATGACTTAGGTTTGATTGTTGAAACCTGTGGCCTGGGAACATAACTGAGGATTGATTCTGGAACCCTGTGGCCTGGGAACTTGACATCGGTGTATTCTGGTACCCTGTGTCCTGGGAACATGAGAACGGTTTGATACTTTAACCCTGTGGCCTGGGAACATGTCTGAGGTTTGATGGTGGAAACCTGTGGCCTGGCAACATGACTGAGGTTTGATTGTTGAAACCTAAGGCCTGGGAACATGACTGAGGTTTGATTCTGGAACCATGTGTACTGGGAATATGACTGAGGTTTGATTCTGGAAACCATTGGCCTGGGAACAAGACTGATGTTTGCTTGTGGAATCCTGTGGCCTGGGAACATGACATCGGTGGATTCTGGAACCCTGTGGCCTGGGAAAATGAGAACGGTTTGATTCTTTAACCCTGTGGGCTGGGAACTTTCTGAGGTTTGATGGTGGAAACCTGTGGCCTGGCAACATGACTGAGGTTTGATCCTGGAAGACTGTGGCCACGGAACATGATATCGTGTTGATTGTGGAAACCTGTGTCCTGGGAACAAGACTGAGGTTTGCTTCTGGAACCCTGTGGCCTGGGAACATGACTGAGGTTTGGATCTGGAAGCCTGTTCCCTGGGAACATGACTGAGGTTTGATTCTAGACACCTGTGTCCTGGGAACATGACTGAGGTTTGATTGTTGAAACCTATGGCCTGGGAACATGACTGAGGTTTGATACTGGAACCATGTGCCCTGGGAATAAGACTGAGGTGTGATTCTGGAAACCATTGGCCTGGGAAAATGACTGATGTTAGACTGTGGAATCCTGTGGCCTGGGAACATGACATCGGTTTGGGTTCTGGTACCCTATTGCCTGTGAAGATGAAATCGATTTGATTCTGGAACCCTGTGTCCTGGGAACAAGACTGAGGTTTGCTTCTGGAAACCTGTGGCCTGGGAACATGACATCAGTTTGATACTGGAACCCTGTGGACTGGGAACATGACATCTGTTTAGATTGTGGAATACTGTGCCCTGGGATCCTGACTGAGCCTTGGTTCTGGAACGCTGTGGACTGGGAACATGACTGAGCTTTTATTCTGGAACCCTGTAGCCTGGGAACACAACTGAGGATTGATTCTGGAACCCTGTGGCCTGGGAACATGACATCGGTGTATTCTGGAACCCTGTGTCCTGGGAAAATGAGAACGGTTTGATTCTGGAACCCTGTGGCCTGGGAACGTGTCTGAGGTTTGATGGTGGAAACCTGTGGCCTGGCAACATGACTGAGGTTTGATTCTGGAAGACTGTGGCCAGGGAATATGATATCCGGTTGATTCTGGAACCCTGTGTCCTGGGAACAAGACTGAGGATTGCTTCTGGAACACTGTGGCCTGGGAACATGACATCGGTTGGATTCTGGAACCCTGTGGCCTCGGAACATGACTGAGGTTTGTTTCTCGAAGCCTGTTCCCTGGGAACATGACTAAGGTTTGATTCTGGACACCTGTGTCATGGGAACATGACTGAGGTTTGATTGCTGAAACCTGTGGCATGCGAGCATGACTGAGGTTTGATTCTGGAACCATGAGTCCTGGGAATATGACTGAGGATTTATTCTAGAAACCTATCGCCTGGGAAAATGACTGAGGTTTCATTGTGGAAACATGTGGCCTGGGATCATGACTGAGGTTTGATGGCGGAACACTCTGACCTGGCAAAATGACTGAGGCTTGATTCTGGAACCCTGTGGCCTGGGAACATGACAGAGATTTGTTTCTGGAAGCCTGTTCCCTGGGAACATGACTGAGGTTTGATTCTGGACACCTGTGTCCTGGGAACATGACTGAGGTTTCATTGTTGAAACCCGAGGCCTGGGAACATAACTGAGGATTGATTCTGGAACCCTGTGGCCTGGGAACATGACATCGGTGTATTCTGGTACCCTGTGTCCTGGGAACATGAGAACGGTTTGATTCTTTAACCCTGTGGCCTGGGAACATGTCTGAGGTTTGATGGTGGAAACCTGTGGCCTGGCAACATGACTGAGGTTTGATTGTTGAAACCTATGGCCTGGGAACATGACTGAGGTTTGATTCTGGAACCATGTGCCCTGGGAATATGACAGACGTTTGATTCTGGAAACCATTGGCCTGGGAACATGACTGATGTTAGATTGTGGAACACTGTGGCCTGGGAACATGACATCGGTTTGGGTTTTGGTACCCTGTTGCCTGGGAACATGAAATCGGTTTTATTCTGGAAACCTGTGGCCTGGGAATATGACTGAGGTTGGATTCTGGATACCTATTTCCTGGGAAGATGACTGAGGAGTGATTCTTGAAAACTGAGGCCTGGGAACATGACATCTGTTTAGATTGTGGAATACTGTGCACTGGGATCCTGACTGAGTCTTGGTTCTGGAACCCTGTGGACTGGGAACATGACTGAGGTTTTATTCTGGAACCCTGTAGCCTGGGAACACAACTGAGGATTGATTCTGGAACCCTGTGGCCTGGGAACATGACATGGGTGTATTCTGGAACCCTGTGTCCTGGGAATATGAGAACGGTTTGATTCTGGAACCCTGTGGCCTGGGAACGTGTCTGAGGTTTGATGGTGGAAACCTGTGGCCTGGCAACATGACTGAGGTTTGATTCTGGAAGACTGTGGCCTTGGAATATGATATCGGGTTGATTCTGGAACCCTGTGTCCTGGGAACAAGACTGAGGTTTGCTTCTGAAACCCTGTGGCCTGGGAAAATGACTGAGGTTTGATTGTTGAAACCTGTGGCCTGCGAACATGACTGAGGTTTGATTCTGGAACCATGTGTCCTGGGAATATGACTGAGGTTTGATTCTGGAAACCTTTGGCCTGGGAAAATGACTGAGGTTTCATTGTGGAAACATGTGGCCTGGGATCATGACTGAGGTTTGATGGCGGATCACTCTGGCCTTCAAAATGACTGAGGCTGGATTCTGGAATCCTGTGGCCTGGGAACTTGACTGAGGTTTGATGGCAGAAACCTGTGGACTGGCAACATGACTGAGGCTTGATTCTGGAGCCCTGTCGCCGGGGAACATGAGTGAGGTTTGATTGTGGAGCCCTGTGGCCTGGGAACATGACATCGGTTGGATTCTGGAAACCTGTTGCCTGGGAACATGGCAGAGATTTGTTTCTGGAAACCTGTGGCCTGGGAACATGACAGAGATTTGATTCTGGACACCTGTGTCCTGGCAACATGACTGAGGTTTGGGTCTGGATCTCTGTTGCCTGTGAACAAGACTGAGGCGTGATTCTGGAAAACTGTGGCCTGGGAACATTATATCTGTATAGATTGTGGAATACTGTGCCCTGGGATCCTGACTGAGCCTTGGTTCTGGACCCCTGTGGACTGGGAACATGACTGAGGTTTTATTCTGGAACCCTGTGTCCTGTTAACATGACATGGGTGGATTCTGGAACACTGAGGCCTGGGAACATGAAATCTGTTTAGATTGTGGAATACTGTGGCCTGGGAACTTGACTGAGCCTTGGTTCTGGAAACCTGTGGACTGGGAATATGACTGAGGTTTTATTCTGGAGCCGTGTAGCCTGGGAACATAACTGAGGATTCACTTTGGAACCCTGTGGCCCAGGAACATGTCATGGGTGGATTCTGGAAACCTGAGGCCTTGGAACATCACATCTGTTTAGATTGTGGAATACTGTGGCCCGGGAACCTGACTGAGCCTTGGTTCTGGAACCCTGTGGACTGGGAACATGACTGAGGTTTTATTCTGGAACCCTGTAGCCTGGGAACATAACTGAGGATTGATTCTGGAAGCCTGTGGCCTGGGAACATGACATCGGTGGATTCTGGAACACTGTGGCCTGGGAACCTGCGAACGGTTTGACTCTGGAACCCTGTGGCCTGGGAACACAAAATCGGTTTGATTCCGGAAATCTGAGGCCTGGCAACATGACTGAGGTTTGATTCTGGATCTCTGTGGCCTGGGAAAATGACTGAGGCGTGATTCTGAAGACCTGTGGCCTGGAAACATGACATCTGTTTAGATTGTGGAATACTTTGGCCCGGGAACCTGACTGAGCCTTGGTTCTGGAACACTGTGCACTAGGAACATGACTGAGGTTTTATTCTGGAACCCTGTAGCCTGGGAACATAACTGAGGATTGATTCTGGAACCCTGTGGCCTGGGAACATAACATGGGTGGATTCTGGAACCCTGAGGCCTGGGAACAAGACATCTGTTTAGATTGTGGAATACTGTGACCCGGGAAACTGACTGAGCCTTGGTTCTGGAACCCTATGTACTGGTAATATGACTGAGGTTTTATTCTGGAACCCTGTAGCCTGGGAACTTAACTGAGGATTGATTCTGGAACCCTGTGGCCTGGGAACATGACATGGGTGGATTCTGGAACCCTGAGGCCTGGGAACATGACATCTGTTTAGATTGTGGAATACTGTGCCCCGGGTACCTGACTGAGCCTTGATTCTGGAACCCTGTGGACTGGGAACATGACTGAGGTTTTATTCCGGAACCCTGTAGCCTGCGAACATAACTGAGAATTGATTCTGGAACCCTGTGGCCTGGCCACATGACATCGGTGGATTCTGGAACTCTGTGGCCTGGGAACCTGCGAACGGTTTGACTCTGGTACCCTGTGGCCTGGGAACATGTCTGAGGTTTGATGGTGGAAACCTGTGGCCTGGCAACATGACTGAGGATTGATTCTGGAAGACTGTGGCCAGGGAACATGATATCTGGTTGATTCTGGAAACCTGTGTCCTGGGAACAAGACTGAAGTTTGATTCTGGAACCCTGTGGCCTGGGAACATTACTGAGGTTTGTTTCTGGAAGCCTGTTCCCTGGGAACATGACTGCGGTTTGATTCTGGACACCTGTGTCCTGGGAACAAGACTGAGGTTTGATTCTGCAACCCTGTGGCTTGGGAACATGACTGAGGTTTGTTTCTGGAAGCCTGTTCTCTGGGAACATGACTGAGGTTTGATTCTGGACACCTGTGTCCTGGGAACATGACTGAGGTTTGATTGTTGAAACCTGTGGCCTTCGAACATGACTCAGGTTGATTCTGGAACCATGTGTCCTGGGAATATGACTGAGGTTTGATTCTGGAAACCTTTGTCCTGGGAAAATGACTGAGGTTTCATTGTGGAAACATGTGGCCTGGGATCATGACTGAGGTTTGATGGTGGAACACTCTGGTCTGGCAAAATGTCTGAGGCTTGATTCTGGAGCCCTGTTTACTGGGAACATGACTGAGGTTTGATGGTAGAAACCTGTGGACTGGCAACATGACTGAGGTTTTATTTGGAACCCTGTGCACGGGGACCATGACTGAGGCCTGATACTGGAACCCCGTGGCATGGGAACATGACATTGGTTTGATTCTGGAGCCCTGTTTACTGGGAACATGACTGAGGTTTCATGGTTGAATCCTGTGGCCTGACAACATGATTGAGGTTTGATAGTGGAACCCTCAGGCTTGGGAACATGAGTGAGGTTTGATGGTGGAACCCTGTGGCTTGGCAAGATGACTTAGGTTAGATTGTGGAACACTCTGACCTGGGAACATGACTGAGGCTTGATGGTGGAACCGTGGCCTAGCAACAGGACTGAGGTTTGATTGTGGAACCCTCTGGCCTGGGAATATGACTGAGGTTTAATTGTGGAACCCTGTGGCCTGGGAACATGACTGGGATTTGATTTCTGAAACCTGTGTCCAGGGAACATGACTGAGGTTTTATTCTGGAACCCTGTGTCCTGGGAACACGACTGAGGTTTGATTCTGAAACCATGTGGCGTGGGAATATGACTGAGGTTTGATTCTGGAAACCATTGGCCTGGGAACATGACTGATGTTAGAATGTGGAATCCAGTGGCCTGGGAACATGACATCGGTTTGGATTCTGGTACCCTGTTGCCTGGGAACATGAAAGCGGTTTGATTCTGTAAACCTGAGGCCTGGGAATATGACTGAGTTTTGATACTGGTACCCTATGGCCTGGCAACATGACTGAGGTTTGATTCTGGATGCCTGTGGCCTGGGAACATGACTGAGGCATGATTCTGGAAACCTGTGGCCTAGGAACATGACATCTGTTTAGATTGTGGAATACTGTGCCCCGGGAACCTGACTGAGCCTTGGTTCTGGAACCCTGTGGACTGGGAACATGACTGAGGTTTTATTCTGGAACCCTGTAGCCTGGGACCATAACTGAGGATTGATTCTGGAACCCTGTGGCCTGGGAACATGACTGGGATTTGATTTCTGAAACCTGTGTCCAGGGAACATGACTGAGGTTTTATTCTGGAACCCTGTGTCCTGGGAACACGACTGAGGTTTGATTCTGGAACCATGTGGCCTGGGAATATGACTTAGGTTTGATTCTGGAAACCATTGGCCTGGGAACATGACTGATGTTAGAATGTGGAATCCTGTGCCCTGGGAACATGACATCGGTTTGGATTCTGGTACCCTGTTGCCTGGAAACATGAAATCGGTTTGATTCTGGAAACCTTAGGACTGGGAATATGACTGAGGTTTGATGGTGGTACCCTATGGCCTGGCAACATGACTGAGGTTTGATTCTGGATCCCTGTGGCCTGGGAACATGACATCTGTTTAGATTGTGGAATACTGTGCCCCGGGAACCTGACTGAGCCTTGGTTCTGGACCCCTGTGGACTGTGAACATGACTGAGGTTTTATTTTGGAACCCTGTGTCCTGTTAACATGACATGGTTGGATTCTGCAAACCTGAGGCCTGGGAACATGAAATCTGTTTAGATTGTGGAATACTGTGGCCTGGGAAATTGACTGAGCCTTGGTTCTGGAAACCTGTGGACTGTGAATATGACTGAGGTTTTATTCTGCAGCCGTGTAGCCTGGGAACATAACTGAGGATTCACTTTGGAACCCTGTGGCCCAGGAACATGACATGGGTGGATTCTGGAAACCTGAGGCCTTGGAACATGACATCTGTTTAGATTGTGGAATACTGTGGCCCGGGAACCTGACTGAGCCTTGGTTCTGGAACCCTGTGGACTGGGAACATGACTGAGGTTTTATTCTGGAACCCTGTAGCCTGGGAACATAACTGAGGATTGATTCTGGAACCCTGTGGCCTGGGAACATGACATCGGTGGATTCTGGAACACTGTGGCCTGGGAACCTGCGAACGGTTTCACTCTGGAACCCTGTGGCCTGGGAACACGAAATCGGTTTGTTTCCGGAAATCTGAGGCCTGGCAACATGACTGAGGTTTGATTCTGGATCTCTGTGGCCTGGGAAAATGACTGAGGCGTGGTTCTGAAGACCTGTGGCCTGGAAACATGACATCTGTTTAGATTGTGGAATACTTTGGCCCGGGAAACTGACTGAGCCTTGGTTCTGGAACACTGTGCACTAGGAACATGACTGAGGTTTTATTCTGGAACCCTGTAGCCTGGGAACATAACTGAGGATTGATTCTGGAACCCCGTGGCTTGGGAACATAACATGGGTGGATTCTGGAACTCTGAGGCCTGGGAACAAGACATCTGTTTAGATTGTGGAATACTGTGACCCGGGAACCTGACTGAGCCTTGATTCTGGAACCCTGTGGACTGGGAACACGACTGAGGTTTTATTCCGGAACGCTGTAGCCTGCGAACATAACTGAGGATTGATTCTGGAACCCTGTGGACTGGCCGCATGACATCGGTGGATTCTGGAACTCTGTGGCCTGGGAACCTGCGAACGGTTTGACTCTGGTACCCTGTGGCCTGGGAACATGTCTGAGGTTTGATGGTGGAAACCTGTGGCCTGGCAACATGACTGAGGATTGATTCTGGAAGACTGTGGCCAGGGAACATGATATCTGGTTGATTCTGGAAACCTGTGTCCTGGGAACAAGACTGAAGTTTGATTCTGGAACCCTGTGGCCTGGGAACATGACTGAGGTTTGTTTCTGGAAGCCTGTTCCCTGGGAACATGACTGCGGTTTGATTCTGGACACCTGTGTCCTGGGAACAAGACTGAGGTTTGATTCTGCAACCCTGTGGCTTGGGAACATGACTGAGGTTTGTTTCTGGAAGCCTGTTCTCTGGGAACATGACTGAGGTTTGATTCTGGACACCTGTGTCCTGGGAACATGACTGAGGTTTGATTGTTGAAACCTGTGGCCTTCGAACATGACTCAGGTTGATTCTGGAACCATGTGTCCTGGGAATATGACTGAGGTTTGATTCTGGAAACCTTTGTCCTGGGAAAATGACTGAGGTTTCATTGTGGAAACATGTGGCCTGGGATCATGACTGAGGTTTGATGGTGGAACACTCTGGTCTGGCAAAATGTCTGAGGCTTGATTCTGGAGCCCTGTTTACTGGGAACATGACTGAGGTTTGATGGCAGAAACCTGTGGACTGGCAACATGACTGAGGTTTGATTTGGAACCCTGTGCACGGGGACCATGACTGAGGCCTGATACTGGAACCCCGTGCCATGGGAACATGACATTGGTTTGATTCTGGAGCCCTGTTTACTGGGAACATGACTGAGGTTTCATGGTTGAATCCTGTGGCCTGGCAACATGATTGAGGTTTGATAGTGGAACCCTCAGGCTTGGGAACATGAGTGAGGCTTGATGGTGGAACCCTGTGGCCTGGCAATATGCCTGAGGTTTGATGGTGGAACCCTGTGGCTTGGCAAGATGACTTAGGTTAGATTGTGGAACACTCTGACCTGGGAACAAGACTGAGGCTTGATGGTGGAACCGTGGCCTAGCAACAGGACTGAGGTTTGATTGTGGAACCCTCTGGCCTGGGAATATGACTGAGGTTTAATTGTGGAACCCTGTGCACGGGGACCATGACTGAGGCCTGATTCTGGAACCCCATGGCGTGGGAACATAGCATTGGTTTGATTCTGGAGCCCAGTTTACTGGGAATATGACTGAGGATTGATGGTTGAACCGTGTGGCCTGGCAACATGATTGAGGTTTGATAGTGGAACCCTCAGGCTTGGGAACGTGAGTGAGGCTAGATGGTGGAAACCTGTGGCCTGAAAACATGCCTGAGGTTTGATGGTGGAACCCTGTGGCTTGGCAAGATGACTTAGGTTTGATTGTGGAACACTCTGGCCTGGGAACATGACTGAGGCTTGATGGTGGAACCGTGGCCTGGCAACAGGACTGAGGTTTGATTGTGGAACCCTCTGGCCTGGGAATATGACTGAGGTTTAATTGTGGAACCCTGTGGCCTGGGAACATGACTGGGATTTGATTTCTGAAACCTGTGTCCAGGGAACATGACTGAGGTTTTTATCTGGGACCCTGTGTCCTGGGAACACGACTGAGTTTTGATTCTGGAACCATGTGGCCTGGGAAAATGACTGAGGCCTGATTCTTTAAACCTGTGGCCTGGGAACATGACATCTGTTTAGATTGTGGAATACTCTGCCCCGGGAATCTTACTGAGCCTTGGTTCTGGAAACCTGTTGACTAGGAACATGACTAACGTTTTATTCTGGATCCCTGTAGCCTGGGAACATAACTGAGGATTGATTCTGGAACCCTGTGGCCTGGGAACATAACATGAGTGGATTCTCGAACCCTGAGGCCTGGGAACATGACATCTGTTTAGATTGTGGAATATTGTGACCCGGTAACCTGACTGAGCCTTGGTTTTGGAACCCTGTGGACTGGGAACATGACTGAGGTTTTATTCTGGAACCCTGTAGCCTGCGAACATAACTGAGGATTGATTCTGGAACCCTGTGGCCTGGCCGCATGACATCGGTGGATTCTGGAACCCTCTGGCCTGGGAACCTGCGAACGGTTTGACTCTGGAACCCTGTGGCCTGGGAACATGACTGAGGTTTGTTTCTGGAAGCCTGTTCCCTGGGAACATGACTGTGGTTTGATTCTGGAACCATGTGGCCTGGGAATATGACTGAGGTTTGATTCTGGAAACCATTGGCCTGGGAACATGACTGATGTTAGAGTGTGGAATCCTGTGGCCTGGGAACATGACATCGGTTTGGATTCTGGTACCCTGTTGCCTGGGAACATGAAATAGGTTTGATTGTGGAAACCTGTGGCCTGGGAATATGACTCAGGTTTGATGGTGGTACCCTATGGCCTGGCAACATGACTGAGGTTTGATTCTGGATCCCTGTGGCCTGGGAACATGACTGAGGCGTGATTCTGGAAAATTGTGTCCTGGGAACATGACATTTGTTTAGTTTGTGGAATACTGTGCCCAGGGAATCTGACTGAGCCTTGGTTTTGGAACCCTGTGGACTGGGAACATGACTGAGGTTTTATTCTGGAACCCTGTAGCCTGGGAACATACCTGAGGATTGATTCTGGAACCCTCTGGCCTGGGAACATGTCAAGGGTGGATTCTGGAACCCTGAGGTCTGGGAACATGACTGGGATTTTATTTCTGAAACCTGTGTCCAGGGAACATGACTGAGGTTTTCTTCTGGAAACCTGTAGCCTGCAAACACAACTGAGGATTGATTCTGGAACCCTGTGGCCTGGGAACATGACTGGGATTTGATTTCTGAAACCTGTGTCCAGGGAAAATGACTGAGGTTTTATTCTGGAACCCTGTGTCCTGGGAACACGACTGAGGTTTGATTCTGGAACCATGTGGCCTGGGAATATGACTTAGGTTTGATTCTGGAAACCATTGGCCAGGAAACATGACTGATGTTAGAGTGTGGAATCCTGTGGCCTGGGAACATGACATCGGATTGGATTCTGGTACCCTGTTGCCTGGGAACATGAAATCGCTTTGATTCTGGAAACCTGAGGCCTGGGAATATGACTGAGGTTTGATGGTTCTACCCTATGGCCTGGCAATATGACTGAAGTTTGATTCTGGATCCCTGTGGCCTGGGAACATGACTGAGGCGTGATTCTGGAAACCTGTTGCCTGGGAACATGACATCTGTTCAGATTATGGAATACTGTGCCCCGGGAACCTGACTGAGCCTTGGTTTTGGAACCCTGTGGACTGGGAACATGACTGAGGTTTTATTCTGGAACCCTGTAACCTGGGAACATAACTGAGGATTGATTCTGGAACCCTGTGGCCTGGGGACATGACATGGGTGGATTCTGGAACCCTGAGGTCTGGGAACATGATATCTGTTTAGATTGTGGAATATTGTGTCCCGGTAAACTGAGCCTTGGTTCTGGAACCCTGTGGACTGGGAACATGACTGAGGTTTTATTCTGGAACCCTGTAACCTGGGAACATAACTGAGGATTGATTCTGGAACCCTGTGGCCTGGGGACATGACATGGGTGTATTCTGGAACCCTGAGGCCTGGGAACATGACATCTGTTCAGATTATGGAATACTGTGCCCCGGGAACCTGACTGAGCCTTGGTTTTGGAACCCTGTGGACTGGGAACATGACTGAGGTTTTATTCTGGAACCCTGTAGCCTGGGAACATAACTGAGGATTGATTCTTTAACCCTGTGGCCTGGCAGCATGACATCGGTGGATTCTGGAACCTTGTGGCCTGGGAACCTGCGAACGGTTTGACTCTGGAACCCTGTGGCCTGGGAACATGACTGAGGTTTGTTTCTGGAAGCCTGTTCCCTGGGAACATGACTGAGGTTTGATTCTGGACACCTGTGTCCTGGGAACATGACTGAGGTTTGATTGTTGAAACCTGTGGCCTGCGAACATGACTCAGATTTGATTCTGGAACCATGTGTCCTGGGAATATGACTGAGGTATGATTCTGGAAACCTTTGTCCTGGGAAAATGACTGAGGTTTCATTGTGGAAACATGTGGCCTGGGATCATGACTGAGGTTTGATGGTGGAACACTCTGGCCTGGCAAAATGAATGAGGCTTGATTCTGGAACCCTGTGGCCTGGGAACTTGACTGAGGTTGGATGGCAGAAACCTGTGGACTGGCAACATGACTGAGGTTTGATTGTGTAACCCTGTGCACGGGGACCATGACTGAGGCCTGATACTGGAACCCCGTGGCGTGGGAACATGACATTGGTTTGATTCTGGAGCCCTGTTTACTGGGAACATGACTTAGGTTTGATGGTTGAACACTTTGGCCTGGCAACATGATTGAGGTTTGATAGTGGAACCCTCAGGCTTATGAATATGAGTGAGGCTTGATGGTGGAACCCTGTGGCCTGGCAATATGACTTAGGTTTGATTGTGGAACACTCTGGCCTGGGAACATGACTGAGGCTTGATGGTGGAACCGTGGCCTGGCAACAGGACTGAGGTTTGATTGTGGAACGCTCTGGCCTGGGAATATGACTGAGGTTTAATTGTGGAACCCTGTGGCCTGGCAACATGACTGGGATTTTATTTCTGAAACCTGTGTCCAGGGAACATGACTGAGGTTTTATTCTGGAACCCTGTGTCCTGGGAACACGACTGAGGTTTGATTCTGGAACCACGTGGCCTGGGAATATGACTTAGGTTTGATTCTGGAAACCATTGGCCAGGGAACATGACTGATGTTAGAATGTGGAATCCTGTGGCCTGGGAACATGACATCGGTTTGGATTCTGGTACCCTGTTGCCTGGGAACATGAAATCGGTTTGATTCTTTAAACCTGAGGTCTGGGAATATGATTGAGGTTTGATTGTGGTACCCAATGGCCTGGCAACATGACTGAGGTTTGATTCTGGATGCCTGTGGCCTGGGAACATGACTGAGGCATGATTCTGGAAACCTGTGGCCTGGGAACATGACATCTGTTTAGATTGTGGAATACTGTGCCCCGGGAACCTGACTGAGCCTTGGTTCTGGAACCCTGTGGACTGGGAACATGACTGAGGTTTTATTCTGGAACCCTGTAGCCTGGGACCATAACTGAGGATTGATTCTGGAACCCTGTGGCCTGGGCACATGACAACGGTGGATTCTGGAACCCTGTGCACTAGGAACATGACTGACGTTTTATTCTGGAACCTTGTAGCCTGGGAACATAACTGAGGATTCATTCTGGAACCCTGTGGCCTGGGAACATGACATGGGTGGATTCTGGAACCCTGAGGCCTGGGAACATGACATCTGTTTAGATTGTGGAATACTGTGCCCCGGGAACCTGACTGAGTCTTGGTTCTGGAACCCTGTAGACTGGGAACATAAATGACGATTGATTCTGGGACCCTGTGACCTGGGAACCTGCGAACGGTTTGACTCTGGTACCCTGTGGCCTGGGAACATGTCTGAGGTTTGATTCTGGAAACCTGTGGCTTGGCAACATGATTGAGGTTTGATTCTGGAAGACTGTGGCCAGGGAACATGATATCGGGTTGATTCTGGAAACCTGTGTCCTGGGAACAAGACTGAGGTTTGATTCTTGAACCCTGTGCCTTGGAAACATGACTGAGGTTTGTTTCTGGAAGCCAGTTCCCTGGGAACATGACTGAGGTTTGATTCTGGACACCTGTGTCCTGGGAACAAGCCTGAGGTTTGATTCTGGAACCCTGTGGCCTGGGAACATGACTGGGATTTTATTTCTGAAACCTGTGTCCAGGGAAGATGACTGAGGTTTTATTCTGGACCACTGTGTCCTGGGAACATGACATGGGTGGATTCTGGAACCCTGAGGCCTGGGAACATGACATCTGTTAAGATTGTGGAATACTGTGCCCCGGGAACCTGACTGAGCCTTGGTTCTGGAACCCTGTAGACTGGGAACATAACTGACGATTGATTCTGGAAACCTGTGACCTGGGAACCTGCGAACGGTTTGACTCTGGTACCCTGTGGCCTGGGAACATGTCTGAGGTTTGATGGTGAAATCCAGTGGCCTGGCAACATGATTGAGGTTTGATTCTGGAAGACTGTGGCCAGGGAACATGATATCGGGTTGATTCTGGAAACCTGTGTCCTGGGAACAAGACTGAGGTTTGATTCTGGAACCCTGTGGCTTGGGAACATGACTGAGGTTTGTTTCTGGAAGCCAGTTCCCTGGGAACATGACTGAGGTTTGATTCTGGACACCTGTGTCCTGGGAACAAGACTGAGGTTTGATTCTGGAACCCTGTGGCCTGGGAACATGACTGAGGTTTGTTTCTGGAAGCCAGTTCCCTGGGAACATGACTGAGGTTTGATTCTGGACACCTGTGTCCTGGGAACATGACTGAGGTTTGATTGTTGAAACCTGTGGCCTGCGAACATGACTCAGATTTGTTTCTGGAACCATGTGTCCTGGGAATATGACTGAGGTATGGTTCTGGAAACCTTTGTCCTGGGAAAATGACTGAGGTTTCATTGTGGAAACATGTGGCCTGGGATCATGACTGAGGTTTGCTGGTGGAACACTCTGGCCTGGCAAAATGACTGTGGCTTGATTCTGGAACCCTGGGGCCTGGGAACTTGACTGAGGTTGGAAGGCAGAAACCTGTGGACTGGCAACATGACTGAGGTTTGATTGTGTAACGCTGTGCACGGGGACCATGACTGAGGACTGATACTGGAACCCCGTGGCGTGGGAACATGACATTGGTTTGATTTTGGAGCACTGTTTACTGGGAACATGACTGAGGTTTGATGGTTGAACCCTTTGGCCTGGCAACATGATTGAGGTTTGATAGTGGAACCCTCAGGCTTGGGAACATGAGTGAGGCTTGATGGTGGAACCCTGTGGCCTGGCAGTATGCCTGAGGTTTGATGGTGGAACCCTGTGGCTTGGCAAGATGACTTAGGTTTGATTGTGGAACACTCTAGCCTGGGAACATGACTGAGGCTTGATGGTGGAACCGTGGCCTGGCAACAGGACTGAGGTTTGATTGTGGAACCCTCTGTCCTGGGAAGATGACTGAGGTTTAATTGTGGAACCCTGTGGCCTGGGAACATGACTGGGATTTGATTTCTGAAACCTGTGTCCAGGGAACATGACTGAGGTTTTATTCTGGAACCCTGTGTCCTGGGAACACGACTGAGGTTTGATTCTGTAACCATGTGGCCTGGGAATATGACTGAGGTTTGATTCTGGAAACCATTGGCCTGGGAACATGACTGATGTTAGAATGTGGAATCCTGTGGCCTGGGAACATGACATCGGTTTGGATTCTGGTACCCTGTTGCCTGGGAACATGAAATCGCTTTGATTCTGTAAACCTGAGGTCTGGGAATATGACTGAGGTTTGATTGTGGTACCCAATGGCCTGGCAACATGACTGAGGTTTGATTCTGGATGCCTGTGGCCTGGGAACATGACTGAGGCATGATTCTGGAAACCTGTGGCCTGGGAACATGACATCTGTTTAGATTGTGGAATACTGGGCCCCGGGAAACTGACTGAGCCTTGGTTCTGGAACCCTGTGGACTGGGAACATGACTGAGGTTTTATTCTGGAACCCTGTAGCCTGGGACCATAACTGAGGATTGATTCTGGAACCCTGTGGCCTGGGCACATGTCAACGGTGGATTCTGGAACCCTGTGGACTAGGAACATGACTGAGGTTTTATTCTGGAACCTTGTAGCCTGGGAACATAACTGAGGATTGATTCTGGAACCCTGTGGCCTGGGAACATGACATGGGTGGATTCTGGAACCCTGCGGCCTGGGAACATGACATCTGTTTAGATTGTGGAATACTGTGCCCCGGGAACGTGACTGAGCCTTGGTTCTGGAACCCTGGGGACTGGGAACATGACTGAGGTTTTATTCTGGAATCCTGTGTCCTGGGAACATGACATGGGTGGATTCTGGAAACCTGAGGCCTGGGAACATGAAATCTGTTTAGATTGTGCAATACTGTGGCCTGGGAACTTGACTGAGCCTTGGTTCTGGAAACCTGTGGAATGGGAATATGACTGAGGTTTTATTCTGAAGCCGTGTAGCATGGGAACATAACTGAGGATTCACTTTGGAACCCTGTGGCCCAGATAATGACATGGGTGGATTCTGGAAACCTGAGGCCTTGGAACATGACATCTGTTTAGATTGTGGAATACTGTGGCCCGGGAACCTGACTGAGCCTTGGTTCTGGAACCCTGTGGACTGGGAACATGACTGAGGTTTTATTCTGGAAACCTGTAGCCTGGGAACATAACTGAGGATTGATTCTGGAACCCTGTGGCCTGGGAACATGACATCGGTGGATTCTGGAACACTGTGGCCTGGGAACCTGCGAACGGTTTGACTCTGGAACCCTGTGGCCTGGGAACATGTCTGAGGTTAGATGGTGGAAACCTGTGGCCTGGCAACATGACTGAGGTTTGATTCTGGATGCCTGTGGCCTGGGAACATGACTGAGGCATGATTCTGGAAACCTGTGGCCTGGGAACATGACATCTGTTTAGATTGTGGAATACTGTGCCCCGGGACCCTGACTGAGCGTTGGTTCTGGAACCCTGTAGACTGGGAACATAACTGACGATTGATTCTGGAACCCTGTGACCTGGGAACCTGCGAACGGTTTGACTCTGGTACCCTGTGGCCTGGGAACATGTCTGAGGTTTGATGGTGAAATCCTGTGGCCTGGCAACATGATTGAGGTTTGATTCTGGAAGACTGTGGCCAGGGAACATGACATCTGTTTAGATTGTGGAATACTGTGCCCCGGGAACCTGACTGAGCGTTGGTTCTGGAACCCTGTAGACTGGGAACATAACTGACGATTGATTCTGGAACCCTGTGACCTGGGAACCTGCGAACGGTTTGACTCTGGTACCCTGTGGCCTGGGAACATGTCTGAGGCTTGATGGTGGAACCCTGTGGCCTGGCAATATGCCTGAGGTTTGATGGTGGAACCCTGTGGCTTGGCAAGATGACTTAGGTTTGATTGTGGAACACTCTAGCCTGGGAACATGTTTGAGGCTTGATGGTGGAACCGTGGCCTGGCAACAGGACTGAGGTTTGATTGTGGAACCCTCTGGCCTGGGAAGATGACTGAGGTTTAATTGTGGAACCCTGTGGCCTGGGAACATGACTGGGATTTGATTTCTGAAACCTGTGTCCAGGGAACATGACTGAGGTTTTATTCTGGAACCCTGTGTCCTGGGAACACGACTGAGGTTTGATTCTGTAACCATGTGGCCTGGGAATATGACTGAGGTTTGATTCTGGAAACCATTGGCCTGGGAACATGACTGATGTTAGAATGTGGAATCCTGTGGCCTGGGAACATGACATCGGTTTGGATTCTGGTACCCTGTTGCCTGGGAACATGAAATCGCTTTGATTCTGTAAACCTGAGGTCTGGGAATATGACTGAGGTTTGATTGTGGTACCCAATGGCCTGGCAACATGACTGAGGTTTGATTCTGGATGCCTGTGGCCTGGGAACATGACTGAGGCATGATTCTGGTAACCTGTGGCCTGGGAACATGACATCTGTTTAGATTGTGGAATACTGTGCCCCGGGAAACTGACTGAGCCTTGGTTCTGGAACCCTGTGGACTGGGAACATGACTGAGGTTTTATTCTGGAACCCTGTAGCCTGGGACCATAACTGAGGATTGATTCTGGAACCCTGTGGCCTGGGCACATGTCAACGGTGGATTCTGGAACCCTGTGGACTAGGAACATGACTGAGGTTTTATTCTGGAACCTTGTAGCCTGGGAACATAACTGAGGATTGATTCTGGAACCCTGTGGCCTGGGAACATGACATGGGTGGATTCTCGAACCCTGAGGCCTGGGAACATGACATCTGTTTAGATTGTGGAATACTGTGCCCCGGGAACGTGACTTAGCCTTGGTTCTGGAACCCTGGGGACTGGGAACATGACTGAGGTTTTATTCTGGAATCCTGTGTCCTGGGAACATGACATGGGTGGATTCTGGAACCCTGAGGCCTGGGAACATGAAATCTGTTTAGATTGTGCAATACTGTGGCCTGGGAACTTGACTGAGCCTTGGTTCTGGAAACCTGTGGAATGGGAATATGACTGAGGTTTTATTCTGAAGCCGTGTAGCATGGGAACATAACTGAGGATTCACTTTGGAACCCTGTGGCCCAGATAATGACATGGGTGGATTCTGGAAACCTGAGGCCTTGGAACATGACATCTGTTTAGATTGTGGAATACTGTGGCCCGGGAACCTGACTGAGCCTTGGTTCTGGAACCCTGTGGACTGGGAACATGACTGAGGTTTTATTCTGGAAACCTGTAGCCTGGGAACATAACTGAGGATTGATTCTGGAACCCTGTGGCCTGGGAACATGACATCGGTGGATTCTGCAACACTGTGGCCTGGGAACCTGCGAACGGTTTGACTCTGGAACCCTGTGGCCTGGGAACATGTCTGAGGTTAGATGGTGGAAACCTGTGGCCTGGCAACATGACTGAGGTTTGATTCTGGATGCCTGTGGCCTGGGAACATGACTGAGGCATGATTCTGGAAACCTGTGGCCTGGGAACATGACATCTGTTTAGATTGTGGAATACTGTGCCCCGGGACCCTGACTGAGCGTTGGTTCTGGAACCCTGTAGACTGGGAACATAACTGACGATTGATTCTGGAACCCTGTGACCTGGGAACCTGCGAACGGTTTGACTCTGGTACCCTGTGGCCTGGGAACATGTCTGAGGTTTGATGGTGAAATCCTGTGGCCTGGCAACATGATTGAGGTTTGATTCTGGAAGACTGTGGCCAGGGAACATGACATCTGTTTAGATTGTGGAATACTGTGCCCCGGGAACCTGACTGAGCGTTGGTTCTGGAACCCTGTAGACTGGGAACATAACTGACGATTGATTCTGGAACCCTGTGACCTGGGAACCTGCGAACGGTTTGACTCTGGTACCCTGTGGCCTGGGAACATGTCTGAGGCTTGATGGTGGAACCCTGTGGCCTGGCAATATGCCTGAGGTTTGATGGTGGAACCCTGTGGCTTGGCAAGATGACTTAGGTTTGATTGTTGAACACTCTGGCCTGGGAACATGACTGAGGCTTGATGGTGGAACCGTGGCCTGGCAACAGGACTGAGGTTTGATTGTGGAACCCTCTGGCCTGGGAATATGACTGAGGTTTAATTGTGGAACCCTGTGGCCTGGGAACATGACTGGGATTTGATTTCTGAAACCTGTGTCCAGGGCACATGACTGAGGTTTTATTCTAGAACCCCGTGGCCTGGGAACACGACTGAGGTTTGATTCTGTAACCATGTGGCCTGGGAATATGACTGAGGTTTGATTCTGTAAACCATTGGCCTGGGAACATGACTGATGTTAGAGTGTGGAATCCTGTGCCCTGGGAACATGACATCGGTTTGGATTCTGGTACCCTGTTGCCTGGGAACATGAAATCGCTTTGATTCTGTAAACCTGAGGTCTGGGAATATGACTGAGGTTTGATTGTGGTACCCAATGGCCTGGCAACATGACTGAGGTTTGATTCTGGATGCCTGTGGCCTGGGAACATGACTGAGGCATGATTCTGGAAACCTGTGGCCTGGGAACATGACATCTGTTTAGATTGTGGAATACTGTGCCCCGGGAAACTGACTGAGCCTTGGTTCTGGAACCCTGTGGACTGGGAACATGACTGAGGTTTTATTCTGGAACCCTGTAGCCTGGGACCATAACTGAGGATTGATTCTGGAACCCTGTGGCCTGGGCACATGTCAACGGTGGATTCTGGAACCCTGTGGACTAGGAACATGACTGAGGTTTTATTCTGGAACCTTGTAGCCTGGGAACATAACTGAGGATTGATTCTGGAACCCTGTGGCCTGGGAACATGACATGGGTGGATTCTGGAACCCTGAGGCCTGGGAACATGACATCTGTTTAGATTGTGGAATACTGTGCCCCGGGAACGTGACTGAGCCTTGGTTCTGGAACCCTGGGGACTGGGAACATGACTGAGGTTTTATTCTGGAATCCTGTGTCCTGGGAACATGACATGGGTGGATTCTGGAACCCTGCGGCCTGGGAACATGAAATCTGTTTAGATTGTGCAATACTGTGGCCTGGGAACTTGACTGAGCCTTGGTTCTGGAAACCTGTGGAATGGGAATATGACTGAGGTTTTATTCTGAAGCCGTGTAGCATGGGAACATAACTGAGGATTCACTTTGGAACCCTGTGGCCCAGATAATGACATGGGTGGATTCTGGAAACCTGAGGCCTTGGAACATGACATCTGTTTAGATTGTGGAATACTGTGGCCCGGGAACCTGACTGAGCCTTGGTTCTGGAACCCTGTGGACTGGGAACATGACTGAGGTTTTATTCTGGAAACCTGTAGCCTGGGAACATAACTGAGGATTGATTCTGGAACCCTGTGGTCTGGGAACATGACATCCGTGGATTCTGCAACACTGTGGCCTGGGAACCTGCGAACGGTTTGACTCTGGAACCCTGTGGCCTGGGAACATGTCTGAGGTTAGATGGTGGAAACCTGTGGCCTGGCAACATGACTGAGGTTTGATTCTGGATGCCTGTGGCCTGGGAACATGACTGAGGCATGATTCTGGAAACCTGTGGCCTGGGAACATGACATCTGTTTAGATTGTGGAATACTGTGCCCCGGGAACCTGACTGAGCGTTGGTTCTGGAAACCTGTAGACTGGGAACATAACTGTCGATTGATTCTGGAACCCTGTGACCTGGGAACCTGCGAACGGTTTGACTCTGGTACCCTGTGGCCTGGGAACATGTCTGAGGTTTGATGGTGAAATCCTGTGGCCTGGCAACATGATTGAGGTTTGATTCTGGAAGACTGTGGCCAGGGAACATGACATCTGTTTAGATTGTGGAATACTGTGCCCCGGGAACCTGACTGAGCGTTGGTTCTGGAACCCTGTAGACTGGGAACATAAATGACGATTGATTCTGGAACCCTGTGACCTGGGAACCTGCGAACGGTTTGACTCTGGTACCCTGTGGCCTGGGAACATGTCTGAGGCTTGATGGTGGAACCCTGTGGCCTGGCAATATGACTTAGGTTTGATTGAAGAACACTCTGGCCTGGGAACATGACTGAGGCTTGATGGTGGAACCGTGGCCTGGCAACAGGACTGAGGTTTGATTGTGGAACGCTCTGGCCTGGGAATATGACTGAGGTTTAATTGTGGAACCCTGTGGCCTGGCAACATGACTGGGATTTTATTTCTGAAACCTGTGTCCATGGAACATGACTGAGGTTTTATTCTGGAAACCTGTGTCTTGGGAACACGACTGAGTTTTTATTCTGGAACCATGTGGCCTGGGAATATGAGTGAGGTTTGATTCTGGAAACCATTGGCCTGGGAACATGACTGATGTTAGAGGGTGCAATCCTGAGGCCTGGGAACATGATATCGGTTTGGATTCTGGTACCCTGTTGCCTGGGAACACGAAATCGGTTTGATTCCGGAAATCTGAGGCCTGGCAACATGACTAAGGTTTGATTCTGGATCTCTGTGGACTGGGAAAATGACTGAGGCGTGATTCTGAAGACCTGAGGCCTGGAAACATGACATCTGTTTAGATTGTCGAATACTTTGGCCCTGGAACCTGACTGAGCATTGGTTCTGGAACACTGTGCACTAGGAACATGACTGAGGATTTATTCTGGAACGCTGTAGCCTGGGAACATAACTGAGGATTGATTCTGGAACCCTGTGGCCTGGGAACATAACATTGGTGGATTCTGGAACCCTGAGCCCTGGGAACAAGACATCTGTTTAGATTGTGGAATACTGTGGCCCGGGAACCTGACTGAGCCTTGGTTCTGGAACCCTGTGGACTGGGAACATGACTGAGGTTTTATTCTGGAAACCTGTAGCCTGGGAACATAACTGAGGATTGATTCTGGAACCCTGTGGCCTGGGAACATGACATCGGTGGATTCTGGAACACTGTGGCCTGGGAACCTGCGAACGGTTTGACTCTGGAACCCTGTGGCCTGGGAACATGTCTGAGGTTAGATGGTGGAAACCTGTGGCCTGGCAACATGACTGAGGTTTGATTCTGGATGCCTGTGGCCTGGGAACATGACTGAGGCATGATTCTGGAAACCTGTGGCCTGGGAACATGACATCTGTTTAGATTGTGGAATACTGTGCCCCGGGACCCTGACTGAGCGTTGGTTCTGGAACCCTGTAGACTGGGAACATAACTGACGATTGATTCTGGAACCCTGTGACCTGGGAACCTGCGAACGGTTTGACTCTGGTACCCTGTGGCCTGGGAACATGTCTGAGGTTTGATGGTGAAATCCTGTGGCCTGGCAACATGATTGAGGTTTGATTCTGGAAGACTGTGGCCAGGGAACATGACATCTGTTTAGATTGTGGAATACTGTGCCCCGGGAACCTGACTGAGCGTTGGTTCTGGAACCCTGTAGACTGGGAACATAACTGACGATTGATTCTGGAACCCTGTGACCTGGGAACCTGCGAACGGTTTGACTCTGGTACCCTGTGGCCTGGGAACATGTCTGAGGCTTGATGGTGGAACCCTGTGGCCTGGCAATATGCCTGAGGTTTGATGGTGGAACCCTGTGGCTTGGCAAGATGACTTAGGTTTGATTGTGGAACACTCTAGCCTGGGAACATGACTGAGGCTTGATGGTGGAACCGTGGCCTGGCAACAGGACTGAGGTTTGATTGTGGAACCCTCTGGCCTGGGAAGATGACTGAGGTTTAATTGTGGAACCCTGTGGCCTGGGAACATGACTGGGATTTGATTTCTGAAACCTGTGTCCAGGGAACATGACTGAGGTTTTATTCTGGAACCCTGTGTCCTGGGAACACGACTGAGGTTTGATTCTGTAACCATGTGGCCTGGGAATATGACTGAGGTTTGATTCTGGAAACCATTGGCCTGGGAACATGACTGATGTTAGAATGTGGAATCCTGTGGCCTGGGAACATGACATCGGTTTGGATTCTGGTACCCTGTTGCCTGGGAACATGAAATCGCTTTGATTCTGTAAACCTGAGGTCTGGGAATATGACTGAGGTTTGATTGTGGTACCCAATGGCCTGGCAACATGACTGAGGTTTGATTCTGGATGCCTGTGGCCTGGGAACATGACTGAGGCATGATTCTGGAAACCTGTGGCCTGGGAACATGACATCTGTTTAGAATGTGGAATACTGGGCCCCGGGAAACTGACTGAGCCTTGGTTCTGGAACCCTGTGGACTGGGAACATGACTGAGGTTTTATTCTGGAACCCTGTAGCCTGGGACCATAACTGAGGATTGATTCTGGAACCCTGTGGCCTGGGCACATGTCAACGGTGGATTCTGGAACCCTGTGGACTAGGAACATGACTGAGGTTTTATTCTGGAACCTTGTAGCCTGGGAACATAACTGAGGATTGATTCTGGAACCCTGTGGCCTGGGAACATGACATGGGTGGATTCTGGAACCCTGCGGCCTGGGAACATGACATCTGTTTAGATTGTGGAATACTGTGCCCCGGGAACGTGACTGAGCCTTGGTTCTGGAACCCTGGGGACTGGGAACATGACTGAGGTTTTATTCTGGAATCCTGTGTCCTGGGAACATGACATGGGTGGATTCTGGAAACCTGCGGCCTGGGAACATGAAATCTGTTTAGATTGTGCAATACTGTGGCCTGGGAACTTGACTGAGCCTTGGTTCTGGAAACCTGTGGAATGGGAATATGACTGAGGTTTTATTCTGAAGCCGTGTAGCATGGGAACATAACTAAGGATTCACTTTGGAACCCTGTGGCCCAGATAATGACATGGGTGGATTCTGGAAACCTGAGGCCTTGGAACATGACATCTGTTTAGATTGTGGAATACTGTGCCCCGGGAACCTGACTGAGCGTTGGTTCTGGAAACCTGTAGACTGGGAACATAACTGTCGATTGATTCTGGAACCCTGTGACCTGGGAACCTGCGAACGGTTTGACTCTGGTACCCTGTGGCCTGGGAACATGTCTGAGGTTTGATGGTGAAATCCTGTGGCCTGGCAACATGATTGAGGTTTGATTCTGGAAGACTGTGGCCAGGGAACATGACATCTGTTTAGACTGTGGAATACTGTGCCCCGGGAACCTGACTGAGCGTTGGTTCTGGAACCCTGTAGACTGGGAACATAAATGGCGATTGATTCTGGAACCCTGTGACCTGGGAACCTGCGAACGGTTTGACTCTGGTACCCTGTGGCCTGGGAACATGTCTGAGGCTTGATGGTGGAACCCTGTGGCCTGGCAATATGACTTAGGTTTGATTGTGGAACACTCTGGCCTGGGAACATGACTGAGGCTTGATGGTGGAACCGTGGCCTGGCAACAGGACTGAGGTTTGATTGTGGAACGCTCTGGCCTGGGAATATGACTGAGGTTTAATTGTGGAACCCTGTGGCCTGGCAACATGACTGGGATTTTATTTCTGAAACCTGTGTCCAGGGAACATGACTGAGGTTTTATTCTGGAAACCTGTGTCTTGGGAACACGACTGAGTTTTTATTCTGGAACCATGTGGCCTGGGAATATGAGTGAGGTTTGATTCTGGAAACCATTGGCCTGGGAACATGACTGATGTTAGAGGGTGCAATCCTGAGGCCTGGGAACATGATATCGGTTTGGATTCTGGTACCCTGTTGCCTGGGAACACGAAATCGGTTTGATTCCGGAAATCTGAGGCCTGGCAACATGACTAAGGTTTGATTCTGGATCTCTGTGGACTGGGAAAATGACTGAGGCGTGATTCTGAAGACCTGAGGCCTGGAAACATGACATCTGTTTAGATTGTCGAATACTTTGGCCCTGGAACCTGACTGAGCATTGGTTCTGGAACACTGTGCACTAGGAACATGACTGAGGATTTATTCTGGAACGCTGTAGCCTGGGAACATAACTGAGGATTGATTCTGGAACCCTGTGGCCTGGGAACATAACATTGGTGGATTCTGGAACCCTGAGCCCTGGGAACAAGACATCTGTTTAGATTGTGGAATACTGTGACCCGGGAACCTGACTGAGCCTTGGTTCTGGAACCCTATGTACTGGGAATATGACTGAGGTTTTATTCTGGAACCCTGTAGCCTGGGAACATAACTGAGGATTGATTCTGGAACCCTGTGGCCTGGCCGCATGACATCGGTGGATTCTGGAACCCTGTGGCCTGGGAACATAACATTGGTGGATTCTGGAACCCTGAGCCCTGGGAACAAGACATCTGTTTAGATTGTGGAATACTGTGACCCGGGATCCTGACTGAGCCTTGATTCTGGAACCCTGTGGACTGGGAACATGACTGAGGTTTTATTCCGGAACCCTGTAGCCTGCGAACATAACTGAGGATTGATTCTGGAACCCTGTGGCCTGGCCGCATGACATCGGTGGATTCTGGAACTCTGTGGCCTGGGAACCTGCGAACGGTTTGACTCTGGTACCCTGTGGCCTGGGAACATGTCTGAGGTTTGATTCTGGACACCTGTGTCCTGGGAACAAGACTGAGGTTTGATTCTGCAACCGTGTGGCTTGGGAACATGACTGAGGTTTGTTTCTGGAAGCCTGTTCTCTGGGAACATGACTGAGGTTTGATTCTGGACACCTGTGTCCTGGGAACATGACTGAGGTTTGATTGTTGAAACCTGTGGCCTTCGAACATGACTCAGGTTGATTCTGGAACCATGTGTCCTGGGAATATAACTGAGGTTTGATTCTGGAAACCTTTGTCCTGGGAAAATGACTGAGGTTTCATTGTGGAAACATGTGGCCTGGGATCATGACTGACGTTTGATGGTGGAACACTCTGGCCTGGCAAAATGACTGAGGCTTGATTCTGGAGCCCTGTTTACTGGGAACATGACTGAGGTTTGATGGCAGAAACCTGTGGACTGGTAACATGACTGAGGTTTGATTTGGAACCCTGTGCACGGGGACCATGACTGAGGCCTGATACTGGAACCCCGTGGGGTGGGAACATGACATTGGTTTGATTCTGGAGCCTTGTTTACTGGGAACATGACTGAGGATTGATGGTTGAACCCTGTGGCCTGGCAAAATGATTGAGGTTTGATAGTGGAACCCTCAGGCTTGGGAACATGAGTGAGGCTTGATGGTGGAACACTGTGGCCTGGCAATATGCCTGAGGTTTGATGGTGGAACCCTGTGGCTTGGCAAGATGACTTAGGTTTGATTGTGGAACACTCTGGCCTGGGAACATGACTGAGGCTTGATGGTGGAACCGTGGCCTGGCAACAGGACTGAGGTTTGATTGTGGAACCCTCTGGCCTGGGAATATGACTGAGGTTTAATTGTGGAACCCTGTGGCCTGGGAACATGACTGGGATTTGATTTCTGAAACCTGTGTCCAGGGCACATGACTGAGGTTTTATTCTGGAACCCTGTGGCCTGGGAACATGACTGATGTTAGAGTGTGGAATCCTGTGCCCTGGGAACATGACATCGGTTTGCATTCTGGTACCCTGTTGCCTGGAAACATGAAATCGGTTTGATTCTGGAAACCTTAGGCCTGGGAATATGACTGAGGTTTGATGGTGGTACCCTATGGCCTGGCAACATGACTGAGATTTGATTCTGGATCCCTGTGGCCTGGGAACCTGCGAACGGTTTGACTCTGGTACCCTGTGGCCTGGGAACATGTCTGAGGTTTGATGGTGGAAACCTGTGGCCTGGCAACATGACTGAGGATTGACTCTGTAAGACTGTGTCCAGGGAACATGATATCGGGTTGATTCTGGAAACCTGTGTCCTGGGAACAAGACTGAGGTTTGATTCTGGAACCCTGATGCCTGGGAACTTGACTGAGGTTTGTTTCTGGAAGTCTGTTCCCTGGGAACATGACTGCGGTTTGATTCTGGACACCTGTGTCCTGGGAACAAGACTGAGGTTTGAGTCTGCAACCCTGTGGCTTGGGAACATGACTGAGGTTTGTTTCTGGAAGCCTGTTCTCTGGGAACATGACTGAGGTTTGATTCTGGACACCTGTGTCCTGGGAACATGACTGAGGTTTGATATTTGAAAACTGTGGCCTTCGAACATGACTCAGGTTGATTCTGGAACCATGTGTCCTGGGAATATGACTGAGGTTTGATTCTGGAAACCTTTGTCCTGGGAAAATGACTGAGGTTTCATTGTGGAAACATGTGGCCTGGGATCATGACTGATGTTTGATGGTGGAACACTCTGGCCTGGCAAAATGACTGAGGCTTGATTCTGGAGCCCTGTTTACTGGGAACATGACTGAGGTTTGATGGCAGAAACCTGTGGACTGGTAACATGACTGAGGTTTGATTTGGAACCCTGTGCACGGGGACCATGACTGAGGCCTGATACTGGAACCCCGTGGCAAGGGAACATGACATTGGTTTGATTCTGGAGCCCTGTTTACTGGGAACATGACTGAGGTTTCATGGTTGAATCCTGTGGCCTGGCAACATGATTGAGGTTTGATAGTGGAACCCTCAGGCTTGGGAACATGAGTGAGGCTTGATGGTGGAACACTGTGGCCTGGCAATATGCCTGAGGTTTGATGGTGGAACCCTGTGGCTTGGCAAGATGACTTAGGTTTGATTGTGGAACACTCTGGCCTGGGAACAAGACTGAGGCTTGATGGTGGAACCGTGGCCTGGCAACAGGACTGAGGTTTGATTGTGGAACCCTCTGGCCTGGGAATATGACTGAGGTTTAATTGTGGAACCCTGTGGCCTGGGAACATGACTGGGATTTGATTTCTGAAACCTGTGTCCAGGGCACATGACTGAGGTTTTATTCTGGAACCCCGTGGCCTGGGAACACGACTGAGGTTTGATTCTGTAACCATGTGGCCTGGGAATATGACTGAGGTTTGATTCTGGAAACCATTGGCCTGGGAACATGACTGATGTTAGAGTGTGGAATCCTGTGCCCTGGGAACATGACATCGGTTTGGATTCTGGTACCCTGTTGCCTGGGAACATGAAATCGCTTTGATTCTGTAAACCTGAGGTCTGGGAATATGACTGAGGTTTGATTGTGGTACCCAATGGCCTGGCAACATGACTGAGGTTTGATTCTGGATGCCTGTGGCCTGGGAACATGACTGAGGCATGATTCTGGAAACCTGTGGCCTGGGAACATGACATCTGTTTAGATTGTGGAATACTGTGCCCCGGGAAACTGACTGAGCCTTGGTTCTGGAACCCTGTGGACTGGGAACATGACTGAGGTTTTATTCTGGAACCCTGTAGCCTGGGACCATAACTGAGGATTGATTCTGGAACCCTGTGGCCTGGGCACATGTCAACGGTGGATTCTGGAACCCTGTGGACTAGGAACATTACTGAGGTTTTATTCTGGAACCTTGTAGCCTGGGAACATAACTGAGGATTGATTCTGGAACCCTGTGGCCTGGGAACATGACATGGGTGGATTCTGGAACCCTGAGGCCTGGGAACATGACATCTGTTTAGATTGTGGAATACTGTGCCCCGGGAACGTGACTGAGCCTTGGTTCTGGAACCCTGGGGACTGGGAACATGACTGAGGTTTTATTCTGGAATCCTGTGTCCTGGGAACATGACATGGGTGGATTCTGGAACCCTGCGGCCTGGGAACATGAAATCTGTTTAGATTGTGCAATACTGTGGCCTGGGAACTTGACTGAGCCTTGGTTCTGGAAACCTGTGGACTGGGAACATGACTGAGGTTTTATTCTGGAGCCCTGTGTCCTGTTGACATGACATGGGTGGATTCTGGAACCCTGAGGCCTGGGAACATGAAATTTGTTTAGATTGTGGAATACTGTGGCCTGGGAACTTGACTGAGCCTTGGTTCTGGAAACCTGTGGACTGGGAATATGACTGAGGTTTTATTCTGAAGCCGTGTAGCATGGGAACATAACTGAGGATTCACTTTGGAACCCTGTGGCCCAGATAATGACATGGGTGGATTCTGGAAACCTGAGGCCTTGGAACATGACATCTGTTTAGATTGTGGAATACTGTGGCCCGGGAACCTGACTGAGCCTTGGTTCTGGAACCCTGTGGACTGGGAACATGACTGAGGTTTTATTCTGGAAACCTGTAGCCTGGGAACATAACTGAGGATTGATTCTGGAACCCTGTGGCCTGGGAACATGACATCCGTGGATTCTGCAACACTGTGGCCTGGGAACCTGCGAACGGTTTGACTCTGGAACCCTGTGGCCTGGGAACATGTCTGAGGTTAGATGGTGGAAACCTGTGGCCTGGCAACATGACTGAGGTTTGATTCTGGATGCCTGTGGCCTGGGAACATGACTGAGGCATGATTCTGGAAACCTGTGGCCTGGGAACATGACATCTGTTTAGATTGTGGAATACTGTGCCCCGGGAACCTGACTGAGCGTTGGTTCTGGAAACCTGTAGACTGGGAACATAACTGACGATTGATTCTGGAACCCTGTGACCTGGGAACCTGCGAACGGTTTGACTCTGGTACCCTGTGGCCTGGGAACATGTCTGAGGTTTGATGGTGAAATCCTGTGGCCTGGCAACATGATTGAGGTTTGATTCTGGAAGACTGTGGCCAGGGAACATGACATCTGTTTAGATTGTGGAATACTGTGCCCCGGGAACCTGACTGAGCGTTGGTTCTGGAACCCTGTAGACTGGGAACATAAATGGCGATTGATTCTGGAACCCTGTGACCTGGGAACCTGCGAACGGTTTGACTCTGGTACCCTGTGGCCTGGGAACATGTCTGAGGCTTGATGGTGGAACCCTGTGGCCTGGCAATATGACTTAGGTTTGATTGTGGAACACTCTGGCCTGGGAACATGACTGAGGCTTGATGGTGGAACCGTGGCCTGGCAACAGGACTGAGGTTTGATTGTGGAACGCTCTGGCCTGGGAATATGACTGAGGTTTAATTGTGGAACCCTGTGGCCTGGCAACATGACTGGGATTTTATTTCTGAAACCTGTGTCCAGGGAACATGACTGAGGTTTTATTCTGGAAACCTGTGTCTTGGGAACACGAATGAGTTTTTATTCTGGAACCATGTGGCCTGGGAATATGAGTGAGGTTTGATTCTGGAAACCATTGGCCTGGGAACATGACTGATGTTAGAGGGTGCAATCCTGAGGCCTGGGAACATGATATCGGTTTGGATTCTGGTACCCTGTTGCCTGGGAACACGAAATCGGTTTGATTCCGGAAATCTGAGGCCTGGCAACATGACTAAGGTTTGATTCTGGATCTCTGTGGACTGGGAAAATGACTGAGGCGTGATTCTGAAGACCTGAGGCCTGGAAACATGACATCTGTTTAGATTGTCGAATACTTTGGCCCTGGAACCTGACTGAGCATTGGTTCTGGAACACTGTGCACTAGGAACATGACTGAGGATTTATTCTGGAACGCTGTAGCCTGGGAACATAACTGAGGATTGATTCTGGAACCCTGTGGCCTGGGAACATAACATTGGTGGATTCTGGAACCCTGAGCCCTGGGAACAAGACATCTGTTTAGATTGTGGAATACTGTGACCCGGGAACCTGACTGAGCCTTGGTTCTGGAACCCTATGTACTGGGAATATGACTGAGGTTTTATTCTGGAACCCTGTAGCCTGGGAACATAACTGAGGATTGATTCTGGAACCCTGTGGCCTGGCCGCATGACATCGGTGGATTCTGGAACCCTGTGGCCTGGGAACATAACATTGGTGGATTCTGGAACCCTGAGCCCTGGGAACAAGACATCTGTTTAGATTGTGGAATACTGTGACCCGGGATCCTGACTGAGCCTTGATTCTGGAACCCTGTGGACTGGGAACATGACTGAGGTTTTATTCCGGAACCCTGTAGCCTGCGAACATAACTGAGGATTGATTCTGGAACCCTGTGGCCTGGCCGCATGACATCGGTGGATTCTGGAACTCTGTGGCCTGGGAACCTGCGAACGGTTTGACTCTGGTACCCTGTGGCCTGGGAACATGTCTGAGGTTTGATTCTGGACACCTGTGTCCTGGGAACAAGACTGAGGTTTGATTCTGCAACCGTGTGGCTTGGGAACATGACTGAGGTTTGTTTCTGGAAGCCTGTCCTCTGGGAACATGACTGAGGTTTGATTCTGGACACCTGTGTCCTGGGAACATGACTGAGGTTTGATTGTTGAAACCTGTGGCCTTCGAACATGACTCAGGTTGATTCTGGAACCATGTGTCCTGGGAATATAACTGAGGTTTGATTCTGGAAACCTTTGTCCTGGGAAAATGACTGAGGTTTCATTGTGGAAACATGTGGCCTGGGATCATGACTGACGTTTGATGGTGGAACACTCTGGCCTGGCAAAATGACTGAGGCTTGATTCTGGAGCCCTGTTTACTGGGAACATGACTGAGGTTTGATGGCAGAAACCTGTGGACTGGTAACATGACTGAGGTTTGATTTGGAACCCTGTGCACGGGGACCATGACTGAGGCCTGATACTGGAACCCCGTGGGGTGGGAACATGACATTGGTTTGATTCTGGAGCCTTGTTTACTGGGAACATGACTGAGGATTGATGGTTGAACCCTGTGGCCTGGCAAAATGATTGAGGTTTGATAGTGGAACCCTCAGGCTTGGGAACATGAGTGAGGCTTGATGGTGGAACACTGTGGCCTGGCAATATGCCTGAGGTTTGATGGTGGAACCCTGTGGCTTGGCAAGATGACTTAGGTTTGATTGTGGAACACTCTGGCCTGGGAACATGACTGAGGCTTGATGGTGGAACCGTGGCCTGGCAACAGGACTGAGGTTTGATTGTGGAACCCTCTGCACTGGGAATATGACTGAGGTTTAATTGTGGAACCCTGTGGCCTGGGAACATGACTGGGATTTGATTTCTGAAACCTGTGTCCAGGGCACATGACTGAGGTTTTATTCTGGAACCCTGTGGCCTGGGAACATGACTGATGTTAGAGTGTGGAATCCTGTGCCCTGGGAACATGACATCGGTTTGCATTCTGGTACCCTGTTGCCTGGAAACATGAAATCGGTTTGATTCTGGAAACCTTAGGCCTGGGAATATGACTGAGGTTTGATGGTGGTACCCTATGGCCTGGCAACATGACTGAGATTTGATTCTGGATCCCTGTGGCCTGGGAACCTGCGAACGGTTTGACTCTGGTACCCTGTGGCCTGGGAACATGTCTGAGGTTTGATGGTGGAAACCTGTGGCCTGGCAACATGACTGAGGATTGACTCTGTAAGACTGTGTCCAGGGAACATGATATCGGGTTGATTCTGGAAACCTGTGTCCTGGGAACAAGACTGAGGTTTGATTCTGGAACCCTGATGCCTGGGAACTTGACTGAGGTTTGTTTCTGGAAGTCTGTTCCCTGGGAACATGACTGCGGTTTGATTCTGGACACCTGTGTCCTGGGAACAAGACTGAGGTTTGAGTCTGCAACCCTGTGGCTTGGGAACATGACTGAGGTTTGTTTCTGGAAGCCTGTTCTCTGGGAACATGACTGAGGTTTGATTCTGGACACCTGTGTCCTGGGAACATGACTGAGGTTTGATATTTGAAAACTGTGGCCTTCGAACATGACTCAGGTTGATTCTGGAACCATGTGTCCTGGGAATATGACTGAGGTTTGATTCTGGAAACCTTTGTCCTGGGAAAATGACTGAGGTTTCATTGTGGAAACATGTGGCCTGGGATCATGACTGACGTTTGATGGTGGAACACTCTGGCCTGGCAAAATGACTGAGGCTTGATTCTGGAGCCCTGTTTACTGGGAACATGACTGAGGTTTGATGGCAGAAACCTGTGGACTGGTAACATGACTGAGGTTTGATTTGGAACCCTGTGCACGGGGACCATGACTGAGGCCTGATACTGGAACCCCGTGGCAAGGGAACATGACATTGGTTTGATTCTGGAGCCCTGTTTACTGGGAACATGACTGAGGTTTCATGGTTGAATCCTGTGGCCTGGCAACATGATTGAGGTTTGATAGTGGAACCCTCAGGCTTGGGAACATGAGTGAGGCTTGATGGTGGAACACTGTGGCCTGGCAATATGCCTGAGGTTTGATGGTGGAACCCTGTGGCTTGGCAAGATGACTTAGGTTTGATTGTGGAACACTCTGGCCTGGGAACAAGACTGAGGCTTGATGGTGGAACCGTGGCCTGGCAACAGGACTGAGGTTTGATTGTGGAACCCTCTGGCCTGGGAATATGACTGAGGTTTAATTGTGGAAACCTGTGGCCTGGGAACATGACTGGGATTTGATTTCTGAAACCTGTGTCCAGGGCACATGACTGAGGTTTTATTCTGGAACCCTGTGGCCTGGGAACACGACTGATGTTAGAGTGTGGAATCCTGTGCCCTGGGAACATGACATCGGTTTGCATTCTGGTACCCTGTTGCCTGGAAACATGAAATCGGTTTGATTCTGGAAACCTTAGGCCTGGGAATATGACTGAGGTTTGATGGTGGTACCCTATGGCCTGGCAACATGACTGAGATTTGATTCTGGATCCCTGTGGCCTGGGAACCTGCGAACGGTTTGACTCTGGTACCCTGTGGCCTGGGAACATGTCTGAGGTTTGATGGTGGAAACCTGTGGCCTGGCAACATGACTGAGGATTGACTCTGTAAGACTGTGTCCAGGGAACATGATATCGGGTTGATTCTGGAAACCTGTGTCCTGGGAACAAGACTGAGGTTTGATTCTGGAACCCTGATGCCTGGGAACTTGACTGAGGTTTGTTTCTGGAAGTCTGTTCCCTGGGAACATGACTGCGGTTTGATTCTGGACACCTGTGTCCTGGGAACAAGACTGAGGTTTGAGTCTGCAACCCTGTGGCTTGGGAACATGACTGAGGTTTGTTTCTGGAAGCCTGTTCTCTGGGAACATGACTGAGGTTTGATTCTGGACACCTGTGTCCTGGGAACATGACTGAGGTTTGATATTTGAAAACTGTGGCCTTCGAACATGACTCAGGTTGATTCTGGAACCATGTGTCCTGGGAATATGACTGAGGTTTGATTCTGGAAACCTTTGTCCTGGGAAAATGACTGAGGTTTCATTGTGGAAACATGTGGCCTGGGATCATGACTGACGTTTGATGGTGGAACACTCTGGCCTGGCAAAATGACTGAGGCTTGATTCTGGAGCCCTGTTTACTGGGAACATGACTGAGGTTTGATGGCAGAAACCTGTGGACTGGTAACATGACTGAGGTTTGATTTGGAACCCTGTGCACGGGGACCATGACTGAGGCCTGATACTGGAACCCCGTGGCAAGGGAACATGACATTGGTTTGATTCTGGAGCCCTGTTTACTGGGAACATGACTGAGGTTTCATGGTTGAATCCTGTGGCCTGGCAACATGATTGAGGTTTGATAGTGGAACCCTCAGGCTTGGGAACATGAGTGAGGCTTGATGGTGGAACACTGTGGCCTGGCAATATGCCTGAGGTTTGATGGTGGAACCCTGTGGCTTGGCAAGATGACTTAGGTTTGATTGTGGAACACTCTGGCCTGGGAACAAGACTGAGGCTTGATGGTGGAACCGTGGCCTGGCAACAGGACTGAGGTTTGATTGTGGAACCCTCTGGCCTGGGAATATGACTGAGGTTTAATTGTGGAACCCTGTGGACTGGGAACATGACTGAGGTTTTATTCTGGAACCCTGTAGCCTGGGACCATAACTGAGGATTGATTCTGGAACCCTGTGGCCTGGGCACATGTCAACGGTGGATTCTGGAACCCTGTGGACTAGGAACATTACTGAGGTTTTATTCTGGAACCTTGTAGCCTGGGAACATAACTGAGGATTGATTCTGGAACCCTGTGGCCTGGGAACATGACATGGGTGGATTCTGGAACCCTGAGGCCTGGGAACATGACATCTGTTTAGATTGTGGAATACTGTGCCCCGGGAACGTGACTGAGCCTTGGTTCTGGAACCCTGGGGACTGGGAACATGACTGAGGTTTTATTCTGGAATCCTGTGTCCTGGGAACATGACATGGGTGGATTCTGGAACCCTGCGGCCTGGGAACATGAAATCTGTTTAGATTGTGCAATACTGTGGCCTGGGAACTTGACTGAGCCTTGGTTCTGGAAACCTGTGGAATGGGAATATGAGTGAGGTTTTATTCTGAAGCCGTGTAGCATGGGAACATAACTGAGGATTCACTTTGGAACCCTGTGGCCCAGATAATGACATGGGTGGATTCTGGAAACCTGAGGCCTTGGAACATGACATCTGTTTAGATTGTGGAATACTGTGGCCCGGGAACCTGACTGAGCCTTGGTTCTGGAACCCTGTGGACTGGGAACATGACTGAGGTTTTATTCTGGAAACCTGTAGCCTGGGAACATAACTGAGGATTGATTCTGGAACCCTGTGGCCTGGGAACATGACATCCGTGGATTCTGCAACACTGTGGCCTGGGAACCTGCGAACGGTTTGACTCTGGAACCCTGTGGCCTGGGAACATGTCTGAGGTTAGATGGTGGAAACCTGTGGCCTGGCAACATGACTGAGGTTTGATTCTGGATGCCTGTGGCCTGGGAACATGACTGAGGCATGATTCTGGAAACCTGTGGCCTGGGAACATGACATCTGTTTAGATTGTGGAATACTGTGCCCCGGGAACCTGACTGAGCGTTGGTTCTGGAAACCTGTAGACTGGGAACATAACTGACGATTGATTCTGGAACCCTGTGACCTGGGAACCTGCGAACGGTTTGACTCTGGTACCCTGTGGCCTGGGAACATGTCTGAGGTTTGATGGTGAAATCCTGTGGCCTGGCAACATGATTGAGGTTTCATTCTGGAAGACTGTGGCCAGGGAACATGACATCTGTTTAGATTGTGGAATACTGTGCCCCGGGAACCTGACTGAGCGTTGGTTCTGGAACCCTGTAGACTGGGAACATAAATGGCGATTGATTCTGGAACCCTGTGACCTGGGAACCTGCGAACGGTTTGACTCTGGTACCCTGTGGCCTGGGAACATGTCTGAGGCTTGATGGTGGAACCCTGTGGCCTGGCAATATGACTTAGGTTTGATTGTGGAACACTCTGGCCTGGGAACATGACTGAGGCTTGATGGTGGAACCGTGGCCTGGCAACAGGACTGAGGTTTGATTGTGGAACGCTCTGGCCTGGGAATATGACTGAGGTTTAATTGTGGAACCCTGTGGCCTGGCAACATGACTGGGATTTTATTTCTGAAACCTGTGTCCAGGGAACATGACTGAGGTTTTATTCTGGAAACCTGTGTCTTGGGAACACGACTGAGTTTTTATTCTGGAACCATGTGGCCTGGGAATATGAGTGAGGTTTGATTCTGGAAACCATTGGCCTGGGAACATGACTGATGTTAGAGGGTGCAATCCTGAGGCCTGGGAACATGATATCGGTTTGGATTCTGGTACCCTGTTGCCTGGGAACACGAAATCGGTTTGATTCCGGAAATCTGAGGCCTGGCAACATGACTAAGGTTTGATTCTGGATCTCTGTGGACTGGGAAAATGACTGAGGCGTGATTCTGAAGACCTGAGGCCTGGAAACATGACATCTGTTTAGATTGTCGAATACTTTGGCCCTGGAACCTGACTGAGCATTGGTTCTGGAACACTGTGCACTAGGAACATGACTGAGGATTTATTCTGGAACGCTGTAGCCTGGGAACATAACTGAGGATTGATTCTGGAACCCTGTGGCCTGGGAACATAACATTGGTGGATTCTGGAACCCTGAGCCCTGGGAACAAGACGTCTGTTTAGATTGTGGAATACTGTGACCCGGGAACCTGACTGAGCCTTGGTTCTGGAACCCTATGTACTGGGAATATGACTGAGGTTTTATTCTGGAACCCTGTAGCCTGGGAACATAACTGAGGATTGATTCTGGAACCCTGTGGCCTGGCCGCATGACATCGGTGGATTCTGGAACCCTGTGGCCTGGGAACATAACATTGGTGGATTCTGGAACCCTGAGCCCTGGGAACAAGACATCTGTTTAGATTGTGGAATACTGTGACCCGGGATCCTGACTGAGCCTTGATTCTGGAACCCTGTGGACTGGGAACATGACTGAGGTTTTATTCCGGAACCCTGTAGCCTGCGAACATAACTGAGGATTGATTCTGGAACCCTGTGGCCTGGCCGCATGACATCGGTGGATTCTGGAACTCTGTGGCCTGGGAACCTGCGAACGGTTTGACTCTGGTACCCTGTGGCCTGGGAACATGTCTGAGGTTTGATTCTGGACACCTGTGTCCTGGGAACAAGACTGAGGTTTGATTCTGCAACCGTGTGGCTTGGGAACATGACTGAGGTTTGTTTCTGGAAGCCTGTTCTCTGGGAACATGACTGAGGTTTGATTCTGGACACCTGTGTCCTGGGAACATGACTGAGGTTTGATTGTTGAAACCTGTGGCCTTCGAACATGACTCAGGTTGATTCTGGAACCATGTGTCCTGGGAATATGACTGAGGTTTGATTCTGGAAACCTTTGTCCTGGGAAAATGACTGAGGTTTCATTGTGGAAACATGTGGCCTGGGATCATGACTGACGTTTGATGGTGGAACACTCTGGCCTGGCAAAATGACTGAGGCTTGATTCTGGAGCCCTGTTTACTGGGAACATGACTGAGGTTTGATGGCAGAAACCTGTGGACTGGTAACATGACTGAGGTTTGATTTGGAACCCTGTGCACGGGGACCATGACTGAGGCCTGATACTGGAACCCCGTGGGGTGGGAACATGACATTGGTTTGATTCTGGAGCCTTGTTTACTGGGAACATGACTGAGGATTGATGGTTGAACCCTGTGGCCTGGCAAAATGATTGAGGTTTGATAGTGGAACCCTCAGGCTTGGGAACATGAGTGAGGCTTGATGGTGGAACACTGTGGCCTGGCAATATGCCTGAGGTTTGATGGTGGAACCCTGTGGCTTGGCAAGATGACTTAGGTTTGATTGTGGAACACTCTGGCCTGGGAACATGACTGAGGCTTGATGGTGGAACCGTGGCCTGGCAACAGGACTGAGGTTTGATTGTGGAACCCTCTGGCCTGGGAATATGACTGAGGTTTAATTGTGGAACCCTGTGGCCTGGGAACATGACTGGGATTTGATTTCTGAAACCTGTGTCCAGGGCACATGACTGAGGTTTTATTCTGGAACCCTGTGGCCTGGGAACATGACTGATGTTAGAGTGTGGAATCCTGTGCCCTGGGAACATGACATCGGTTTGCATTCTGGTACCCTGTTGCCTGGAAACATGAAATCGGTTTGATTCTGGAAACCTTAGGCCTGGGAATATGACTGAGGTTTGATGGTGGTACCCTATGGCCTGGCAACATGACTGAGATTTGATTCTGGATCCCTGTGGCCTGGGAACCTGCGAACGATTTGACTCTGGTACCCTGTGGCCTGGGAACATGTCTGAGGTTTGATGGTGGAAACCTGTGGCCTGGCAACATGACTGAGGATTGACTCTGTAAGACTGTGTCCAGGGAACATGATATCGGGTTGATTCTGGAAACCTGTGTCCTGGGAACAAGACTGAGGTTTGATTCTGGAACCCTGATGCCTGGGAACTTGACTGAGGTTTGTTTCTGGAAGTCTGTTCCCTGGGAACATGACTGCGGTTTGATTCTGGACACCTGTGTCCTGGGAACAAGACTGAGGTTTGAGTCTGCAACCCTGTGGCTTGGGAACATGACTGAGGTTTGTTTCTGGAAGCCTGTTCTCTGGGAACATGACTGAGGTTTGATTCTGGACACCTGTGTCCTGGGAACATGACTGAGGTTTGATATTTGAAAACTGTGGCCTTCGAACATGACTCAGGTTGATTCTGGAACCATGTGTCCTGGGAATATGACTGAGGTTTGATTCTGGAAACCTTTGTCCTGGGAAAATGACTGAGGTTTCATTGTGGAAACATGTGGCCTAGGATCATGACTGACGTTTGATGGTGGAACACTCTGGCCTGGCAAAATGACTGAGGCTTGATTCTGGAGCCCTGTTTACTGGGAACATGACTGAGGTTTGATGGCAGAAACCTGTGGACTGGTAACATGACTGAGGTTTGATTTGGAACCCTGTGCACGGGGACCATGACTGAGGCCTGATACTGGAACCCCGTGGCAAGGGAACATGACATTGGTTTGATTCTGGAGCCCTGTTTACTGGGAACATGACTGAGGTTTCATGGTTGAATCCTGTGGCCTGGCAACATGATTGAGGTTTGATAGTGGAACCCTCAGGCTTGGGAACATGAGTGAGGCTTGATGGTGGAACACTGTGGCCTGGCAATATGCCTGAGGTTTGATGGTGGAACCCTGTGGCTTGGCAAGATGACTTAGGTTTGATTGTGGAACACTCTGGCCTGGGAACAAGACTGAGGCTTGATGGTGGAACCGTGGCCTGGCAACAGGACTGAGGTTTGATTGTGGAACGCTCTGGCCTGGGAATATGACTGAGGTTTAATTGTGGAACCCTGTGGCCTGGGAAAATGACTGGGATTTGATTTCTGAAACCTGTGTCCAGGGCACATGACTGAGGTTTTATTCTGGAACCCCGTGGCCTGGGAACACGACTGAGGTTTGATTCTGTAACCATGTGGCCTGGGAATATGACTGAGGTTTGATTCTGGAAACCATTGGCCTGGGAACATGACTGATGTTAGAGTGTGGAATCCTGTGCCCTGGGAACATGACATCGGTTTGGATTCTGGTACCCTGTTGCCTGGGAACATGAAATCGCTTTGATTCTGTAAACCTGAGGTCTGGGAATATGACTGAGGTTTGATTGTGGTACCCAATGGCCTGGCAACATGACTGAGGTTTGATTCTGGATGCCTGTGGCCTGGGAACATGACTGAGGCATGATTCTGGAAACCTGTGGCCTGGGAACATGACATCTGTTTAGATTGTGGAATACTGTGCCCCGGGAAACTGACTGAGCCTTGGTTCTGGAACCCTGTGGACTGGGAACATGACTGAGGTTTTATTCTGGAACCCTGTAGCCTGGGACCATAACTGAGGATTGATTCTGGAACCCTGTGGCCTGGGCACATGTCAACGGTGGATTCTGGAACCCTGTGGACTAGGAACATTACTGAGGTTTTATTCTGGAACCTTGTAGCCTGGGAACATAACTGAGGATTGATTCTGGAACCCTGTGGCCTGGGAACATGACATGGGTGGATTCTGGAACCCTGAGGCCTGGGAACATGACATCTGTTTAGATTGTGGAATACTGTGCCCCGGGAACGTGACTGAGCCTTGGTTCTGGAACCCTGGGGACTGGGAACATGACTGAGGTTTTATTCTGGAATCCTGTGTCCTGGGAACATGACATGGGTGGATTCTGGAACCCTGCGGCCTGGGAACATGAAATCTGTTTAGATTGTGCAATACTGTGGCCTGGGAACTTGACTGAGCCTTGGTTCTGGAAACCTGTGGAATGGGAATATGACTGAGGTTTTATTCTGAAGCCGTGTAGCATGGGAACATAACTGAGGATTCACTTTGGAACCCTGTGGCCCAGATAATGACATGGGTGGATTCTGGAAACCTGAGGCCTTGGAACATGACATCTGTTTAGATTGTGGAATACTGTGGCCCGGGAACCTGACTGAGCCTTGGTTCTGGAACCCCGTGGACTGGGAACATGACTGAGGTTTTATTCTGGAAACCTGTAGCCTGGGAACATAACTGAGGATTGATTCTGGAACCCTGTGGCCTGGGAACATGACATCCGTGGATTCTGCAACACTGTGGCCTGGGAACCTGCGAACGGTTTGACTCTGGAACCCTGTGGCCTGGGAACATGTCTGAGGTTAGATGGTGGAAACCTGTGGCCTGGCAACATGACTGAGGTTTGATTCTGGATGCCTGTGGCCTGGGAACATGACTGAGGCATGATTCTGGAAACCTGTGGCCTGGGAACATGACATCTGTTTAGATTGTGGAATACTGTGCCCCGGGAACCTGACTGAGCGTTGGTTCTGGAAACCTGTAGACTGGGAACATAACTGACGATTGATTCTGGAACCCTGTGACCTGGGAACCTGCGAACGGTTTGACTCTGGTACCCTGTGGCCTGGGAACATGTCTGAGGTTTGATGGTGAAATCCTGTGGCCTGGCAACATGATTGAGGTTTGATTCTGGAAGACTGTGGCCAGGGAACATGACATCTGTTTAGATTGTGGAATACTGTGCCCCGGGAACCTGACTGAGCGTTGGTTCTGGAACCCTGTAGACTGGGAACATAAATGGCGATTGATTCTGGAACCCTGTGACCTGGGAACCTGCGAACGGTTTGACTCTGGTACCCTGTGGCCTGGGAACATGTCTGAGGCTTGATGGTGGAACCCTGTGGCCTGGCAATATGACTTAGGTTTGATTGTGGAACACTCTGGCCTGGGAACATGACTGAGGCTTGATGGTGGAACCGTGGCCTGGCAACAGGACTGAGGTTTGATTGTGGAACGCTCTGGCCTGGGAATATGACTGAGGTTTAATTGTGGAACCCTGTGGCCTGGCAACATGACTGGGATTTTATTTCTGAAACCTGTGTCCAGGGAACATGACTGAGGTTTTATTCTGGAAACCTGTGTCTTGGGAACACGACTGAGTTTTTATTCTGGAACCATGTGGCCTGGGAATATGAGTGAGGTTTGATTCTGGAAACCATTGGCCTGGGAACATGACTGATGTTAGAGGGTGCAATCCTGAGGCCTGGGAACATGATATCGGTTTGGATTCTGGTACCCTGTTGCATGGGAACACGAAATCGGTTTGATTCCGGAAATCTGAGGCCTGGCAACATGACTAAGGTTTGATTCTGGATCTCTGTGGACTGGGAAAATGACTGAGGCGTGATTCTGAAGACCTGAGGCCTGGAAACATGACATCTGTTTAGATTGTCGAATACTTTGGCCCTGGAACCTGACTGAGCATTGGTTCTGGAACACTGTGCACTAGGAACATGACTGAGGATTTATTCTGGAACGCTGTAGCCTGGGAACATAACTGAGGATTGATTCTGGAACCCTGTGGCCTGGGAACATAACATTGGTGGATTCTGGAACCCTGAGCCCTGGGAACAAGACATCTGTTTAGATTGTGGAATACTGTGACCCGGGAACCTGACTGAGCCTTGGTTCTGGAACCCTATGTACTGGGAATATGACTGAGGTTTTATTCTGGAACCCTGTAGCCTGGGAACATAACTGAGGATTGATTCTGGAACCCTGTGGCCTGGCCGCATGACATCGGTGGATTCTGGAACCCTGTGGCCTGGGAACATAACATTGGTGGATTCTGGAACCCTGAGCCCTGGGAACAAGACATCTGTTTAGATTGTGGAATACTGTGACCCGGGATCCTGACTGAGCCTTGATTCTGGAGCCCTGTTTACTGGGAACATGACTGAGGTTTGATGGCAGAAACCTGTGGACTGGTAACATGACTGAGGTTTGATTTGGAACCCTGTGCACGGGGACCATGACTGAGGCCTGATACTGGAACCCCGTGGGGTGGGAACATGACATTGGTTTGATTCTGGAGCCTTGTTTACTGGGAACATGACTGAGGATTGATGGTTGAACCCTGTGGCCTGGCAAAATGATTGAGGTTTGATAGTGGAACCCTCAGGCTTGGGAACATGAGTGAGGCTTGATGGTGGAACACTGTGGCCTGGCAATATGCCTGAGGTTTGATGGTGGAACCCTGTGGCTTGGCAAGATGACTTAGGTTTGATTGTGGAACACTCTGGCCTGGGAACATGACTGAGGCTTGATGGTGGAACCGTGGCCTGGCAACAGGACTGAGGTTTGATTGTGGAACCCTCTGCACTGGGAATATGACTGAGGTTTAATTGTGGAACCCTGTGGCCTGGGAACATGACTGGGATTTGATTTCTGAAACCTGTGTCCAGGGCACATGACTGAGGTTTTATTCTGGAACCCTGTGGCCTGGGAACATGACTGATGTTAGAGTGTGGAATCCTGTGCCCTGGGAACATGACATCGGTTTGCATTCTGGTACCCTGTTGCCTGGAAACATGAAATCGGTTTGATTCTGGAAACCTTAGGCCTGGGAATATGACTGAGGTTTGATGGTGGTACCCTATGGCCTGGCAACATGACTGAGATTTGATTCTGGATCCCTGTGGCCTGGGAACCTGCGAACGGTTTGACTCTGGTACCCTGTGGCCTGGGAACATGTCTGAGGTTTGATGGTGGAAACCTGTGGCCTGGCAACATGACTGAGGATTGACTCTGTAAGACTGTGGCCAGGGAACATGATATCGGGTTGATTCTGGAAACCTGTGTCCTGGGAACAAGACTGAGGTTTGATTCTGGAACCCTGATGCCTGGGAACTTGACTGAGGTTTGTTTCTGGAAGTCTGTTCCCTGGGAACATGACTGCGGTTTGATTCTGGACACCTGTGTCCTGGGAACAAGACTGAGGTTTGAGTCTGCAACCCTGTGGCTTGGGAACATGACTGAGGTTTGTTTCTGGAAGCCTGTTCTCTGGGAACATGACTGAGGTTTGATTCTGGACACCTGTGTCCTGGGAACATGACTGAGGTTTGATATTTGAAAACTGTGGCCTTCGAACATGACTCAGGTTGATTCTGGAACCATGTGTCCTGGGAATATGACTGAGGTTTGATTCTGGAAACCTTTGTCCTGGGAAAATGACTGAGGTTTCATTGTGGAAACATGTGGCCTGGGATCATGACTGACGTTTGATGGTGGAACACTCTGGCCTGGCAAAATGACTGAGGCTTGATTCTGGAGCCCTGTTTACTGGGAACATGACTGAGGTTTGATGGCAGAAACCTGTGGACTGGTAACATGACTGAGGTTTGATTTGGAACCCTGTGCACGGGGACCATGACTGAGGCCTGATACTGGAACCCCGTGGCAAGGGAACATGACATTGGTTTGATTCTGGAGCCCTGTTTACTGGGAACATGACTGAGGTTTCATGGTTGAATCCTGTGGCCTGGCAACATGATTGAGGTTTGATAGTGGAACCCTCAGGCTTGGGAACATGAGTGAGGCTTGATGGTGGAACACTGTGGCCTGGCAATATGCCTGAGGTTTGATGGTGGAACCCTGTGGCTTGGCAAGATGACTTAGGTTTGATTGTGGAACACTCTGGCCTGGGAACAAGACTGAGGCTTGATGGTGGAACCGTGGCCTGGCAACAGGACTGAGGTTTGATTGTGGAACCCTCTGGCCTGGGAATATGACTGAGGTTTAATTGTGGAACCCTGTGGCCTGGGAACATGACTGGGATTTGATTTCTGAAACCTGTGTCCAGGGCACATGACTGAGGTTTTATTCTGGAACCCTGTGGCCTGGGAACACGACTGATGTTAGAGTGTGGAATCCTGTGCCCTGGGAACATGACATCGGTTTGCATTCTGGTACCCTGTTGCCTGGAAACATGAAATCGGTTTGATTCTGGAAACCTTAGGCCTGGGAATATGACTGAGGTTTGATGGTGGTACCCTATGGCCTGGCAACATGACTGAGATTTGATTCTGGATCCCTGTGGCCTGGGAACCTGCGAACGGTTTGACTCTGGTACCCTGTGGCCTGGGAACATGTCTGAGGTTTGATGGTGGAAACCTGTGGCCTGGCAACATGACTGAGGATTGACTCTGTAAGACTGTGTCCAGGGAACATGATATCGGGTTGATTCTGGAAACCTGTGTCCTGGGAACAAGACTGAGGTTTGATTCTGGAACCCTGATGCCTGGGAACTTGACTGAGGTTTGTTTCTGGAAGTCTGTTCCCTGGGAACATGACTGCGGTTTGATTCTGGACACCTGTGTCCTGGGAACAAGACTGAGGTTTGAGTCTGCAACCCTGTGGCTTGGGAACATGACTGAGGTTTGTTTCTGGAAGCCTGTTCTCTGGGAACATGACTGAGGTTTGATTCTGGACACCTGTGTCCTGGGAACATGACTGAGGTTTGATATTTGAAAACTGTGGCCTTCGAACATGACTCAGGTTGATTCTGGAACCATGTGTCCTGGGAATATGACTGAGGTTTGATTCTGGAAACCTTTGTCCTGGGAAAATGACTGAGGTTTCATTGTGGAAACATGTGGCCTGGGATCATGACTGACGTTTGATGGTGGAACACTCTGGCCTGGCAAAATGACTGAGGCTTGATTCTGGAGCCCTGTTTACTGGGAACATGACTGAGGTTTGATGGCAGAAACCTGTGGACTGGTAACATGACTGAGGTTTGATTTGGAACCCTGTGCACGGGGACCATGACTGAGGCCTGATACTGGAACCCCGTGGCAAGGGAACATGACATTGGTTTGATTCTGGAGCCCTGTTTACTGGGAACATGACTGAGGTTTCATGGTTGAATCCTGTGGCCTGGCAACATGATTGAGGTTTGATAGTGGAACCCTCAGGCTTGGGAACATGAGTGAGGCTTGATGGTGGAACACTGTGGCCTGGCAATATGCCTGAGGTTTGATGGTGGAACCCTGTGGCTTGGCAAGATGACTTAGGTTTGATTGTGGAACACTCTGGCCTGGGAACAAGACTGAGGCTTGATGGTGGAACCGTGGACTGGCAACAGGACTGAGGTTTGATTGTGGAACCCTCTGGCCTGGGAATATGACTGAGGTTTAATTGTGGAACCCTGTGGCCTGGGAACATGACTGGGATTTGATTTCTGAAACCTGTGTCCAGGGCACATGACTGAGGTTTTATTCTGGAACCCCGTGGCCTGGGAACACGACTGAGGTTTGATTCTGTAACCATGTGGCCTGGGAATATGACTGAGGTTTGATTCTGGAAACCATTGGCCTGGGAACATGACTGATGTTAGAGTGTGGAATCCTGTGGCCTGGAAACATGACATCGGTTTGGATTCTGGTACCCTGTTGCCTGGAAACATGAAATCGGTTTGATTCTGGAAACCTTAGGCCTGGGAATATGACTGAGGTTTGATGGTGGTACCCTATGGCCTGGCAATATGACTGAGGTTTGATTCTGGATCCCTGTGGCCTGGGAACATGACATCTGTTTTGATTGTGGAATACTGTGCCCCGGGAACCAGACTGAGCCTTGGTTCTGGAACCCTGTGGACTGGGAACTTGACTGACGTTTTATTCTGGAACCCTGTGGCCTGGGAACATGTCTGAGGTTTGATGGTGGAAACCTGTGGCCTGGCAACATGACTGAGGATTGATTCTGGAAGACTGTGGCCAGGGAACATGATATCTGGTTGATTCTGGAAACCTGTGTCCTGGGAACAAGACTGAAGTTTGATTCTGGAACCCTGTGGCCTGGGAACATGACTGAGGTTTGTTTCTGGAAGCCAGTTCCCTGGGAACATGACTGCGGTTTGATTCTGGACACCTGTGTCCTGGAAACAAGACTGAGGTTTGATTCTGCAACCCTGTGGCTTGGGAACATGACTGAGGTTTGTTTCTGGAAGCCTCTTCTCTGGGAACATGACTGAGGTTTGATTCTGGACACCTGTGTCCTGGGAACATGACTGAGGTTTGATTGTTGAAACCTGTGGCCTTCGAACATGACTCAGGTTGATTCTGGAACCATGTGTCCTGGGAATATGACTGAGGTTTGATTCTGGAAACCTTTGTCCTGGGAAAATGACTGAGGTTTCATTGTGGAAACATGTGGCCTGGGATCATGACTGAGGTTTGATGGTGGAACACTCTGGCCTGGCAAAATGACTGAGGCATGATTCTGGAGCCCTGTTAACTGGGAACATGACTGAGGTTTGATGGCAGAAACCTGTGGACTGGCAACATGACTGAGGTTTGATTTGGAACCCTGTGCACGGGGACCATGACTGAGGCCTGATACTGGAACCCCGTGGCATGGGAACATGACATTGGTTTGATTCTGGAACCCTGTTTACTGGGAACATGACTGAGGTTTCATGGTTGATTCCTGTGGCCTGGCCACATGATTGAGGTTTGATAGTGGAACCCTCAGGCTTGGGAACATGAGTGAGGCTTGATGGTGGAACCCTGTGGCCTGGCAATATGCCTGAGGTTTGATAGTGGAACCCTGTGGCTTGGCAAGATGACTTAGGTTTGATTGTGGAACACTCTGGCCTGGGAACATGACTGAGGCTTGATGGTGGAACCGTGTCCTTTCCAAAGGACTGAGGTTTGATTGTGGAACCCTCTGGCCTGGGAATATGACTGAGGTTAAATTGTGGAACCCTGTGGCCTGGGAACATGACTGGGATATGATTTCTGAAACCTGTGTCCAGGGAACATGACTGAGGTTTTATTCTGGAACCCTGTGTCCTGGGAACACGACTGAGGTTTGATTCTGGAACCATGTGGCCTGGGAATATGACTGAGGTTTGATTCTGGAAACCATTGGCCTGGGAACATGACTGATGTTAGAGTGTGGAATCCGGTGGCCTGGGAACATGACTGAGGTTTGGATTCTGGTACCCTGTTGCCTGGGAACATGAAATCGGTTTGATTCTGTAAACCTGAGGTCTGGGAATATGACTGAGGTTTGATTGTGGTACCCTACGGCCTGGCAACATGACTGAGGTTTGATTCTGGATGCCTGTGGCCTGGGAACATGACTGAGGCATGATTCTGGAAACCTGTGGCCTGGGAACATGACATCTGTTTAGATTGTGGAATACTGTGCCCCGGGAGACTGACTGAGCCTTGGTTCTGGAACCCTGTGGACTGGGAACATGACTGAGGTTTTATTCTGGAACCCTGTAGCCTGGGACCATAACTGAGGATTGATTCTGAAACCCTGTGGCCTGGGCACATGAAAACGGTGGATTCTGGAACCCTGTGGACTAGGAACATGACTGAGGTTTTATTCTGGAACCTTGTAGCCTGGGAACATAACTGAGGATTGATTCTGGAACCCTGTGGCCTGGGAAAATGACATGGGTGGATTCTGGAACCCTGAGGCCTGGGAACATGACATCTGTTTAGACTGTGGAATACTGTGCCCTGGGAACGTGACTGAGCCTTGGTTCTGGAACCCTGTGGACTGGGAACATGACTGACGTTTTATTCTGGAACCCTGTAGCCTGGGAACATAACTGAGGATTGATTCTGGAACCCTGTGGCCTGGGAACATGACTGGGATTTGATTTCTGAAACCTGTGTTCAGGGAAAATGACTGAGGTTTTATTCTGGAACCCTGTGTCCTGGGAACACGACTGAGGTTTGGTTCTGGAACCATGTGGCCTGGGAATATGACTTAGGTTTGATTCTGGAAACCATTGGCCTGGGAACATGACTGATGTTAGAATGTGGAATCCTGTGGCCTGGGAACATGACATCGGTTTGGATTCTGGTACCCTGTTGCCTGGAAACATGAAATCGGTTTGATTCTGGAAACCTTAGGCCTGGGAATATGACTGAGGTTTGATGGTGGTACCCTATGGCCTGGCAATATGACTGAGGTTTGATTCTGGATCCCTGTGGCCTGGGAACATGACATCTGTTTAGATTGTGGAATACTGTGCCCCGGGAACCTGACTGAGCCTTGGTTCTGGAACCCTGTGGACTGGGAACTTGACTGACGTTTTATTCTGGAACCCTGTGTCCTGGGAACATGACATGGGTGGATTCTGGAACCCTGAGGCCTGGGACCATGACATCTGTTTAGATTGTGGAATACTGTGGCCCGGGAACCTGACTGAGCCTTGGTTCTGGAACCCTGTGGACTGGGAACATGACTGAGATTTTATTCTGGAACCCTGTAGCCTGGGAACATAACTGAGGATTGATTCTGGAAGCCTGTGGCCTGGGAACATGACATCGGTGGATTCTGGAACTCTGTGGCCTGGGAACCTGCGAACGGTTTGACTCTGGTACCCTGTGGCCTGGGAACATGTCTGAGGTTTGATGGTGGAAACCTGTGGCCTGGCAACATGACTGAGGATTGATTCTGGAAGACTGTGGCCAGGGAACATGATATCTGGTTGATTCTGGAAACCTGTGTCCTGGGAACAAGACTGAAGTTTGATTCTGGAACCCTGTGGCCTAGGAACATGACTGAGGTTTGTTTCTGAAGCCTGTTACCTTGGAATATGACTGAGGTTTGATTCTGGACACCTGTGTCCTGGAAACATGACTGAGGTTTGATTGTTGAAACCTGTGGCCTGCGAACATGACTCAGGTTTGATTGTGGAACCCTCTGGCCCTGGAATATGACTGAGGTTTAATTGTGGAACCCTGTGGCCTGGGAACATGACTGGGATTTGATTTCTGAAACCTGTGTCCAGGGAACATGACTGAGGTTTTATTCTGGAACCCTGTGTCGTGGGAACACGACTGAGGTTTGATTCTGTAACAATGTGGCCTGGGATTATGACTGAGGTTTGATTCTGGAAACCATTGGCCTGGGAACATGACTGATGTTACAGTGTGGAATCCTGTGGCCTGGGAACATGACATCGGTTTGGATTCTGGTACCCTGTTGCCTGGGAACATGAAATCGGTTTGATTCTGTAAACCTGAGGTCTGGGAATATGACTGAGGTTTGATTGTGGTACCCTATGGCCTGGCAACATGACTGAGGTTTGATTCTGGATGCCTGTGGCCTGGCAACATGACTGAGGCATGATTCTGGAAACCTGTGGCCTGGGAACATGACATCTGTTTAGATTGTGGAATACTGTGCCCCGGGAACCTGACTGAGCCTTGGTTCTGGAACCCTGTGGACTGGGTACATGACTGACATTTTATTCTGGAACCCTGTAGCCTGGGTACATAACTGAGGATTGATTCTGGAACCCTGTGGCCTGGGAACATGACTGGGATTTGATTTCTGAAACCTGTGTCCAGGGAAAATGACTGAGGTTTTATTCTGGAACCCTGTGTCCTGGGAACACGACTGAGGTTTGATTCTGGAACCATGTGGCCTGGGAATATGACTTAGGTTTGATTCTGGAAACCATTGGCCTGGGAACATGACTGATGTTAGAGTGTGGAATCCTGTGCTCTGGGAACATGACATCTGTTTAGATTGTGGAATACTGTGCCCCGGGAACCTGACTGAGCCTTGGTTCTGGACCCCTGTGGACTGGGAACATGACTGAGGTTTTATTCTGGAACCCTGTGTCCTGTTAACATGACATGGGTGGATTCTGGAACCCTGAGGCCTGGGAACATGAAATCTGTTTAGATTGTGTAATACTGTGGCCTGGGAACTTGACTGAGCCTTGGTTCTGGAAACCTGTGGACTGGGAATATGACTGAGGTTTTATTCTGGAGCCGTGTAGCCTGGGAACATAACTGAGGATTCACTTTGGAACCCTGTGGCCCAGGAACATGACATGGGTGGATTCTGGAAAACTGAGGCCTTGGAACATGACTGAGGTTTGAATCTGGATCTCTGTGGCCTGGGAAAATGACTGAGGCGTGATTCTGAAGAACTGTGGCCTGGAAACATGTCATCTGTTTAGATTGTGGAATACTTTGGCCTGGGAACCTGACTGAGCCTTGGTTCTGGAACACTGTGCACTAGGAACATGACTGAGGTTTTATTCTGGAACCCTGTAGCCTGGGAACATAACTGAGGATTGATTCTGGAACCCTGTGGCCTGGGAACATAACATGGGTGGATTCTGGAACCCTGAGGCCTGGGAACAAGACATCTGTTTAGATTGTGGAATGCTGTGACCCGGGAACCTGACTGAGCCTTGGTTCTGGAACCCTATGTACTGGGAATATGACTGAGGTTTTATTCTGGAACCCTGTAGCCTGGGAACATAACTGAGGATTGATTCTGGAACCCTGTGGCCTGGGAACATGACATGGGTGGATTCTGGAACCCTGAGGCCTGGGAACATGACATCTGTTTAGATTGTGGAATACTGTGCCCCGGGTACCTGACTGAGCCTTGATTCTGGAACCCTGTGGACTGGGAACATGACTGAGGTTTTTTTCCGGAACCCTGTAGCCTGCGAACATAACTGAGGATTGATTCTGGAACCCTGTGGCCTGGCCGCATGACATCGGTGGATTCTGGAACTCTGTGGCCTGGGAACCTGCGAACGGTTTGACTCTGGTACCCTGTGGCCTGGGAACATGCCTGAGGTTTGATGGTGGAAACCTTTGGCCTGGCAACATGACCGAGGATTGACTCTGGAAGACTGTGGCCAGGGAACATGATATCGGGTTGATTCTGGAAACCTGTATCCTGGGAACAAGACTGAGGTTTGATTCTGGAACCCTGATGCCTGGGAATTTGACTGAGGTTTGTTTCTGGAAGCCTGTTCCCTGGGAACATGACTGCGGTTTGGTTCTGGACACCTGTGTCCTGGGAACAAGACTGAGGTTTGATTCTGCAACCCTGTGGCTTGGGAACATGACTGAGGTTTGTTTCTGGAAGCCTGTTCTCTGGGAACATGACTGAGGTTTGATTCTGGACACCTGTGTCCTGGGAACATGACTGAGGTTTGATTGTTGAAACCTGTGGCCTTCGAACATGACTCAGGTTGATTCTGGAACCATGTGTCCTGGGAATATGACTGAGGTTTGATTCTGGAAACCTTTGTCCTGGGAAAATGACTGAGGTTTCATTGTGGAAACATGTGGCCTGGGATCATGACTGACGTTTGATGGTGGAACACTATGGCCTGGCAAAATGACTGAGGCTTGATTCTGGAGCCCTGTTTACTGGGAACATGACTGAGGTTTGATGGCAGAAACCTGTGGACTGGAAACATGACTGAGGTTTGATTTGGAACCCTGTGCACGGGGACCATGACTGAGGCCTGATACTGGAACCCCGTGGCAAGGGAACATGACATTGGTTTGATTCTGGAGCCCTGTTTACTGGGAACATGACTGAGGTTTCATGGTTGAATCCTGTGGCCTGGCAACATGATTGAGGTTTGATAGTGGAACCCTCAGGCTTGGGAACATGAGTGAGGCTTGATGGTGGAACCGTGGCCTGGCAACAGGACTGAGGTTTGATTGTGGAACCCTCTGGCCCTGGAATATGACTGAGGTTTAATTGTGGAACCCTGTGGCCTGGGAACATGACTGGGATTTGATTTCTGAAACCTGTGTCCAGGAAACATGACTGAGGTTTTATTCTGGAACCCTGTGTCCTGGGAACAAGACTGAGGTTTGATTCTGTAACCATGTGGCCTCGGAATATGACTGAGGTTTGATTCTTGAAACCATTGGCCTGGGAACATGACTGATGTTAGAATGTGGAAACCTGTGGCCTGGGAACATGACATCGGTTTGGATTCTGGTACCCTGTTGCCTGGGAACATGAAATCGGTTTGATTCTGTAAACCTGAGGTCTGGGAATATGACTGAGGTTTGATTGTGGTACCCTATGGCCTGGCAACATGACTGAGGTTTGATTCTGGATTCCTGTGCCCTGGGAACATGACTGAGGCATGATTCTGGAAACCTGTGGCCTGGGAACATGACATCTCTTTAGATTGTGGAATACTGTGCCCCGGGAACCTGACTGAGCCTTGGTTCTGGAACCCTGTGGACTGGGAACATGACTGAGGTTTTATTCTGGAACCCTGTAGCCTGGGACCATAACTGAGGATTGATTCTGGAACCCTGTGGCCTGGGCACATGACAATGGTGGATTCTGGAACCCTGTGGACTAGGAACATGACTGAGGTTTTATTCTGGAACCTTGTAGCCTGGGAACATAACTGAGGATTGATTCTGGAACCCTGTGGCCTGGGAACATGACATGGGTTGTTTCTGGAACCCTGAGGCCTGGTAACATGACATCTGTTTAGATTGTGGAATACTGTGCCCTGGGAACGTGACTGAGCCTTTGTTCTGGAACCCTGTGGACTAGGAACATGACTGACGTTTTATTCTGGAACCCTGTAGACTGGGAACATAACTGAGGATTGATTTTGGAACCCTGTGGCCTGGGAACATGACTGGGATTTGATTTCTGAAACCTGTGTCCAGGGAAAATGACTGAGGTTTTATTCTGGAACCCTGTGTCCTGGGAACACGACTGAGGTTTGATTCTGGAACCATGTGGCCTGGGAATATGACTTAGGTTTGATTCTGGAAACCATTGGCCTGGGAACATGACTGATGTTAGAGTGTGGAATCCTGTGCCCTGGGAACATGACATCGGTTTGGATTCTGGTACCCTGTTGCCTGAAACATGAAATCGGTTTGATTCTGGAAACCTTAGGCCTGGGAATATGACTGAGGTTTGATGGTGGTACCCTATGGCCTGGCAACATGACTGAGGTTTCATTCTGGATCCCTGCAGCCTGGGAACATGACATCTGTTTAGATTGTGGAATACTGTGCCCCGGGAACCTGACTGAGCCTTGGTTCTCGACACATGTGGACTGGGAACATGACTGAGGTTTTATTCTGGAACCGTGTGTCCTGTTAACATGACATGGGTGGATTCTGGAACCCTGAGGCCTGGGAACATGAAATCTGTTTAGATTGTGGAATACTGTGGCCTGGGAACTTGACTGAGCCTTGGTTCTGGAAACCTGTGGACTGGGAATATGACTGAGGTTTTATTCTGGAGCCGTGTAGCCTGGGAACATAACTGAGGATTCACTTTGGAACCCTGTGGCCCAGGAACATGACATGGGTGGATTCTGGAACCCTGAGGCCTTGGAACATGACATCTGTTTAGATTGTGGAATACTGTGGCCCGGGAACCTGACTGAGCCTTGGTTCTGGAACCCTGTGGACTGGGAACATGACTGACGTTTTATTCTGGAACCCTGTAGCCTGGGAACATAACTGAGGATTGATTCTGGAAGCCTGTGGCCTGGGAACATGACATCGGTGGATTCTGGAACACTGTGGCCTGGGAACCTGCGAACGGTTTGACTCTGGAACCCTGTGGCCTGGGAACACGAAATCGGTTTGATTCCGGAAATCTGAGGCCTGGCAACATGACTGAGGTTTGATTCTGGATCTCTGTGGCCTGGGAAAATGACTGAGGCGTGATTCTGAAGACCTGTGGCCTGGAAACATGACATCTGTTTAGATTGTGGAATACTTTGGCCCGGGAACCTGACTGAGCCTTGATTCTGGAACACTGTGCACTAGGAACATGACTGAGGTTTTATTCTGGAACCCTGTAGCCTGGGAACATAACTGAGGATTGATTCTGGAACCCTGTGGCCTGGGAACATAACATGGGTGGATTCTGGAACCCTGAGGCCTGAGAACAAGACATCTGTTTAGATTGTGGAATACTGTGACCCGGGAACCTGACTGAGCCTTGGTTCTGGAACCCTGTGGACTGGGAACATGACTGAGGTTTTTTTCCGGAACCCTGTAGCCTGCGAACATAACTGAGGATTGATTCTGGAAACCTGTGGCCTGGCCGCATGACATCGGTGGATTCTGGAACTCTGTGGCCTGGGAAACTGCGAACGGTTTGACTCTGGTAACCTGTGGCCTGGGAACATGCCTGAGGTTTGATAGAGGAAACCTGTGGCCTGGCCACATGACTGAGGATTGACTCTGGAAGACTGTGGCCAGGGAACATGATATCGGGTTGATTCTGGAAACCTGTGTCCTGGGAACAAGACTGAGGTTTGATTCTGGAACCCTGTGGCCTGGGAACTTGACTGAGGTTTGTTTCTGGAAGCCTGTTCTCTGGGAACAGAACTGAGGTTTGATTCTGGACACCTGTGTCCTGGGAACATGACTGAGGTTTGATTGTTGAAACCTGTGGCCTTCGAACATGACTCAGGTTGATTCTGGTACCATGTGTCCTGGAAATATGATTGAGGTTTGATTCTGGAAACCTTTGTCCTGGGAAAATGACTGAGGTTTCATTGTGGAAACATGTGGCCTGGGATCATGACTGACGTTTGATGGTGGAACACTCTGGCCTGGCAATATGCCTGAGGTTTGATGGTGGAACCCTGTGGCTTGGCAAGATGACTTAGGTTTGATTGTGGAACACTCTGGACTGGGAACATGACTGAGGCTTGATGGTGGAACCGTGGCCTGGCAACAGGACTGAGGTTTGATTGTGGAACCCTCTGGCCCTGGAATATGACTGAGGTTTAATTGTGGAACCCTGTGGCCTCGGAACATGACTGGGATTTGATTTCTGAAACCTGTGTCCAGGGAACATGACTGAGGTTTTATTCTGGAACCCTGTGTCCTGGGAACACGACTGAGGTTTGATTCTGTAACCATGTGGCCTGGGAATATGACTGAGGTTTGATTCTGGAAACCTTTGGCCTGGGAACATGACTGATGTTAGAATGTGGAATCCTGTGGCCTGGGAACATGACATCGGTTTGTATTCTGGTACCCTGTTGCCTGGGAACATGAAATCGGTTTGATTCTGTAAACATGAGGTCTGGGAATATGACTGAGGTTTGATTGTGGTACCCTATGGCCTGGCAACATGACTGAGGTTTTATTCTGGAACCCTGTAGCCTGGGAACATAACTGAGGATTGATTCTGGAAGCCTGTGGCCTGGGAACATGACATCGGTGGATTCTGGAACACTGTGGCCTGGGAACCTGCGAACGGTTTGACTCTGGAACCCTGTGGCCTGGGAACACGAAATCGGTTTGATTCCGGAAATCTGAATCCTGGCAACATGACTGAGGTTTGATTCTGGATCTCTGTGGCCTGGGAAAATGACTGAGGCGTGATTCTGAAGACCTATGGCCTGGAAACATGACATCTGTTTAGATTGTGGAATACTTTGGCCCGGGAACCTGACTGAGACTTGGTTCTGGAACACTGTGCACTAGGAACATGACTGAGGTTTTATTCTGGAACCCTGTAGCCTGGGAACATAACTGAGTATTGATTCTGGAACCCTGTGGCCTGGGAACATAACATGGGTGGATTCTGGAACCCTGAGGCCTGGGAACATGACATCTGTTTAGATTGTGGAATACTGTGCCCCGGGAACCTGACTGAGCGTTGGTTCTGGAACCCTGTAGACTGGGAACATAAATGGCGATTGATTCTGGAACCCTGTGACCTGGGAACCTGCGAACGATTTGACTCTGGTACCCTGTGGCCTGGGAACATGTCTGAGGCTTGATGGTGGAACCCTGTGGCCTGGCAATATGACTTAGTTTTGATTGTGGAACACTCTGGCCTGGGAACATGACTGAGGCTTGATGGTGGAACCGTGGCCTGGCAACAGGACTGAGGTTTGATTGTGGAATGCTCTGGCCTGGGAATATGACTGAGGTTTAATTGTGGAACCCTGTGGCCTAGCAACATGACTGGGATTTTATTTCTGAAACCTGTGTCCAGGGAACATGACTGAGGTTTTATTCTGGAAACCTGTGTCTTGGGAACACGACTGAGTTTTTATTCTGGAACCATGTGGCCTGGGAATATGAGTGAGGTTTGATTATGGAAACCATTGGCCTGGGAACATGACTGATGTTAGAGGGTGCAATCCTGAGGCCTGGGAACATGATATCGGTTTGGATTCTGGTACCCTGTTGCCTGGGAACACGAAATCGGTTTGATTCCGGAAATCTGAGGCCTGGCAACATGACTAAGGTTTGATTCTGGATCTCTGTGGACTGGGAAAATGACTGAGGCGTGATTCTGAAGACCTGAGGCCTGGAAACATGACATCTGTTTAGATTGTCGAATACTTTGGCCCTGGAACCTGACTGAGCATTGGTTCTGGAACACTGTGCACTAGGAACATGACTGAGGATTTATTCTGGAACGCTGTAGCCTGGGAACATAACTGAGGATTGATTCTGGAACCCTGTGGCCTGGGAACATAACATTGGTGGATTCTGGAACCCTGAGCCCTGGGAACAAGACATCTGTTTAGATTGTGGAATACTGTGACCCGGGAACCTGACTGAGCCTTGGTTCTGGAACCCTATGTACTGGGAATATGACTGAGGTTTTATTCTGGAACCCTGTAGCCTGGGAACATAACTGAGGATTGATTCTGGAACCCTGTGGCCTGGCCGCATGACATCGGTGGATTCTGGAACCCTGTGGCCTGGGAACATAACATTGGTGGATTCTGGAACCCTGAGCCCTGGGAACAAGACATCTGTTTAGATTGTGGAATACTGTGACCCGGGATCCTGACTGAGCCTTGATTCTGGAACCCTGTGGACTGGGAACATGACTGAGGTTTTATTCCGGAACCCTGTAGCCTGCGAACATAACTGAGGATTGATTCTGGAACCCTGTGGCCTGGCCGCATGACATCGGTGGATTCTGGAACTCTGTGGCCTGGGAACCTGCGAACGGTTTGACTCTGGTACCCTGTGGCCTGGGAACATGTCTGAGGTTTGATGGTGGAAACCTGTGGCCTGGCCACATGACTGAGGATTGTCTCTGGAAGACTGTGGCCAGGGAACATGATATCGGGTTAATTCTGGAAACCTGTGTCCTGGGAACAAGACTGAGGTTTGATTCTGGAACCCTGTGGCCTGGGAACTTGACTGAGGTTTGTTTCTGGAAGCCTGTTCCCTGGGAACATGACTGCGGTTTGATTCTGGACACCTGTGTCCTGGGAACAAGACTGAGGTTTGATTCTGCAACCCTGTGGCTTGGGAACATGACTGAGGTTTGTTTCTGGAAGCCTGTTCTCTTGGAACATGACTGAGGTTTGATTCTGGACACCTGTGTCCTGGGAACATGACTGAGGTTTGATTGTTGAAACCTGTGGCCTTCGAACATGACTCAGGTTGATTCTGGAACCATGTGTCCTATGAATATGACTGAGGTTTGATTCTGGAAACCTTTGGCTTGGGAAAATGACTGAGGTTTCATTGTGGAAACATGTGGCCTGGGATCATGACTGACGTTTGATGGTGGAACACTCTGGCCTGGCAAAATGACTGAGGCATGATTCTGGAGCCCTGTTAACTGGGAACATGACTGAGGTTTGATGGCAGAAACCTGTGGACTGGCAACATGACTGAGGTTTGATTTGGAACCCTGTGCACGGGGACCATGACTGAGGCCTGATACTGGAACCCCGTGGCATGGGAACATGACATTGGTTTGATTCTGGAACCCTGTTTACTGGGAACATGACTGAGGTTTCATGGTTGATTCCTGTGGCCTGGCCACATGATTGAGGTTTGATAGTGGAACCCTCAGGCTTGGGAACATGAGTGAGGCTTGATGGTGGAACCCTGTGGCCTGGCAATATGCCTGAGGTTTGATAGTGGAACCCTGTGGCTTGGCAAGATGACTTAGGTTTGATTGTGGAACACTCTGGCCTGGGAACATGACTGAGGCTTGATGGTGGAACCGTGTCCTTTCCAAAGGACTGAGGTTTGATTGTGGAACCCTCTGGCCTGGGAATATGACTGAGGTTAAATTGTGGAACCCTGTGGCCTGGGAACATGACTGGGATATGATTTCTGAAACCTGTGTCCAGGGAACATGACTGAGGTTTTATTCTGGAACCCTGTGTCCTGGGAACACGACTGAGGTTTGATTCTGGAACCATGTGGCCTGGGAATATGACTGAGGTTTGATTCTGGAAACCATTGGCCTGGGAACATGACTGATGTTAGAGTGTGGAATCCGGTGGCCTGGGAACATGACTGAGGTTTGGATTCTGGTACCCTGTTGCCTGGGAACATGAAATCGGTTTGATTCTGTAAACCTGAGGTCTGGGAATATGACTGAGGTTTGATTGTGGTACCCTACGGCCTGGCAACATGACTGAGGTTTGATTCTGGATGCCTGTGGCCTGGGAACATGACTGAGGCATGATTCTGGAAACCTGTGGCCTGGGAACATGACATCTGTTTAGATTGTGGAATACTGTGCCCCGGGAGACTGACTGAGCCTTGGTTCTGGAACCCTGTGGACTGGGAACATGACTGAGGTTTTATTCTGGAACCCTGTAGCCTGGGACCATAACTGAGGATTGATTCTGAAACCCTGTGGCCTGGGCACATGAAAACGGTGGATTCTGGAACCCTGTGGACTAGGAACATGACTGAGGTTTTATTCTGGAACCTTGTAGCCTGGGAACATAACTGAGGATTGATTCTGGAACCCTGTGGCCTGGGAAAATGACATGGGTGGATTCTGGAACCCTGAGGCCTGGGAACATGACATCTGTTTAGACTGTGGAATACTGTGCCCTGGGAACGTGACTGAGCCTTGGTTCTGGAACCCTGTGGACTGGGAACATGACTGACGTTTTATTCTGGAACCCTGTAGCCTGGGAACATAACTGAGGATTGATTCTGGAACCCTGTGGCCTGGGAACATGACTGGGATTTGATTTCTGAAACCTGTGTTCAGGGAAAATGACTGAGGTTTTATTCTGGAACCCTGTGTCCTGGGAACACGACTGAGGTTTGGTTCTGGAACCATGTGGCCTGGGAATATGACTTAGGTTTGATTCTGGAAACCATTGGCCTGGGAACATGACTGATGTTAGAATGTGGAATCCTGTGGCCTGGGAACATGACATCGGTTTGGATTCTGGTACCCTGTTGCCTGGAAACATGAAATCGGTTTGATTCTGGAAACCTTAGGCCTGGGAATATGACTGAGGTTTGATGGTGGTACCCTATGGCCTGGCAATATGACTGAGGTTTGATTCTGGATCCCTGTGGCCTGGGAACATGACATCTGTTTAGATTGTGGAATACTGTGCCCCGGGAACCTGACTGAGCCTTGGTTCTGGAACCCTGTGGACTGGGAACTTGACTGACGTTTTATTCTGGAACCCTGTGTCCTGGGAACATGACATGGGTGGATTCTGGAACCCTGAGGCCTGGGACCATGACATCTGTTTAGATTGTGGAATACTGTGGCCCGGGAACCTGACTGAGCCTTGGTTCTGGAACCCTGTGGACTGGGAACATGACTGAGATTTTATTCTGGAACCCTGTAGCCTGGGAACATAACTGAGGATTGATTCTGGAAGCCTGTGGCCTGGGAACATGACATCGGTGGATTCTGGAACTCTGTGGCCTGGGAACCTGCGAACGGTTTGACTCTGGTACCCTGTGGCCTGGGAACATGTCTGAGGTTTGATGGTGGAAACCTGTGGCCTGGCAACATGACTGAGGATTGATTCTGGAAGACTGTGGCCAGGGAACATGATATCTGGTTGATTCTGGAAACCTGTGTCCTGGGAACAAGACTGAAGTTTGATTCTGGAACCCTGTGGCCTAGGAACATGACTGAGGTTTGTTTCTGAAGCCTGTTACCTTGGAATATGACTGAGGTTTGATTCTGGACACCTGTGTCCTGGAAACATGACTGAGGTTTGATTGTTGAAACCTGTGGCCTGCGAACATGACTCAGGTTTGATTGTGGAACCCTCTGGCCCTGGAATATGACTGAGGTTTAATTGTGGAACCCTGTGGCCTGGGAACATGACTGGGATTTGATTTCTGAAACCTGTGTCCAGGGAACATGACTGAGGTTTTATTCTGGAACCCTGTGTCGTGGGAACACGACTGAGGTTTGATTCTGTAACAATGTGGCCTGGGATTATGACTGAGGTTTGATTCTGGAAACCATTGGCCTGGGAACATGACTGATGTTAGAGTGTGGAATCCTGTGGCCTGGGAACATGACATCGGTTTGGATTCTGGTACCCTGTTGCCTGGGAACATGAAATCGGTTTGATTCTGTAAACCTGAGGTCTGGGAATATGACTGAGGTTTGATTGTGGTACCCTATGGCCTGGCAACATGACTGAGGTTTGATTCTGGATGCCTGTGGCCTGGCAACATGACTGAGGCATGATTCTGGAAACCTGTGGCCTGGGAACATGACATCTGTTTAGATTGTGGAATACTGTGCCCCGGGAACCTGACTGAGCCTTGGTTCTGGAACCCTGTGGACTGGGTACATGACTGACATTTTATTCTGGAACCCTGTAGCCTGGGTACATAACTGAGGATTGATTCTGGAACCCTGTGGCCTGGGAACATGACTGGGATTTGATTTCTGAAACCTGTGTCCAGGGAAAATGACTGAGGTTTTATTCTGGAACCCTGTGTCCTGGGAACACGACTGAGGTTTGATTCTGGAACCATGTGGCCTGGGAATATGACTTAGGTTTGATTCTGGAAACCATTGGCCTGGGAACATGACTGATGTTAGAGTGTGGAATCCTGTGCTCTGGGAACATGACATCTGTTTAGATTGTGGAATACTGTGCCCCGGGAACCTGACTGAGCCTTGGTTCTGGACCCCTGTGGCCTGGGAACTTGACTGAGCCTTGGTTCTGGAAACCTGTGGACTGGGAATATGACTGAGGTTTTATTCTGGAGCCGTGTAGCCTGGGAACATAACTGAGGATTCACTTTGGAACCCTGTGGCCCAGGAACATGACATGGGTGGATTCTGGAAAACTGAGGCCTTGGAACATGACTGAGGTTTGAATCTGGATCTCTGTGGCCTGGGAAAATGACTGAGGCGTGATTCTGAAGAACTGTGGCCTGGAAACATGTCATCTGTTTAGATTGTGGAATACTTTGGCCTGGGAACCTGACTGAGCCTTGGTTCTGGAACACTGTGCACTAGGAACATGACTGAGGTTTTATTCTGGAACCCTGTAGCCTGGGAACATAACTGAGGATTGATTCTGGAACCCTGTGGCCTGGGAACATAACATGGGTGGATTCTGGAACCCTGAGGCCTGGGAACAAGACATCTGTTTAGATTGTGGAATACTGTGACCCGGGAACCTGACTGAGCCTTGGTTCTGGAACCCTATGTACTGGGAATATGACTGAGGTTTTATTCTGGAACCCTGTAGCCTGGGAACATAACTGAGGATTGATTCTGGAACCCTGTGGCCTGGGAACATGACATGGGTGGATTCTGGAACCCTGAGGCCTGGGAACATGACATCTGTTTAGATTGTGGAATACTGTGCCCCGGGTACCTGACTGAGCCTTGATTCTGGAACCCTGTGGACTGGGAACATGACTGAGGTTTTTTTCCGGAACCCTGTAGCCTGCGAACATAACTGAGGATTGATTCTGGAACCCTGTGGCCTGGCCGCATGACATCGGTGGATTCTGGAACTCTGTGGCCTGGGAACCTGCGAACGGTTTGACTCTGGTACCCTGTGGCCTGGGAACATGCCTGAGGTTTGATGGTGGAAACCTTTGGCCTGGCAACATGACCGAGGATTGACTCTGGAAGACTGTGGCCAGGGAACATGATATCGGGTTGATTCTGGAAACCTGTATCCTGGGAACAAGACTGAGGTTTGATTCTGGAACCCTGATGCCTGGGAATTTGACTGAGGTTTGTTTCTGGAAGCCTGTTCCCTGGGAACATGACTGCGGTTTGGTTCTGGACACCTGTGTCCTGGGAACAAGACTGAGGTTTGATTCTGCAACCCTGTGGCTTGGGAACATGACTGAGGTTTGTTTCTGGAAGCCTGTTCTCTGGGAACATGACTGAGGTTTGATTCTGGACACCTGTGTCCTGGGAACATGACTGAGGTTTGATTGTTGAAACCTGTGGCCTTCGAACATGACTCAGGTTGATTCTGGAACCATGTGTCCTGGGAATATGACTGAGGTTTGATTCTGGAAACCTTTGTCCTGGGAAAATGACTGAGGTTTCATTGTGGAAACATGTGGCCTGGGATCATGACTGACGTTTGATGGTGGAACACTCTGGCCTGGCAAAATGACTGAGGCTTGATTCTGGAGCCCTGTTTACTGGGAACATGACTGAGGTTTGATGGCAGAAACCTGTGGACTGGAAACATGACTGAGGTTTGATTTGGAACCCTGTGCACGGGGACCATGACTGAGGCCTGATACTGGAACCCCGTGGCAAGGGAACATGACATTGGTTTGATTCTGGAGCCCTGTTTACTGGGAACATGACTGAGGTTTCATGGTTGAATCCTGTGGCCTGGCAACATGATTGAGGTTTGATAGTGGAACCCTCAGGCTTGGGAACATGAGTGAGGCTTGATGGTGGAACCGTGGCCTGGCAACAGGACTGAGGTTTGATTGTGGAACCCTCTGGCCCTGGAATATGACTGAGGTTTAATTGTGGAACCCTGTGGCCTGGGAACATGACTGGGATTTGATTTCTGAAACCTGTGTCCAGGAAACATGACTGAGGTTTTATTCTGGAACCCTGTGTCCTGGGAACAAGACTGAGGTTTGATTCTGTAACCATGTGGCCTCGGAATATGACTGAGGTTTGATTCTTGAAACCATTGGCCTGGGAACATGACTGATGTTAGAATGTGGAAACCTGTGGCCTGGGAACATGACATCGGTTTGGATTCTGGTACCCTGTTGCCTGGGAACATGAAATCGGTTTGATTCTGTAAACCTGAGGTCTGGGAATATGACTGAGGTTTGATTGTGGTACCCTATGGCCTGGCAACATGACTGAGGTTTGATTCTGGATTCCTGTGCCCTGGGAACATGACTGAGGCATGATTCTGGAAACCTGTGGCCTGGGAACATGACATCTCTTTAGATTGTGGAATACTGTGCCCCGGGAACCTGACTGAGCCTTGGTTCTGGAACCCTGTGGACTGGGAACATGACTGAGGTTTTATTCTGGAACCCTGTAGCCTGGGACCATAACTGAGGATTGATTCTGGAACCCTGTGGCCTGGGCACATGACAATGGTGGATTCTGGAACCCTGTGGACTAGGAACATGACTGAGGTTTTATTCTGGAACCTTGTAGCCTGGGAACATAACTGAGGATTGATTCTGGAACCCTGTGGCCTGGGAACATGACATGGGTTGTTTCTGGAACCCTGAGGCCTGGTAACATGACATCTGTTTAGATTGTGGAATACTGTGCCCTGGGAACGTGACTGAGCCTTTGTTCTGGAACCCTGTGGACTAGGAACATGACTGAGGTTTTATTCTGGAACCTTGTAGCCTGGGAACATAACTGAGGATTGATTTTGGAACCCTGTGGCCTGGGAACATGACTGGGATTTGATTTCTGAAACCTGTGTCCAGGGAAAATGACTGAGGTTTTATTCTGGAACCCTGTGTCCTGGGAACACGACTGAGGTTTGATTCTGGAACCATGTGGCCTGGGAATATGACTTAGGTTTGATTCTGGAAACCATTGGCCTGGGAACATGACTGATGTTAGAGTGTGGAATCCTGTGCCCTGGGAACATGACATCGGTTTGGATTCTGGTACCCTGTTGCCTGAAACATGAAATCGGTTTGATTCTGGAAACCTTAGGCCTGGGAATATGACTGAGGTTTGATGGTGGTACCCTATGGCCTGGCAACATGACTGAGGTTTCATTCTGGATCCCTGCAGCCTGGGAACATGACATCTGTTTAGATTGTGGAATACTGTGCCCCGGGAACCTGACTGAGCCTTGGTTCTCGACCCATGTGGACTGGGAACATGACTGAGGTTTTATTCTGGAACCGTGTGTCCTGTTAACATGACATGGGTGGATTCTGGAACCCTGAGGCCTGGGAACATGAAATCTGTTTAGATTGTGGAATACTGTGGCCTGGGAACTTGACTGAGCCTTGGTTCTGGAAACCTGTGGACTGGGAATATGACTGAGGTTTTATTCTGGAGCCGTGTAGCCTGGGAACATAACTGAGGATTCACTTTGGAACCCTGTGGCCCAGGAACATGACATGGGTGGATTCTGGAACCCTGAGGCCTTGGAACATGACATCTGTTTAGATTGTGGAATACTGTGGCCCGGGAACCTGACTGAGCCTTGGTTCTGGAACCCTGTGGACTGGGAACATGACTGACGTTTTATTCTGGAACCCTGTAGCCTGGGAACATAACTGAGGATTGATTCTGGAAGCCTGTGGCCTGGGAACATGACATCGGTGGATTCTGGAACACTGTGGCCTGGGAACCTGCGAACGGTTTGACTCTGGAACCCTGTGGCCTGGGAACACGAAATCGGTTTGATTCCGGAAATCTGAGGCCTGGCAACATGACTGAGGTTTGATTCTGGATCTCTGTGGCCTGGGAAAATGACTGAGGCGTGATTCTGAAGACCTGTGGCCTGGAAACATGACATCTGTTTAGATTGTGGAATACTTTGGCCCGGGACCTGACTGAGCCTTGATTCTGGAACACTGTGCACTAGGAACATGACTGAGGTTTTATTCTGGAACCCTGTAGCCTGGGAACATAACTGAGGATTGATTCTGGAACCCTGTGGCCTGGGAACATAACATGGGTGGATTCTGGAACCCTGAGGCCTGAGAACAAGACATCTGTTTAGATTGTGGAATACTGTGACCCGGGAACCTGACTGAGCCTTGGTTCTGGAACCCTGTGGACTGGGAACATGACTGAGGTTTTTTTCCGGAACCCTGTAGCCTGAGAACATAACTGAGGATTGATTCTGGAAACCTGTGGCCTGGCCGCATGACATCGGTGGATTCTGGAACTCTGTGGCCTGGGAAACTGCGAACGGTTTGACTCTGGTAACCTGTGGCCTGGGAACATGCCTGAGGTTTGATAGAGGAAACCTGTGGCCTGGCCACATGACTGAGGATTGACTCTGGAAGACTGTGGCCAGGGAACATGATATCGGGTTGATTCTGGAAACCTGTGTCCTGGGAACAAGACTGAGGTTTGATTCTGGAACCCTGTGGCCTGGGAACTTGACTGAGGTTTGTTTCTGGAAGCCTGTTCTCTGGGAACAGAACTGAGGTTTGATTCTGGACACCTGTGTCCTGGGAACATGACTGAGGTTTGATTGTTGAAACCTGTGGCCTTCGAACATGACTCAGGTTGATTCTGGTACCATGTGTCCTGGAAATATGATTGAGGTTTGATTCTGGAAACCTTTGTCCTGGGAAAATGACTGAGGTTTCATTGTGGAAACATGTGGCCTGGGATCATGACTGACGTTTGATGGTGGAACACTCTGGCCTGGCAATATGCCTGAGGTTTGATGGTGGAACCCTGTGGCTTGGCAAGATGACTTAGGTTTGATTGTGGAACACTCTGGACTGGGAACATGACTGAGGCTTGATGGTGGAACCGTGGCCTGGCAACAGGACTGAGGTTTGATTGTGGAACCCTCTGGCCCTGGAATATGACTGAGGTTTAATTGTGGAACCCTGTGGCCTCGGAACATGACTGGGATTTGATTTCTGAAACCTGTGTCCAGGGAACATGACTGAGGTTTTATTCTGGAACCCTGTGTCCTGGGAACACGACTGAGGTTTGATTCTGTAACCATGTGGCCTGGGAATATGACTGAGGTTTGATTCTGGAAACCTTTGGCCTGGGAACATGACTGATGTTAGAATGTGGAATCCTGTGGCCTGGGAACATGACATCGGTTTGTATTCTGGTACCCTGTTGCCTGGGAACATGAAATCGGTTTGATTCTGTAAACATGAGGTCTGGGAATATGACTGAGGTTTGATTGTGGTACCCTATGGCCTGGCAACATGACTGAGGTTTTATTCTGGAACCCTGTAGCCTGGGAACATAACTGAGGATTGATTCTGGAAGCCTGTGGCCTGGGAACATGACATCGGTGGATTCTGGAACACTGTGGCCTGGGAACCTGCGAACGGTTTGACTCTGGAACCCTGTGGCCTGGGAACACGAAATCGGTTTGATTCCGGAAATCTGAATCCTGGCAACATGACTGAGGTTTGATTCTGGATCTCTGTGGCCTGGGAAAATGACTGAGGCGTGATTCTGAAGACCTATGGCCTGGAAACATGACATCTGTTTAGATTGTGGAATACTTTGGCCCGGGAACCTGACTGAGACTTGGTTCTGGAACACTGTGCACTAGGAACATGACTGAGGTTTTATTCTGGAACCCTGTAGCCTGGGAACATAACTGAGTATTGATTCTGGAACCCTGTGGCCTGGGAACATAACATGGGTGGATTCTGGAACCCTGAGGCCTGGGAACATGACATCTGTTTAGATTGTGGAATACTGTGCCCCGGGAACCTGACTGAGCGTTGGTTCTGGAACCCTGTAGACTGGGAACATAAATGGCGATTGATTCTGGAACCCTGTGACCTGGGAACCTGCGAACGATTTGACTCTGGTACCCTGTGGCCTGGGAACATGTCTGAGGCTTGATGGTGGAACCCTGTGGCCTGGCAATATGACTTAGTTTTGATTGTGGAACACTCTGGCCTGGGAACATGACTGAGGCTTGATGGTGGAACCGTGGCCTGGCAACAGGACTGAGGTTTGATTGTGGAATGCTCTGGCCTGGGAATATGACTGAGGTTTAATTGTGGAACCCTGTGGCCTGGCAACATGACTGGGATTTTATTTCTGAAACCTGTGTCCAGGGAACATGACTGAGGTTTTATTCTGGAAACCTGTGTCTTGGGAACACGACTGAGTTTTTATTCTGGAACCATGTGGCCTGGGAATATGAGTGAGGTTTGATTATGGAAACCATTGGCCTGGGAACATGACTGATGTTAGAGGGTGCAATCCTGAGGCCTGGGAACATGATATCGGTTTGGATTCTGGTACCCTGTTGCCTGGGAACACGAAATCGGTTTGATTCCGGAAATCTGAGGCCTGGCAACATGACTAAGGTTTGATTCTGGATCTCTGTGGACTGGGAAAATGACTGAGGCGTGATTCTGAAGACCTGAGGCCTGGAAACATGACATCTGTTTAGATTGTCGAATACTTTGGCCCTGGAACCTGACTGAGCATTGGTTCTGGAACACTGTGCACTAGGAACATGACTGAGGATTTATTCTGGAACGCTGTAGCCTGGGAACATAACTGAGGATTGATTCTGGAACCCTGTGGCCTGGGAACATAACATTGGTGGATTCTGGAACCCTGAGCCCTGGGAACAAGACATCTGTTTAGATTGTGGAATACTGTGACCCGGGAACCTGACTGAGCCTTGGTTCTGGAACCCTATGTACTGGGAATATGACTGAGGTTTTATTCTGGAACCCTGTAGCCTGGGAACATAACTGAGGATTGATTCTGGAACCCTGTGGCCTGGCCGCATGACATCGGTGGATTCTGGAACCCTGTGGCCTGGGAACATAACATTGGTGGATTCTGGAACCCTGAGCCCTGGGAACAAGACATCTGTTTAGATTGTGGAATACTGTGACCCGGGATCCTGACTGAGCCTTGATTCTGGAACCCTGTGGACTGGGAACATGACTGAGGTTTTATTCCGGAACCCTGTAGCCTGCGAACATAACTGAGGATTGATTCTGGAACCCTGTGGCCTGGCCGCATGACATCGGTGGATTCTGGAACTCTGTGGCCTGGGAACCTGCGAACGGTTTGACTCTGGTACCCTGTGGCCTGGGAACATGTCTGAGGTTTGATGGTGGAAACCTGTGGCCTGGCCACATGACTGAGGATTGTCTCTGGAAGACTGTGGCCAGGGAACATGATATCGGGTTAATTCTGGAAACCTGTGTCCTGGGAACAAGACTGAGGTTTGATTCTGGAACCCTGTGGCCTGGGAACTTGACTGAGGTTTGTTTCTGGAAGCCTGTTCCCTGGGAACATGACTGCGGTTTGATTCTGGACACCTGTGTCCTGGGAACAAGACTGAGGTTTGATTCTGCAACCCTGTGGCTTGGGAACATGACTGAGGTTTGTTTCTGGAAGCCTGTCCTCTTGGAACATGACTGAGGTTTGATTCTGGACACCTGTGTCCTGGGAACATGACTGAGGTTTGATTGTTGAAACCTGTGGCCTTCGAACATGACTCAGGTTGATTCTGGAACCATGTGTCCTATGAATATGACTGAGGTTTGATTCTGGAAACCTTTGGCTTGGGAAAATGACTGAGGTTTCATTGTGGAAACATGTGGCCTGGGATCATGACTGACGTTTGATGGTGGAACACTCTGGCCTGGCAAAATGACTGAGGCATGATTCTGGAGCTCTGTTAACTGGGAACATGACTGAGGTTTGATGGCAGAAACCTGTGGACTGGCAACATGACTGAGGTTTGATTTGGAACCCTGTGCACGGGGACCATGACTGAGGCCTGATACTGGAACCCCGTGGCATGGGAACATGACATTGGTTTGATTCTGGAACCCTGTTTACTGGGAACATGACTGAGGTTTCATGGTTGATTCCTGTGGCCTGGCCACATGATTGAGGTTTGATAGTGGAACCCTCAGGCTTGGGAACATGAGTGAGGCTTGATGGTGGAACCCTGTGGCCTGGCAATATGCCTGAGGTTTGATAGTGGAACCCTGTGGCTTGGCAAGATGACTTAGGTTTGATTGTGGAACACTCTGGCCTGGGAACATGACTGAGGCTTGATGGTGGAACCGTGTCCTTTCCAAAGGACTGAGGTTTGATTGTGGAACCCTCTGGCCTGGGAATATGACTGAGGTTAAATTGTGGAACCCTGTGGCCTGGGAACATGACTGGGATATGATTTCTGAAACCTGTGTCCAGGGAACATGACTGAGGTTTTATTCTGGAACCCTGTGTCCTGGGAACACGACTGAGGTTTGATTCTGGAACCATGTGGCCTGGGAATATGACTGAGGTTTGATTCTGGAAACCATTGGCCTGGGAACATGACTGATGTTAGAGTGTGGAATCCGGTGGCCTGGGAACATGACTGAGGTTTGGATTCTGGTACCCTGTTGCCTGGGAACATGAAATCGGTTTGATTCTGTAAACCTGAGGTCTGGGAATATGACTGAGGTTTGATTGTGGTACCCTACGGCCTGGCAACATGACTGAGGTTTGATTCTGGATGCCTGTGGCCTGGGAACATGACTGAGGCATGATTCTGGAAACCTGTGGCCTGGGAACATGACATCTGTTTAGATTGTGGAATACTGTGCCCCGGGAGACTGACTGAGCCTTGGTTCTGGAACCCTGTGGACTGGGAACATGACTGAGGTTTTATTCTGGAACCCTGTAGCCTGGGACCATAACTGAGGATTGATTCTGAAACCCTGTGGCCTGGGCACATGAAAACGGTGGATTCTGGAACCCTGTGGACTAGGAACATGACTGAGGTTTTATTCTGGAACCTTGTAGCCTGGGAACATAACTGAGGATTGATTCTGGAACCCTGTGGCCTGGGAAAATGACATGGGTGGATTCTGGAACCCTGAGGCCTGGGAACATGACATCTGTTTAGACTGTGGAATACTGTGCCCTGGGAACGTGACTGAGCCTTGGTTCTGGAACCCTGTGGACTGGGAACATGACTGACGTTTTATTCTGGAACCCTGTAGCCTGGGAACATAACTGAGGATTGATTCTGGAACCCTGTGGCCTGGGAACATGACTGGGATTTGATTTCTGAAACCTGTGTTCAGGGAAAATGACTGAGGTTTTATTCTGGAACCCTGTGTCCTGGGAACACGACTGAGGTTTGGTTCTGGAACCATGTGGCCTGGGAATATGACTTAGGTTTGATTCTGGAAACCATTGGCCTGGGAACATGACTGATGTTAGAATGTGGAATCCTGTGGCCTGGGAACATGACATCGGTTTGGATTCTGGTACCCTGTTGCCTGGAAACATGAAATCGGTTTGATTCTGGAAACCTTAGGCCTGGGAATATGACTGAGGTTTGATGGTGGTACCCTATGGCCTGGCAATATGACTGAGGTTTGATTCTGGATCCCTGTGGCCTGGGAACATGACATCTGTTTAGATTGTGGAATACTGTGCCCCGGGAACCTGACTGAGCCTTGGTTCTGGAACCCTGTGGACTGGGAACTTGACTGACGTTTTATTCTGGAACCCTGTGTCCTGGGAACATGACATGGGTGGATTCTGGAACCCTGAGGCCTGGGACCATGACATCTGTTTAGATTGTGGAATACTGTGGCCCGGGAACCTGACTGAGCCTTGGTTCTGGAACCCTGTGGACTGGGAACATGACTGAGATTTTATTCTGGAACCCTGTAGCCTGGGAACATAACTGAGGATTGATTCTGGAAGCCTGTGGCCTGGGAACATGACATCGGTGGATTCTGGAACTCTGTGGCCTGGGAACCTGCGAACGGTTTGACTCTGGTACCCTGTGGCCTGGGAACATGTCTGAGGTTTGATGGTGGAAACCTGTGGCCTGGCAACATGACTGAGGATTGATTCTGGAAGACTGTGGCCAGGGAACATGATATCTGGTTGATTCTGGAAACCTGTGTCCTGGGAACAAGACTGAAGTTTGATTCTGGAACCCTGTGGCCTAGGAACATGACTGAGGTTTGTTTCTGAAGCCTGTTACCTTGGAATATGACTGAGGTTTGATTCTGGACACCTGTGTCCTGGAAACATGACTGAGGTTTGATTGTTGAAACCTGTGGCCTGCGAACATGACTCAGGTTTGATTGTGGAACCCTCTGGCCCTGGAATATGACTGAGGTTTAATTGTGGAACCCTGTGGCCTGGGAACATGACTGGGATTTGATTTCTGAAACCTGTGTCCAGGGAACATGACTGAGGTTTTATTCTGGAACCCTGTGTCGTGGGAACACGACTGAGGTTTGATTCTGTAACAATGTGGCCTGGGATTATGACTGAGGTTTGATTCTGGAAACCATTGGCCTGGGAACATGACTGATGTTAGAGTGTGGAATCCTGTGGCCTGGGAACATGACATCGGTTTGGATTCTGGTACCCTGTTGCCTGGGAACATGAAATCGGTTTGATTCTGTAAACCTGAGGTCTGGGAATATGACTGAGGTTTGATTGTGGTACCCTATGGCCTGGCAACATGACTGAGGTTTGATTCTGGATGCCTGTGGCCTGGCAACATGACTGAGGCATGATTCTGGAAACCTGTGGCCTGGGAACATGACATCTGTTTAGATTGTGGAATACTGTGCCCCGGGAACCTGACTGAGCCTTGGTTCTGGAACCCTGTGGACTGGGTACATGACTGACATTTTATTCTGGAACCCTGTAGCCTGGGTACATAACTGAGGATTGATTCTGGAACCCTGTGGCCTGGGAACATGACTGGGATTTGATTTCTGAAACCTGTGTCCAGGGAAAATGACTGAGGTTTTATTCTGGAACCCTGTGTCCTGGGAACACGACTGAGGTTTGATTCTGGAACCATGTGGCCTGGGAATATGACTTAGGTTTGATTCTGGAAACCATTGGCCTGGGAACATGACTGATGTTAGAGTGTGGAATCCTGTGCTCTGGGAACATGACATCTGTTTAGATTGTGGAATACTGTGCCCCGGGAACCTGACTGAGCCTTGGTTCTGGACCCCTGTGGACTGGGAACATGACTGAGGTTTTATTCTGGAACCCTGTGTCCTGTTAACATGACATGGGTGGATTCTGGAACCCTGAGGCCTGGGAACATGAAATCTGTTTAGATTGTGTAATACTGTGGCCTGGGAACTTGACTGAGCCTTGGTTCTGGAAACCTGTGGACTGGGAATATGACTGAGGTTTTATTCTGGAGCCGTGTAGCCTGGGAACATAACTGAGGATTCACTTTGGAACCCTGTGGCCCAGGAACATGACATGGGTGGATTCTGGAAAACTGAGGCCTTGGAACATGACTGAGGTTTGAATCTGGATCTCTGTGGCCTGGGAAAATGACTGAGGCGTGATTCTGAAGAACTGTGGCCTGGAAACATGTCATCTGTTTAGATTGTGGAATACTTTGGCCTGGGAACCTGACTGAGCCTTGGTTCTGGAACACTGTGCACTAGGAACATGACTGAGGTTTTATTCTGGAACCCTGTAGCCTGGGAACATAACTGAGGATTGATTCTGGAACCCTGTGGCCTGGGAACATAACATGGGTGGATTCTGGAACCCTGAGGCCTGGGAACAAGACATCTGTTTAGATTGTGGAATACTGTGACCCGGGAACCTGACTGAGCCTTGGTTCTGGAACCCTATTTACTGGGAATATGACTGAGGTTTTATTCTGGAACCCTGTAGCCTGGGAACATAACTGAGGATTGATTCTGGAACCCTGTGGCCTGGGAACATGACATGGGTGGATTCTGGAACCCTGAGGCCTGGGAACATGACATCTGTTTAGATTGTGGAATACTGTGCCCCGGGTACCTGACTGAGCCTTGATTCTGGAACCCTGTGGACTGGGAACATGACTGAGGTTTTTTTCCGGAACCCTGTAGCCTGCGAACATAACTGAGGATTGATTCTGGAACCCTGTGGCCTGGCCGCATGACATCGGTGGATTCTGGAACTCTGTGGCCTGGGAACCTGCGAACGGTTTGACTCTGGTACCCTGTGGCCTGGGAACATGCCTGAGGTTTGATGGTGGAAACCTTTGGCCTGGCAACATGACCGAGGATTGACTCTGGAAGACTGTGGCCAGGGAACATGATATCGGGTTGATTCTGGAAACCTGTATCCTGGGAACAAGACTGAGGTTTGATTCTGGAACCCTGATGCCTGGGAATTTGACTGAGGTTTGTTTCTGGAAGCCTGTTCCCTGGGAACATGACTGCGGTTTGGTTCTGGACACCTGTGTCCTGGGAACAAGACTGAGGTTTGATTCTGCAACCCTGTGGCTTGGGAACATGACTGAGGTTTGTTTCTGGAAGCCTGTTCTCTGGGAACATGACTGAGGTTTGATTCTGGACACCTGTGTCCTGGGAACATGACTGAGGTTTGATTGTTGAAACCTGTGGCCTTCGAACATGACTCAGGTTGATTCTGGAACCATGTGTCCTGGGAATATGACTGAGGTTTGATTCTGGAAACCTTTGTCCTGGGAAAATGACTGAGGTTTCATTGTGGAAACATGTGGCCTGGGATCATGACTGACGTTTGATGGTGGAACACTCTGGCCTGGCAAAATGACTGAGGCTTGATTCTGGAGCCCTGTTTACTGGGAACATGACTGAGGTTTGATGGCAGAAACCTGTGGACTGGAAACATGACTGAGGTTTGATTTGGAACCCTGTGCACGGGGACCATGACTGAGGCCTGATACTGGAACCCCGTGGCAAGGGAACATGACATTGGTTTGATTCTGGAGCCCTGTTTACTGGGAACATGACTGAGGTTTCATGGTTGAATCCTGTGGCCTGGCAACATGATTGAGGTTTGATAGTGGAACACTCAGGCTTGGGAACATGAGTGAGGCTTGATGGTGGAACCGTGGCCTGGCAACAGGACTGAGGTTTGATTGTGGAACCCTCTGGCCCTGGAATATGACTGAGGTTTAATTGTGGAACCCTGTGGCCTGGGAACATGACTGGGATTTGATTTCTGAAACCTGTGTCCAGGAAACATGACTGAGGTTTTATTCTGGAACCCTGTGTCCTGGGAACAAGACTGAGGTTTGATTCTGTAACCATGTGGCCTCGGAATATGACTGAGGTTTGATTCTTGAAACCATTGGCCTGGGAACATGACTGATGTTAGAATGTGGAAACCTGTGGCCTGGGAACATGACATCGGTTTGGATTCTGGTACCCTGTTGCCTGGGAACATGAAATCGGTTTGATTCTGTAAACCTGAGGTCTGGGAATATGACTGAGGTTTGATTGTGGTACCCTATGGCCTGGCAACATGACTGAGGTTTGATTCTGGATTCCTGTGGCCTGGGAACATGACTGAGGCATGATTCTGGAAACCTGTGGCCTGGGAACATGACATCTCTTTAGATTGTGGAATACTGTGCCCCGGGAACCTGACTGAGCCTTGGTTCTGGAACCCTGTGGACTGGGAACATGACTGAGGTTTTATTCTGGAACCCTGTAGCCTGGGACCATAACTGAGGATTGATTCTGGAACCCTGTGGCCTGGGCACATGACAATGGTGGATTCTGGAACCCTGTGGACTAGGAACATGACTGAGGTTTTATTCTGGAACCTTGTAGCCTGGGAACATAACTGAGGATTGATTCTGGAACCCTGTGGCCTGGGAACATGACATGGGTTGTTTCTGGAACCCTGAGGCCTGGTAACATGACATCTGTTTAGATTGTGGAATACTGTGCCCTGGGAACGTGACTGAGCCTTTGTTCTGGAACCCTGTGGACTAGGAACATGACTGACGTTTTATTCTGGAATCCTGTAGACTGGGAACATAACTGAGGATTGATTTTGGAACCCTGTGGCCTGGGAACATGACTGGGATTTGATTTCTGAAACCTGTGTCCAGGGAAAATGACTGAGGTTTTATTCTGGAACCCTGTGTCCTGGGAACACGACTGAGGTTTGATTCTGGAACCATGTGGCCTGGGAATATGACTTAGGTTTGATTCTGGAAACCATTGGCCTGGGAACATGACTGATGTTAGAGTGTGGAATCCTGTGCCCTGGGAACATGACATCGGTTTGGATTCTGGTACCCTGTTGCCTGAAACATGAAATCGGTTTGATTCTGGAAACCTTAGGCCTGGGAATATGACTGAGGTTTGATGGTGGTACCCTATGGCCTGGCAACATGACTGAGGTTTCATTCTGGATCCCTGCAGCCTGGGAACATGACATCTGTTTAGATTGTGGAATACTGTGCCCCGGGAACCTGACTGAGCCTTGGTTCTCGACCCATGTGGACTGGGAACATGACTGAGGTTTTATTCTGGAACCGTGTGTCCTGTTAACATGACATGGGTGGATTCTGGAACCCTGAGGCCTGGGAACATGAAATCTGTTTAGATTGTGGAATACTGTGGCCTGGGAACTTGACTGAGCCTTGGTTCTGGAAACCTGTGGACTGGGAATATGACTGAGGTTTTATTCTGGAGCCGTGTAGCCTGGGAACATAACTGAGGATTCACTTTGGAACCCTGTGGCCCAGGAACATGACATGGGTGGATTCTGGAACCCTGAGGCCTTGGAACATGACATCTGTTTAGATTGTGGAATACTGTGGCCCGGGAACCTGACTGAGCCTTGGTTCTGGAACCCTGTGGACTGGGAACATGACTGACGTTTTATTCTGGAACCCTGTAGCCTGGGAACATAACTGAGGATTGATTCTGGAAGCCTGTGGCCTGGGAACATGACATCGGTGGATTCTGGAACACTGTGGCCTGGGAACCTGCGAACGGTTTGACTCTGGAACCCTGTGGCCTGGGAACACGAAATCGGTTTGATTCCGGAAATCTGAGGCCTGGCAACATGACTGAGGTTTGATTCTGGATCTCTGTGGCCTGGGAAAATGACTGAGGCGTGATTCTGAAGACCTGTGGCCTGGAAACATGACATCTGTTTAGATTGTGGAATACTTTGGCCCGGGAACCTGACTGAGCCTTGATTCTGGAACACTGTGCACTAGGAACATGACTGAGGTTTTATTCTGGAACCCTGTAGCCTGGGAACATAACTGAGGATTGATTCTGGAACCCTGTGGCCTGGGAACATAACATGGGTGGATTCTGGAACCCTGAGGCCTGAGAACAAGACATCTGTTTAGATTGTGGAATACTGTGACCCGGGAACCTGACTGAGCCTTGGTTCTGGAACCCTGTGGACTGGGAACATGACTGAGGTTTTTTTCCGGAACCCTGTAGCCTGCGAACATAACTGAGGATTGATTCTGGAAACCTGTGGCCTGGCCGCATGACATCGGTGGATTCTGGAACTCTGTGGCCTGGGAAACTGCGAACGGTTTGACTCTGGTAACCTGTGGCCTGGGAACATGCCTGAGGTTTGATAGAGGAAACCTGTGGCCTGGCCACATGACTGAGGATTGACTCTGGAAGACTGTGGCCAGGGAACATGATATCGGGTTGATTCTGGAAACCTGTGTCCTGGGAACAAGACTGAGGTTTGATTCTGGAACCCTGTGGCCTGGGAACTTGACTGAGGTTTGTTTCTGGAAGCCTGTTCTCTGGGAACAGAACTGAGGTTTGATTCTGGACACCTGTGTCCTGGGAACATGACTGAGGTTTGATTGTTGAAACCTGTGGCCTTCGAACATGACTCAGGTTGATTCTGGTACCATGTGTCCTGGAAATATGATTGAGGTTTGATTCTGGAAACCTTTGTCCTGGGAAAATGACTGAGGTTTCATTGTGGAAACATGTGGCCTGGGATCATGACTGACGTTTGATGGTGGAACACTCTGGCCTGGCAATATGCCTGAGGTTTGATGGTGGAACCCTGTGGCTTGGCAAGATGACTTAGGTTTGATTGTGGAACACTCTGGACTGGGAACATGACTGAGGCTTGATGGTGGAACCGTGGCCTGGCAACAGGACTGAGGTTTGATTGTGGAACCCTCTGGCCCTGGAATATGACTGAGGTTTAATTGTGGAACCCTGTGGCCTCGGAACATGACTGGGATTTGATTTCTGAAACCTGTGTCCAGGGAACATGACTGAGGTTTTATTCTGGAACCCTGTGTCCTGGGAACACGACTGAGGTTTGATTCTGTAACCATGTGGCCTGGGAATATGACTGAGGTTTGATTCTGGAAACCTTTGGCCTGGGAACATGACTGATGTTAGAATGTGGAATCCTGTGGCCTGGGAACATGACATCGGTTTGTATTCTGGTACCCTGTTGCCTGGGAACATGAAATCGGTTTGATTCTGTAAACATGAGGTCTGGGAATATGACTGAGGTTTGATTGTGGTACCCTATGGCCTGGCAACATGACTGAGGTTTTATTCTGGAACCCTGTAGCCTGGGAACATAACTGAGGATTGATTCTGGAAGCCTGTGGCCTGGGAACATGACATCGGTGGATTCTGGAACACTGTGGCCTGGGAACCTGCGAACGGTTTGACTCTGGAACCCTGTGGCCTGGGAACACGAAATCGGTTTGATTCCGGAAATCTGAATCCTGGCAACATGACTGAGGTTTGATTCTGGATCTCTGTGGCCTGGGAAAATGACTGAGGCGTGATTCTGAAGACCTATGGCCTGGAAACATGACATCTGTTTAGATTGTGGAATACTTTGGCCCGGGAACCTGACTGAGACTTGGTTCTGGAACACTGTGCACTAGGAACATGACTGAGGTTTTATTCTGGAACCCTGTAGCCTGGGAACATAACTGAGTATTGATTCTGGAACCCTGTGGCCTGGGAACATAACATGGGTGGATTCTGGAACCCTGAGGCCTGGGAACATGACATCTGTTTAGATTGTGGAATACTGTGCCCCGGGAACCTGACTGAGCGTTGGTTCTGGAACCCTGTAGACTGGGAACATAAATGGCGATTGATTCTGGAACTCTGTGACCTGGGAACCTGCGAACGGTTTGACTCTGGTACCCTGTGGCCTGGGAACATGTCTGAGGCTTGATGGTGGAACCCTGTGGCCTGGCAATATGACTTAGTTTTGATTGTGGAACACTCTGGCCTGGGAACATGACTGAGGCTTTATGGTGGAACCGTGGCCTGGCAACAGGACTGAGGTTTGATTGTGGAATGCTCTGGCCTGGGAATATGACTGAGGTTTAATTGTGGAACCCTGTGGCCTGGCAACATGACTGGGATTTTATTTCTGAAACCTGTGTCCAGGGAACATGACTGAGGTTTTATTCTGGAAACCTGTGTCTTGGGAACACGACTGAGTTTTTATTCTGGAACCATGTGGCCTGGGAATATGAGTGAGGTTTGATTATGGAAACCATTGGCCTGGGAACATGACTGATGTTAGAGGGTGCAATCCTGAGGCCTGGGAACATGATATCGGTTTGGATTCTGGTACCCTGTTGCCTGGGAACACGAAATCGGTTTGATTCCGGAAATCTGAGGCCTGGCAACATGACTAAGGTTTGATTCTGGATCTCTGTGGACTGGGAAAATGACTGAGGCGTGATTCTGAAGACCTGAGGCCTGGAAACATGACATCTGTTTAGATTGTCGAATACTTTGGCCCTGGAACCTGACTGAGCATTGGTTCTGGAACACTGTGCACTAGGAACATGACTGAGGATTTATTCTGGAACGCTGTAGCCTGGGAACATAACTGAGGATTGATTCTGGAACCCTGTGGCCTGGGAACATAACATTGGTGGATTCTGGAACCCTGAGCCCTGGGAACAAGACATCTGTTTAGATTGTGGAATACTGTGACCCGGGAACCTGACTGAGCCTTGGTTCTGGAACCCTATGTACTGGGAATATGACTGAGGTTTTATTCTGGAACCCTGTAGCCTGGGAACATAACTGAGGATTGATTCTGGAACCCTGTGGCCTGGCCGCATGACATCGGTGGATTCTGGAACCCTGTGGCCTGGGAACATAACATTGGTGGATTCTGGAACCCTGAGCCCTGGGAACAAGACATCTGTTTAGATTGTGGAATACTGTGACCCGGGATCCTGACTGAGCCTTGATTCTGGAACCCTGTGGACTGGGAACATGACTGAGGTTTTATTCCGGAACCCTGTAGCCTGCGAACATAACTGAGGATTGATTCTGGAACCCTGTGGCCTGGCCGCATGACATCGGTGGATTCTGGAACTCTGTGGCCTGGGAACCTGCGAACGGTTTGACTCTGGTACCCTGTGGCCTGGGAACATGTCTGAGGTTTGATGGTGGAAACCTGTGGCCTGGCCACATGACTGAGGATTGTCTCTGGAAGACTGTGGCCAGGGAACATGATATCGGGTTAATTCTGGAAACCTGTGTCCTGGGAACAAGACTGAGGTTTGATTCTGGAACCCTGTGGCCTGGGAACTTGACTGAGGTTTGTTTCTGGAAGCCTGTTCCCTGGGAACATGACTGCGGTTTGATTCTGGACACCTGTGTCCTGGGAACAAGACTGAGGTTTGATTCTGCAACCCTGTGGCTTGGGAACATGACTGAGGTTTGTTTCTGGAAGCCTGTTCTCTTGGAACATGACTGAGGTTTGATTCTGGACACCTGTGTCCTGGGAACATGACTGAGGTTTGATTGTTGAAACCTGTGGCCTTCGAACATGACTCAGGTTGATTCTGGAACCATGTGTCCTATGAATATGACTGAGGTTTGATTCTGGAAACCTTTGTCCTGGGAAAATGACTGAGGTTTCATTGTGGAAACATGTGGCCTGGGATCATGACTGACGTTTGATGGTGGAACACTCTGGCCTGGCAAAATGACTGAGGCTTGATTCTGGAGCCCTGTTTACTGGGAACATGACTGAGGTTTGATGGCAGAAACCTGTGGACTGGCAACATGACTGAGGTTTGATTTGGAACCCTGTGCACGGGGACCATGACTGAGGCCTGATACTGGAACCCCGTGGCAAGGGAACATGACATTGGTTTGATTCTGGAGCCCTGTTTACTGGGAACATGACTGAGGTTTCATGGTTGAATCCTGTGGCCTGGCAACATGATTGAGGTTTGATAGTGGAACCCTCAGGCTTGGGAACATGAGTGAGGCTTGATGGTGGAACCCTGTGGCCTGGCAATATGCCTGAGGTTTGATGGTGGAACCCTGTGGCTTGGCAAGATGACTTAGGTTTGATTGTGGAACACTCTGGCCTGGGAACATGACTGAGGCTTGATGGTGGAACCGTACCCTGGCAACAGGACTGAGGTTTGATTGTGGAACCCTCTGGCCCTGGAATATGACTGAGGTTTAATTGTGGAACCCTGTGGCCTCGGAACATGACTGGGATTTGATTTCTGAAACCTGTGTCCAGGGAACACGACTGAGGTTTGATTCTGTAACCATGTGTCCTGGGAACACGACTGAGGTTTGATTCTGTAACCATGTGTCCTGGGAATATGACTGAGGTTTGATTCTGGAAACCATTGGCCTGGGAACATGACTGATGTTAGAATGTGGAATCCTGTGGCCTCGGAACATGACATCGGTTTGGATTCTGGTACCCTGTTGCCTGGGAACATGAAATCGGTTTGATTCTGTAAACCTGAGGTCTGGGAATATGACTGAGGTTTGATTGTGGTACCCTATGGCCTGGCAACATGACTGAGGTTTGATTCTGGATGCCTGTGGCCTGGGAACATGACTGAGGCATGATTCTGGAAACCTGTGGCCTGGGAACATGACATCTGTTTAGATTGTGGAATACTGTGCCCCGGGAACCTGACTGAGCCTTGGTTCTGGAACCCTGTGGACTGGGAACATGACTGAGGTTTTATTCTGGAACCCTGTAGCCTGGGACCATAACTGAGGATTGATTCTGGAACCCTGTGGCCTGGGCACATGACAACGGTGGATTCTGGAACCCTGTGGACTAGGAACATGACTGAGGTTTTATTCTGGAACCTTGTAGCCTGGGAACATAACTGAGGATTGATTCTGGAACCCTGTGGCCTGGGAACATGACATCGGTGGATTCTGGAACCCTGAGGCCTGGTAACATGACATCTGTTTAGATTGTGGAACACTGTGCCCTGGGAACGTGACTGAGCCTTGGTTCTGGAACCCTGTGGACTGGGAACATGACTGACGTTTTATTCTGGAACCCTGTAGCCTGGGAACATAACTGAGGATTGATTCTGGAACCCTGTGGCCTGGGAACATGACTGGGATTTAATTTCTGAAACCTGTGTCCAGGGAAAATGACTGAGCTTTTATTTTGGAACCCTGTGTCCTGGGAACACGACTGAGGTTTGATTCTGGAACCATGTGGCCTGGGAATATGACTTAGGTTTGATTTGGGAAACCATTGGCCTGGGAACATGACTGATGTTAGAGTGTGGAATCCTGTGCCCTGGGAACATGACATCTTTTTGGATTCTGGTACCCTGTTGCCTGGAAACATGAAATCGGTTTGATTCTGGAAACCTTAGGCCTGGGAATATGACTGAGGTTTGATGGTGGTACCCTATGGCCTGGCAACATGACTGAGGTTTGATTCTGGATCCCTGTGGCCTGTTAACATGACATGGTTGGATTCTGGAACCCTGAGGCCTGGGAACATGAAATCTGTTTAGATTGTGGAATACTGTGGCCTGGGAACTTGACTGAGCCTTGGTTCTGGAAACCTGTGGACTGGGAATATGACTGAGGTTTTATTCTGGAGCCGTGTAGCCTGGGAACATAACTGAGGATTCACTTTGGAACCCTGTGGCCCAGGAACATGACATGGGTGGATTCTGGAAACCTGAGGCCTTGGAACATGACATCTGTTTAGATTGTGGAATACTGTGGCCCGGGAACCTGACTGAGCCTTGGTTCTGGAACCCTGTGGACTGGGAACATGACTGAGGTTTTATTCTGGAACCCTGTAGCCTGGGAACATAACTGAGGATTGATTCTGGAAGCCTGTGGCCTGGGAACATGACATCGGTGGATTCTGGAACACTGTGGCCTGGGAACCTGCGAACGGTCTGACTCTGGAACCCTGTGGCCTGGGAACACGAAATCGGTTTGATTCCGGAAATCTGAGGCCTGGCAACATGACTGAGGTTTGATTCTGGATCTCTGTGGCCTGGGAAAATGACTGAGGCGTGATTCTGAAGACCTATGGCCTGGAAACATGACATCTGTTTAGATTGTGGAATACTTTGGCCCGGGAACCTGACTGAGCCTTGGTCCTGGAACACTGTGCACTAGGAACATGACTGAGGTTTTATTCTGGAACCCTGTAGCCTGGGAACATAACTGAGGATTGATTCTGGAACCCTGTGGCCTGGGAACATAACATGGGTGGATTCTGGAACCCTGAGGCCTGGGAACAAGACATCTGTTTAGATTGTGGAATACTGTGACCCGGGAACCTGACTGAGCCTTGGTTCTGGAACCCTATGTACTGGGAATATGACTGAGGTTTTATTCTGGAACCCTGTAGCCTGGGAACATAACTGAGGATTGATTCTGGAACCCTGTGGCCTGGGAACATGACATGGGTGGATTCTGGAACCCTGAGGCCTGGGAACATGACATCTGTTTAGATTGTGGAATACTGTGCCCCGGGTACCTGACTGAGCCTTGATTCTGGAACCCTGTGGACTGGGAACATGACTGAGGTTTTATTCCGGAACCCTGTAGCCTGCGAACATAACTGAGGATTGATTCTGGAACCCTGTGGCCTGGCCGCATGACATCGGTGGATTCTGGAACTCTGTGGCCTGGGAACCTGCGAACGGTTTGACTCTGGTACCCTGTGGCCTGGGAACATGTCTGAGGTTTGATGGTGGAAACCTGTGGCCTGGCAACATGACTGAGGATTGACTCTGCAAGACTGTGGCCAGGGAACATGATATCTGGTTGTTTCTGGAAACCTGTGTCCTGGGAACAAGACTGAAGTTTTATTCTGGAACCCTGTGGCCTGGGAACATGACTGAGGTTTGTTTCTGGAAGCCTGTTCTCTGGGACCAGAACTGAGGTTTGATTCTGGACACCTGTGTCCTGGGAACATGACTGAGGTTTGATTGTTGAAACCTGTGGCCTTCGAACATGACTCAGGTTGATTCTGGAACCATGTGTCCTGGAAATATGATTGAGGTTTGATTCTGGAAACCTTTGTCCTGGGAAAATGACTGAGGTTTCATTGTGGAAACATGTGGCCTGGGATCATGACTGACGTTTGATGGTGGAACACTCTGGCCTGGCAATATGCCTGAGGTTTGATGGTGGAACCCTGTGGCTTGGCAAGATGACTTAGGTTTGACTGTGGAACACTCTGGACTGGGAACATGACTGAGGCTTGATGGTGGAACCGTGGCCTGGCAACAGGACTGAGGTTTGATTGTGGAACCCTCTGGCCCTGGAATATGACTGAGGTTTAATTGTGGAACCCTGTGGCCTCGGAACATGACTGGGATTTGATTTCTGAAACCTGTGTCCAGGGAACATGACTGAGGTTTTATTCTGGAACCCTGTGTCCTGGGAACACGACTGAGGTTTGATTCTGTAACCATGTGGCCTGGGAATATGACTGAGGTTTGATTCTGGAAACCTTTGGCCTGGGAACATGATTGATGTTAGAATGTGGAATCCTGTGGCCTGGGAACATGACATCGGTTTGTATTCTGGTACCCTGTTGCCTGGGAACATGAAATCGGTTTGATTCTGTAAACCTGAGGTCTGGGAATATGACTGAGGTTTGATTGTGGTACCCTATGGCCTGGCAACATGACTGAGGTTTGATTCTGGATGCCTGTGGCCTGGGAACATGACTGAGGCATGATTCTGGAAACCTGTGGCCTGGGAACATGACATCTGTTTAGATTGTGGAATACTGTGCCCCGGGAACCTGACTGAGCCTTGGTTCTGGAAACCTGTGGACTGGGAATATGACTGAGGTTTTATTCTGGAACCCTGTAGCCTGGGACCATAACTGAGGAGTGATTCTGGAACCCTGTGGCCTGGGCACATGACAACGGTGGATTCTGGAACCCTGTGGACTAGGAACATGACTGAGGTTTTATTCTGGAACCTTGTAGCCTGGGAACATAACTGAGGATTGATTCTGGAACCCTGTGGCCTGGGAACATGACATGGGTGGATTCTGGAACCCTGAGGCCTGGTAACATGACATCTGTTTAGATTGTGGAATACTGTGCCCTGGGAACATGACATCGGTTTGGATTCTGGTACCCTGTTGCCTGGAAACATGAAATCGGTTTGATTCTGGAAACCTTAGGCCTGGGAATATGACTGAGGTTTGATGGTGGTACCCTATGGCCTGGCAACATGACTGAGGTTTGATTCTGGATCCCTGTGGCCTGGGAACATGACATCTGTTTAGATTGTGGAATACTGTGCCCCGGGAACCTGACTGAGCCTTGGTTCTGGACCCCTGTGGACTGGGAACATGACTGAGGTTTTATTCTGGAACCCTGTGTCCTGTTAACATGACATGGGTGGATTCTGGAACCCTGAGGCCTGGGAACATGAAATCTGTTTAGATTGTGGAATCCTGTGGCTTGGGAACTTGACTGAGCCTTGGTTCTGGAAACCTGTGGACTGGGAATATGACTGAGGTTTTATTCTGGAGCCGTGTAGCCTGGGAACATAACTGAGGATTCACTTTGGAACCCTGTGGCCCAGGAACATGACATGGGTGGATTCTGGAACCCTGAGGACTTGGAACATGACATCTGTTTAGATTGTGGAATACTGTGGCCCGGGAACCTGACTGAGCCTTGGTTCTGGAACCCTGTGGACTGGGAACATGACTGAGGTTTTATTCTGGAACCCTGTAGCCTGGGAACATACCTGAGGATTGATTCTGGAAGCCTGTGGCCTGGGAACATGACATCGGTGGATTCTGGAACACTGTGGCCTGGGAACCTGCGAACGGTTTGACTCTGGAACCCTGTGGCCTGGGAACACGAAATCGGTTTGATTCCGGAAATCTGAATCCTGGCAACATGACTGAGGTTTGATTCTGGATCTCTGTGGCCTGGGAAAATGACTGAGGCGTGATTCTGAAGACCTGTGGCCTGGAAACATGACATCTGTTTAGATTGTGGAATACTTTGGCCCGGGAACCTGACTGAGCCTTGGTTCTGGAACACTGTGCACTAGGAACATGACTGAGGTTTTATTCTGGAACCCTGTAGCCTGGGAACATAACATGGGTGGATTCTGGAACCCTGAGGCCTGGGAACAAGACATCTGTTTAGATTGTGGAATACTGTGACCCGGGAACCTGACTGAGCCTTGGTTCTGGAACCCTATGTACTGGGAATATGACTGAGGTTTTATTCTGGAACCCTGTAGCCTGGGAACATAACTGAGGATTGATTCTGGAACCCTGTGGCCTGGGAACATGACATGGGTGGATTCTGGAACACTGAGGCCTGGGAACATGACATCTGTTTAGATTGTGGAATACTGTGCCCTGGGTACCTGACTGAGCCTTGATTCTGGAACCCTGTGGACTGGGAACATGACTGAGGTTTTATTCCGGAACCCTGTAGCCTGCGAACATAACTGAGGATTGATTCTGGAACCCTGTGGCCTGGCCGCATGACATCGGTGGATTCTGGAACTCTGTGGCCTGGGAACCTGCGAACGGTTTGACTCTGGTACCCTGTGGCCTGGGAACATGTCTGAGGTTTGATGGTGGAAACCTGTGGCCTGGCCACATGACTGAGGATTGACTCTGGAAGACTGTGGCCAGGGAACATGATATCGGGTTGATTCTGGAAACCTGTGTCCTGGGAACAAGACTGAGGTTTGATTCTGGAACCCTGTGGCCTGGGAACTTGACTGAGGTTTGTTTCTGGAAGCCTGTTCCCTGGGAACATGACTGCGGTTTGATTCTGGACACCTGTGTCCTGGGAACAAGACTGAGGTTTGATTCTGCAACCCTGTGGCTTGGGAACATGACTGAGGTTTGTTTCTGGAAGCCTGTTCTCTGGGAACATGACTGAGGTTTGATTCTGGACACCTGTGTCCTGGGAACATGACTGAGGTTTGATTGTTGAAACCTGTGGCCTTCGAACATGACTCAGGTTGATTCTGGAACCATGTGTCCTGGGAATATGACTGAGGTTTGATTCTGGAAACCTTTGTCCTGGGAAAATGACTGAGGTTTCATTGTGGAAACATGTGGCCTGGGATCATGACTGACGTTTGATGGTGGAACACTCTGGCCTGGCAAAATGACTGAGGCTTGATTCTGGAGCCCTGTTTACTGGGAACATGACTGAGGTTTGATGGCAGAAACCTGTGGACTGGCAACATGACTGAGGTTTGATTTGGAACCCTGTGCACGGGGACCATGACTGAGGCCTGATACTGGAACCCCGTGGCAAGGGAACATGACATTGGTTTGATTCTGGAGCCCTGTTTACTGGGAACATGACTGAGGTTTCATGGTTGAATCCTGTGGCCTGGCAACATGATTGAGGTTTGATAGTGGAACCCTCAGGCTTGGGAACATGAGTGAGGCTTGATGGTGGAACCCTGTGGCCTGGCAATATGCCTGAGGTTTGATGGTGGAACCCTGTGGCTTGGCAAGATGACTTAGGTTTGATTGTGGAACACTCTGGCCTGGGAACATGACTGAGGCTTGATGGTGGAACCGTAGCCTGGCAACAGGACTGAGGTTTGATTGTGGAACCCTCTGGCCCTGGAATATGACTGAGGTTTAATTGTGGAACCCTGTGGCCTCGGAACATGACTGGGATTTGATTTCTGAAACCTGTGTCCAGGGAACACGACTGAGGTTTGATTCTGTAACCATGTGTCCTGGGAACACGACTGAGGTTTGATTCTGTAACCATGTGTCCTGGGAATATGACTGAGGTTTGATTCTGGAAACCATTGGCCTGGGAACATGACTGATGTTAGAATGTGGAATCCTGTGGCCTGGGAACATGACATCGGTTTGGATTCTGGTACCCTGTTGCCTGGGAACATGAAATCGGTTTGATTCTGTAAACCTGAGGTCTGGGAATATGACTGAGGTTTGATTGTGGTACCCTATGGCCTGGCAACATGACTGAGGTTTGATTCTGGATGCCTGTGGCCTGGGAACATGACTGAGGCATGATTCTGGAAACCTGTGGCCTGGGAACATGACATCTGTTTAGATTGTGGAATACTGTGCCCCGGGAACCTGACTGAGCCTTGGTTCTGGAACCCTGTGGACTGGGAACATGACTGAGGTTTTATTCTGGAACCCTGTAGCCTGGGACCATAACTGAGGATTGATTCTGGAACCCTGTGGCCTGGGCACATGACAACGGTGGATTCTGGAACCCTGTGGACTAGGAATATGACTGAGGTTTTATTCTGGAACCTTGTAGCCTGGGAACATAACTGAGGATTGATTCTGGAACCCTGTGGCCTGGGAACATGACATGGGTGGATTCTGGAACCCTGAGGCCTGGTAACATGACATCTGTTTAGATTGTGGAATACTGTGCCCTGGGAACGTGACTGAGCCTTGGTTCTGGAACCCTGTGGACTGGGAACATGACTGAGGTTTTATTTTGGAACCCTGTGTCCTGGGAACACGACTGAGGTTTGATTCTGGAACCATGTGGCCTGGGAATATGACTTAGGTTTGATTCCGGAAACCATTGGCCTGGGAACATGACTGATGTTAGAGTGTGGAATCCTGTGCCCTGGGAACATGACATCTTTTTGGATTCTGGTACCCTGTTGCCTGGAAACATGAAATCGGTTTGATTCTGGAAACCTTAGGCCTGGGAATATGACTGAGGTTTGATGGTGGTACCCTATGGCCTGGCAACATGACTGAGGTTTGATTCTGGATCCCTGTGGCCTGGGAACATGACATCTGTTTAGATTGTGGAATACTGTGGCCCGGGAACCTGACTGAGCCTTGGTTCTGGAACCCTGTGGACTGGGAACATGACTGAGGTTATATTCTGGAACCCTGTAGCCTGGGAACATAACTGAGGATTGATTCTGGAAGCCTGTGGCCTGGGAACATGACATCGGTGGATTCTGGAACACTGTGGCCTGGGAACCTGCGAACGGTTTGACTCTGGAACCCTGTGGCCTGGGAACACGAAATCGGTTTGATTCCGGAAATCTGAGGCCTGGCAACATGACTGAGGTTTGATTCTGGATCTCTGTGGCCTGGGAAAATGACTGAGGCGTGATTCTGAAGACCTGTGGCCTGGAAACATGACATCTGTTTAGATTGTGGAATACTTTGGCCCGGGAACCTGACTGAGCCTTGATTCTGGAACACTGTGCACTAGGAACATGACTGAGGTTTTATTCTGGAACCCTGTAGCCTGGGAACATAACTGAGGATTGATTCTGGAACCCTGTGGCCTGGGAACATAACATGGGTGGATTCTGGAACCCTGAGGCCTGAGAACAAGATATCTGTTTAGATTGTGGAATACTGTGACCCGGGAACCTGACTGAGCCTTGGTTCTGGAACCCTGTGGACTGGGAACATGACTGAGGTTTTTTTCCGGAACCCTGTAGCCTGCGAACATAACTGAGGATTGATTCTGGAAACCTGTGGCCTGGCCGCATGACATCGGTGGATTCTGGAACTCTGTGGCCTGGGAAACTGCGAACGGTTTGACTCTGGTAACCTGTGGCCTGGGAACATGCCTGAGGTTTGATAGTGGAAACCTGTGGCCTGGCCACATGACTGAGGATTGACTCTGGAAGACTGTGGCCAGGGAACATGATATCGGGTTGATTCTGGAAACCTGTGTCCTGGGAACAAGACTGAGGTTTGATTCTGGAACCCTGTGGCCTGGGAACTTGACTGAGGTTTGTTTCTGGAAGCCTGTTCCCTGGGAACATGACTGCGGTTTGATTCTGGACACCTGTGTCCTGGGAACAAGACTGAGGTTTGATTCTGCAACCCTGTGGCTTGGGAACATGACTGAGGTTTGTTTCTGGAAGCCTGTTCTCTGGGACCAGAACTGAGGTTTGATTCTGGACACCTGTGTCCTGGGAACATGACTGAGGTTTGATTGTTGAAACCTGTGGCCTTCGAACATGACTCAGGTTGATTCTGGAACCATGTGTCCTGGAAATATGATTGAGGTTTGATTCTGGAAACCTTTGTCCTGGGAAAATGACTGAGGTTTCATTGTGGAAACATGTGGCCTGGGATCATGACTGACGTTTGATGGTGGAACACTCTGGCCTGGCAATATGCCTGAGGTTTAATGGTGGAACCCTGTGGCTTGGCAAGATGACTTAGGTTTGATTGTGGAACACTCTGGACTGGGAACATGACTGAGGCTTGATGATGGAACCGTGGCCTGGCAACAGGACTGAGGTTTGATTGTGGAACCCTCTGGCCCTGGAATATGACTGAGGTTTAATTGTGGAACCCTGTGGCCTCGGAACATGACTGGGATTTGATTTCTGAAACCTGTGTCCAGGGAACATGACTGAGGTTTTATTCTGGAACCCTGTGTCCTGGGAACACGACTGAGGTTTGATTCTGGAACCCTGTGGCCTGGGAATATGACTGAGGTTTGATTCTGGAAACCTTTGGCCTGGGAACATGACTGATGTTAGAATGTGGAATCCTGTGGCCTGGGAACATAACATCGGTTTGGATTCTGGTACCCTGTTGCCTGGGAACATGAAATCGGTTTGATTCTGTAAACCTGAGGTCTGGGAATATGACTGAGGTTTGATTGTGGTACCCTATGGCCTGGCAACATGACTGAGGTTTGATTCTGGATGCCTGTGGCCTGGGAACATGACTGAGGCATGATTCTGGAAACCTGTGGCCTGGGAACATGACATCTGTTTAGATTGTGGAATACTGTGCCCCGGGAACCTGACTGAGCCTTGGTTCTGGAACCCTGTGGACTGGGAACATGACTGAGGTTTTATTCTGGAACCCTGTAGCCTGGGACCATAACTGAGGATTGATTCTGGAACCCTGTGGCCTGGGCACATGACAACGGTGGATTCTGGAACCCTGTGGACTAGGAACATGACTCAGGTTTTATTCTGGAACCTTGTAGCCTGGGAACATAACTGAGGATTGATTCTGGAACCCTGTGGCCTGGGAACATGACATGGGTGGATTCTGGAACCCTGAGGCCTGGTAACATGACATCTGTTTAGATTGTGGAATACTGTGCCCTGGGAACGTGACTGAGCCTTGGTTCTGGAACCCTGTGGACTGGGAACATGACTGACGTTTTATTCTGGAACCCTGTAGCCTGGGAACATAACTGAGGATTGATTCTGGAACCCTGTGGCCTGGGAACATGACTGGGATTTGATTTCTGAAACCTGTGTCCAGGGAAAATGACTGAGGTTTTATTTTTGAACCCTGTGTCCTGGGAACACGACTGAGGTTTGATTCTGGAACCATGTGGCCTGGGAATATGACTTAGGTTTGATTCTGGAAACCATTGGCCTGGGAACATGACTGATGTTAGAGTGTGGAATCCTGTGCCCTGGGAACATGACATCGGTTTGGATTCTGGTACCCTGTTGCCTGGAAACATGAAATCGGTTTGATTCTGGAAACCTTAGGCCTGGGAATATGACTGAGGTTTGATGGTGGTACCCTATGGCCTGGCAACATGACTGAGGTTTGATTCTGGATCCCTGTGGCCTGGGAACATGACATCTGTTTAGATTGTGGAATACTGTGCCCCGGGAACCTGACTGAGCCTTGGTTCTGGACCCCTGTGGACTGGGAACATGACTGAGGTTTTATTCTGGAACCCTGTGTCCTGTTAACATGACATGGGTGGATTCTGGAACCCTGAGGCCTGGGAACATGAAATCTGTTTAGATTGTGGAATCCTGTGGCTTGGGAACTTGACTGAGCCTTGGTTCTGGAAACCTGTGGACTGGGAATATGACTGAGGTTTTATTCTGGAGCCGTGTAGCCTGGGAACATAACTGAGGATTCACTTTGGAACCCTTTGGCCCAGGAACATGACATGGGTGGATTCTGGAACCCTGAGGACTTGGAACATGACATCTGTTTAGATTGTGGAATACTGTGGCCCGGGAACCTGACTGAGCCTTGGTTCTGGAACCCTGTGGACTGGGAACATGACTGAGGTTTTATTCTGGAACCCTGTAGCCTGGTAACATACCTGAGGATTGATTCTGGAAGCCTGTGGCCTGGGAACATGACATCGGTGGATTCTGGAACACTGTGGCTTGGGAACCTGCGAACGGTTTGACTCTGGAACCCTGTGGCCTGGGAACACGAAATCGGTTTGATTCCGGAAATCTGAATCCTGGCAACATGACTGAGGTTTGATTCTGGATCTCTGTGGCCTGGGAAAATGACTGAGGTGTGATTCTGAAGACCTGTGGCCTGGAAACATGACATCTGTTTAGATTGTGGAATACTTTGGCCCGGGAACCTGACTGAGCCTTGGTTCTGGAACACTGTGCACTAGGAACATGACTGAGGTTTTATTCTGGAACCCTGTAGCCTGGGAACATAACTGAGGATTGATTCTGGAACCCTGTGGCCTGGGAACATGACATGGGTGGATTCTGGAACACTGAGGCCTGGGAACATGACATCTGTTTAGATTGTGGAATACTGTGCCCCGGGTACCTGACTGAGCCTTGATTCTGGAACCCTGTGGACTGGGAACATGACTGAGGTTTTATTCCGGAACCCTGTAGCCTGCGAACATAACTGAGGATTGATTCTGGAACCCTGTGGCCTGGCCGCATGACATCGGTGGATTCTGGAACTCTGTGGCCTGGGAACCTGCGAACGGTTTGACTCTGGTACCCTGTGGCCTGGGAACATGTCTGAGGTTTGATGGTGGAAACCTGTGGCCTGGCCACATGACTGAGGATTGACTCTGGAAGACTGTGGCCAGGGAACATGATATCGGGTTGATTCTGGAAACCTGTGTCCTGGGAACAAGACTGAGGTTTGATTCTGGAACCCTGTGGCCTGGGAACTTGACTGAGGTTTGTTTCTGGAAGCCTGTTCCCTGGGAACATGACTGCGGTTTGATTCTGGACACCTGTGTCCTGGGAACAAGACTGAGGTTTGATTCTGCAACCCTGTGGCTTGGGAACATGACTGAGGTTTGTTTCTGGAAGCCTGTTCTCTGGGAACATGACTGAGGTTTGATTCTGGACACCTGTGTCCTGGGAACATGACTGAGGTTTGATTGTTGAAACCTGTGGCCTTCGAACATGACTCAGGTTGATTCTGGAACCATGTGTCCTGGGAATATGACTGAGGTTTGATTCTGGAAATCTTTGTCCTGGGAAAATGACTGAGGTTTCTTTGTGGAAACATGTGGCCTGGGATCATGACTGACGTTTGATGGTGGAACACTCTGGCCTGGCAAAATGACTGAGGCTTGATTCTGGAGCCCTGTTTACTGGGAACATGACTGAGGTTTGATGGCAGAAACCTGTGGACTGGCAACATGACTGAGGTTTGATTTGGAACCCTGTGCACGGGGACCATGACTGAGGCCTGATACTGGAACCCCGTGGCATGGGAACATGACATTGGTTTGATTCTGGAGCCCTGTTTACTGGGAACATGACTGAGGTTTCATGGTTGAATCCTGTGGCCTGGCAACATGATTGAGGTTTGATAGTGGAACCCTCAGGCTTGGGAACATGAGTGAGGCTTGATGGTGGAACCCTGTGGCCTGGCAATATGCCTGAGGTTTGATGGTGGAACCCTGTGGCTTGGCAAGATGACTTAGGTTTGATTGTGGAACACTCTGGCCTGGGAACATGACTGAGGCTTGATGGTGGAACCGTGGCCTGGCAACTGGACTGAGGTTTGATTGTGGAACCCTCTGGCCTGGGAATATGACTGAGGTTTAATTGTGGAACCCTGTGGCCTGGGAACATGACTGGGATTTGATTTCTGAAACCTGTGTCCAGGGAACATGACTGAGGTTTTATTCTGGAACCCTGTGTCCTGGGAACACGACTGAGGTTTGATTCTGTAACCATGTGGCCTGGGAATATGACTGAGGTTTGATTCTGGAAACCATTGGCCTGGGAACATGACTGATGTTAGAATGTGGAATCCTGTGCCCTGGGAACATGACATCGGTTTGGATTCTGGTACCCTGTTGCCTGGAAACATGAAATCGGTTTGATTCTGGAAACCTTAGGCTTGGGAATATGACTGAGGTTTGATGGTGGTACCCTATGGCCTGGCAACATGACTGAGGTTTGATTCTGGATCCCTGTGGCCTGGGAACATGACATCTGTTTAGATTGTGGAATACTGTGCCCCGGGAACCTGACTGAGCCTTGGTTCTGGACCCCTGTGGACTGGGAACATGACTGAGGTTTTATTCTGGAACCCTGTGTCCTGTTAACATGACATGGGTGGATTCTGGAACCCTGAGGCCTGGGAACATGAAATCTGTTTAGATTGTGGAATCCTGTGGCTTGGGAACTTGACTGAGCCTTGGTTCTGGAAACCTGTGGACTGGGAATATGACTGAGGTTTTATTCTGGAGCCGTGTAGCCTGGGAACATAACTGAGGATTCACTTTGGAACCCTTTGGCCCAGGAACATGACATGGGTGGATTCTGGAACCCTGAGGACTTGGAACATGACATCTGTTTAGATTGTGGAATACTGTGGCCCGGGAACCTGACTGAGCCTTGGTTCTGGAACCCTGTGGACTGGGAACATGACTGAGGTTTTATTCTGGAACCCTTTAGCCTGGGAACATACCTGTGGATTGATCCTGGAAGCCTGTGGCCTGGGAACATGACATCGGTGGATTCTGGAACACTGTGGCCTGGGAACCTGCGAACGGTTTGACTCTGGAACCCTGTGGCCTGGGAACACGAAATCGGTTTGATTCCGGAAATCTGAATCCTGGCAACATGACTGAGGTTTGATTCTGGATCTCTGTGGCCTGGGAAAATGACTGAGGCGTGATTCTGAAGACCTGTGGCCTGGAAACATGACATCTGTTTAGATTGTGGAATACTTTGGCCCGGGAACCTGACTGAGCCTTGGTTCTGGAACACTGTGCACTAGGAACATGACTGAGGTTTTATTCTGGAACCCTGTAGCCTGGGAACATAACTGAGTATTGATTCTGGAACCCTGTGGCCTGGGAACATAACATGGGTGGATTCTGGAACCCTGAGGCCTGGGAACAAGACATCTGTTTAGATTGTGGAATACTGTGACCCGGGAACCTGACTGAGCCTTGGTTCTGGAACCCTATGTACTGGGAATATGACTGAGGTTTTATTCTGGAACCCTGTAGCGTGGGAACATAACTGAGGATTGATTCTGGAACCCTGTGGCCTGGGAACATGACATGGGTGGATTCTGGAACACTGAGGCCTGGGAACATGACATCTGTTTAGATTGTGGAATACTGTGCCCCGGGTACCTGACTGAGCCTTGATTCTGGAACCCTGTGGACTGGGAACATGACTGAGGTTTTATTCCGGAACCCTGTAGCCTGCGAACATAACTGAGGATTGATTCTGGAACCCTGTGGCCTGGCCGCATGACATCGGTGGATTCTGGAACTCTGTGGCCTGGGAACCTGCGAACGGTTTGACTCTGGTACCCTGTGGCCTGGGAACATGTCTGAGGTTTGATGGTGGAAACCTGTGGCCTGGCCACATGACTGAGGATTGACTCTGGAAGACTGTGGCCAGGGAACATGATATCGGGTTGATTCTGGAAACCTGTGTCCTGGGAACAAGACTGAGGTTTGATTCTGGAACCCTGTGGCCTGGGAACTTGACTGAGGTTTGTTTCTGGAAGCCTGTTCCCTGGGAACATGACTGCGGTTTGATTCTGGACACCTGTGTCCTGGGAACAAGACTGAGGTTTGATTCTGCAACCCTGTGGGTTGGGAACATGACTGAGGTTTGTTTCTGGAAGCCTGTTCTCTGGGAACATGACTGAGGTTTGATTCTGGACACCTGTGTCCTGGGAACATGACTGAGGTTTGATTGTTGAAACCTGTGGCCTTCGAACATGACTCAGGTTGATTTTGGAACCATGTGTCCTGGGAATATGACTGAGGTTTGATTCTGGAAACCTTTGTCCTGGGAAAATGACTGAGGTTTCATTGTGGAAACATGTGGCCTGGGATCATGACTGACGTTTGATGGTGGAACACTCTGGCCTGGCAAAATGACTGAGGCTTGATTCTGGAACCCTGTTTACTGGGAACATGACTGAGGTTTGATGGCAGAAACCTGTGGACTGGCAACATGACTGAGGTTTGATTTGGAACCCTGTGCACGGGGACCATGACTGAGGCCTGATACTGGAACCCCGTGGCATGGGAACATGACATTGGTTTGATTCTGGAGCCCTGTTTACTGGGAACATGACTGAGGTTTCATGGTTGAATCCTGTGGCCTGGCAACATGATTGAGGTTTGATAGTGGAACCCTCAGGCTTGGGAACATGAGTGAGGCTTGATGGTGGAACCCTGTGGCCTGGCAATATGCCTGAGGTTTGATGGTGGAACCCTGTGGCTTGGCAAGATGACTTAGGTTTGATTGTGGAACACTCTGGCCTGGGAACATGACTGAGGCTTGATGGTGGAACCGTGGCCTGGCAACTGGACTGAGGTTTGATTGTGGAACCCTCTGGCCTGGGAATATGACTGAGGTTTAATTGTGGAACCCTGTGGCCTGGGAACATGACTGGGATTTGATTTCTGAAACCTGTGTCCAGGGAACATGACTGAGGTTTTATTCTGGAACCCTGTGTCCTGGGAACACGACTGAGGTTTGATTCTGTAACCATGTGGCCTGGGAATATGACTGAGGTTTGATTCTGGAAACCATTGGCCTGGGAACATGACTGATGTTAGAATGTGGAATCCTGTGGCCTGGGAACATGACATCGGTTTGGATTCTGGTACCCTGTTGCCTGGGAACATGAAATCGGTTTGATTCTGTAAACCTGAGGTCTGGGAATATGACTGAGGTTTGATTGTGGTACCCTATGGCCTGGCAACATGACTGAGGTTTGATTCTGGATGCCTGTGGCCTGGGAACATGACTGAGGCATGATTCTGGAAACCTGTGGCCTGGGAACATGACATCTGTTTAGATTGTGGAATACTGTGCCCCTCGAACCTGACTGAGCCTTGGTTCTGGATCCCTGTGGACTGGGAACATGACTGAGGTTTTATTCTGGAACCCTGTAGCCTGGGACCATAACTGAGGATTGATTCTGGAACCCTGTGGCCTGGGCACATGACAACGGTGGATTCTGGAACCCTGTGGACTAGGAACATGACTGAGGTTTTATTCTGGAACCTTGTAGCCTGGGAACATAACTGAGGATTGATTCTGGAACCCTGTGGCCTGGGAACATGACATGGGTGGATTCTGGAACCCTGAGGCCTGGGAACATGACATCTGTTTAGATTGTGGAATACTGTGCCCTGGGAACGTGACTGAGCCTCTGTTCTGGAACCCTGTGGACTGGGAACATGACTGACGTTTTATTCTGGAACCCTGTAGCCTGCGAACATAACTGAGGATTGATTCTGGAAGCCTGTGGCCTGGGAACATGACATCGGTGGATTCTGGAACACTGTGGCCTGGGAACCTGCGAACGGTTTGACTCTGGAACCCTGTGGCCTGGGAACACGAAATCGGTTTGATTCCGGAAATCTGAGGCCTGGCAACATGACTGAGGTTTGATTCTGGATCTCTGTGGCCTGGGAAAATGACTGAGGCGTGATTCTGAAGACCTGTGGCCTGGAAACATGATATCTGTTTAGATTGTGGAATACTTTGGCCCGGGAACCTGACTGAGCCTTGGTTCTGGAACCCTGTGGACTGGGAACATGAATGAGGTTTTATTCTGGAACCCTGTAGCCTGGGACCATAACTGAGGATTGATTCTGGAACCCTGTGGCCTGGGCACATGACAACGGTGGATTCTGGAACCCTGTGGACTGGGAACATGACTGAGGTTTTATTCTGGAACCCTGTAGCCTGGGAACATAACTGAGGATTGATTCTGGAACCCTGTGGCCTGGGAACATGACATGGGTGGATTCTGGAACCCTGAGGCCTGGGAACATGACATCTGTTTAGATTGTGGAATACTGTGCCCCGGGAACCTGACTGAGCCTTGGTTCTGGACCCCTGTGGACTGGGAACATGACTGAGGTTTTATTCTGGATCCCTGTGTCCTGTTAACCTGACATGGGTGGATTCTGGAACCCTGAGGCCTGGGAACATGAAATCTGTTTAGATTGTGGAATACTGTGCCCCTGGAACCTGACTGAGCCTTGGTTCTGGAAACCTGTGGACTGGGAATATGACTGAGGTTTTATTCTGGAGCCGTGTAGCCTGGGAACATAACTGAGGATTCACTTTGGAACCCTGTGGCCCAGGAACATGACATGGGTGGATTCTGGAACCCTGAGGCCTTGGAACATGACATCTGTTTAGATTGTGGAATACTGTGGCCCGGGAACCAGACTGAGCCTTGGTTCTGGAACCCTGTGGACTGGGAACATGACTGAGGTTTTATTCTGGAACCCTGTAGCCTGGGAACATAACTGAGGATTGATTCTGGAAGCCTGTGGCCTGGGAACATGACATCGGTGGATTCTGGAACACTGTGGCCTGGGAACCTGCGAACGGTTTGACTCTGGAACCCTGTGGCCTGGGAACACGAAATCGGTTTGATTCCGGAAATCTGAGGCCTGGCAACATGACTGAGGTTTGATTCTGGATCTCTGTGGCCTGGGAAAATGACTGAGGCGTGATTCTGAAGACCTGTGGCCTGGAAACATGACATCTGTTTAGATTGTGGAATACTTTGGCCCGGGAACCTGACTGAGCCTTGGTTCTGGAACACTGTGCACTAGGAACATGACTGAGGTTTTATTCTGGAACCCTGTAGCCTGGGAACATAACTGAGGATTGATTCTGGAACCCTGTGGCCTGGGAACATAACATGGGTGGATTCTGGAACCCTAAGACCTGGGAACAAGACATCTGTTTAGATTGTGGAATACTGTGACCCGGGAACCTGACTGAGCCTTGATTCTGGAACCCTGTGGACTGGGAACATGACTGAGGTTTTATTCCGGAACCCTGTAGCCTGCGAACATAACTGAGGATTGATTCTGGAACCCTGTGGCCTGGCCGCATGACATCGGTGGATTCTGGAACTCTGTGGCCTGGGAACCTGCGAACGGTTTGACTCTGGTACCCTGTGGCCTGGGAACATGTCTGAGGTTTGATGGTGGAAACCTGTGGCCTGGCCACATGACTGAGGATTGACTCTGGAAGACTGTGGCCAGGGAACATGATATCGGGTTGATTCTGGAAACCTGTGTCCTGGGAACAAGACTGAGGTTTGATTCTGGAACCCTGTGGCCTGGGAACATAACATGGGTGGATTCTGGAACCCTGAGGCCTGGGAACAAGACATCTGTTTAGATTGTGGAATACTGTGACCCGGGAACCTGACTGAGCCTTGGTTCTGGAACCCTATGTACTGGGAATATGACTGAGGTTTTATTCTGGAACCCTGTAGCCTGGGAACATAACTGAGGATTGATTCTGGAACCCTGTGGCCTGGGAACATGACATGGGTGGATTCTGGAACACTGAGGCCTGGGATCATGACATCTGTTTAGATTGTGGAATACTGTGCCCCGGGTACCTGACTGAGCCTTGATTCTGGAACCCTGTGGACTGGGAACATGACTGAGGTTTTATTCCGGAACCCTGTAGCCTGCGAACATAACTGAGGATTGATTCTGGAACCCTGTGGCCTGGCCGCATGACATCGGTGGATTCTGGAACTCTGTGGCCTGGGAACCTGCGAACGGTTTGACTCTGGTACCCTGTGGCCTGGGAACATGTCTGAGGTTTGATGGTGGAAACCTGTGGCCTGGCCACATGACTGAGGATTGACTCTGGAAGACTGTGGCCAGGGAACATGATATCGGGTTGATTCTGGAAACCTGTGTCCTGGGAACAAGACTGAGGTTTGATTCTGCAACCCTGTGGCCTGGGAACTTGACTGAGGTTTGTTTCTGGAAGCCTGTTCCCTGGGAACATGACTGCGGTTTGATTCTGGACACCTGTGTCCTGGGAACAAGACTGAGGTTTGATTCTGCAACCCTGTGGGTTTGGAACATGACTGAGGTTTGTTTCTGGAAGCCTGTTCTCTGGGAACATGACTGAGGTTTGATTCTGGACACCTGTGTCCTGGGAACATGACTGAGGTTTGATTGTTGAAACCTGTGGCCTTCGAACATGACTCAGGTTGATTCTGGAACCATGTGTCCTGGGAATATGACTGAGGTTTGATTCTGGAAACCTTTGTCCTGGGAAAATGACTGAGGTTTCATTGTGGAAACATGTGGCCTGGGATCATGACTGACGTTTGATGGTGGAACACTCTGGCCTGGCAAAATGACTGAGGCTTGATTCTGGAGCCCTGTTTACTGGGAACATGACTGAGGTTTGATGGCAGAAACCTGTGGACTGGCAACATGACTGAGGTTTGATTTGGAACCCTGTTTACTGGGAACATGACTGAGGTTTCATGGTTGAATCCTGTGGCCTGGCAACATGATTGAGGTTTGATAGTGGAACCCTCAGGCTTGGGAACATGAGTGAGGCTTGATGGTGGAACCCTGTGGCCTGGCAATATGCCTGAGGTTTGATGGTGGAACCCTGTGGCTTGGCAAGATGACTTAGGTTTGATTGTGGAACACTCTGGCCTGGGAACATGACTGAGGCTTGATGGTGGAACCGTGGCCTGGCAACTGGACTGAGGTTTGATTGTGGAACCCTCTGGCCTGGGAATATGACTGAGGTTTAATTGTGGAACCCTGTGGCCTGGGAACATGACTGGGATTTGATTTCTGAAACCTGTGTCCAGGGAACATGACTGAGGTTTTATTCTGGAACCCTGTGTCCTGGGAACACGACTGAGGTTTGATTCTGTAACCATGTGGCCTGGGAATATGACTGAGGTTTGATTCTGGAAACCAATGGCCTGGGAACATGACTGATGTTAGAATGTGGAATCCTGTGGCCTGGGAACATGACATCGGTTTGGATTCTGGTACCCTGTTGCCTGGGAACATGAAATCGGTTTGATTCTGTAAACCTGAGGTCTGGGAATATGACTGAGGTTTGATTGTGGTACCCTATGGCCTGGCAACATGACTGAGGTTTGATTCTGGATGCCTGTGGCCTGGGAACATGACATCTGTTTAGATTGTGGAATACTGTGCCCCGGGAACCTGACTGAGCCTTGCTTCTGGATCCCTGTGGACTGGGAACATGACTGAGGTTTTATTCTGGAACCCTGTAGCCTGGGACCATAACTGAGGATTGATTCTGGAACCCTGTGGCCTGGGCACATGACAACGGTGGATTCTGGAACCCTGTGGACTAGGAACATGACTGAGGTTTTATTCTGGAACCTTGTAGCCTGGGAACATAACTGAGGATTGATTCTGGAACCCTCTGGCCTGGGAACATGACATGGGTGGATTCTGGAACCCTGAGGCCTGGGAACATGACATCTGTTTAGATTGTGGAATACTGTGCCCTGGGAACGTGACTGAGCCTCTGTTCTGGAACCCTGTGGACTGGGAACATGACTGACGTTTTATTCTGGAACCCTGTAGCCTGCGAACATAACTGAGGATTGATTCTGGAAGCCTGTGGCCTGGGAACATGACATCGGTGGATTCTGGAACACTGTGGCCTGGGAACCTGCGAACGGTTTGACTCTGGAACCCTGTGGCCTGGGAACACGAAATCGGTTTGATTCCGGAAATCTGAGGCCTGGCAACATGACTGAGGTTTGATTCTGGATCTCTGTGGCCTGGGAAAATGACTGAGGCGTGATTCTGAAGACCTGTGGCCTGGAAACATGACATCTGTTTAGATTGTGGAATACTTTGGCCCGGGAACCTGACTGAGCCTTGGTTCTGGAACCCTGTGGACTGGGAACATGAATGAGGTTTTATTCTGGAACCCTGTAGCCTGGGACCATAACTGAGGATTGATTCTGGAACCCTGTGGCCTGGGCACATGACAACGGTGGATTCTGGAACCCTGTGGACTGGGAACATGACTGAGGTTTTATTCTGGAACCCTGTGGCCTGGGAACATGACATGGGTGGATTCTGGAACCCTGAGGCCTGGGAACATGACATCTGTTTAGATTGTGGAATACTGTGCCCTGGGAACGTGACTGAGCCTCTGTTCTGGAACCCTGTGGACTGGGAACATGACTGACGTTTTATTCTGGAACCCTGTAGCCTGGGAACATAACTGAGGATTGATTCTGGAACCCTGTGGCCTGGGAACATGACTGGGATTTGATTTCTGAAACCTGTGTCCAGGGAAAATGACTGAGGTTTTATTCTGGAACCCTGTGTCCTGGGAACACGACTGAGGTTTGATTCTGGAACCATGTGGCCTGGGAATATGACTTAGGTTTGATTCTGGAAACCATTGGCCTGGGAACATGACTGATGTTAGAGTGTGGAATCCTGTGCCCTGGGAACATGACATCGGTTTGGATTCTGGTACCCTGTTGCCTGGAAATATGAAATCGTTTTGATTCTGGAAACCTTAGGCCTGGGAATATGACTGAGGTTTGATGGTGGTACCCTATGGCCTGGCAACATGACTGAGGTTTGATTCTGGATCCCTGTGGCCTGGGAACATGACATCTGTTTAGATTGTGGAATACTGTGCCCCGGGAACCTGACTGAGCCTTGGTTCTGGACCCCTGTGGACTGGGAACATGACTGAGGTTTTATTCTGGATCCCTGTGTCCTGTTAACATGACATGGGTGGATTCTGGAACCCTGAGGCCTGGGAACATGAAATCTGTTTAGCTTGTGGAATACGGTGCCCCGGGAACCTGACTGAGCCTTGGTTCTGGAAACCTGTGGACTGGGAATATGACTGAGGTTTTATTCTGGAGCCGTGTAGCCTGGGAACATAACTGAGGATTCACTTTGGAACCCTGTGGCCCAGGAACATGACATGGGTGGATTCTGGAACCCTGAGGCCTTGGAACATGACATCTGTTTAGATTGTGGAATACTGTGGCCCGGGAACCAGACTGAGCCTTGGTTCTGGAACCCTGTGGACTGGGAACATGACTGAGGTTTTATTCTGGAACCCTGTAGCCTGGGAACATAACTGAGGATTGATTCTGGAAGCCTGTGGACTGGGAACATGACATCGGTGGATTCTGGAACACTGTGCCCTGGGAACCTGCGAACGGTTTGACTCTGGAACCCTGTGGCCTGGGAACACGAAATCGGTTTGATTCCGGAAATCTGAGGCCTGGCAACATGACTGAGGTTTGATTCTGGATCTCTGTGGCCTGGGAAAATGACTGAGGCGTGATTCTGAAGACCTGTGGCCTGGAAACATGACATCTGTTTAGATTGTGGAATACTTTGGCCCGGGAACCTGACTGAGCCTTGGTTCTGGAACACTGTGCACTAGGAACATGACTGAGGTTTTATTCTGGAACCCTGTAGCCTGGGAACATAACTGAGGATTGATTCTGGAACCCTGTGGCCTGGGAACATAACATGGGTGGATTCTGGAACCCTAAGACCTGGGAACAAGACATCTGTTTAGATTGTGGAATACTGTGACCCGGGAACCTGACTGAGCCTTGATTCTGGAACCCTGTGGACTGGGAACATGACTGAGGTTTTATTCCGGAACCCTGTAGCCTGCGAACATAACTGAGGATTGATTCTGGAACCCTGTGGCCTGGCCGCATGACATCGGTGGATTCTGGAACTCTGTGGCCTGGGAACCTGCGAACGGTTTGACTCTGGTACCCTGTGGCCTGGGAACATGTCTGAGGTTTGATGGTGGAAACCTGTGGCCTGGCCACATGACTGAGGATTGACTCTGGAAGACTGTGGCCAGGGAACATGATATCGGGTTGATTCTGGAAACCTGTGTCCTGGGAACAAGACTGAGGTTTGATTCTGGAACCCTGTGGCCTGGGAACTTGACTGAGGTTTGTTTCTGGAAGCCTGTTCCCTGGGAACATGACTGCGGTTTGATTCTGGACACCTGTGTCCTGGGAACAAGACTGAGGTTTGATTCTGGAACCCTGTGGCCTGGGAACTTGACTGAGGTTTGTTTCTGGAAGCCTGTTCCCTGGGAACATGACTGCGGTTTGATTCTGGACACCTGTGTCCTGGGAACAAGACTGAGGTTTGATTCTGCAACCCTGTGGCTTGGGAACATGACTGAGGTTTGTTTCTGGAAGCCTGTTCTCTGGGACCAGAACTGAGGTTTGATTCTGGACACCTGTGTCCTGGGAACATGACTGAGGTTTGATTGTTGAAACCTGTGGCCTTCGAACATGACTCAGGTTGATTCTGGAACCATGTGTCCTGGAAATATGATTGAGGTTTGATTCTGGAAACCTTTGTCCTGGGAAAATGACTGAGGTTTCATTGTGGAAACATGTGGCCTGGGATCATGACTGACGTTTGATGGTGGAACACTCTGGCCTGGCAATATGCCTGAGGTTTGATGGTGGAACCCTGTGGCTTGGCAAGATGACTTAGGTTTGATTGTGGAACACTCTGGACTGGGAACATGACTGAGGCTTGATGATGGAACCGTGGCCTGGCAACAGGACTGAGGTTTGATTGTGGAACCCTCTGGCCCTGGAATATGACTGAGGTTTAATTGTGGAACCCTGTGGCCTCGGAACATGACTGGGATTTGATTTCTGAAACCTGTGTCCAGGGAACATGACTGAGGTTTTATTCTGGAACCCTGTGTCCTGGGAACACGACTGAGGTTTGATTCTGTAACCATGTGGCCTAGGAATATGACTGAGGTTTGATTCTGGAAACCTTTGGCCTGGGAACATGACTGATGTTAGAATGTGGAATCCTGTGGCCTGGGAACATTACATCGGTTTGTATTCTGGTACCCTGTTGCCTGGGAACATGAAATCGGTTTGATTCTGTAAACCTGAGGTCTGGGAATATGACTGAGGTTTGATTGTGGTACCCTATGGCCTGGCAACATGACTGAGGTTTGATTCTGGATGCCTGTGGCCTGGGAACATGACTGAGGCATGATTCTGGAAACCTGTGGCCTGGGAACATGACATCTGTTTAGATTGTGGAATACTGTGCCCCGGGAACCTGACTGAGCCTTGGTTCTGGAACCCTGTGGACTGGGAATATGACTGAGGTTTTAATCTGGAACCCTGTAGCCTGGGACCATAACTGAGGATTGATTCTGGAACCCTGTGGCCTGGGCACATGACAACGGTGGATTCTGGAACCCTGTGGACTAGGAACATGACTGAGGTTTATTCTGGAACCTTGTAGCCTGGGAACATAACTGAGGATTGATTCTGGAACCCTGTGGCCTGGGAACATGACATGGGTGGATTCTGGAACCCTGAGGCCTGGTAACATGACATCTGTTTAGATTGTGGAATACTGTGCCCTGGGAACGTGACTGAGCCTTGGTTCTGGAACCCTGTGGACTGGGAACATGACTGACGTTTTATTCTGGAACCCTGTAGCCTGGGAACATAACTGAGGATTGATTCTGGAACCCTGTGGCCTGGGAACATGACTGGGATTTGATTTCTGAAACCTGTGTCCAGGGAAAATGACTGAGGTTTTATTTTTGAACCCTGTGTCCTGGGAACACGACTGAGGTTTGATTCTGGAACCATGTGGCCTGGGAATATGACTTAGGTTTGATTCTGGAAACCATTGGCCTGGGAACATGACTGATGTTAGAGTGTGGAATCCTGTGCCCTGGGAACATGACATCGGTTTGGATTCTGGTACCCTGTTGCCTGGAAACATGAAATCGGTTTGATTCTGGAAACCTTAGGCCTGGGAATATGACTGAGGTTTGATGGTGGTACCCTATGGCCTGGCAACATGACTGAGGTTTGATTCTGGATCCCTGTGGCCTGGGAACATGACATCTGTTTAGATTGTGGAATACTGTGCCCCGGGAACCTGACTGAGCCTTGGTTCTGGACCCCTGTGGACTGGGAACATGACTGAGGTTTTATTCTGGAACCCTGTGTCCTGTTAACATGACATGGGTGGATTCTGGAACCCTGAGGCCTGGGAACATGAAATCTGTTTAGATTGTGGAATCCTGTGGCTTGGGAACTTGACTGAGCCTTGGTTCTGGAAACCTGTGGACTGGGAATATGACTGAGGTTTTATTCTGGAGCCGTGTAGCCTGGGAACATAACTGAGGATTCACTTTGGAACCCTTTGGCCCAGGAACATGACATGGGTGGATTCTGGAACCCTGAGGACTTGGAACATGACATCTGTTTAGATTGTGGAATACTGTGGCCCGGGAACCTGACTGAGCCTTGGTTCTGGAACCCTGTGGACTGGGAACATGACTGAGGTTTTATTCTGGAACCCTGTAGCCTGGTAATATACCTGAGGATTGATTCTGGAAGCCTGTGGCCTGGGAACATGACATCGGTGGATTCTGGAACACTGTGGCCTGGGAACCTGCGAACGGTTTGACTCTGGAACCCTGTGGCCTGGGAACACGAAATCGGTTTGATTCCGGAAATCTGAATCCTGGCAACATGACTGAGGTTTGATTCTGGATCTCTGTGGCCTGGGAAAATGACTGAGGCGTGATTCTGAAGACCTGTGGCCTGGAAACATGACATCTGTTTAGATTGTGGAATACTTTGGCCCGGGAACCTGACTGAGCCTTGGTTCTGGAACACTGTGCACTAGGAACATGACTGAGGTTTTATTCTGGAACCCTGTAGCCTGGGAACATAACTGAGTATTGATTCTGGAACCCTGTGGCCTGGGAACATAACATGGGTGGATTCTGGAACCCTGAGGCCTGGGAACAAGACATCTGTTTAGATTGTGGAATACTGTGACCCGGGAACCTGACTGAGCCTTGGTTCTGGAACCCTATGTACTGGGAATATGACTGAGGTTTTATTCTGGAACCCTGTAGCCTGGGAACATAACTGAGGATTGATTCTGGAACCCTGTGGCCTGGGAACATGACATGGGTGGATTCTGGAACACTGAGGCCTGGGATCATGACATCTGTTTAGATTGTGGAATACTGTGCCCCGGGTACCTGACTGAGCCTTGATTCTGGAACCCTGTGGACTGGGAACATGACTGAGGTTTTATTCCGGAACCCTGTAGCCTGCGAACATAACTGAGGATTGATTCTGGAACCCTGTGGCCTGGCCGCATGACATCGGTGGATTCTGGAACTCTGTGGCCTGGGAACCTGCGAACGGTTTGACTCTGGTACCCTGTGGCCTGGGAACATGTCTGAGGTTTGATGGTGGAAACCTGTGGCCTGGCCACATGACTGAGGATTGACTCTGGAAGACTGTGGCCAGGGAACATGATATCGGGTTGATTCTGGAAACCTGTGTCCTGGGAACAAGACTGAGGTTTGATTCTGCAACCCTGTGGCCTGGGAACTTGACTGAGGTTTGTTTCTGGAAGCCTGTTCCCTGGGAACATGACTGCGGTTTGATTCTGGACACCTGTGTCCTGGGAACAAGACTGAGGTTTGATTCTGCAACCCTGTGGGTTGGGAACATGACTGAGGTTTGTTTCTGGAAGCCTGTTCTCTGGGAACATGACTGAGGTTTGATTCTGGACACCTGTGTCCTGGGAACATGACTGAGGTTTGATTGTTGAAACCTGTGGCCTTCGAACATGACTCAGGTTGATTCTGGAACCATGTGTCCTGGGAATATGACTGAGGTTTGATTCTGGAAACCTTTGTCCTGGGAAAATGACTGAGGTTTCATTGTGGAAACATGTGGCCTGGGATCATGACTGACGTTTGATGGTGGAACACTCTGGCCTGGCAAAATGACTGAGGCTTGATTCTGGAGCCCTGTTTACTGGGAACATGACTGAGGTTTGATGGCAGAAACCTGTGGACTGGCAACATGACTGAGGTTTGATTTGGAACCCTGTGCACGGGGACCATGACTGAGGCCTGATACTGGAACCCCGTGGCATGGGAACATGACATTGGTTTGATTCTGGAGCCCTGTTTACTGGGAACATGACTGAGGTTTCATGGTTGAATCCTGTGGCCTGGCAACATGATTGAGGTTTGATAGTGGAACCCTCAGGCTTGGGAACATGAGTGAGGCTTGATGGTGGAACCCTGTGGCCTGGCAATATGCCTGAGGTTTGATGGTGGAACCCTGTGGCTTGGCAAGATGACTTAGGTTTGATTGTGGAACACTCTGGCCTGGGAACATGACTGAGGCTTGATGGTGGAACCGTGGCCTGGCAACTGGACTGAGGTTTGATTGTGGAACCCTCTGGCCTGGGAATATGACTGAGGTTTAATTGTGGAACCCTGTGGCCTGGGAACATGACTGGGATTTGATTTCTGAAACCTGTGTCCAGGGAACATGACTGAGGATTTATTCTGGAACCCTGTGTCCTGGGAACACGACTGAGGTTTGATTCTGTAACCATGTGGCCTGGGAATATGACTGAGGTTTGATTCTGGAAACCATTGGCCTGGGAACATGACTGATGTTAGAATGTGGAATCCTGTGGCCTGGGAACATGACATCGGTTTGGATTCTGGTACCCTGTTGCCTGGGAACATGAAATCGGTTTGATTCTGTAAACCTGAGGTCTGGGAATATGACTGAGGTTTGATTGTGGTACCCTATGGCCTGGCAACATGACTGAGGTTTGATTCTGGATGCCTGTGGCCTGGGAACATGACATCTGTTTAGATTGTGGAATACTGTGCCCCGGGAACCTGACTGAGCCTTGGTTCTGGATCCCTGTGGACTGGGAACATGACTGAGGTTTTATTCTGGAACCCTGTAGCCTGGGACCATAACTGAGGATTGATTCTGGAACCCTGTGGCCTGGGCACATGACAACGGTGGATTCTGGAACCCTGTGGACTAGGAACATGACTGAGGTTTTATTCTGGAACCTTGTAGCCTGGGAACATAACTGAGGATTGATTCTGGAACCCTGTGGCCTGGGAACATGACATGGGTGGATTCTGGAACCCTGAGGCCTGGGAACATGACATCTGTTTAGATTGTGGAATACTGTGCCCTGGGAACGTGACTGAGCCTCTGTTCTGGAACCCTGTGGACTGGGAACATGACTGACGTTTTATTCTGGAACCCTGTAGCCTGCGAACATAACTGAGGATTGATTCTGGAAGCCTGTGGCCTGGGAACATGACATCGGTGGATTCTGGAACACTGTGGCCTGGGAACCTGCGAACGGTTTGACTCTGGAACCCTGTGGCCTGGGAACACGAAATAGGTTTGATTCCGGAAATCTGAGGCCTGGCAACATGACTGAGGTTTGATTCTGGATCTCTGTGGCCTGGGAAAATGACTGAGGCGTGATTCTGAAGACCTGTGGCCTGGAAACATGACATCTGTTTAGATTGTGGAATACTTTGGCCCGGGAACCTGACTGAGCCTTGGTTCTGGAACCCTGTGGACTGGGAACATGAATGAGGTTTTATTCTGGAACCCTGTAGCCTGGGACCATAACTGAGGATTGATTCTGGAACCCTGTGGCCTGGGCACATGACAACGGTGGATTCTGGAACCCTGTGGACTGGGAACATGACTGAGGTTTTATTCTGGAACCCTGTAGCCTGGGAACATAACTGAGGATTGATTCTGGAACCCTGTGGCCTGGGAACATGACATGGGTGGATTCTGGAACCCTGAGGCCTGGGAACATGACATCTGTTTAGATTGTGGAATACTGTGCCCTGGGAACGTGACTGAGCCTCTGTTCTGGAACCCTGTGGACTGGGAACATGACTGACGTTTTATTCTGGAACCCTGTAGCCTGGGAACATAACTGAGGATTGATTCTGGAACCCTGTGGCCTGGAAACATGACTGGGATTTGATTTCTGAAACCTGTGTCCAGGGAAAATGACTGAGGTTTTATTCTGGAACCCTGTGTCCTGGGAACACGACTGAGGTTTGATTCTGGAACCATGTGGCCTGGGAATATGACTTAGGTTTGATTCTGGAAACCATTGGCCTGGGAACATGACTGATGTTAGAGTGTGGAATCCTGTGCCCTGGGAACATGACATCGGTTTGGATTCTGGTACCCTGTTGCCTGGAAATATGAAATCGTTTTGATTCTGGAAACCTTAGGCCTGGGAATATGACTGAGGTTTGATGGTGGTACCCTATGGCCTGGCAACATGACTGAGGTTTGATTCTGGATCCCTGTGGCCTGGGAACATGACATCTGTTTAGATTGTGGAATACTGTGCCCCGGGAACCTGACTGAGCCTTGGTTCTGGACCCCTGTGGACTGGGAACATGACTGAGGTTTTATTCTGGATCCCTGTGTCCTGTTAACATGACATGGGTGGATTCTGGAACCCTGAGGCCTGGGAACATGAAATCTGTTTAGATTGTGGAATACTGTGCCCCGGGAACCTGACTGAGCCTTGGTTCTGGAAACCTGTGGACTGGGAATATGACTGAGGTTTTATTCTGGAGCCGTGTAGCCTGGGAACATAACTGAGGATTCACTTTGGAACCCTGTGGCCCAGGAACATGACATGGGTGGATTCTGGAACCCTGAGGCCTTGGAACATGACATCTGTTTAGATTGTGGAATACTGTGGCCCGGGAACCAGACTGAGCCTTGGTTCTGGAACCCTGTGGACTGGGAACATGACTGAGGTTTTATTCTGGAACCCTGTAGCCTGGGAACATAACTGAGGATTGATTCTGGAAGCCTGTGGACTGGGAACATGACATCGGTGGATTCTGGAACACTGTGCCCTGGGAACCTGCGAACGGTTTGACTCTGGAACCCTGTGGCCTGGGAACACGAAATCGGTTTGATTCCGGAAATCTGAGGCCTGGCAACATGACTGAGGTTTGATTCTGGATCTCTGTGGCCTGGGAAAATGACTGAGGCGTGATTCTGAAGACCTGTGGCCTGGAAACATGACATCTGTTTAGATTGTGGAATACTTTGGCCCGGGAACCTGACTGAGCCTTGGTTCTGGAACAGTGTGCACTAGGAACATGACTGAGGTTTTATTCTGGAACCCTGTAGCCTGGGAACATAACTGAGGATTGATTCTGGAACCCTGTGGCCTGGGAACATAACATGGGTGGATTCTGGAACCCTAAGGCCTGGGAACAAGACATCTGTTTAGATTGTGGAATACTGTGACCCGGGAACCTGACTGAGCCTTGATTCTGGAACCCTGTGGACTGGGAACATGACTGAGGTTTTATTCCGGAACCCTGTAGCCTGCGAACATAACTGAGGATTGATTCTGGAACCCTGTGGCCTGGCCGCATGACATCGGTGGATTCTGGAACTCTGTGGCCTGGGAACCTGCAAACGGTTTGACTCTGGTACCCTGTGGCCTGGGAACATGTCTGAGGTTTGATGGTGGAAACCTGTGGCCTGGCCACATGACTGAGGATTGACTCTGGAAGACTGTGGCCAGGGAACATGATATCGGGTTGATTCTGGAAACCTGTGTCCTGGGAACAAGACTGAGGTTTGATTCTGGAACCCTGTGGCCTGGGAACTTGACTGAGGTTTGTTTCTGGAAGCCTGTTCCCTGGGAACATGACTGCGGTTTGATTCTGGACACCTGTGTCCTGGGAACAAGACTGAGGTTTGATTCTGGAACCCTGTGGCCTGGGAACTTGACTGAGGTTTGTTTCTGGAAGCCTGTTCCCTGGGAACATGACTGCGGTTTGATTCTGGACACCTGTGTCCTGGGAACAAGACTGAGGTTTGATTCTGCAACCCTGTGGCTTGGGAACATGACTGAGGTTTGTTTCTGGAAGCCTGTTCTCTGGGACCAGAACTGAGGTTTGATTCTGGACACCTGTGTCCTGGGAACATGACTGAGGTTTGATTGTTGAAACCTGTGGCCTTCGAACATGACTCAGGTTGATTCTGGAACCATGTGTCCTGGAAATATGATTGAGGTTTGATTCTGGAAACCTTTGTCCTGGGAAAATGACTGAGGTTTCATTGTGGAAACATGTGGCCTGGGATCATGACTGACGTTTGATGGTGGAACACTCTGGCCTGGCAATATGCCTGAGGTTTGATGGTGGAACCCTGTGGCTTGGCAAGATGACTTAGGTTTGATTGTGGAACACTGTGGAGTGGGAACATGACTGAGGTTTGTTTCTGGAAGCCTGTTCCCTGGGAACATGACTGCGGTTTGATTCTGGACACCTGTGTCCTGGGAACAAGACTGAGGTTTGATTCTGGAACCCTGTGGCCTGGGAACTTGACTGAGGTTTGTTTCTGGAAGCCTGTTCTCTGGGAACATGACTGAGGTTTGATTCTGGACACCTGTGTCCTGGGAACATGACTGAGGTTTGATTGTTGAAATCTGTGGCCTTCGAACATGACTCAGGTTGATTCTGGAACCATGTGTCCTGGGAATATGACTGAGGTTTGATTCTGGAAACCTTTGTCCTGGGAAAATGACTGAGGTTTCATTGTGGAAACATGTGGCCTGGGATCATGACTGAGGTTTGATGGTGGAACACTCTGGTCTGGCAAAATGACTGAGGCTTGATTCTGGAGCCCTGTTTACTGGGAACCTGACTGAGGTTTGATGGCAGAAACCTGTGGACTGGCAACATGACTGAGGTTTGATTTGGAACCCTGTGCACGGGGACCATGACTGAGGCCTGATACTGGAACCCCGTGGCATGGGAACATGACATTGGTTTGATTCTGGAGCCCTGTTTACTGGGAACATGACTGAGGTTTCATTGTTGAATCCTGTTGCCTGGCAACATGATTGAGGTTTGATAGTGGAACCCTCAGGCTTGGGAACATGAGTGAGGCTTGATGGTGGAACCCTGTGGCCTGGCAATATGCCTGAGGTTTGATGGTGGAACCCTGTGGCTTGGCAAGATGACTTAGGTTTGATTGTGGAACACTCTGGCCTGGGAACATGACTGAGGCTTGATGGTGGAACCGTGGCCTGGCAACTGGACTGAGGTTTGATTGTGGAACCCTCTGGCCTGGGAATATGACTGAGGTTTAATTGTGGAACCCTGTGGCCTGGGAACATGACTGGGATTTGATTTCTGAAACCTGTGTCCAGGGAACATGACTGAGGTTTTATTCTGGAACCCTGTGTCCTGGGAACACGACTGAGGTTTGATTCTGTAACCATGTGGCCTGGGAATATGACTGAGGTTTGATTCTGGAAACCATTGGCCTGGGAACATGACTGATGTTAGAATGTGGAATCCTGTGGCCTGGGAACATGACATCGGTTTGGATTCTGGTACCCTGTTGCCTGGGAACATGAAATCGGTTAGATTCTGTAAACCTGAGGTCTGGGAATATGACTGAGGTTTGATTGTGGTACCCTATGGCCTGGCAACATGACTGAGGTTTGATTCTGGATGCCTGTGGCCGGGGAACATGACTGAGGCATGATTCTGGAAACCTGTGACCTGGGAACATGACATCTGTTTAGATTGTGGAATACTGTGCCCCGGGAACCTGACTGAGCCTTGGTTCTGGATCCCTGTGGACTGGGAACATGACTGAGGTTTTATTCTGGAACCCTGTAGCCTGGGACCATAACTGAGGATTGATTCTGGAACCCTGTGGCCTGGGCACATGACAACGGTGGATTCTGGAACCCTGTGGACTAGGAACATGACTGAGGTTTTATTCTGGAACCTTGTAGCCTGGGAACATAACTGAGGATTGATTCTGGAACCCTGTGGCCTGGGAACATGACATGGGTGGATTCTGGAACCCTGAGGCCTGGGAACATGACATCTGTTTAGATTGTGGAATACTGTGCCCTGGGAACGTGACTGAGCCTCTGTTCTGGAACCCTGTGGACTGGGAACATGACTGACGTTTTATTCTGGAACCCTGTAGCCTGGGAACATAACTGAGGATTGATTCTGGAAGCCTGTGGCCTGGGAACATGACATCGGTGGATTCTGGAACACTGTGGCCTGGGAACCTGCGAACGGTTTGACTCTGGAACCCTGTGGCCTGGGAACACGAAATCGGTTTGATTCCGGAAATCTGAGGCCTGGCAACATGACTGAGGTTTGATTCTGGATCCCTGTGGCCTGGGAACATGACATCTGTTTAGATTGTGGAATACTGTGCCCCGGGAACCTGACTGAGCCTTGGTTCTGGACCCCTGTGGACTGGGAACATGACTGAGGTTTTATTCTGGAACCCTGTGTCCTGTTAACATGACATGGGTGGATTCTGGAACCCTGAGGCCTGGGAACATGAAATCTGTTTAGATTGTGGAATCCTGTGGCTTGGGAACTTGACTGAGCCTTGGTTCTGGAAACCTGTGGACTGGGAATATGACTGAGGTTTTATTCTGGAGCCGTGTAGCCTGGGAACATAACTGAGGATTCACTTTGGAACCCTTTGGCCCAGGAACATGACATGGGTGGATTCTGGAACCCTGAGGACTTGGAACATGACATCTGTTTAGATTGTGGAATACTGTGGCCCGGGAACCTGACTGAGCCTTGGTTCTGGAACCCTGTGGACTGGGAACATGACTGAGGTTTTATTCTGGAACCCTGTAGCCTGGTAATATACCTGAGGATTGATTCTGGAAGCCTGTGGCCTGGGAACATGACATCGGTGGATTCTGGAACACTGTGGCCTGGGAACCTGCGAACGGTTTGACTCTGGAACCCTGTGGCCTGGGAACACGAAATCGGTTTGATTCCGGAAATCTGAATCCTGGCAACATGACTGAGGTTTGATTCTGGATCTCTGTGGCCTGGGAAAATGACTGAGGCGTGATTCTGAAGACCTGTGGCCTGGAAACATGACATCTGTTTAGATTGTGGAATACTTTGGCCCGGGAACCTGACTGAGCCTTGGTTCTGGAACACTGTGCACTAGGAACATGACTGAGGTTTTATTCTGGAACCCTGTAGCCTGGGAACATAACTGAGTATTGATTCTGGAACCCTGTGGCCTGGGAACATAACATGGGTGGATTCTGGAACCCTGAGGCCTGGGAACAAGACATCTGTTTAGATTGTGGAATACTGTGACCCGGGAACCTGACTGAGCCTTGGTTCTGGAACCCTATGTACTGGGAATATGACTGAGGTTTTATTCTGGAACCCTGTAGCCTGGGAACATAACTGAGGATTGATTCTGGAACCCTGTGGCCTGGGAACATGACATGGGTGGATTCTGGAACACTGAGGCCTGGGATCATGACATCTGTTTAGATTGTGGAATACTGTTCCCCGTGTACCTGACTGAGCCTTGATTCTGGAACCCTGTGGACTGGGAACATGACTGAGGTTTTATTCCGGAACCCTGTAGCCTGCGAACATAACTGAGGATTGATTCTGGAACCCTGTGGCCTGGCCGCATGACATCGGTGGATTCTGGAACTCTGTGGCCTGGGAACCTGCGAACGGTTTGACTCTGGTACCCTGTGGCCTGGGAACATGTCTGAGGTTTGATGGTGGAAACCTGTGGCCTGGCCACATGACTGAGGATTGACTCTGGAAGACTGTGGCCAGGGAACATGATATCGGGTTGATTCTGGAAACCTGTGTCCTGGGAACAAGACTGAGGTTTGATTCTGCAACCCTGTGGCCTGGGAACTTGACTGAGGTTTGTTTCTGGAAGCCTGTTCCCTGGGAACATGACTGCGGTTTGATTCTGGACACCTGTGTCCTGGGAACAAGACTGAGGTTTGATTCTGCAACCCTGTGGGTTGGGAACATGACTGAGGTTTGTTTCTGGAAGCCTGTTCTCTGGGAACATGACTGAGGTTTGATTCTGGACACCTGTGTCCTGGGAACATGACTGAGGTTTGATTGTTGAAACCTGTGGCCTTCGAACATGACTCAGGTTGATTCTGGAACCATGTGTCCTGGGAATATGACTGAGGTTTGATTCTGGAAACCTTTGTCCTGGGAAAATGACTGAGGTTTCATTGTGGAAACATGTGGCCTGGGATCATGACTGACGTTTGATGGTGGAACACTCTGGCCTGGCAAAATGACTGAGGCTTGATTCTGGAGCCCTGTTTACTGGGAACATGACTGAGGTTTGATGGCAGAAACCTGTGGACTGGCAACATGACTGAGGTTTGATTTGGAACCCTGTGCACGGGGACCATGACTGAGGCCTGATACTGGAACCCCGTGGCATGGGAACATGACATTGGTTTGATTCTGGAGCCCTGTTTACTGGGAACATGACTGAGGTTTCATGGTTGAATCCTGTGGCCTGGCAACATGATTGAGGTTTGATAGTGGAACCCTCAGGCTTGGGAACATGAGTGAGGCTTGATGGTGGAACCCTGTGGCCTGGCAATATGCCTGAGGTTTGATGGTGGAACCCTGTGGCTTGGCAAGATGACTTAGGTTTGATTGTGGAACACTCTGGCCTGGGAACATGACTGAGGCTTGATGGTGGAACCGTGGCCTGGCAACTGGACTGAGGTTTGATTGTGGAACCCTCTGGCCTGGGAATATGACTGAGGTTTAATTGTGGAACCCTGTGGCCTGGGAACATGACTGGGATTTGATTTCTGAAACCTGTGTCCAGGGAACATGACTGAGGATTTATTCTGGAACCCTGTGTCCTGGGAACACGACTGAGGTTTGATTCTGTAACCATGTGGCCTGGGAATATGACTGAGGTTTGATTCTGGAAACCATTGGCCTGGGAACATGACTGATGTTAGAATGTGGAATCCTGTGGCCTGGGAACATGACATCGGTTTGGATTCTGGTACCCTGTTGCCTGGGAACATGAAATCGGTTTGATTCTGTAAACCTGAGGTCTGGGAATATGACTGAGGTTTGATTGTGGTACCCTATGGCCTGGCAACATGACTGAGGTTTGATTCTGGATGCCTGTGGCCTGGGAACATGACATCTGTTTAGATTGTGGAATACTGTGCCCCGGGAACCTGACTGAGCCTTGGTTCTGGATCCCTGTGGACTGGGAACATGACTGAGGTTTTATTCTGGAACCCTGTAGCCTGGGACCATAACTGAGGATTGATTCTGGAACCCTGTGGCCTGGGCACATGACAACGGTGGATTCTGGAACCCTGTGGACTAGGAACATGACTGAGGTTTTATTCTGGAACCTTGTAGCCTGGGAACATAACTGAGGATTGATTCTGGAACCCTGTGGCCTGGGAACATGACATGGGTGGATTCTGGAACCCTGAGGCCTGGGAACATGACATCTGTTTAGATTGTGGAATACTGTGCCCTGGGAACGTGACTGAGCCTCTGTTCTGGAACCCTGTGGACTGGGAACATGACTGACGTTTTATTCTGGAACCCTGTAGCCTGCGAACATAACTGAGGATTGATTCTGGAAGCCTGTGGCCTGGGAACATGACATCGGTGGATTCTGGAACACTGTGGCCTGGGAACCTGCGAACGGTTTGACTCTGGAACCCTGTGGCCTGGGAACACGAAATAGGTTTGATTCCGGAAATCTGAGGCCTGGCAACATGACTGAGGTTTGATTCTGGATCTCTGTGGCCTGGGAAAATGACTGAGGCGTGATTCTGAAGACCTGTGGCCTGGAAACATGACATCTGTTTAGATTGTGGAATACTTTGGCCCGGGAACCTGACTGAGCCTTGGTTCTGGAACCCTGTGGACTGGGAACATGAATGAGGTTTTATTCTGGAACCCTGTAGCCTGGGACCATAACTGAGGATTGATTCTGGAACCCTGTGGCCTGGGCACATGACAACGGTGGATTCTGGAACCCTGTGGACTGGGAACATGACTGAGGTTTTATTCTGGAACCCTGTAGCCTGGGAACATAACTGAGGATTGATTCTGGAACCCTGTGGCCTGGGAACATGACATGGGTGGATTCTGGAACCCTGAGGCCTGGGAACATGACATCTGTTTAGATTGTGGAATACTGTGCCCTGGGAACGTGACTGAGCCTCTGTTCTGGAACCCTGTGGACTGGGAACATGACTGACGTTTTATTCTGGAACCCTGTAGCCTGGGAACATAACTGAGGATTGATTCTGGAACCCTGTGGCCTGGAAACATGACTGGGATTTGATTTCTGAAACCTGTGTCCAGGGAAAATGACTGAGGTTTTATTCTGGAACCCTGTGTCCTGGGAACACGACTGAGGTTTGATTCTGGAACCATGTGGCCTGGGAATATGACTTAGGTTTGATTCTGGAAACCATTGGCCTGGGAACATGACTGATGTTAGAGTGTGGAATCCTGTGCCCTGGGAACATGACATCGGTTTGGATTCTGGTACCCTGTTGCCTGGAAATATGAAATCGTTTTGATTCTGGAAACCTTAGGCCTGGGAATATGACTGAGGTTTGATGGTGGTACCCTATGGCCTGGCAACATGACTGAGGTTTGATTCTGGATCCCTGTGGCCTGGGAACATGACATCTGTTTAGATTGTGGAATACTGTGCCCCGGGAACCTGACTGAGCCTTGGTTCTGGACCCCTGTGGACTGGGAACATGACTGAGGTTTTATTCTGGATCCCTGTGTCCTGTTAACATGACATGGGTGGATTCTGGAACCCTGAGGCCTGGGAACATGAAATCTGTTTAGATTGTGGAATACTGTGCCCCGGGAACCTGACTGAGCCTTGGTTCTGGAAACCTGTGGACTGGGAATATGACTGAGGTTTTATTCTGGAGCCGTGTAGCCTGGGAACATAACTGAGGATTCACTTTGGAACCCTGTGGCCCAGGAACATGACATGGGTGGATTCTGGAACCCTGAGGCCTTGGAACATGACATCTGTTTAGATTGTGGAATACTGTGGCCCGGGAACCAGACTGAGCCTTGGTTCTGGAACCCTGTGGACTGGGAACATGACTGAGGTTTTATTCTGGAACCCTGTAGCCTGGGAACATAACTGAGGATTGATTCTGGAAGCCTGTGGACTGGGAACATGACATCGGTGGATTCTGGAACACTGTGCCCTGGGAACCTGCGAACGGTTTGACTCTGGAACCCTGTGGCCTGGGAACACGAAATCGGTTTGATTCCGGAAATCTGAGGCCTGGCAACATGACTGAGGTTTGATTCTGGATCTCTGTGGCCTGGGAAAATGACTGAGGCGTGATTCTGAAGACCTGTGGCCTGGAAACATGACATCTGTTTAGATTGTGGAATACTTTGGCCCGGGAACCTGACTGAGCCTTGGTTCTGGAACAGTGTGCACTAGGAACATGACTGAGGTTTTATTCTGGAACCCTGTAGCCTGGGAACATAACTGAGGATTGATTCTGGAACCCTGTGGCCTGGGAACATAACATGGGTGGATTCTGGAACCCTAAGGCCTGGGAACAAGACATCTGTTTAGATTGTGGAATACTGTGACCCGGGAACCTGACTGAGCCTTGATTCTGGAACCCTGTGGACTGGGAACATGACTGAGGTTTTATTCCGGAACCCTGTAGCCTGCGAACATAACTGAGGATTGATTCTGGAACCCTGTGGCCTGGCCGCATGACATCGGTGGATTCTGGAACTCTGTGGCCTGGGAACCTGCAAACGGTTTGACTCTGGTACCCTGTGGCCTGGGAACATGTCTGAGGTTTGATGGTGGAAACCTGTGGCCTGGCCACATGACTGAGGATTGACTCTGGAAGACTGTGGCCAGGGAACATGATATCGGGTTGATTCTGGAAACCTGTGTCCTGGGAACAAGACTGAGGTTTGATTCTGGAACCCTGTGGCCTGGGAACTTGACTGAGGTTTGTTTCTGGAAGCCTGTTCCCTGGGAACATGACTGCGGTTTGATTCTGGACACCTGTGTCCTGGGAACAAGACTGAGGTTTGATTCTGGAACCCTGTGGCCTGGGAACTTGACTGAGGTTTGTTTCTGGAAGCCTGTTCCCTGGGAACATGACTGCGGTTTGATTCTGGACACCTGTGTCCTGGGAACAAGACTGAGGTTTGATTCTGCAACCCTGTGGCTTGGGAACATGACTGAGGTTTGTTTCTGGAAGCCTGTTCTCTGGGACCAGAACTGAGGTTTGATTCTGGACACCTGTGTCCTGGGAACATGACTGAGGTTTGATTGTTGAAACCTGTGGCCTTCGAACATGACTCAGGTTGATTCTGGAACCATGTGTCCTGGAAATATGATTGAGGTTTGATTCTGGAAACCTTTGTCCTGGGAAAATGACTGAGGTTTCATTGTGGAAACATGTGGCCTGGGATCATGACTGACGTTTGATGGTGGAACACTCTGGCCTGGCAATATGCCTGAGGTTTGATGGTGGAACCCTGTGGCTTGGCAAGATGACTTAGGTTTGATTGTGGAACACTGTGGAGTGGGAACATGACTGAGGTTTGTTTCTGGAAGCCTGTTCCCTGGGAACATGACTGCGGTTTGATTCTGGACACCTGTGTCCTGGGAACAAGACTGAGGTTTGATTCTGGAACCCTGTGGCCTGGGAACTTGACTGAGGTTTGTTTCTGGAAGCCTGTTCTCTGGGAACATGACTGAGGTTTGATTCTGGACACCTGTGTCCTGGGAACATGACTGAGGTTTGATTGTTGAAATCTGTGGCCTTCGAACATGACTCAGGTTGATTCTGGAACCATGTGTCCTGGGAATATGACTGAGGTTTGATTCTGGAAACCTTTGTCCTGGGAAAATGACTGAGGTTTCATTGTGGAAACATGTGGCCTGGGATCATGACTGAGGTTTGATGGTGGAACACTCTGGTCTGGCAAAATGACTGAGGCTTGATTCTGGAGCCCTGTTTACTGGGAACCTGACTGAGGTTTGATGGCAGAAACCTGTGGACTGGCAACATGACTGAGGTTTGATTTGGAACCCTGTGCACGGGGACCATGACTGAGGCCTGATACTGGAACCCCGTGGCATGGGAACATGACATTGGTTTGATTCTGGAGCCCTGTTTACTGGGAACATGACTGAGGTTTCATTGTTGAATCCTGTTGCCTGGCAACATGATTGAGGTTTGATAGTGGAACCCTCAGGCTTGGGAACATGAGTGAGGCTTGATGGTGGAACCCTGTGGCCTGGCAATATGCCTGAGGTTTGATGGTGGAACCCTGTGGCTTGGCAAGATGACTTAGGTTTGATTGTGGAACACTCTGGCCTGGGAACATGACTGAGGCTTGATGGTGGAACCGTGGCCTGGCAACTGGACTGAGGTTTGATTGTGGAACCCTCTGGCCTGGGAATATGACTGAGGTTTAATTGTGGAACCCTGTGGCCTGGGAACATGACTGGGATTTGATTTCTGAAACCTGTGTCCAGGGAACATGACTGAGGTTTTATTCTGGAACCCTGTGTCCTGGGAACACGACTGAGGTTTGATTCTGTAACCATGTGGCCTGGGAATATGACTGAGGTTTGATTCTGGAAACCATTGGCCTGGGAACATGACTGATGTTAGAATGTGGAATCCTGTGGCCTGGGAACATGACATCGGTTTGGATTCTGGTACCCTGTTGCCTGGGAACATGAAATCGGTTAGATTCTGTAAACCTGAGGTCTGGGAATATGACTGAGGTTTGATTGTGGTACCCTATGGCCTGGCAACATGACTGAGGTTTGATTCTGGATGCCTGTGGCCGGGGAACATGACTGAGGCATGATTCTGGAAACCTGTGACCTGGGAACATGACATCTGTTTAGATTGTGGAATACTGTGCCCCGGGAACCTGACTGAGCCTTGGTTCTGGATCCCTGTGGACTGGGAACATGACTGAGGTTTTATTCTGGAACCCTGTAGCCTGGGACCATAACTGAGGATTGATTCTGGAACCCTGTGGCCTGGGCACATGACAACGGTGGATTCTGGAACCCTGTGGACTAGGAACATGACTGAGGTTTTATTCTGGAACCTTGTAGCCTGGGAACATAACTGAGGATTGATTCTGGAACCCTGTGGCCTGGGAACATGACATGGGTGGATTCTGGAACCCTGAGGCCTGGGAACATGACATCTGTTTAGATTGTGGAATACTGTGCCCTGGGAACGTGACTGAGCCTCTGTTCTGGAACCCTGTGGACTGGGAACATGACTGACGTTTTATTCTGGAACCCTGTAGCCTGGGAACATAACTGAGGATTGATTCTGGAAGCCTGTGGCCTGGGAACATGACATCGGTGGATTCTGGAACACTGTGGCCTGGGAACCTGCGAACGGTTTGACTCTGGAACCCTGTGGCCTGGGAACACGAAATCGGTTTGATTCCGGAAATCTGAGGCCTGGCAACATGACTGAGGTTTGATTCTGGATCTCTGTGGCCTGGGAAAATGACTGAGGCGTGATTCTGAAGACCTGTGGCCTGGAAACATGACATCTGTTTAGATTGTGGAATACTTTGGCCCGGGAACCTGACTGAGCCTTGGTTCTGGAACCCTGTGGACTGGGAACATGAATGAGGTTTTATTCTGGAACCCTGTAGCCTGGGACCATAACTGAGGATTGATTCTGGAACCCTGTGGCCTGGGCACATGACAACGGTGGATTCTGGAACCCTGTGGACTGGGAACATGACTGAGGTTTTATTCTGGAACCCTGTAGCCTGGGAACATAACTGAGGATTGATTCTGGAACCCTGTGGCCTGGGAACATGACATGGGTGGATTCTGGAACCCTGAGGCCTGGGAACATGACATCTGTTTAGATTGTGGAATACTGTGCCCTGGGAACGTGACTGAGCCTCTGTTCTGGAACCCTGTGGACTGGGAACATGACTGACGTTTTATTCTGGAACCCTGTAGCCTGGGAACATAACTGAGGATTGATTCTGGAACCCTGTGGCCTGGGAACATGACTGGGATTTGATTTCTGAAACCTGTGTCCAGGGAAAATGACTGAGGTTTTATTCTGGAACCCTGTGTCCTGGGAACACGACTGAGGTTTGATTCTGGAACCATGTGGCCTGGGAATATGACTTAGGTTTGATTCTGGAAACCATTGGCCTGGGAACATGACTGATGTTAGAGTGTGGAATCCTGTGCCCTGGGAACATGACATCGGTTTGGATTCTGGTACCCTGTTGCCTGGAAATATGAAATCGTTTTGATTCTGGAAACCTTAGGCCTGGGAATATGACTGAGGTTTGATGGTGGTACCCTATGGCCTGGCAACATGACTGAGGTTTGATTCTGGATCCCTGTGGCCTGGGAACATGACATCTGTTTAGATTGTGGAATACTGTGCCCCGGGAACCTGACTGAGCCTTGGTTCTGGACCCCTGTGGACTGGGAACATGACTGAGGTTTTATTCTGGATCCCTGTGTCCTGTTAACATGACATGGGTGGATTCTGGAACCCTGAGGCCTGGGAACATGAAATCTGTTTAGATTGTGGAATACTGTGCCCCGGGAACCTGACTGAGCCTTGGTTCTGGAAACCTGTGGACTGGGAATATGACTGAGGTTTTATTCTGGAGCCGTGTAGCCTGGGAACATAACTGAGGATTCACTTTGGAACCCTGTGGCCCAGGAACATGACATGGGTGGATTCTGGAACCCTGAGGCCTTGGAACATGACATCTGTTTAGATTGTGGAATACTGTGGCCCGGGAACCAGACTGAGCCTTGGTTCTGGAACCCTGTGGACTGGGAACATGACTGAGGTTTTATTCTGGAACCCTGTAGCCTGGGAACATAACTGAGGATTGATTCTGGAAGCCTGTGGCCTGGGAACATGACATCGGTGGATTCTGGAACACTGTGGCCTGGGAACCTGCGAACGGTTTGACTCTGGAACCCTGTGGCCTGGGAACACGAAATCGGTTTGATTCCGGAAATCTGAGGCCTGGCAACATGACTGAGGTTTGATTCTGGATCTCTGTGGCCTGGGAAAATGACTGAGGCGTGATTCTGAAGACCTGTGGCCTGGAAACATGACATCTGTTTAGATTGTGGAATACTTTGGCCCGGGAACCTGACTGAGAATTGGTTCTGGAACACTGTGCACTAGGAACATGACTGAGGTTTTATTCTGGAACCCTGTAGCCTGGGAACATAACTGAGGTTTGATTCTGGAACCCTGTGGCCTGGGAACATAACATGGGTGGATTCTGGAACCCTAAGGCCTGGGAACAAGACATCTGTTTAGATTGTGGAATACTGTGACCCGGGAACCTGACTGAGCCTTGATTCTGGAACCCTGTGGACTGGGAACATGACTGAGGTTTTATTCCGGAACCCTGTAGCCTGCGAACATAAATGAGGATTGATTCTGGAACCCTGTGGCCTGGCCGCATGACATCGGTGGATTCTGGAACTCTGTGGCCTGGGAACCTGCGAACGCTTTGACTCTGGTACCCTGTGGCCTGGGAACATGTCTGAGGTTTGATGGTGGAAACCTGTGGCCTGGCAACATGACTGAGGATTGATTCTGGAAGACTGTGGCCAGGGAACATGATATCTGGTTGATTCTGGAAACCTGTGTCCTGGGAACAAGACTGAAGTTTGATTCTGGAACCCTGTGGCCTGGGAACATGACTGAGGTTTGTTTCTGGAAGCCTGTTCCCCGGGAACATGACTGCGGTTTGATTCTGGACACCTGTGTCCTGGGAGCAAGACTGAGGTTTGATTCTGCAACCCTGTGGCTTGGGAACATGACTGAGGTTTGTTTCTGGAAGCCTGTTCTCTGGGAACAAGACTGAGGTTTGATTCTGCAACCCTGTGGACTGGGAACATGACTGACGTTTTATTCTGGAACCCTGTAGCCTGGGAACATAACTGAGGATTGATTCTGGAACCCTGTGGCCTGGGAACATAACATGGGTGGATTCTGGAACCCTAAGGCCTGGGAACAAGACATCTGTTTAGATTGTGGAATACTGTGACCCGGGAACCTGACTGAGCCTTGATTCTGGAACCCTGTGGACTGGGAACATGACTGAGGTTTTATTCCGGAACCCTGTAGCCTGCGAACATAAATGAGGATTGATTCTGGAACCCTGTGGCCTGGCCGCATGACATCGGTGGATTCTGGAACTCTGTGGCCTGGGAACCTGCGAACGCTTTGACTCTGGTACCCTGTGGCCTGGGAACATGTCTGAGGTTTGATGGTGGAAACCTGTGGCCTGGCAACATGACTGAGGATTGATTCTGGAAGACTGTGGCCAGGGAACATGATATCTGGTTGATTCTGGAAACCTGTGTCCTGGGAACAAGACTGAAGTTTGATTCTGGAACCCTGTGGCCTGGGAACATAACTGAGGTTTGTTTCTGGAAGCCTGTTCCCTGGGAACATGACTGCGGTTTGATTCTGGACACCTGTGTCCTGGGAACAAGACTGAGGTTTGATTCTGCAACCCTGTGGCTTGGGAACATGACTGAGGTTTGTTTCTGGAAGCCTGTTCTCTGGGAACATGACTGAGGTTTGATTCTGGACACCTGTGTCCTGGGAACATGACTGAGGTTTGATTGTTGAAACCTGTGGCCTTCGAACATGACTCAGGTTGATTCTGGAACCATGTGTCCTGGGAATATGACTGAGGTTTGATTCTGGAAACCTTTGGCCTGGGAAAATGACTGAGGTTTCATTGTGGAAACATGTGGCCTGGGATCATGACTGAGGTTTGATGGTGGAACACTCTGGCCTGGCAAAATGACTGAGGCTTGATTCTGGAGCCCTGTTTACTGGGAACATGACTGAGGTTTGATGGCAGAAACCTGTGGACTGGCAACATGACTGAGGTTTGATTTGGAACCCTGTGCACGGGGACCATGACTGAGGCCTGATACTGGAACCCCGTGGCATGGGAACATGACATTGGTTTGATTCTGGAGCCCTGTTTACTGGGAACATGACTGAGGTTTCATGGTTGAATCCTGTGGCCTGGCAACATGATTGAGGTTTGATAGTGGAACCCTCAGGTTGGGAACATGAGTGAGGCTTGATGGTGGAACACTGTGGCCTGGCAATATGCCTGAGGTTTGATGGTGGAACCCTGTGGCTTGGCAAGATGACTTAGGTTAGATTGTGGAACACTCTGACCTGGGAACATGACTGAGGCTTGATGGTGGAACCGTGGCCTAGCAACAGGACTGAGGTTTGATTGTGGAACCCTCTGGCCTGGGAATATGACTGAGGTTTAATTGTGGAACCCTGTGGCCTGGGAACATGACTGGGATTTGATTTCTGAAACCTGTGTCCAGGGAACATGACTGAGGTTTTATTCTGGAACCCTGTGTCCTGGGAAGACGACTGAGGTTTGACTCTGTAACCATGTGGCCTGTGAATATGACTGAGGTTTGATTCTGGAAACCATTGGCCTGGGAACATGACTGATGTTAGAATGTGGAATCCTGTGGCCTGGGAACATGACATCGGTTTGGATTCTGGTACCCTGTTGCCTGGGAACATGAAATCGGTTTGATTCTGTAAACCTGAGGTCTGGGAATATGACTGAGGTTTGATTGTGGTACCCTATGGCCTGGCAACATGACTGAGGTTTGATTCTGGATGCCTGTGGCCTGGGAACATGACTGAGGCATGATTCTGGAAACCTGTGGCCTGGGAACATGACATCTGTTTAGATTGTGGAATACTGTGTCCCGGGAACCTGACTGAGCCTTGGTTCTGGAACCCTGTGGACTGGGAACATGACTGAGGTTTTATTCTGGAACCCTGTAGCCTGGGACCATAACTGAGGATTGATTCTGGAACCCTGTGGCCTGGGCACATGACAACGGTGGATTCTGGAACCCTGTGGACTAGGAACATGACTGAGGTATTATTCTGGAACCTTGTAGCCTGGGAACATAACTGAGGATTGATTCTGGAACCCTGTGGCCTGGGAACATGACATGGGTGGATTCTGGAACCCTGAGGCCTGGGAACATGACATCTGTTTAGATTGTGGAATACTGTGCCCCGGGAACCTGACTGAGCCTTGGTTCTGGACCCCTGTGGACTGGGAACATGACTGAGGTTTTATTCTGGATCCCTGTGTCCTGTTAACATGACATGGGTGGATTCTGGAACCCTGAGGCCTGGGAACATGAAATCTGTTTAGATTGTGGAATACTGTGCCCCGGGAACCTGACTGAGCCTTGGTTCTGGAAACCTGTGGACTGGGAATATGACTGAGGTTTTATTCTGGAGCCGTGTAGCCTGGGAACATAACTGAGGATTCACTTTGGAACCCTGTGGCCCAGGAACATGACATGGGTGGATTCTGGAACCCTGAGGCCTTGGAACATGACATCTGTTTAGATTGTGGAATACTGTGGCCCGGGAACCAGACTGAGCCTTGGTTCTGGAACCCTGTGGACTGGGAACATGACTGAGGTTTTATTCTGGAACCCTGTAGCCTGGGAACATAACTGAGGATTGATTCTGGAAGCCTGTGGCCTGGGAACATGACATCGGTGGATTCTGGAACACTGTGCCCTGGGAACCTGCGAACGGTTTGACTCTGGAACCCTGTGGCCTGGGAACACGAAATCGGTTTGATTCCGGAAATCTGAGGCCTGGCAACATGACTGAGGTTTGATTCTGGATCTCTGTGGCCTGGGAAAATGACTGAGGCGTGATTCTGAAGACCTGTGGCCTGGAAACATGACATCTGTTTAGATTGTGGAATACTTTGGCCCGGGAACCTGACTGAGAATTGGTTCTGGAACACTGTGCACTAGGAACATGACTGAGGTTTTATTCTGGAACCCTGTAGCCTGGGAACATAACTGAGGATTGATTCTGGAACCCTGTGGCCTGGGAACATAACATGGGTGGATTCTGGAACCCTAAGGCCTGGGAACAAGACATCTGTTTAGATTGTGGAATACTGTGACCCGGGAACCTGACTGAGCCTTGATTCTGGAACCCTGTGGACTGGGAACATGACTGAGGTTTTATTCCGGAACCCTGTAGCCTGCGAACATAAATGAGGATTGATTCTGGAACCCTGTGGCCTGGCCGCATGACATCGGTGGATTCTGGAACTCTGTGGCCTGGGAACCTGCGAACGCTTTGACTCTGGTACCCTGTGGCCTGGGAACATGTCTGAGGTTTGATGGTGGAAACCTGTGGCCTGGCAACATGACTGAGGATTGATTCTGGAAGACTGTGGCCAGGGAACATGATATCTGGTTGATTCTGGAAACCTGTGTCCTGGGAACAAGACTGAAGTTTGATTCTGGAACCCTGTGGCCTGGGAACATAACTGAGGTTTGTTTCTGGAAGCCTGTTCCCTGGGAACATGACTGCGGTTTGATTCTGGACACCTGTGTCCTGGGAACAAGACTGAGGTTTGATTCTGCAACCCTGTGGCTTGGGAACATGACTGAGGTTTGTTTCTGGAAGCCTGTTCTCTGGGAACATGACTGAGGTTTGATTCTGGACACCTGTGTCCTGGGAACATGACTGAGGTTTGATTGTTGAAACCTGTGGCCTTCGAACATGACTCAGGTTGATTCTGGAACCATGTGTCCTGGGAATATGACTGAGGTTTGATTCTGGAAACCTTTGGCCTGGGAAAATGACTGAGGTTTCATTGTGGAAACATGTGGCCTGGGATCATGACTGAGGTTTGATGGTGGAACACTCTGGCCTGGCAAAATGACTGAGGCTTGATTCTGGAGCCCTGTTTACTGGGAACATGACTGAGGTTTGATGGCAGAAACCTGTGGACTGGCAACATGACTGAGGTTTGATTTGGAACCCTGTGCACGGGGACCATGACTGAGGCCTGATACTGGAACCCCGTGGCATGGGAACATGACATTGGTTTGATTCTGGAGCCCTGTTTACTGGGAACATGACTGAGGTTTCATGGTTGAATCCTGTGGCCTGGCAACATGATTGAGGTTTGATAGTGGAACCCTCAGGTTGGGAACATGAGTGAGGCTTGATGGTGGAACACTGTGGCCTGGCAATATGCCTGAGGTTTGATGGTGGAACCCTGTGGCTTGGCAAGATGACTTAGGTTAGATTGTGGAACACTCTGACCTGGGAACATGACTGAGGCTTGATGGTGGAACCGTGGCCTAGCAACAGGACTGAGGTTTGATTGTGGAACCCTCTGGCCTGGGAATATGACTGAGGTTTAATTGTGGAACCCTGTGGCCTGGGAACATGACTGGGATTTGATTTCTGAAACCTGTGTCCAGGGAACATGACTGAGGTTTTATTCTGGAACCCTGTGTCCTGGGAAGACGACTGAGGTTTGACTCTGTAACCATGTGGCCTGTGAATATGACTGAGGTTTGATTCTGGAAACCATTGGCCTGGGAACATGACTGATGTTAGAATGTGGAATCCTGTGGCCTGGGAACATGACATCGGTTTGGATTCTGGTACCCTGTTGCCTGGGAACATGAAATCGGTTTGATTCTGTAAACCTGAGGTCTGGGAATATGACTGAGGTTTGATTGTGGTACCCTATGGCCTGGCAACATGACTGAGGTTTGATTCTGGATGCCTGTGGCCTGGGAACATGACTGAGGCATGATTCTGGAAACCTGTGGCCTGGGAACATGACATCTGTTTAGATTGTGGAATACTGTGCCCCGGGAACCTGACTGAGCCTTGGTTCTGGAACCCTGTGGACTGGGAACATGACTGAGGTTTTATTCTGGAACCCTGTAGCCTGGGACCATAACTGAGGATTGATTCTGGAACCCTGTGGCCTGGGCACATGACAACGGTGGATTCTGGAACCCTGTGGAATAGGAACATGACTGAGGTTTCATTCTGGAACCTTATAGCCTGGGAACATAACTGAGGATTGATTCTGAAACCCTGTGGCCTGGGAACATGACATGGGTGGATTCTGGAACCCTGAGGCCTGGGAACATGACATCTGTTTAGATTGTGGAATACTGTGCCCTGGGAACGTGACTGAGCCTCGGTTCTGGAACCCTGTGGACTGGGAACATGACTGACGTTTTAATCTGGAACCCTGTAGCCTGGGAACATAACTGAGGATTGATTCTGGAACCCTGTGGCCTGGGAACATGACTGGGATTTGATTTCTGAAACCTGTGTCCAGGGAAAATGACTGAGGTTTTATTCTGGAACCCTGTGTCCTGGGAACACGACTGAGGTTTGATTCTGGAACCACGTGGCCTGGGAATATGACTTAGGTTTGATTCTGGAAACCATTGGCCTTGGAACATGACTGATGTTAGAGTGTGGAATCCTGTGCCCAGGGAACATGACATCGGTTTGGATTCTGGTACCCTGTTGCCTGGAAACATGAAATCGGTTTGATTCTGGAAACCTTAGGCCTGGGAATATGACTGAGGTTTGATGGTGGTACCCTATGGCCTGGCAACATGACTGAGGTTTGATTCTGGATCCCTGTGGCCTGGGAACATGACATCTGTTTAGATTGTGGAATACTGTGCCCCGGGAACCTGACTGAGCCTTGGTTCTGGAAACCTGTGGACTGGGAATATGACTGAGGTTTTATTCTGGAGCCGTGTAGCCTGGGAACATAACTGAGGATTCACTTTGGAACCCTGTGGCCCAGGAACATGACATGGGTGGATTCTGGAACCCTGAGGCCTTGGAACATGACATCTGTTTAGATTGTGGAATACTGTGGCCCGGGAACCTGACTGAGCCTTGGTTTTGGAACCCTGTGGACTGGGAACATGACTGATGTTTTATTCTGGAACCCTGTAGCCTGGGAACATAACTGAGGATTGATTCTGGAAGCCTGTGGCCTGGGAACATGACATCGGGGGATTCTGGAACACTGTGGCCTGGGAACCTGCGAACGGTTTGACTCTGGAACCCTGTGGCCTGGGAACATGTCTGAGGTTTGATGGTGGAAACCTGTGGCCTGGCAACATGACTGAGGTTTGATTCTGAAAGACTGTGGCCAGGGAACATGATATCGGGTTGATTCTGGAAACCTGTGTCCTGGGAACAAGACTGAGGTTTGATTCTGGAACCCTGTGGCCTGGGAACATGACTGAGGTTTGTTTCTGGAAGCCTGTTCCCTGGGAACATGACTGAGGTTTGATTCTGGACACCTGTGTCCTGGGAACATGACTGAGGTTTGATTGTTGAAACCTGTGGCCTGCGAACATGACTCAGATTTGATTCTGGAACCATGTGTCCTGGGAATATGACTGAGGTATGATTCTGGAAACCTTTGTCATGGGAAAATGACTGAGGTTTCATTGTGGAAACATGTGGCCTGGGATTATGACTGAGGTTTGATGGTGGAACACTCTGGCCTGGCAAAATGACTGAGGCTTGATTCTGGAACCCTGGGGCCTGGGATCTTGACTGAGGTTGGATGGCAGAAACCTGTGGACTGGCAACATGACTGAGGTTTGATTGTGTAACCCTGTGCACGGGGACCATGACTGAGGCCTGTAACTGGAACCCCGTGGCGTGGGAACATGACATTGGTTTGATTCTGGAGCCCTGTTTACTGGGAACATGACTGAGGTTTGATGGTTGAACCCTTTGGCCTGGCAACATGATTGAGGTTTGATAGTGGAACCCTCAGGCTTGGGAACATGAGTGCGGCTTGATGGTGGAACACTGTGGCTTGGCAAGATGACTTAGGTTAGATTGTGGAACACTCTGACCTGGGAACATGACTGAGGCTTGATGGTGGAACCGTGGCCTGGCAACAGGACTGAGGTTTTATTCTGGAACCCTGTGGCTTGGGAACACGACTGAGGTTTGATTCTGTAACCATGTGGCCTGGGAATATGACTGAGGTTTGATTCTGGAAACCATTGGCCTGGGAACATGACTGATGTTAGAATGTGGAATCCTGTGGCCTGGGAACATGACATCGGTTTGGATTCTGGTACCCTGTTGCCTGGGAACATGAAATCGGTTTGATTCTGTAAACCTGAGGCCTGGGAATATGACTGAGGTTTGATTGTGGTACCCTATGGCCTGGCAACATGACTGAGGTTTGATTCTGGATGCCTGTGGCCTGGGAACATGACTGAGGCATGATTCTGGAAACCTGTGGCCTGGGAACATGACATCTGTTTAGATTGTGGAATACTGTGCCCCGGCAACCTGACTGAGTCTTGGTTCTGGAACCCTGTGGACTGGGAACATGACTGAGGTTTTATTCTGGGACCCTGTGTCCTGTTAACATGACATGGGTGGATTCTGGAACCCTGAGTCCTGGGAACATGAAATCTGTTTAGATTGTGGAATACTGTGTCCTGGGAACTTGACTGAGCCTTGGTTCTGGAAACCTGTGGACTGGGAATATGACTGAGGTTTTATTCTGGAGCCGTGTAGCCTGGGAACATAACTGAGGATTCACTTTGGAAACCTGTGGCCCAGGAACATGACATGGGTGGATTCTGGAACCCTGAGGCCTTGGAACATGACATCTGTTTAGATTGTGGAATACTGTGGCCCGGGAACCTGACTGAGCCTTGGTTCTGGAACCCTGTGGACTGGGAACATGACTGATGTTTTATTCTGGAACCCTCTAGCCTGGGAACATAACTGAGGATTGATTCTGGAAGCCTGTGGCCTGGGAACATGACATCGGTGGATTCTGGAACACTGTGGCCTGGGAACCTGCGAACGGTTTGACTCTGGAACCCTGTGGCCTGGGAACATGTCTGAGGTTTGATGGTGGAAACCTGTGGCCTGGCAACATGACTGAGGTTTGATTCTGAAAGACTGTGGCCAGGGAACATGATATCGGGTTGATTCTGGAAACCTGTGTCCTGGGAACAAGACTGAGGTTTGATTCTGGAACCCTGTGGCCTGGGAACATGACTGAGGTTTGTTTCTGGAAGCCTGTTCCCTGGGAACATGACTGAGGTTTGATTCTGGACACCTGTGTCCTGGGAACATGACTGAGGTTTGATTGTTGAAACCTGTGGCCTGCGAACATGACTCAGATTTGATTCTGGAACCATGTGTCCTGGGAATATGACTGAGGTATGATTCTGGAAACCTTTGTCATGGGAAAATGACTGAGGTTTCATTGTGGAAACATGTGGCCTGGGATTATGACTGAGGTTTGATGGTGGAACACTCTGGCCTGGCAAAATGACTGAGGCTTGATTCTGGAACCCTGGGGCCTGGGATCTTGACTGAGGTTGGATGGCAGAAACCTGTGGACTGGCAACATGACTGAGGTTTGATTGTGTAACCCTGTGCACGGGGACCATGACTGAGGCCTGTAACTGGAACCCCGTGGCGTGGGAACATGACATTGGTTTGATTCTGGAGCCCTGTTTACTGGGAACATGACTGAGGTTTGATGGTTGAACCCTTTGGCCTGGCAACATGATTGAGCTTTGATAGTGGAACCCTCAGGCTTGGGAACATGAGTGGGGCTTGATGGTGGAACACTGTGGCTTGGCAAGATGACTTAGGTTAGACTGTGGAACACTCTGACCTGGGAACATGACTGAGGCTTGATGGTGGAACCGTGGCCTGGCAACAGGACTGAGGTTTTATTCTGGAACCCTGTGGCTTGGGAACACGACTGAGGTTTGATTCTGTAACCATGTGGCCTGGGAATATGACTGAGGTTTGATTCTGGAAACCATTGGCCTGGGAACATGACTGATGTTAGAATGTGGAATCCTGTGGCCTGGGAACATGACATCGGTTTGGATTCTGGTACCCTGTTGCCTGGGAACTTGAAATCGGTTTGATTCTGTAAACCTGAGGCCTGGGAATATGACTGAGATTTGATTGTGGTACCCTATGGCCTGGCAACATGACTGAGGTTTGATTCTGGATGCCTGTGGCCTGGGAACATGACTGAGGCATGATTCTGGAAACCTGTGGCCTGGGAACATGACATCTGTTTAGATTGTGGAATACTGTGCCCCGGCAACCTGACTGAGTCTTGGTTCTGGAACCCTGTGGACTGGGAACATGACTGAGGTTTTATTCTGGAACCCTGTAGCCTGGGAACATAACTGAGGATTGTTTCTGGAACCCTGTGGCCTGGGAACATGACATGGGTGGATTCTGGAATCCTGAGGCCTGGGCACTTGACATCTGTTTAGATTGTGGAATACTCTGCCCCGGGAAACTGACTGAGCCTTGGTTCTGGAACCCTGTTGCCTGGGAACATGACTGAGGTTTTATTCTGGAACCCTGTAGCCTGGGAACATAACTGAGGATTCATTCTGGAACCCTGTGGCCTGGGCACATGACAATGGTGGATTCTGGACCCCTGTGGACTAGGAACATGACTGAGGTTTTATTCTGGAACCTTGTAGCCTGGGAACATAACTGAGGATTGATTCTGGAACCCTGTGGCCTGGGAACATGACATCGGTTTGGATTCTGGTACCCTGTTGCCTGGAAACATGAAATCGGTTTAATTCTGGAAACCTTAGGCCTGGGAATATGACTGAGGTTTGATGGTGGTACCCTATGGCCTGGCAACATGAATGAGGTTTGATTCTGGATCCCTGTGGCCTGGGAACATGACATCTGTTTAGATTGTGGAATACTGTGCCCCGGGAACCTGACTGAGCCTTGTTTCTGGACCCCTGTGGACTGGGAACATGACTGAGGCTTTATTCTGGAACCCTGTGTCCTGTTAACATGACATGGGTGGATTCTGGAACCCTGAGGCCTGGGAACATGAAATCTGTTTAGATTGTGGAATACTGTGCCCTGGGAACTTGACTGAGCCTTGGTTCTGGAAACCTGTGGACTGGGAATATGACTGTGGTTTTATTCTGGAACTGTGTAGCCTGGGAACATAACTGAGGATTCACTTTGGAACCCTGTGGCCCAGGAACATGACATGGGTGGATTCTGGAACCCTGAGACCTTGGAACATGACATCTGTTTAGATTGTGGAATACTGTGGCCCGGGAACCTGACTGAGCCTTGGTTCTGGAACCCTGTGGACTGGGAACATGACTGAGGTTTTATTCTGGAACCCTGTAGCCTGGGAACATAACTGAGGATTGATTCTGGAACCCTGTGGCCTGGGAACATAACATGGGTGGATTATGGAACCCTGAGGCCTGGGAACATGACATCTGTTTAGATTGTGGAATACTGTGCCCCGGGTACCTGACTGAGCCTTGATTCTCGAACCCTGTGGACTGGGAACATGACTGAGGTTTTATTCCGGAACCCTGTAGCCTGCGAACATAACTGAGGATTGATTCTGGAACCCTGTGGCCTGGCCGCATGACATCGGTGGATTCTGGAACTCTGTGGCCTGGGAACCTGCGAACGGTTTGACTCTGGTACACTGTGGCCTGGGAACATGTCTGAGGTTTGATGGTGGAAACCTGTGGCCTGGCAACATGACTGAGGATTGATTCTGGAAGACTGTGGCCAGGGAACATGATATCTGGTTGATTCTGGAAACCTGTGTCCTGGGAACAAGACTGAAGTTTGATTCTGGAACCCTGTGGCCTGGGAAAATGACTGAGGTTTGTTTCTGGAAGCCTGTTCCCTGGGAACATGACTGCGGTTTGATTCTGGACACCTGTGTCCTGGGAACAAGACTGAGGTTTGATTCTGCAACCCTGTGGCTTGGGAACATGACTGAGGTTTGTTTCTGGAAGCCTGTTCTCTGGGAACATGACTGAGGTTTGATTCTGGACACCTGTGTCCTGGGAACATGACTGAGGTTTGATTGTTGAAACCTGTGGCCTGCGAACATGACTCAGGTTGATTCTGGAACCATGTGTCCTGGAAATATGAGTGAGGTTTGATTCTGGAAACCTTTGTCCTGGGAAAATGACTGAGGTTTGATTCTGTAACCATGTGGCCTGGGAATATGACTGAGGTTTGATTCTGGAAACCATTGGCCTGGGAACATGAGTGATGTTAGAATGTGGAATCCTGTGGCCTGGGAACATGACATCGGTTTGGATTCTGGTACCCTGTTGCCTCGGAACATGAAATCGGTTTTAATTCTGTAAACCTGAGGCCTGGGAATATGACTGAGGTTTGATTGTGGTACCCTATGGCCTGGCAACATGACTGAGGTTTGATTCTGGATGCCTGTGGCCTGGGAACATGACTGAGGCATGATTCTGGAAACCTGTGGCCTGGGAACATGACATCTGTTTAGATTGTGGAATACTGTGCCCCGGGAACCTGACTGAGCCTTGGTTCTGGAGACTGGGAACATGACTGTGGTTTTATTCTGGAACCCTGTAGCCTGGGAACATAACTGATGATTGATTCTGGAACCCTGTGGCCTGGGAACATGACATGGGTGGATTCTGGAATCCTGAGGCCTGGCACTTGACATCTGTTTAGATTGTGGAATACTCTGCCCCGGGAACCTGACTGAGCCTTGGTTCTGGAACCCTGTTGACTGGGAACATGACTGAGGTTTTATTCTGGAACCCTGTAGCCTGGGAACATAACTGAGGATTCATTCTGGAACCCTGTGGCCTGGGCACATGACAACGGTGGATTCTGGACCCCTGTGGACTAGGAACATGACTGAGGATTTATTCTGGAACCTTGTAGCCTGGGAACATAACTGAGGATTGATTCTGGAACCCTGTGGCCTGGGAACATGACTGGGATTTGATTTCTGAAACCTGTGTCCAGGGAAAATGACTGAGGTTTTATTCTGGAACCCTGTGTCCTGGGAACACGACTGAGGTTTGATTCTGGAACCCTGAGGCCTTGGAACATGACATCTGTTTAGATTGTGGAATACTGTGGCCCGGGAACCTGACTGAGCCTTGGTTCTGGAACCCTGTAGACTGGGAACATGACTGAGGTTTTATTCTGGAACCCTGTAGCCTGGGAACATAACTGAGGATTGATTCTGGAAGCCTGTGGCCTGGGAACATGACATCGGTGGATTCTGGAACACTGTGGCCTGGGAATCTGCGAACGGTTTGACTCTGGAACCCTGTGGCCTGGGAACACGAAATCGGTTTGATTCCGGAAATCTGAGGCCTGGCAACATGACTGAGGTTTGATTCTGGATCTCTGTGGCCTGGGAAAATGACTGAGGCGTGATTCTGAAGACCTGTGGCCTGGAAACATGACATCTGTTTAGATTGTGGAATACTTTGGCCCGGGAACCTGACTGAGCCTTGGTTCTGGAACACTGTGCACTAGGAACATGACTGAGGTTTTATTCTGGAACCCTGTAGCCTGGGAACATAACTGAGGATTGATTCTGGAACCCTGTGGCCTGGGAACATAACATGGGTGGATTCTGGAACCCTGAGGCCTGGGAACAAGACATCAGTTTAGATTGTGGAATACTGTGACCCGGGAACCTGACTGAGCCTTGGTTCTGGAACCCTATGTACTGGGAATATGACTGAGGTTTTATTCTGGAACCCTGTAGCCTGGGAACATAACTGAGGATTGATTCTGGAACCCTGTGGCCTGGGAATATGACATGGGTGGATTCTGGAACCCTGAGGCCTGGGAACATGACATCTGTTTAGATTGTGGAATACTGTGACCCGGGAACCTGACTGAGCCTTGATTCTGGAACCCTGTGGACTGGGAACATGACTGAGGTTTTATTCCGGAACCCTGTAGGCTGCGAACATAACTGAGGATTGATTCTGAAACCCTGAGGCCTGGCCGCATGACATCGGTGGATTCTGGAACTCTGTGGCCTGGGAACCTGCGAACGGTTTGACTCTGGTACCCTGTGGCCTGGGAACATGTCTGAGGTTTGATGGTGGAAACCTGTGGCCTGGCAACATGACTAAGGATTGATTCTGGAAGACTGTGGCCAGGGAACATGATATCTGGTTGATTCTGGAAACCTGTGTCCTGGGAACAAGACTGAAGTTTGATTCTGGAACCCTGTGGCCTGGGAACATGACTGAGGTTTGTTTCTGAAGCCTGTTCCCAGGGAACATGACTGCGGTTTCATTCTGGACACCTGTGTCCTGGGAACAAGACTGAGGTTTGACTCTGCAACCCTGTGGCTTTGGAACATGACTGAGGTTTGTTTCTGGAAGCCTCTTCTCTGGGAACATGACTGAGGTTTGATTGTTGAAACCTGTGGCCTTCGAACATGACTCAGGTTGATTCTGGAACCATGTGTCCTGGGAATATGACTGAGGTTTGATTCTGGAAACCTTTGGCCTCGGAAAATGACTGAGGTTTCATTGTGGAAACATGTGGCCTGGGATCATGACTGAGGTTTGACGGTGGAACACTCTGGTCTGGCAAAATGACTGAGGCTTGATTCTGGAGCCCTGTTTACTGGGAACATGACTGAGGTTTGATGGCAGAAACCTGTGGACTGGCAACATGACTGAGGTTTGATTTGGAACCCTGTGCACGGGGACCATGACTGAGGCCTGATACTGGAACCCCGTGGCATGGGAACATGACATTGGTTTGATTCTGGAACCCTGTTTACTGGGAACATGACTGATGTTTCATGGTTAAATCCTGTGGCCTGGCAACATGATTGAGGTTTGAAAGTGGAACCCTCAGGCTTGGGAACATGAGTGAGGCTTGATGGTGGAACCCTGTGGCCTGGCAATATGCCTGAGGTTTGATGGTGGAACCCTGTGGCTTGGCAAGATGACTTAGGTTAGATTGAGGAACACTCTGACCTGGGAACATGACTGAGGCTTGATGGTGGAACCGTGGCCTAGCAACAGGGCTGAGGTTTGATTGTGGAACCCTCTGGCCTGGGAATATGACTGAGGTTTAATTGTGGAACCCTGTGGCCTGGGGACATGACTGGGATTTGATTTCTGAAACCTGTGTCCAGGGAACATGACTGAAGTTTTATTCTGGAACCCTGTGTCCTGGGAACACGACTGAGGTTTGATTCTGTAACCATGTGGAGTGGGAATATGACTGAGGTTTGATTCTGGAAACCATTGGCCTGGGAACATGACTGATGTTAGAATGTGGAATCCTGTGGCCTGGGAACATGACATCGGTTTGGATTCTGGTACCCTGTGCCTGGGAACATGAAATCGGTTTGATTCTGTAAACCTGAGGTCTGGGAATATGACTGAGGTTTGATTGTGGTACCCTATGGCCTGGCAACATGACTGAGGTTTGATTCTGGATGCCTGTGGCCTGGGAACATGACTGAGGCATGATTCTGGAAACCTGTGGCCTGGGAACATGACATCTGTTTAGATTGTGGAATACTGTGCCCCGGGAAACTGACTGAGCCTTGGTTCTGGAACCCTGTGGACTGGGAACATGACTGAGGTTTCATTCTGGAACCCTGTAGCCTGGGACCATAACTGAGGATTGATTCTGGAACCCTGTGGCCTGGGCACATGACAACGGTGGATTCTGGAACCCTGTGGACTAGGAACATGACTGAGGTTTTATTCTGGAACCTTGTAGCCTGGGAACATAACTGAGGATTGATTCTGGAACCCTGTGGCCTGGGAACATGACATGGGTGGATTCTGGAACCCTGAGGCCTGGTAACATGACATATGTTTAGATTGTGGAATACTGTGCCCTGGGAACGTGACTGAGCCTTGGTTCTGGAACCCTGTGGACTGGGAACATGACTGACGTTTTATTCTGGAACCCTGTAGCCTGGGAACATAACTGAGGATTGATTCTGGAACCCTGTGGCCTGGGAACATGACTGGGATTTGATTTCTGAAACCTGTGTCCAGGGAAAATGACTGAGGTTTTATTCTGGAACCCTGTGTCCTGGGAACGCGACTGAGGTTTGATTCTGAAACCATGTGGCCTGGGAATATGACTTAGGTTTGATTCTGGAAACCATTGGCCTGGGAACATGACTGATGTTAGAGTGTGGAATCCTGTGCACTGGGAACATGACATCGGTTTGGATTCTGGTACCCTGTTGCCTGGAAACATGAAATCGGTTTGATTCTGGAAACCTTAGGCCTGGGAATATGACTGAGGTTTGATGGTGGTACCCTATGACCTGGCAACATGACTGAGGTTTGATTCTGGATCCCTGTGGCCTGGGAACATGACATCTGTTTAGATTGTGGAATACTGTGCCACGGGAACCTGACTGAGCCTTGGTTCTGGACCCCTGTGGACTGGGAACATGACTGAGGTTTTATTCTGGGACCCTGTGTCCTGTTAACATGACATGGGTGGATTCTGGAATCCTGAGTCCTGGGAACATGAAATCTGTTTAGATTGTGGAATACTGTGGCCTGGGAACTTGACTGAGCCTTGGTTCTGGAAACCTGTGGACTGGGAATATGACTGAGGTTTTATTCTGGAGCCGTGTAGCCTCGGAACATAACTGAGGATTCACTTTGGAAACCTGTGGCCCAGGAACATGACATGGGTGGATTCTGGAACCCTGAGGCCTTGGAACATGACATCTGTTTAGATTGTGGAATACTGTGGCCCGGGAACCTGACTGAGCCTTGGTTCTGGAACCCTGTGGACTGGGAACATGACTGATGTTTTATTCTGGAACCCTGTATCCTGGGAACATAACTGAGGATTGATTCTGGAAGCCTGTGGCCTGGGAACATGACATCGGGGGATTCTGGAACACTGTGGCCTGGGAACCTGCGAACGGTTTGACTCTGGAACCCTGTGGCCTGGGAACATGTCTGAGGTTTGATGGTGGAAACCTGTGGCCTGGCAACATGACTGAGGTTTGATTCTGAAAGACTGTGGCCAGGGAACATGATATCGGGTTGATTCTGGAAACCTGTGTCCTGGGAACAAGACTGAGGTTTGATTCTGGAACCCTGTGGCCTGGGAACATGACTGAGGTTTGTTTCTGGAAGCCTGTTCCCTGGGAACATGACTGAGGTTTGATTCTGGACACCTGTGTCCTGGGAACATGACTGAGGTTTGATTGTTGAAACCTGTGGCCTGCGAACATGACTCAGATTTGATTCTGGAACCATGTGTCCTGGGAATATGACTGAGGTATGATTCTGGAAACCTTTGTCATGGGAAAATGACTGAGGTTTCATTGTGGAAACATGTGGCCTGGGATTATGACTGAGGTTTGATGGTGGAACACTCTGGCCTGGCAAAATGACTGAGGCTTGATTCTGGAACCCTGGGGCCTGGGATCTTGACTGAGGTTGGATGGCAGAAACCTGTGGACTGGCAACATGACTGAGGTTTGATTGTGTAACCCTGTGCACGGGGACCATGACTGAGGCCTGTAACTGGAACCCCGTGGCGTGGGAACATGACATTGGTTTGATTCTGGAGCCCTGTTTACTGGGAACATGACTGAGGTTTGATGGTTGAACCCTTTGGCCTGGCAACATGATTGAGGTTTGATAGTGGAACCCTCAGGCTTGGGAACATGAGTGCGGCTTGATGGTGGAACACTGTGGCTTGGCAAGATGACTTAGGTTAGATTGTGGAACACTCTGACCTGGGAACATGACTGAGGCTTGATGGTGGAACCGTGGCCTGGCAACAGGACTGAGGTTTTATTCTGGAACCCTGTGGCTTGGGAACACGACTGAGGTTTGATTCTGTAACCATGTGGCCTGGGAATATGACTGAGGTTTGATTCTGGAAACCATTGGCCTGGGAACATGAGTGATGTTAGAATGTGGAATCCTGTGGCCTGGGAACATGACATCGGTTTGGATTCTGGTACCCTGTTGCCTGGGAACATGAAATCGGTTTGATTCTGTAAACCTGAGGCCTGGGAATATGACTGAGGTTTGATTGTGGTACCCTATGGCCTGGCAACATGACTGAGGTTTGATTCTGGATGCCTGTGGCCTGGGAACATGACTGAGGCATGATTCTGGAAACCTGTGGCCTGGGAACATGACATCTGTTTAGATTGTGGAATACTGTGCCCCGGCAACCTGACTGAGTCTTGGTTCTGGAACCCTGTGGACTGGGAACATGACTGAGGTTTTATTCTGGAACCCTGTAGCCTGGGAACATAACTGAGGATTGTTTCTGGAACCCTGTGGCCTGGGAACATGACATGGGTGGATTCTGGAATCCTGAGGCCTGGGCACTTGACATCTGTTTAGATTGTGGAATACTCTGCCCCGGGAAACTGACTGAGCCTTGGTTCTGGAACCCTGTTGCCTGGGAACATGACTGAGGTTTTATTCTGGAACCCTGTAGCCTGGGAACATAACTGAGGATTCATTCTGGAACCCTGTGGCCTGGGCACATGACAACGGTGGATTCTGGACCCCTGTGGACTAGGAACATGACTGAGGTTTTATTCTGGAACCTTGTAGCCTGGGAACATAACTGAGGATTGATTCTGGAACCCTGTGGCCTGGGAACATGACATCGGTTTGGATTCTGGTACCCTGTTGCCTGGAAACATGAAATCGGTTTGATTCTGGAAACCTTAGGCCTGGGAATATGACTGAGGTTTGATGGTGGTACCCTATGGCCTGGCAACATGACTGAGGTTTGATTCTGGATCCCTGTGGCCTGGGAACATGACATCTGTTTAGATTGTGGAATACTGTGCCCCGGGAACCTGACTGAGCCTTGTTTCTGGACCCCTGTGGACTGGGAACATGACTGAGGTTTTATTCTGGAACCCTGTGTCCTGTTAACATGACATGGGTGGATTCTGGAACCCTGAGGCCTGGGAACATGAAATCTGTTTAGATTGTGGAATACTGTGGCCTGGGAACTTGACTGAGCCTTGGTTCTGGAAACCTGTGGACTGGGAATATGACTGTGGTTTTATTCTGGAACTGTGTAGCCTGGGAACATAACTGAGGATTCACTTTGGAACCCTGTGGCCCAGGAACATGACATGGGTGGATTCTGGAACCCTGAGACCTTGGAACATGACATCTTTTTAGATTGTGGAATACTGTGGCCCGGGAACCTGACTGAGCCTTGGTTCTGGAACCCTGTGGACTGGGAACATGACTGAGGTTTTATTCTGGAACCCTGTAGCCTGGGAACATAACTGAGGATTGATTCTGGAACCCTGTGGCCTGGGAACATAACATGGGTGGATTATGGAACCCTGAGGCCTGGGAACATGACATCTGTTTAGATTGTGGAATACTGTGCCCCGGGTACCTGACTGAGCCTTGATTCTCGAACCCTGTGGACTGGGAACATGACTGAGGTTTTATTCCGGAACCCTGTAGCCTGCGAACATAACTGAGGATTGATTCTGGAACCCTGTGGCCTGGCCGCATGACATCGGTGGATTCTGGAACTCTGTGGCCTGGGAACCTGCGAACGGTTTGACTCTGGTACACTGTGGCCTGGGAACATGTCTGAGGTTTGATGGTGGAAACCTGTGGCCTGGCAACATGACTGAGGATTGATTCTGGAAGACTGTGGCCAGGGAACATGATATCTGGTTGATTCTGGAAACCTGTGTCCTGGGAACAAGACTGAAGTTTGATTCTGGAACCCTGTGGCCTGGGAACATGACTGAGGTTTGTTTCTGGAAGCCTGTTCCCTGGGAACATGACTGCAGTTTGATTCTGGACACCTGTGTCCTGGGAACAAGACTGAGGTTTGATTCTGCAACCCTGTGGCTTGGGAACATGACTGAGGTTTGTTTCTGGAAGCCTGTTCTCTGGGAACATGACTGAGGTTTGATTCTGGACACCTGTGTCCTGGGAACATGACTGAGGTTTGATTGTTGAAACCTGTGGCCTGCGAACATGACTCAGGTTGATTCTGGAACCATGTGTCCTGGAAATATGAGTGAGGTTTGATTCTGGAAACCTTTGTCCTGGGAAAATGACTGAGGTTTGATTCTGTAACCATGTGGCCTGGGAATATGACTGAGGTTTGATTCTGGAAACCATTGGCCTGGGAACATGAGTGATGTTAGAATGTGGAATCCTGTGGCCTGGGAACATGACATCGGTTTGGATTCTGGTACCCTGTTGCCTCGGAACATGAAATCGGTTTTAATTCTGTAAACCTGAGGCCTGGGAATATGACTGAGGTTTGATTGTGGTACCCTATGGCCTGGCAACATGACTGAGGTTTGATTCTGGATGCCTGTGGCCTGGGAACATGACTGAGGCATGATTCTGGAAACCTGTGGCCTGGGAACATGACATCTGTTTAGATTGTGGAATACTGTGCCCCGGGAACCTGACTGAGCCTTGGTTCTGGAGACTGGGAACATGACTGTGGTTTTATTCTGGAACCCTGTAGCCTGGGAACATAACTGATGATTGATTCTGGAACCCTGTGGCCTGGGAACATGACATGGGTGGATTCTGGAATCCTGAGGCCTGGCACTTGACATCTGTTTAGATTGTGGAATACTCTGCCCCGGGAACCTGACTGAGCCTTGGTTCTGGAACCCTGTTGACTGGGAACATGACTGAGGTTTTATTCTGGAACCCTGTGTCCTGGGAACACGACTGAGATTTGATTCTGGAACCCTGAGGCCTTGGAACATGACATCTGTTTAGATTGTGGAATACTGTGGCCCGGGAACCTGACTGAGCCTTGGTTCTGGAACCCTGTGGACTGGGAACATGACTGAGGTTTTATTCTGGAACCCTGTAGCCTGGGAACATAACTGAGGATTGATTCTGGAAGCCTGTGGCCTGGGAACATGACATCGGTGGATTCTGGAACACTGTGGCCTGGGAACCTGCGAACGGTTTGACTCTGGAACCCTGTGGCCTGGGAACACGAAATCGGTTTGATTCCGGAAATCTGAGGCCTGGCAACATGACTGAGGTTTGATTCTGGATCTCTGTGGCCTGGGAAAATGACTGAGGCGTGATTCTGAAGACCTGTGGCCTGGAAACATGACATCTGTTTAGATTGTGAAATACTTTGGCCCGGGAACCTGACTGAGCCTTGGTTCTGGAACACTGTGCACTAGGAACATGACTGAGGTTTTATTCTGGAACCCTGTAGCCTGGGAACATAACTGAGGATTGATTCTGGAACCCTGTGGCCTGGGAACATAACATGGGTGGATTCTGGAACCCTGAGGCCTGGGAACAAGACATCAGTTTAGATTGTGGAATACTGTGACCCGGGAACCTGACTGAGCCTTGGTTCTGGAACCCTATGTACTGGGAATATGACTGAGGTTTTATTCTGGAACCCTGTAGCCTGGGAACATAACTGAGGATTGATTCTGGAACCCTGTGGCCTGGGAATATGACATGGGTGGATTCTAGAACCCTGAGGCCTGGGAACATGACATCTGTTTAGTTTGTGGAATACTGTGACCCGGGAACCTGACTGAGCCTTGATTCTGGAACCCTGTGGACTGGGAACATGACTGAGGTTTTATTCCGGAACCCTGTAGCCTGCGAACATAACTGAGGATTGATTCTGAAACCCTGTGGCCTGGCCGCATGACATCGGTGGATTCTGGAACTCTGTGGCCTGGGAACCTGCGAACGGTTTGACTCTGGTACCCTGTGGCCTGGGAACATGTCTGAGGTTTGATGGTGGAAACCTGTGGCCTGGCAACATGACTAAGGATTGATTCTGGAAGACTGTGGCCAGGGAACATGATATCTGGTTGATTCTGGAAACCTGTGTCCTGGGAACAAGACTGAAGTTTGATTCTGGAACCCTGTGGCCTGGGAACATGACTGAGGTTTGTTTCTGAAGCCTGTTCCCTGGGAACATGACTGCGGTTTCATTCTGGACACCTGTGTCCTGGGAACAAGACTGAGGTTTGACTCTGCAACCCTGTGGCTTTGGAACATGACTGAGGTTTGTTTCTGGAAGCCTCTTCTCTGGGAACATGACTGAGGTTTGATTGTTGAAACCTGTGGCCTTCGAACATGACTCAGGTTGATTCTGGAACCATGTGTCCTGGGAATATGACTGAGGTTTGATTCTGGAAACCTTTGGCCTCGGAAAATGACTGAGGTTTCATTGTGGAAACATGTGGCCTGGGATCATGACTGAGGTTTGACGGTGGAACACTCTGGTCTGGCAAAATGACTGAGGCTTGATTCTGGAGCCCTGTTTACTGGGAACATGACTGAGGTTTGATGGCAGAAACCTGTGGACTGGCAACATGACTGAGGTTTGATTTGGAACCCTGTGCACGGGGACCATGACTGAGGCCTGATACTGGAACCCCGTGGCATGGGAACATGACATTGGTTTGATTCTGGAACCCTGTTTACTGGGAACATGACTGATGTTTCATGGTTAAATCCTGTGGCCTGGCAACATGATTGAGGTTTGAAAGTGGAACCCTCAGGCTTGGGAACATGAGTGAGGCTTGATGGTGGAACCCTGTGGCCTGGCAAGATGTCTTAGGTTAGATTGTGGAACACTCTGACCTGGGAACATGACTGAGGTTTAATTGTGGAACCCTGTGGCCTGGGGACATGACTGGGATTTGATTTCTGAAACCTGTGTCCAGGGAACATGACTGAAGTTTTATTCTGGAACCCTGTGTCCTGGGAACACGACTGAGGTTTGATTCTGTAACCATGTGGAGTGGGAATATGACTGAGGTTTGATTCTGGAAACCATTGGCCTGGGAACATGACTGATGTTAGAATGTGGAATCCTGTGGCCTGGGAACATGACATCGGTTTGGATTCTGGTACCCTGTGCCTGGGAACATGAAATCGGTTTGATTCTGTAAACCTGAGGTCTGGGAATATGACTGAGGTTTGATTGTGGTACCCTATGGCCTGGCAACATGACTGAGGTTTGATTCTTGATGCCTGTGGCCTGGCAACATGACTGAGGCATGATTCTGGAAACCTGTGGCCTGGCAACATGACATCTGTTTAGATTGTGGAATACTGTGCCCCGGGAAACTGACTGAGCCTTGGTTCTGGAACCCTGTGGACTGGGAACATGACTGAGGTTTCATTCTGGAACCCTGTAGCCTGGGACCATAACTGAGGATTGATTCTGGAACCCTGTGGCCTGGGCACATGACAACGGTGGATTCTGGAACCCTGTGGACTAGGAACATGACTGAGGTTTTATTCTGGAACCTTGTAGCCTGGGAACATAACTGAGGATTGATTCTGGAACCCTGTGGCCTGGGAACATGACATGGGTGGATTCTGGAACCCTGAGGCCTGGTAACATGACATATGTTTAGATTGTGGAATACTGTGCCCTGGGAACGTGACTGAGCCTTGGTTCTGGAACCCTGTGGACTGGGAACATGACTGACGTTTTATTCTGGAACCCTGTAGCCTGGGAACATAACTGAGGATTGATTCTGGTACCCTGTTGCCTGGAAACATGAAATCGGTTTGATTCTGGAAACCTTAGGCCTGGGAATATGACTGAGGTTTGAGGGTGGTACCCTATGACCTGGCAACATGACTGAGGTTTGATTCTGGATCCCTGTGGCCTGGGAACATGACATCTGTTTAGATTGTGGAATACTGTGCCACGGGAACCTGACTGAGCCTTGGTTCTGGACCCCTGTGGACTGGGAACATGACTGAGGTTTTATTCTGGGACCCTGTGTCCTGTTAACATGACATGGGTGGATTCTGGAACCCTGAGTCCTGGGAACATGAAATCTGTTTAGATTGTGGAATACTGTGGCCTGGGAACTTGACTGAGCCTTGGTTCTGGAAACCTGTGGACTGGGAATATGACTGAGGTTTTATTCTGGAGCCGTGTAGCCTCGGAACATAACTGAGGATTCACTTTGGAAACCTGTGGCCCAGGAACATGACATGGGTGGATTCTGGAACCCTGAGGCCTTGGAACATGACATCTGTTTAGATTGTGGAATACTGTGGCCCGGGAACCTGACTGAGCCTTGGTTCTGGAACCCTGTGGACTGGGAACATGACTGATGTTTTATTCTGGAACCCTGTAGCCTGGGAACATAACTGAGGATTGATTCTGGAAGCCTGTGGCCTGGGAACATGACATCGGGGGATTCTGGAACACTGTGGCCTGGGAACCTGCGAACGGTTTGACTCTGGAACCCTGTGGCCTGGGAACATGTCTGAGGTTTGATGGTGGAAACCTGTGGCCTGGCAACATGACTGAGGTTTGATTCTGAAAGACTGTGGCCAGGGAACATGATATCGGGTTGATTCTGGAAACCTGTGTCCTGGGAACAAGACTGAGGTTTGATTCTGGAACCCTGTGGACTGGGAACATGACTGAGGTTTGTTTCTGGAAGCCTGTTCCCTGGGAACATGACTGAGGTTTGATTCTGGACACCTGTGTCCTGGGAACATGACTGAGGCATGATTCTGGAAACCTGTGGCCTGGGAACATGACATCTGTTTAGATTGTGGAATACTGTGCCCCGGGAACCTGACTGAGCCTTGGTTCTGGAGACTGGGAACATGACTGTGGTTTTATTCTGGAACCCTGTAGCCTGGGAACATAACTGATGATTGATTCTGGAACCCTGTGGCCTGGGAACATGACATGGGTGGATTCTGGAATCCTGAGGCCTGGCACTTGACATCTGTTTAGATTGTGGAATACTCTGCCCCGGGAACCTGACTGAGCCTTGGTTCTGGAACCCTGTTGACTGGGAACATGACTGAGGTTTTATTCTGGAACCCTGTAGCCTGGGAACATAACTGAGGATTCATTCTGGAACCCTGTGGCCTGGGCACATGACAACGGTGGATTCTGGACCCCTGTGGACTAGGAACATGACTGAGGATTTATTCTGGAACCTTGTAGCCTGGGAACATAACTGAGGATTGATTCTGGAACCCTGTGGCCTGGGAACATGACTGGGATTTGATTTCTGAAACCTGTGTCCAGGGAAAATGACTGAGGTTTTATTCTGGAACCCTGTGTCCTGGGAACACGACTGAGGTTTGATTCTGGAACCCTGAGGCCTTGGAACATGACATCTGTTTAGATTGTGGAATACTGTGGCCCGGGAACCTGACTGAGCCTTGGTTCTGGAACCCTGTGGACTGGGAACATGACTGAGGTTTTATTCTGGAACCCTGTAGCCTGGGAACATAAATGAGGATTGATTCTGGAAGCCTGTGGCCTGGGAACATGACATCGGTGGATTCTGGAACACTGTGGCCTGGGAACCTGCGAACGGTTTGACTCTGGAACCCTGTGGCCTGGGAACACGAAATCGGTTTGATTCCGGAAATCTGAGGCCTGGCAACATGACTGAGGTTTGATTCTGGATCTCTGTGGCCTGGGAAAATGACTGAGGCGTGATTCTGAAGACCTGTGGCCTGGAAACATGACATCTGTTTAGATTGTGGAATACTTTGGCCCGGGAACCTGACTGAGCCTTGGTTCTGGAACACTGTGCACTAGGAACATGACTGAGGTTTTATTCTGGAACCCTGTAGCCTGGGAACATAACTGAGGATTGATTCTGGAACCCTGTGGCCTGGGAACATAACATGGGTGGATTCTGGAACCCTGAGGCCTGGGAACAAGACATCAGTTTAGATTGTGGAATACTGTGACCCGGGAACCTGACTGAGCCTTGGTTCTGGAACCCTATGTACTGGGAATATGACTGAGGTTTTATTCTGGAACCCTGTAGCCTGGGAACATAACTGAGGATTGATTCTGGAACCCTGTGGCCTGGGAATATGACATGGGTGGATTCTGGAACCCTGAGGCCTGGGAACATGACATCTGTTTAGATTGTGGAATACTGTGACCCGGGAACCTGACTGAGCCTTGATTCTGGAACCCTGTGGACTGGGAACATGACTGAGGTTTTATTCCGGAACCCTGTAGGCTGCGAACATAACTGAGGATTGATTCTGAAACCCTGAGGCCTGGCCGCATGACATCGGTGGATTCTGGAACTCTGTGGCCTGGGAACCTGCGAACGGTTTGACTCTGGTACCCTGTGGCCTGGGAACATGTCTGAGGTTTGATGGTGGAAACCTGTGGCCTGGCAACATGACTAAGGATTGATTCTGGAAGACTGTGGCCAGGGAACATGATATCTGGTTGATTCTGGAAACCTGTGTCCTGGGAACAAGACTGAAGTTTGATTCTGGAACCCTGTGGCCTGGGAACATGACTGAGGTTTGTTTCTGAAGCCTGTTCCCAGGGAACATGACTGCGGTTTCATTCTGGACACCTGTGTCCTGGGAACAAGACTGAGGTTTGACTCTGCAACCCTGTGGCTTTGGAACATGACTGAGGTTTGTTTCTGGAAGCCTCTTCTCTGGGAACATGACTGAGGTTTGATTGTTGAAACCTGTGGCCTTCGAACATGACTCAGGTTGATTCTGGAACCATGTGTCCTGGGAATATGACTGAGGTTTGATTCTGGAAACCTTTGGCCTCGGAAAATGACTGAGGTTTCATTGTGGAAACATGTGGCCTGGGATCATGACTGAGGTTTGACGGTGGAACACTCTGGTCTGGCAAAATGACTGAGGCTTGATTCTGGAGCCCTGTTTACTGGGAACATGACTGAGGTTTGATGGCAGAAACCTGTGGACTGGCAACATGACTGAGGTTTGATTTGGAACCCTGTGCACGGGGACCATGACTGAGGCCTGATACTGGAACCCCGTGGCATGGGAACATGACATTGGTTTGATTCTGGAACCCTGTTTACTGGGAACATGACTGATGTTTCATGGTTAAATCCTGTGGCCTGGCAACATGATTGAGGTTTGAAAGTGGAACCCTCAGGCTTGGGAACATGAGTGAGGCTTGATGGTGGAACCCTGTGGCCTGGCAATATGCCTGAGGTTTGATGGTGGAACCCTGTGGCTTGGCAAGATGACTTAGGTTAGATTGAGGAACACTCTGACCTGGGAACATGACTGAGGCTTGATGGTGGAACCGTGGCCTAGCAACAGGGCTGAGGTTTGATTGTGGAACCCTCTGGCCTGGGAATATGACTGAGGTTTAATTGTGGAACCCTGTGGCCTGGGGACATGACTGGGATTTGATTTCTGAAACCTGTGTCCAGGGAACATGACTGAAGTTTTATTCTGGAACCCTGTGTCCTGGGAACACGACTGAGGTTTGATTCTGTAACCATGTGGAGTGGGAATATGACTGAGGTTTGATTCTGGAAACCATTGGCCTGGGAACATGACTGATGTTAGAATGTGGAATCCTGTGGCCTGGGAACATGACATCGGTTTGGATTCTGGTACCCTGTGCCTGGGAACATGAAATCGGTTTGATTCTGTAAACCTGAGGTCTGGGAATATGACTGAGGTTTGATTGTGGTACCCTATGGCCTGACAACATGACTGAGGTTTGATTCTGGATGCCTGTGGCCTGGGAACATGACTGAGGCATGATTCTGGAAACCTGTGGCCTGTGAACATGACATCTGTTTAGATTGTGGAATACTGTGCCCCGGGAAACTGACTGAGCCTTGGTTCTGGAACCCTGTGGACTGGGAACATGACTGAGGTTTCATTCTGGAACCCTGTAGCCTGGGACCATAACTGAGGATTGATTCTGGAACCCTGTGGCCTGGGCACATGACAACGGTGGATTCTGGAACCCTGTGGACTAGGAACATGACTGAGGTTTTATTCTGGAACCTTGTAGCCTGGGAACATAACTGAGGATTGATTCTGGAACCCTGTGGCCTGGGAACATGACATGGGTGGATTCTGGAACCCTGAGGCCTGGTAACATGACATATGTTTAGATTGTGGAATACTGTGCCCTGGGAACGTGACTGAGCCTTGGTTCTGGAACCCTGTGGACTGGGAACATGACTGACGTTTTATTCTGGAACCCTGTAGCCTGGGAACATAACTGAGGATTGATTCTGGAACCCTGTGGCCTGGGAACATGACTGGGATTTGACTTCTGAAACCTGTGTCCAGGGAAAATGACTGAGGTTTTATTCTTGAACCCTGTGTCCTGGGAACGCGACTGAGGTTTGATTCTGAAACCATGTGGCCTGGGAATATGACTTAGGTTTGATTCTGGAAACCATTGGCCTGGGAACATGACTGATGTTAGAGTGTGGAATCCTGTGCACTGGGAACATGACATCGGTTTGGATTCTGGTACCCTGTTGCCTGGAAACATGAAATCGGTTTGATTCTGGAAACCTTAGGCCTGGGAATATGACTGAGGTTTGATGGTGGTACCCTATGACCTGGCAACATGACTGAGGTTTGATTCTGGATCCCTGTGGCCTGGGAACATGACATCTGTTTAGATTGTGGAATACTGTGCCACGGGAACCTGACTGAGCCTTGGTTCTGGACCCCTGTGGACTGGGAACATGACTGAGGTTTTATTCTGGGACCCTGTGTCCTGTTAACATGACATGGGTGGATTCTGGAACCCTGAGTCCTGGGAACATGAAATCTGTTTAGATTGTGGAATACTGTGGCCTGGGAACTTGACTGAGCCTTGGTTCTGGAAACCTGTGGACTGGGAATATGACTGAGGTTTTATTCTGGAGCCGTGTAGCCTGGGAACATAACTGAGGATTCACTTTGGAAACCTGTGGCCCAGGAACATGACATGGGTGGATTCTGGAACCCTGAGGCCTTGGAACATGACATCTGTTTAGATTGTGGAATACTGTGGCCCGGGAACCTGACTGAGCCTTGGTTCTGGAACCCTGTGGACTGGGAACATGACTGATGTTTTATTCTGGAACCCTGTAGCCTGGGAACATAACTGAGGATTGATTCTGGAAGCCTGTGGCCTGGGAACATGACATCGGGGGATTCTGGAACACTGTGGCCTGGGAACCTGCGAACGGTTTGACTCTGGAACCCTGTGGCCTGGGAACATGTCTGAGGTTTGATGGTGGAAACCTGTGGCCTGGCAACATGACTGAGGTTTGATTCTGAAAGACTGTGGCCAGGGAACATGATATCGGGTTGATTCTGGAAACCTGTGTCCTGGGAACAAGACTGAGGTTTGATTCTGGAACCCTGTGGCCTGGGAACATGACTGAGGTTTGTTTCTGGAAGCCTGTTCCCTGGGAACATGACTGAGGTTTGATTCTGGACACCTGTGTCCTGGGAACATGACTGAGGTTTGATTGTTGAAACCTGTGGCCTGCGAACATGACTCAGATTTGATTCTGGAACCATGTGTCCTGGGAATATGACTGAGGTATGATTCTGGAAACCTTTGTCATGGGAAAATGACTGAGGTTTCATTGTGGAAACATGTGGCCTGGGATTATGACTGAGGTTTGATGGTGGAACACTCTGGCCTGGCAAAATGACTGAGGCTTGATTCTGGAACCCTGGGGCCTGGGATCTTGACTGAGGTTGGATGGCAGAAACCTGTGGACTGGCAACATGACTGAGGTTTGATTGTGTAACCCTGTGCACGGGGACCATGACTGAGGCCTGTAACTGGAACCCCGTGGCGTGGGAACATGACATTGGTTTGATTCTGGAGCCCTGTTTACTGGGAACATGACTGAGGTTTGATGGTTGAACCCTTTGGCCTGGCAACATGATTGAGGTTTGATAGTGGAACCCTCAGGCTTGGGAACATGAGTGCGGCTTGATGGTGGAACACTGTGGCTTGGCAAGATGACTTAGGTTAGATTGTGGAACACTCTGACCTGGGAACATGACTGAGGCTTGATGGTGGAACCGTGGCCTGGCAACAGGACTGAGGTTTTATTCTGGAACCCTGTGGCTTGGGAACACGACTGAGGTTTGATTCTGTAACCATGTGGCCTGGGAATATGACTGAGGTTTGATTCTGGAAACCATTGGCCTGGGAACATGACTGATGTTAGAATGTGGAATCCTGTGGCCTGGGAACATGACATCGGTTTGGATTCTGGTACCCTGTTGCCTGGGAAGATGAAATCGGTTTGATTCTGTAAACCTGAGGCCTGGGAATATGACTGAGGTTTGATTGTGGTACCCTATGGCCTGGCAACATGACTGAGGTTTGATTCTGGATGCCTGTGGCCTGGGAACATGACTGAGGCATGATTCTGGAAACCTGTGGCCTGGGAACATGACATCTGTTTAGATTGTGGAATACTGTGCCCCGGCAACCTGACTGAGTCTTGGTTCTGGAACCCTGTGGACTGGGAACATGACTGAGGTTTTATTCTGGAACCCTGTAGCCTGGGAACATAACTGAGGATTGTTTCTGGAACCCTGTGGCCTGGGAACATGACATGGGTGGATTCTGGAATCCTGAGGCCTGGGCACTTGACATCTGTTTAGATTATGGAATACTCTGCCCCGGGAAACTGACTGAGCCTTGGTTCTGGAACCCTGTTGCCTGGGAACATGACTGAGGTTTTATTCTGGAACCCTCTAGCCTGGGAACATAACTGAGGATTCATTCTGGAACCCTGTGGCCTGGGCACATGACAACGGTGGATTCTGGACCCCTGTGGACTAGGAACATGACTGAGGTTTTATTCTGGAACCTTGTAGCCTGGGAACATAACTGAGGATTGATTCTGGAACCCTGTGGCCTGGGAACATGACATCGGTTTGGATTCTGGTACCCTGTTGCCTGGAAACATGAAATCGGTTTGATTCTGGAAACCTTAGGCCTGGGAATATGACTGAGGTTTGATGGTGGTACCCTATGGCCTGGCAACATGACTGAGGTTTGATTCTGGATCCCTGTGGCCTGGGAACATGACATCTGTTTAGATTGTGGAATACTGTGCCCCGGGAACCTGACTGAGCCTTGTTTCTGGACCCCTGTGGACTGGGAACATGACTGAGGTTTTATTCTGGAACCCTGTGTCCTGTTAACATGACATGGGTGGATTCTGGAACCCTGAGGCCTGGGAACATGAAATCTGTTTAGATTGTGGAATACTGTGGCCTGGGAAATTGACTGAGCCTTGGTTCTGGAAACCTGTGGACTGGGAATATGACTGTGGTTTTATTCTGGAACTGTGTAGCCTGGGAACATAACTGAGGATTCACTTTGGAACCCTGTGGCCCAGGAACATGACATGGGTGGATTCTGGAACCCTGAGACCTTGGAACATGACATCTGTTTAGATTGTGGAATACTGTGGCCCGGGAACCTGACTGAGCCTTGGTTCTGGAACCCTGTGGACTGGGAACATGACTGAGGTTTTATTCTGGAACCCTGTAGCCTGGGAACATAACTGAGGATTGATTCTGGAACCCTGTGGCCTGGGAACATAACATGGGTGGATTCTGGAACCCTGAGGCCTGGGAACATGACATCTGTTTAGATTGTGGAATACTGTGCCCCGGGTACCTGACTGAGCCTTGATTCTCAAACCCTGTGGACTGGGAACATGACTGAGGTTTTCTTCCGGAACCCTGTAGCCTGCGAACATAACTGAGGATTGATTCTGGAACCCTGTGGCCTGGCCGCATGACATCGGTGGATTCTGGAACTCTGTGGCCTGGGAACCTGCGAACGGTTTGACTCTGGTACCCTGTGGCCTGGGAACATGTCTGAGGTTTGATGGTGGAAACCTGTGGCCTGGCAACATGACTGAGGATTGATTCTGGAAGACTGTGGCCAGGGAACATGATATCTGGTTGATTCTGGAAACCTGTGTCCTGGGAACAAGACTGAAGTTTGATTCTGGAACCCTGTGGCCTGGGAACATGACTGAGGTTTGTTTCTGGAAGCCTGTTCCCTGGGAACATGACTGCGGTTTGATTCTGGACACCTGTGTCCTGGGAACAAGACTGAGGTTTGATTCTGCAACCCTGTGGCTTGGGAACATGACTGAGGTTTGTTTCTGGAAGCCTGTTCTCTGGGAACATGACTGAGGTTTGATTCTGGACACCTGTGTCCTGGGAACATGACTGAGGTTTGATTGTTGAAACCTGTGGCCTGCGAACATGACTCAGGTTGATTCTGGAACCATGTGTCCTGGAAATATGAGTGAGGTTTGATTCTGGAAACCTTTGTCCTGGGAAAATGACTGAGGTTTGATTCTGTAACCATGTGGCCTGGGAATATGACTGAGGTTTGATTCTGGAAACCATTGGCCTGGGAACATGAGTGATGTTAGAATGTGGAATCCTGTGGCCTGGGAACATGACATCGGTTTGGATTCTGGTACCCTGTTGCCTCGGAACATGAAATCGGTTTGATTCTGTAAACCTGAGGCCTGGGAATATGACTGAGGTTTGATTGTGGTACCCTATGGCCTGGCAACATGACTGAGGTTTGATTCTGGATGCCTGTGGCCTGGGAACATGACTGAGGCATGATTCTGGAAACCTGTGGCCTGGGAACATGACATCTGTTTAGATTGTGGAATACTGTGCCCCGGGAACCTGACTGAGCCTTGGTTCTGGAGACTGGGAACATGACTGTGGTTTTATTCTGGAACCCTGTAGCCTGGGAACATAACTGATGATTGATTCTGGAACCCTGTGGCCTGGGAACATGACATGGGTGGATTCTGGAATCCTGAGGCCTGGCACTTGACATCTGTTTAGATTGTGGAATACTCTGCCCAGGGAACCTGACTGAGCCTTGGTTCTGGAACCCTGTTGACTGGGAACATGACTGAGGTTTTATTCTGGAACCCTGTAGCCTGGGAACATAACTGAGGATTCATTCTGGAACCCTGTGGCCTGGGCACATGACAACGGTGGATTCTGGACCCCTGTGGACTAGGAACATGACTGAGGATTTATTCTGGAACCTTGTAGCCTGGGAACATAACTGAGGATTGATTCTGGAACCCTGTGGCCTGGGAACATGACTGGGATTTGATTTCTGAAACCTGTGTCCAGGGAAAATGACTGAGGTTTTATTCTGGAACCCTGTGTCCTGGGAACACGACTGAGGTTTGATTCTGGAACCCTGAGGCCTTGGAACATGACATCTGTTTAGATTGTGGAATACTGTGGCCCGGGAACCTGACTGAGCCTTGGTTCTGGAACCCTGTAGACTGGGAACATGACTGAGGTTTTATTCTGGAACCCTGTAGCCTGGGAACATAACTGAGGATTGATTCTGGAAGCCTGTGGCCTGGGAACATGACATCGGTGGATTCTGGAACACTGTGGCCTGGGAACCTGCGAACGGTTTGACTCTGGAACCCTGTGGCCTGGGAACACGAAATCGGTTTGATTCCGGAAATCTGAGGCCTGGCAACATGACTGAGGTTTGATTCTGGATCTCTGTGGCCTGGGAAAATGACTGAGGCGTGATTCTGAAGACCTGTGGCCTGGAAACATGACATCTGTTTAGATTGTGGAATACTTTGGCCCGGGAACCTGACTGAGCCTTGGTTCTGGAACACTGTGCACTAGGAACATGACTGAGGTTTTATTCTGGAACCCTGTAGCCTGGGAACATAACTGAGGATTGATTCTGGAACCCTGTGGCCTGGGAACATAACATGGGTGGATTCTGGAACCCTGAGGCCTGGGAACAAGACATCAGTTTAGATTGTGGAATACTGTGACCCGGGAACCTGACTGAGCCTTGGTTCTGGAACCCTATGTACTGGGAATATGACTGAGGTTTTATTCTGGAACCCTGTAGCCTGGGAACATAACTGAGGATTGATTCTGGAACCCTGTGGCCTGGGAATATGACATGGGTGGATTCTGGAACCCTGAGGCCTGGGAACATGACATCTGTTTAGATTGTGGAATACTGTGACCCGGGAACCTGACTGAGCCTTGATTCTGGAACCCTGTGGACTGGGAACATGACTGAGGTTTTATTCCGGAACCCTGTAGGCTGCGAACATAACTGAGGATTGATTCTGAAACCCTGAGGCCTGGCCGCATGACATCGGTGGATTCTGGAACTCTGTGGCCTGGGAACCTGCGAACGGTTTGACTCTGGTACCCTGTGGCCTGGGAACATGTCTGAGGTTTGATGGTGGAAACCTGTGGCCTGGCAACATGACTAAGGATTGATTCTGGAAGACTGTGGCCAGGGAACATGATATCTGGTTGATTCTGGAAACCTGTGTCCTGGGAACAAGACTGAAGTTTGATTCTGGAACCCTGTGGCCTGGGAACATGACTGAGGTTTGTTTCTGAAGCCTGTTCCCAGGGAACATGACTGCGGTTTCATTCTGGACACCTGTGTCCTGGGAACAAGACTGAGGTTTGACTCTGCAACCCTGTGGCTTTGGAACATGACTGAGGTTTGTTTCTGGAAGCCTCTTCTCTGGGAACATGACTGAGGTTTGATTGTTGAAACCTGTGGCCTTCGAACATGACTCAGGTTGATTCTGGAACCATGTGTCCTGGGAATATGACTGAGGTTTGATTCTGGAAACCTTTGGCCTGGGAAAATGACTGAGGTTTCATTGTGGAAACATGTGGCCTGGGATCATGACTGACGTTTGACGGTGTAACACTCTGGTCTGGCAAAATGACTGAGGCTTGATTCTGGAGCCCTGTTTACTGGGAACATGACTGAGGTTTGATGGCAGAAACCTGTGGACTGGCAACATGACTGAGGTTTGATTTGGAACCCTGTGCACGGGGACCATGACTGAGGCCTGATACTGGAACCCCGTGGCATGGGAACATGACATTGGTTTGATTCTGGAACCCTGTTTACTGGGAACATGACTGATGTTTCATGGTTAAATCCTGTGGCCTGGCAACATGATTGAGGTTTGAAAGTGGAACCCTCAGGCTTGGGAACATGAGTGAGGCTTGATGGTGGAACCCTGTGGCCTGGCAATATGCCTGAGGTTTGATGGTGGAACCCTGTGGCTTGGCAAGATGACTTAGGTTAGATTGAGGAACACTCTGACCTGGGAACATGACTGAGGCTTGATGGTGGAACCGTGGCCTAGCAACAGGGCTGAGGTTTGATTGTGGAACCCTCTGGCCTGGGAATATGACTGAGGTTTAATTGTGGAACCCTGTGGCCTGGGGACATGACTGGGATTTGATTTCTGAAACCTGTGTCCAGGGAACATGACTGAAGTTTTATTCTGGAACCCTGTGTCCTGGGAACACGACTGAGGTTTGATTCTGTAACCATGTGGAGTGGGAATATGACTGAGGTTTGATTCTGGAAACCATTGGCCTGGGAACATGACTGATGTTAGAATGTGGAATCCTGTGGCCTGGGAACATGACATCGGTTTGGATTCTGGTACCCTGTGCCTGGGAACATGAAATCGGTTTGATTCTGTAAACCTGAGGTCTGGGAATATGACTGAGGTTTGATTGTGGTACCCTATGGCCTGGCAACATGACTGAGGTTTGATTCTGGATGCCTGTGGCCTGGGAACATGACTGAGGCATGATTCTGGAAACCTGTGGCCTGGGAACATGACATCTGTTTAGATTGTGGAATACTGTGCCCCGGGAAACTGACTGAGCCTTGGTTCTGGAACCCTGTGGACTGGGAACATGACTGAGGTTTCATTCTGGAACCCTGTAGCCTGGGACCATAACTGAGGATTGATTCTGGAACCCTGTGGCCTGGGCACATGACAACGGTGGATTCTGGAACCCTGTGGACTAGGAACATGACTGAGGTTTTATTCTGGAACCTTGTAGCCTGGGAACATAACTGAGGATTGATTCTGGAACCCTGTGGCCTGGGAACATGACATGGGTGGATTCTGGAACCCTGAGGCCTGGTAACATGACATATGTTTAGATTGTGGAATACTGTGCCCTGGGAACGTGACTGAGCCTTGGTTCTGGAACCCTGTGGACTGGGAACATGACTGACGTTTTATTCTGGAACCCTGTAGCCTGGGAACATAACTGAGGATTGATTCTGGAACCCTGTGGCCTGGGAACATGACTGGGATTTGATTTCTGAAACCTGTGTCCAGGGAAAATGACTGAGGTTTTATTCTGGAACCCTGTGTCCTGGGAACGCGACTGAGGTTTGATTCTGAAACCATGTGGCCTGGGAATATGACTTAGGTTTGATTCTGGAAACCATTGGCCTGGGAACATGACTGATGTTAGAGTGTGGAATCCTGTGCACTGGGAACATGACATCGGTTTGGATTCTGGTACCCTGTTGCCTGGAAACATGAAATCGGTTTGATTCTGGAAACCTTAGGCCTGGGAATATGACTGAGGTTTGATGGTGGTACCCTATGACCTGGCAACATGACTGAGGTTTGATTCTGGATCCCTGTGGCCTGGGAACATGACATCTGTTTAGATTGTGGAATACTGTGCCACGGGAACCTGACTGAGCCTTGGTTCTGGACCCCTGTGGACTGGGAACATGACTGAGGTTTTATTCTGGGACCCTGTGTCCTGTTAACATGACATGGGTGGATTCTGGAACCCTGAGTCCTGGGAACATGAAATCTGTTTAGATTGTGGAATACTGTGGCCTGGGAACTTGACTGAGCCTTGGTTCTGGAAACCTGTGGACTGGGAATATGACTGAGGTTTTATTCTGGAGCCGTGTAGCCTCGGAACATAACTGAGGATTCACTTTGGAAACCTGTGGCCCAGGAACATGACATGGGTGGATTCTGGAACCCTGAGGCCTTGGAACATGACATCTGTTTAGATTGTGGAATACTGTGGCCCGGGAACCTGACTGAGCCTTGGTTCTGGAACCCTGTGGACTGGGAACATGACTGATGTTTTATTCTGGAACCCTGTAGCATGGGAACATAACTGAGGATTGATTCTGGAAGCCTGTGGCCTGGGAACATGACATCGGGGGATTCTGGAACACTGTGGCCTGGGAACCTGCGAACGGTTTGACTCTGGAACCCTGTGGCCTGGGAACATGTCTGAGGTTTGATGGTGGAAACCTGTGGCCTGGCAACATGACTGAGGTTTGATTCTGAAAGACTGTGGCCAGGGAACATGATATTGGGTTGATTCTGGAAACCTGTGTCCTGGGAACAAGACTGAGGTTTGATTCTGGAACCCTGTGGCCTGGGAACATGACTGAGGTTTGTTTCTGGAAGCCTGTTCCCTGGGAACATGACTGAGGTTTGATTCTGGACACCTGTGTCCTGGGAACATGACTGAGGTTTGATTGTTGAAACCTGTGGCCTGCGAACATGACTCAGATTTGATTCTGGAACCATGTGTCCTGGGAATATGACTGAGGTATGATTCTGGAAACCTTTGTCATGGGAAAATGACTGAGGTTTCATTGTGGAAACATGTGGCCTGGGATTATGACTGAGGTTTGATGGTGGAACACTCTGGCCTGGCAAAATGACTGAGGCTTGATTCTGGAACCCTGGGGCCTGGGATCTTGACTGAGGTTGGATGGCAGAAACCTGTGGACTGGCAACATGACTGAGGTTTGATTGTGTAACCCTGTGCACGGGGACCATGACTGAGGCCTGTAACTGGAACCCCGTGGCGTGGGAACATGACATTGGTTTGATTCTGGAGCCCTGTTTACTGGGAACATGACTGAGGTTTGATGGTTGAACCCTTTGGCCTGGCAACATGATTGAGGTTTGATAGTGGAACCCTCAGGCTTGGGAACATGAGTGCGGCTTGATGGTGGAACACTGTGGCTTGGCAAGATGACTTAGGTTAGATTGTGGAACACTCTGACCTGGGAACATGACTGAGGCTTGATGGTGGAACCGTGGCCTGGCAACAGGACTGAGGTTTTATTCTGGAACCCTGTGGCTTGGGAACACGACTGAGGTTTGATTCTGTAACCATGTGGCCTGGGAATATGACTGAGGTTTGATTCTGGAAACCATTGGCCTGGGAACATGACTGATGTTAGAATGTGGAATCCTGTGGCCTGGGAACATGACATCGGTTTGGATTCTGGTACCCTGTTGCCTGGGAAGATGAAATCGGTTTGATTCTGTAAACCTGAGGCCTGGGAATATGACTGAGGTTTGATTGTGGTACCCTATGGCCTGGCAACATGACTGAGGTTTGATTCTGGATGCCTGTGGCCTGGGAACATGACTGAGGCATGATTCTGGAAACCTGTGGCCTGGGAACATGACATCTGTTTAGATTGTGGTATACTGTGCCCCGGCAACCTGACTGAGTCTTGGTTCTGGAACCCTGTGGACTGGGAACATGACTGAGGTTTTATTCTGGAACCCTGTAGCCTGGGAACATAACTGAGGATTGTTTCTGGAACCCTGTGGCCTGGGAACATGACATGGGTGGATTCTGGAATCCTGAGGCCTGGGCACTTGACATCTGTTTAGATTGTGGAATACTCTGCCCCGGGAAACTGACTGAGCCTTGGTTCTGGAACCCTGTTGCCTGGGAACATGACTGAGGTTTATTCTGGAACCCTGTAGCCTGGGAACATAACTGAGGATTCATTCTGGAACCCTGTGGCCTGGGCACATGACAACGGTGGATTCTGGACCCCTGTGGACTAGGAACATGACTGAGGTTTTATTCTGGAACCTTGTAGCCTGGGAACATAACTGAGGATTGATTCTGGAACCCTGTGGCCTGGGAACATGACATCGGTTTGGATTCTGGTACCCTGTTGCCTGGAAACATGAAATCGGTTTGATTCTGGAAACCTTAGGCCTGGGAATATGACTGAGGTTTGATGGTGGTACCCTATGGCCTGGCAACATGACTGAGGTTTGATTCTGGATCCCTGTGGCCTGGGAACATGACATCTGTTTAGATTGTGGAATACTGTGCCCCGGGAAACTGACTGAGCCTTGTTTCTGGACCCCTGTGGACTGGGAACATGACTGAGGTTTTATTCTGGAACCCTGTGTCCTGTTAACATGACATGGGTGGATTCTGGAACCCTGAGGCCTGGGAACATGAAATCTGTTTAGATTGTGGAATACTGTGGCCTGGGAACTTGACTGAGCCTTGGTTCTGGAAACCTGTGGACTGGGAATATGACTGTGGTTTTATTCTGGAACTGTGTAGCCTGGGAACATAACTGAGGATTCACTTTGGAACCCTGTGGCCCAGGAACATGACATGGGTGGATTCTGGAACCCTGAGACCTTGGAACATGACATCTGTTTAGATTGTGGAATACTGTGGCCCGGGAACCTGACTGAGCCTTGGTTCTGGAACCCTGTGGACTGGGAACATGACTGAGGTTTTATTCTGGAACCCTGTAGCCTGGGAACATAACTGAGGATTGATTCTGGAACCCTGTGGCCTGGGAACATAACATGGGTGGATTATGGAACCCTGAGGCCTGGGAACATGACATCTGTTTAGATTGTGGAATACTGTGCCCCGGGTACCTGACTGAGCCTTGATTCTCGAACCCTGTGGACTGGGAACATGACTGAGGTTTTATTCCGGAACCCTGTAGCCTGAGAACATAACTGAGGATTGATTCTGGAACCCTGTGGCCTGGCCGCATGACATCGGTGGATTCTGGAACTCTGTGGCCTGGGAACCTGCGAACGGTTTGACTCTGGTACACTGTGGCCTGGGAACATGTCTGAGGTTTGATGGTGGAAACCTGTGGCCTGGCAACATGACTGAGGATTGATTCTGGAAGACTGTGGCCAGGGAACATGATATCTGGTTGATTCTGGAAACCTGTGTCCTGGGAACAAGACTGAAGTTTGATTCTGGAACCCTGTGGCCTGGGAACATGACTGAGGTTTGTTTCTGGAAGCCTGTTCCCTGGGAACATGACTGCGGTTTGATTCTGGACACCTGTGTCCTGGGAACAAGACTGAGGTTTGATTCTGCAACCCTGTGGCTTGGGAACATGACTGAGGTTTGTTTCTGGAAGCCTGTTCTCTGGGAACATGACTGAGGTTTGATTCTGGACACCTGTGTCCTGGGAACATGACTGAGGTTTGATTGTTGAAACCTGTGGCCTGCGAACATGACTCAGGTTGATTCTGGAACCATGTGTCCTGGAAATATGAGTGAGGTTTGATTCTGGAAACCTTTGTCCTGGGAAAATGAGTGAGGTTTGATTCTGTAACCATGTGGCCTGGGAATATGACTGAGGTTTGATTCTGGAAACCATTGGCCTGGGAACATGAGTGATGTTAGAATGTGGAATCCTGTGGCCTGGGAACATGACATCGGTTTGGATTCTGGTACCCTGTTGCCTCGGAACATGAAATCGGTTTTAATTCTGTAAACCTGAGGCCTGGGAATATGACTGAGGTTTGATTGTGGTACCCTATGGCCTGGCAACATGACTGAGGTTTGATTCTGGATGCCTGTGGCCTGGGAACATGACTGAGGCATGATTCTGGAAACCTGTGGCCTGGGAACATGACATCTGTTTAGATTGTGGAATACTGTGCCCCGGGAACCTGACTGAGCCTTGGTTCTGGAGACTGGGAACATGACTGTGGTTTTATTCTGGAACCCTGTAGCCTGGGAACATAACTGATGATTGATTCTGGAACCCTGTGGCCTGGGAACATGACATGGGTGGATTCTGGAATCCTGAGGCCTGGCACTTGACATCTGTTTAGATTGTGGAATACTCTGCCCCGGGAACCTGACTGAGCCTTGGTACTGGAACCCTGTTGACTGGGAACATGACTGAGGTTTTATTCTGGAACCCTGTGTCCTGGGAACACGACTGAGATTTGATTCTGGAACCCTGAGGCCTTGGAACATGACATCTGTTTAGATTGTGGAATACTGTGGCCCGGGAACCTGACTGAGCCTTGGTTCTGGAACCCTGTGGACTGGGAACATGACTGAGGTTTTATTCTGGAACCCTGTAGCCTGGGAACATAACTGAGGATTGATTCTGGAAGCCTGTGGCCTGGGAACATGACATCGGTGGATTCTGGAACACTGTGGCCTGGGAACCTGCGAACGGTTTGACTCTGGAACCCTGTGGCCTGGGAACACGAAATCGGTTTGATTCCGGAAATCTGAGTCCTGGCAACATGACTGAGGTTTGATTCTGGATCTCTGTGGCCTGGGAAAATGACTGAGGCGTGATTCTGAAGACCTGTGGCCTGGAAACATGACATCTGTTTAGATTGTGAAATACTTTGGCCCGGGAACCTGACTGAGCCTTGGTTCTGGAACACTGTGCACTAGGAACATGACTGAGGTTTTATTCTGGAACCCTGTAGCCTGGGAACATAACTGAGGATTGATTCTGGAACCCTGTGGCCTGGGAACATAACATGGGTGGATTCTGGAACCCTGAGGCCTGGGAACAAGACATCAGTTTAGATTGTGGAATACTGTGACCCGGGAACCTGACTGAGCCTTGGTTCTGGAACCCTATGTACTGGGAATATGACTGAGGTTTTATTCTGGAACCCTGTAGCCTGGGAACATAACTGAGGATTGATTCTGGAACCCTGTGGCCTGGGAATATGACATGGGTGGATTCTGGAACCCTGAGGCCTGGGAACATGACATCTGTTTAGATTGTGGAATACTGTGACCCGGGAACCTGACTGAGCCTTGATTCTGGAACCCTGTGGACTGGGAACATGACTGAGGTTTTATTCCGGAACCCTGTAGCCTGCGAACATAACTGAGGATTGATTCTGAAACCCTGTGGCCTGGCCGCATGACATCGGTGGATTCTGGAACTCTGTGGCCTGGGAACCTGCGAACGGTTTGACTCTGGTACCCTGTGGCCTGGGAACATGTCTGAGGTTTGATGGTGGAAACCTGTGGCCTGGCAACATGACTAAGGATTGATTCTGGAAGACTGTGGCCAGGGAACATGATATCTGGTTGATTCTGGAAACCTGTGTCCTGGGAACAAGACTGAAGTTTGATTCTGGAACCCTGTGGCCTGGGAACATGACTGAGGTTTGTTTCTGAAGCCTGTTCCCTGGGAACATGACTGCGGTTTCATTCTGGACACCTGTGTCCTGGGAACAAGACTGAGGTTTGACTCTGCAACCCTGTGGCTTTGGAACATGACTGAGGTTTGTTTCTGGAAGCCTCTTCTCTGGGAACATGACTGAGGTTTGATTGTTGAAACCTGTGGCCTTCGAACATGACTCAGGTTGATTCTGGAACCATGTGTCCTGGGAATATGACTGAGGTTTGATTCTGGAAACCTTTGGCCTCGGAAAATGACTGAGGTTTCATTGTGGAAACATGTGGCCTGGGATCATGACTGAGGTTTGACGGTGTAACACTCTGGTCTGGCAAAATGACTGAGGCTTGATTCTGGAGCCCTGTTTACTGGGAACATGACTGAGGTTTGATGGCAGAAACCTGTGGACTGGCAACATGACTGAGGTTTGATTTGGAACCCTGTGCACGGGGACCATGACTGAGGCCTGATACTGGAACCCCGTGGCATGGGAACATGACATTGGTTTGATTCTGGAACCCTGTTTACTGGGAACATGACTGATGTTTCATGGTTAAATCCTGTGGCCTGGCAACATGATTGAGGTTTGAAAGTGGAACCCTCAGGCTTGGGAACATGAGTGAGGCTTGATGGTGGAACCCTGTGGCCTGGCAAGATGACTTAGGTTAGATTGTGGAACACTCTGACCTGGGAACATGACTGAGGCTTGATGGTGGAACCGTGGCCTAGCAACAGGGCTGAGGTTTGATTGTGGAACCCTCTGGCCTGGGAATATGACTGAGGTTTAATTGTGGAACCCTGTGGCCTGGGGACATGACTGGGATTTGATTTCTGAAACCTGTGTCCAGGAAACATGACTGAAGTTTTATTCTGGAACCCTGTGTCCTGGGAACACGACTGAGGTTTGATTCTGTAACCATGTGGAGTGGGAATATGACTGAGGTTTGATTCTGGAAACCATTGGCCTGGGAACATGACTGATGTTAGAATGTGGAATCCTGTGGCCTGGGAACATGACATCGGTTTGGATTCTGGTACCCTGTGCCTGGGAACATGAAATCGGTTTGATTCTGTAAACCTGAGGTCTGGGAATATGACTGAGGTTTGATTGTGGTACCCTATGGCCTGGCAACATGACTGAGGTTTGATTCTTGATGCCTGTGGCCTGGCAACATGACTGAGGCATGATTCTGGAAACCTGTGGCCTGGCAACATGACATCTGTTTAGATTGTGGAATACTGTGCCCCGGGAAACTGACTGAGCCTTGGTTCTGGAACCCTGTGGACTGGGAACATGACTGAGGTTTCATTCTGGAACCCTGTAGCCTGGGACCATAACTGAGGATTGATTCTGGAACCCTGTGGCCTGGGCACATGACAACGGTGGATTCTGGAACCCTGTGGACTAGGAACATGACTGAGGTTTTATTCTGGAACCTTGTAGCCTGGGAACATAACTGAGGATTGATTCTGGAACCCTGTGGCCTGGGAACATGACATGGGTGGATTCTGGAACCCTGAGGCCTGGTAACATGACATATGTTTAGATTGTGGAATACTGTGCCCTGGGAACGTGACTGAGCCTTGGTTCTGGAACCCTGTGGACTGGGAACATGACTGACGTTTTATTCTGGAACCCTGTAGCCTGGGAACATAACTGAGGATTGATTCTGGTACCCTGTTGCCTGGAAACATGAAATCGGTTTGATTCTGGAAACCTTAGGCCTGGGAATATGACTGAGGTTTGATGGTGGTACCCTATGACCTGGCAACATGACTGAGGTTTGATTCTGGATCCCTGTGGCCTGGGAACATGACATCTGTTTAGATTGTGGAATACTGTGCCACGGGAACCTGACTGAGCCTTGGTTCTGGACCCCTGTGGACTGGGAACATGACTGAGGTTTTATTCTGGGACCCTGTGTCCTGTTAACATGACATGGGTGGATTCTGGAACCCTGAGTCCTGGGAACATGAAATCTGTTTAGATTGTGGAATACTGTGGCCTGGGAACTTGACTGAGCCTTGGTTCTGGAAACCTGTGGACTGGGAATATGACTGAGGTTTTATTCTGGAGCCGTGTAGCCTCGGAACATAACTGAGGATTCACTTTGGAAACCTGTGGCCCAGGAACATGACATGGGTGGATTCTGGAACCCTGAGGCCTTGGAACATGACATCTGTTTAGATTGTGGAATACTGTGGCCCGGGAACCTGACTGAGCCTTGGTTCTGGAACCCTGTGGACTGGGAACATGACTGATGTTTTATTCTGGAACCCTGTATCCTGGGAACATAACTGAGGATTGATTCTGGAAGCCTGTGGCCTGGGAACATGACATCGGGGGATTCTGGAACCCTGTTGCCTGGGAACATGACTGAGGTTTTATTCTGGAACCCTGTAGCCTGGGAACATAACTGAGGATTCATTCTGGAACCCTGTGGCCTGGGCACATGACAACGGTGGATTCTGGACCCCTGTGGACTAGGAACATGACTGAGGTTTTATTCTGGAACCCTGTGTCCTGTTAACATGACATGGGTGGATTCTGGAACCCTGAGGCCTGGGAACATGAAATCTGTTTAGATTGTGGAATACTGTGGCCTGGGAACTTGACTGAGCCTTTGTTCTGGAAACCTGTGGACTGGGAATATGACTGTGGTTTTATTCTGGAACCGTGTAGCCTGGGAACATAACTGAGGATTCACTTTGGAACCCTGTGGCCCAGGAACATGACATGGGTGGATTCTGGAACCCTTGGACCTTGGAACATGACATCTGTTTAGATTGTGGAATACTGTGGCCCGGGAACCTGACTGAGCCTTGGTTCTGGAACCCTGTGGACTGGGAACATGACTGAGGTTTTATTCTGGAACCCTGTAGCCTGGGAACATAACTGAGGATTGATTCTGGAACCCTGTGGCCTGGGAACATAACATGGGTGGATTCTGGAACCCTGAGGCCTGGGAACATGACATCTGTTTAGATTGTGGAATACTGTGCCCCGGGTACCTGACTGAGCCTTGATTCTCGAACCCTGTGGACTGGGAACATGACTGAGGTTTTATTCCGGAACCCTGTAGCCTGCGAACATAACTGAGGATTGATTCTGGAACCCTGTGGCCTGGCCGCATGACATCGATGGATTCTGGAACTCTGTGGCCTGGGAACCTGCGAACGGTTTGACTCTGGTACCCTGTGGCCTGGAAACATGTCTGAGGTTTGATGGTGGAAACCTGTGGCCTGGCAATATGACTGAGGATTGATTCTGGAAGACTGTGGCCAGGGAACATGATATCTGGTTGATTCTGGACACCTCTGTCCTGGGAACAAGACTGAGGTTTGATTCTGCAAACCTGTGTCTTGGGAACATGACTGAGGTTTGTTTCTGGAAGCCTGTTCTCTGGGAACATGACTGAGGTTTGATTCTGGACACCTGTGTCCTGGGAATATGACTGAGGTTTGATTGTTGAAACCTGTGGCCTTCGAACATGACTCAGGTTGATTCTGGAACCATGTGTCCTGGGAATATGACTGAGGTTTGATTCTGGAAACCTTTGGCCTGGGAAAATGACTGAGGTTTCATTGTGGAAACATGTGGCCTGGGATCATGACTGACGTTTGATGGTGGAACACTCTGGCCTGGCAAAATGACTGAGGCTTGATTCTGGAGCCCTGTTTACTGGGAACATGACTGAGGTTTGATGGCAGAAACCTGTGGACTGGCAACATGACTGAGGTTTGATTTGGAACCCTGTGCACGGGGACCATGACTGAGGCTTGATACTGGAACCCCGTGGCATGGGAACATGACATTGGTTTGATTCTGGAGCCCTGTTTACTGGGAACATGACTGAGGTTTCATGGTTGAATCCTGTGGCCTGGCAACATGATTGAGGTTTGATAGTGGAACCCTCAGGCTTGGGAACATGAGTGAGGCTTGATGGTGGAACCCTGTGGCCTGGCAATATGCCTGAGGTTTGATGGTGGAACCCTGTGGTTTGGCAAGATGACTTAGGTTACATTGTGGAACACTCTGACCTGGGAACATGACTGAGGCTTGATGGTGGAACCGTGGCCTGGCAACAGGACTGAAGTTTGATTGTGGAACCCTCTGGCCTGGGAATATGACTGAGGTTTAATTGTGGAACCCTGTGGCCTGGGAACATGACTGGGATTTGATTTCTGAAACCTGTGTCCAGGGAACATGACTGAGGTTTTATTCTGGAACCCTGTGTCCTGGGAACACGACTGAGGTTTGATTCTGTAACCCTGTGGCCTGGGAATATGACTGAGGTTTGATTCTGGAAACCATTGGCCTGGGAACATGACTGATGTTAGAATGTGGAATCCTGTGGCCTGGGAACATGACATCGGTTTGGATTCTGGTACCCTGTTGCCTGGGAACATGAAATCGGTTTGATTCGGTAAACCTGAGGTCTGGGAATATGACTGAGGTTTGATTGTGGTACCCTATGGCCTGGCAACATGACTGAGGTTTGATTCTGGATGCCTGTGGCCTGGGAACATGACTGAGGCATGATTCTGGAAACCTGTGGCCTGGGAACATGACATCTGTTTAGATTGTGGAATACTGTGCCCCGGGAACCTGACTGAGCCTTGGTTCTGGAACCCTGTGGACTGGGAACATGACAGAGGTTTTATTCTGGAACCCTGTAGCCTGGGACCATAACTGAGGATTGATTCTGGAACCCTGTGGCCTGGTCACATGACAACGGTGGATTCTGGAACCCTGTGGACTAGGAACATGACTGAGGTTTTATTCTGGAACCTTGTAGCCTGGGAACATAACTGAGGATTGATTCTGGAACCCTGTGGCCTGGGAACATGACATGGGTGGATTCTGGAACCCTGAGGCCTGGGAACATGACATCTGTTTAGATTGTGGAATACTGTGCCCTGGGAACGTGACTGAGCCTTGGTTCTGGAACCCTGTGGACTGGGAACATGACTGACGTTTCATTCTGGAACCCTGTAGCCTGGGAACATAACTGAGGATTGATTCTGGAACCCTGTGGCCTGGGAACATGACTGGGATTTGATTTCTGAAACCTGTGTCCAGGGAAAATGACTGAGGTTTTATTCTGGAACCCTGTGTCCTGGGAACACGACTGAGGTTTGATTCTGGAACCATGTGGCCTGGGAATATGACTCAGGTTTGATTCTGGAAACCATTGGCCTGGGAACATGACTGATGTTAGAGTGTGGAATCCTGTGCCCTGAGAACATGACATCGGTTTGGATTCTGGTACCCTGTTGCCTGGAAACATGAAATCGGTTTGATTCTGGAAACCTTAGGCCTGGGAATATGACTGAGGTTTGATGGTGGTACCCTATGGCCTGGCAACATGACTGAGGTTTGATTCTGGATCCCTGTGGCCTGGGAACATGACATCTGTTTAGATTGAGGAATACTGTGCCCCGGGAACCTGACTGAGCCTTGGTTCTGGACCCCTGTGGACTGGGAACATGACTGAGGTTTTATTCTGGAACCCTGTGTCCTGTTAACATGACATGGGTGGATTCTGGAACCCTGAGGCCTGGGAACATGAAATCTGTTTAGATTGTGGAATCCTGTGGCCTGGGACCTTGACTGAGCCTTCGTTCTGGAAACCTGTGGACTGGGAATAAGACTGAGGTTTTATTCTGGAGCCGTGTAGCCTGGGAACATAACTGAGGATTCACTTTGGAACCCTGTGGCCCAGGAACATGACATGGGTGGATTCTGGAACCCTGAGGCCTTGGAACATGACATCTGTTTAGATTGTGGAATACTGTGGCCCGGGAACCTGACTGAGCCTTGGTTCTGGAACCCTGTGGACTGGGAACGTGACTGAGGTTTTATTCTGGAACCCTGTAGCCTGGGAATATAACTGAGGATTGATTCTGGAAGCCTGTGGGCTGGGAACATGACATCGGTGGATTCTGGAACACTGTGGCCTGGGAACCTGCGAACGGTTTGACTCTGGAACCCTGTGGCCTGGGAACACGAAATCGGTTTGATTCCGGAAATCTGAGGCCTGGCAACATGACTGAGGTTTGATTCTGGATCTCTGTGGCCTGGGAAAATGACTGAGGCGTGATTCTGAAGACCTGTGGCCTTTAAACATGACATCTGTTTAGATTGTGGAATACTTTGGCCCGGGAACCTGACTGTGCCTTGGTTCTGGAACACTGTGCACTAGGAACATGACTGAGGTTTTATTCTGGAACCCTGTAGCCTGGGAACATAACTGAGGATTGATTCTGGAACCCTGTGGCCTGGGAACATAACATGGGTGGATTCTGGAACCCTGAGGCCTGGGAACATGACATCTGTTTAGATTGTGGAATACTGTGCCCCGGGAACCTGACTGAGCGTTGGTTCTGGAAACCTGTAGACTGGGAACATAACTGACGATTGATTCTGGAACCCTGTGACCTGGGAACCTGCGAACGGTTTGACTCTGGTACCCTGTGGCCTGGGAACATGTCTGAGGTTTGATGGTGAAATCCTGTGGCCTGGCAACATGATTGAGGTTTGATTCTGGAAGACTGTGGCCAGGGAACATGACATCTGTTTAGATTGTGGAATACTGTGCCCCGGGAACCTGACTGAGCGTTGGTTCTGGAACCCTGTAGACTGGGAACATAAATGGCGATTGATTCTGGAACCCTGTGACCTGGGAACCTGCGAACGGTTTGACTCTGGTACCCTGTGGCCTGGGAACATGTCTGAGGCTTGATGGTGGAACCCTGTGGCCTGGCAATATGACTTAGGTTTGATTGTGGAACACTCTGGCCTGGGAACATGACTGAGGCTTGATGGTGGAACCGTGGCCTGGCAACAGGACTGAGGTTTGATTGTGGAACGCTCTGGCCTGGGAATATGACTGAGGTTTAATTGTGGAACCCTGTGGCCTGGCAACATGACTGGGATTTTATTTCTGAAACCTGTGTCCAGGGAACATGACTGAGGTTTTATTCTGGAAACCTGTGTCTTGGGAACACGACTGAGTTTTTATTCTGGAACCATGTGGCCTGGGAATATGAGTGAGGTTTGATTCTGGAAACCATTGGCCTGGGAACATGACTGATGTTAGAGGGTGCAATCCTGAGGCCTGGGAACATGATATCGGTTTGGATTCTGGTACCCTGTTGCCTGGGAACACGAAATCGGTTTGATTCCGGAAATCTGAGGCCTGGCAACATGACTAAGGTTTGATTCTGGATCTCTGTGGACTGGGAAAATGACTGAGGCGTGATTCTGAAGACCTGAGGCCTGGAAACATGACATCTGTTTAGATTGTCGAATACTTTGGCCCTGGAACCTGACTGAGCATTGGTTCTGGAACACTGTGCACTAGGAACATGACTGAGGATTTATTCTGGAACGCTGTAGCCTGGGAACATAACTGAGGATTGATTCTGGAACCCTGTGGCCTGGGAACATAACATTGGTGGATTCTGGAACCCTGAGCCCTGGGAACAAGACATCTGTTTAGATTGTGGAATACTGTGACCCGGGAACCTGACTGAGCCTTGGTTCTGGAACCCTATGTACTGGGAATATGACTGAGGTTTTATTCTGGAACCCTGTAGCCTGGGAACATAACTGAGGATTGATTCTGGAACCCTGTGGCCTGGCCGCATGACATCGGTGGATTCTGGAACCCTGTGGCCTGGGAACATAACATTGGTGGATTCTGGAACCCTGAGCCCTGGGAACAAGACATCTGTTTAGATTGTGGAATACTGTGACCCGGGATCCTGACTGAGCCTTGATTCTGGAACCCTGTGGACTGGGAACATGACTGAGGTTTTATTCCGGAACCCTGTAGCCTGCGAACATAACTGAGGATTGATTCTGGAACCCTGTGGCCTGGCCGCATGACATCGGTGGATTCTGGAACTCTGTGGCCTGGGAACCTGCGAACGGTTTGACTCTGGTACCCTGTGGCCTGGGAACATGTCTGAGGTTTGATTCTGGACACCTGTGTCCTGGGAACAAGACTGAGGTTTGATTCTGCAACCGTGTGGCTTGGGAACATGACTGAGGTTTGTTTCTGGAAGCCTGTTCTCTGGGAACATGACTGAGGTTTGATTCTGGACACCTGTGTCCTGGGAACATGACTGAGGTTTGATTGTTGAAACCTGTGGCCTTCGAACATGACTCAGGTTGATTCTGGAACCATGTGTCCTGGGAATATAACTGAGGTTTGATTCTGGAAACCTTTGTCCTGGGAAAATGACTGAGGTTTCATTGTGGAAACATGTGGCCTGGGATCATGACTGACGTTTGATGGTGGAACACTCTGGCCTGGCAAAATGACTGAGGCTTGATTCTGGAGCCCTGTTTACTGGGAACATGACTGAGGTTTGATGGCAGAAACCTGTGGACTGGTAACATGACTGAGGTTTGATTTGGAACCCTGTGCACGGGGACCATGACTGAGGCCTGATACTGGAACCCCGTGGGGTGGGAACATGACATTGGTTTGATTCTGGAGCCTTGTTTACTGGGAACATGACTGAGGATTGATGGTTGAACCCTGTGGCCTGGCAAAATGATTGAGGTTTGATAGTGGAACCCTCAGGCTTGGGAACATGAGTGAGGCTTGATGGTGGAACACTGTGGCCTGGCAATATGCCTGAGGTTTGATGGTGGAACCCTGTGGCTTGGCAAGATGACTTAGGTTTGATTGTGGAACACTCTGGCCTGGGAACATGACTGAGGCTTGATGGTGGAACCGTGGCCTGGCAACAGGACTGAGGTTTGATTGTGGAACCCTCTGGCCTGGGAATATGACTGAGGTTTAATTGTGGAACCCTGTGGCCTGGGAACATGACTGGGATTTGATTTCTGAAACCTGTGTCCAGGGCACATGACTGAGGTTTTATTCTGGAACCCTGTGGCCTGGGAACATGACTGATGTTAGAGTGTGGAATCCTGTGCCCTGGGAACATGACATCGGTTTGCATTCTGGTACCCTGTTGCCTGGAAACATGAAATCGGTTTGATTCTGGAAACCTTAGGCCTGGGAATATGACTGAGGTTTGATGGTGGTACCCTATGGCCTGGCAACATGACTGAGATTTGATTCTGGATCCCTGTGGCCTGGGAACCTGCGAACGGTTTGACTCTGGTACCCTGTGGCCTGGGAACATGTCTGAGGTTTGATGGTGGAAACCTGTGGCCTGGCAACATGACTGAGGATTGACTCTGTAAGACTGTGTCCAGGGAACATGATATCGGGTTGATTCTGGAAACCTGTGTCCTGGGAACAAGACTGAGGTTTGATTCTGGAACCCTGATGCCTGGGAACTTGACTGAGGTTTGTTTCTGGAAGTCTGTTCCCTGGGAACATGACTGCGGTTTGATTCTGGACACCTGTGTCCTGGGAACAAGACTGAGGTTTGAGTCTGCAACCCTGTGGCTTGGGAACATGACTGAGGTTTGTTTCTGGAAGCCTGTTCTCTGGGAACATGACTGAGGTTTGATTCTGGACACCTGTGTCCTGGGAACATGACTGAGGTTTGATATTTGAAAACTGTGGCCTTCGAACATGACTCAGGTTGATTCTGGAACCATGTGTCCTGGGAATATGACTGAGGTTTGATTCTGGAAACCTTTGTCCTGGGAAAATGACTGAGGTTTCATTGTGGAAACATGTGGCCTGGGATCATGACTGACGTTTGATGGTGGAACACTCTGGCCTGGCAAAATGACTGAGGCTTGATTCTGGAGCCCTGTTTACTGGGAACATGACTGAGGTTTGATGGCAGAAACCTGTGGACTGGTAACATGACTGAGGTTTGATTTGGAACCCTGTGCACGGGGACCATGACTGAGGCCTGATACTGGAACCCCGTGGCAAGGGAACATGACATTGGTTTGATTCTGGAGCCCTGTTTACTGGGAACATGACTGAGGTTTCATGGTTGAATCCTGTGGCCTGGCAACATGATTGAGGTTTGATAGTGGAACCCTCAGGCTTGGGAACATGAGTGAGGCTTGATGGTGGAACACTGTGGCCTGGCAATATGCCTGAGGTTTGATGGTGGAACCCTGTGGCTTGGCAAGATGACTTAGGTTTGATTGTGGAACACTCTGGCCTGGGAACAAGACTGAGGCTTGATGGTGGAACCGTGGCCTGGCAACAGGACTGAGGTTTGATTGTGGAACCCTCTGGCCTGGGAATATGACTGAGGTTTAATTGTGGAACCCTGTGGCCTGGGAACATGACTGGGATTTGATTTCTGAAACCTGTGTCCAGGGCACATGACTGAGGTTTTATTCTGGAACCCCGTGGCCTGGGAACACGACTGAGGTTTGATTCTGTAACCATGTGGCCTGGGAATATGACTGAGGTTTGATTCTGGAAACCATTGGCCTGGGAACATGACTGATGTTAGAGTGTGGAATCCTGTGCCCTGGGAACATGACATCGGTTTGGATTCTGGTACCCTGTTGCCTGGGAACATGAAATCGCTTTGATTCTGTAAACCTGAGGTCTGGGAATATGACTGAGGTTTGATTGTGGTACCCAATGGCCTGGCAACATGACTGAGGTTTGATTCTGGATGCCTGTGGCCTGGGAACATGACTGAGGCATGATTCTGGAAACCTGTGGCCTGGGAACATGACATCTGTTTAGATTGTGGAATACTGTGCCCCGGGAAACTGACTGAGCCTTGGTTCTGGAACCCTGTGGACTGGGAACATGACTGAGGTTTTATTCTGGAACCCTGTAGCCTGGGACCATAACTGAGGATTGATTCTGGAACCCTGTGGCCTGGGCACATGTCAACGGTGGATTCTGGAACCCTGTGGACTAGGAACATTACTGAGGTTTTATTCTGGAACCTTGTAGCCTGGGAACATAACTGAGGATTGATTCTGGAACCCTGTGGCCTGGGAACATGACATGGGTGGATTCTGGAACCCTGAGGCCTGGGAACATGACATCTGTTTAGATTGTGGAATACTGTGCCCCGGGAACGTGACTGAGCCTTGGTTCTGGAACCCTGGGGACTGGGAACATGACTGAGGTTTTATTCTGGAATCCTGTGTCCTGGGAACATGACATGGGTGGATTCTGGAACCCTGCGGCCTGGGAACATGAAATCTGTTTAGATTGTGCAATACTGTGGCCTGGGAACTTGACTGAGCCTTGGTTCTGGAAACCTGTGGAATGGGAATATGACTGAGGTTTTATTCTGAAGCCGTGTAGCATGGGAACATAACTGAGGATTCACTTTGGAACCCTGTGGCCCAGATAATGACATGGGTGGATTCTGGAAACCTGAGGCCTTGGAACATGACATCTGTTTAGATTGTGGAATACTGTGGCCCGGGAACCTGACTGAGCCTTGGTTCTGGAACCCTGTGGACTGGGAACGTGACTGAGGTTTTATTCTGGAACCCTGTAGCCTGGGAATATAACTGAGGATTGATTCTGGAAGCCTGTGGGCTGGGAACATGACATCGGTGGATTCTGGAACACTGTGGCCTGGGAACCTGCGAACGGTTTGACTCTGGAACCCTGTGGCCTGGGAACACGAAATCGGTTTGATTCCGGAAATCTGAGGCCTGGCAACATGACTGAGGTTTGATTCTGGATCTCTGTGGCCTGGGAAAATGACTGAGGCGTGATTCTGAAGACCTGTGGCCTTTAAACATGACATCTGTTTAGATTGTGGAATACTTTGGCCCGGGAACCTGACTGTGCCTTGGTTCTGGAACACTGTGCACTAGGAACATGACTGAGGTTTTATTCTGGAACCCTGTAGCCTGGGAACATAACTGAGGATTGATTCTGGAACCCTGTGGCCTGGGAACATAACATGGGTGGATTCTGGAACCCTGAGGCCTGGGAACATGACATCTGTTTAGATTGTGGAATACTGTGCCCCGGGAACCTGACTGAGCGTTGGTTCTGGAAACCTGTAGACTGGGAACATAACTGACGATTGATTCTGGAACCCTGTGACCTGGGAACCTGCGAACGGTTTGACTCTGGTACCCTGTGGCCTGGGAACATGTCTGAGGTTTGATGGTGAAATCCTGTGGCCTGGCAACATGATTGAGGTTTGATTCTGGAAGACTGTGGCCAGGGAACATGACATCTGTTTAGATTGTGGAATACTGTGCCCCGGGAACCTGACTGAGCGTTGGTTCTGGAACCCTGTAGACTGGGAACATAAATGGCGATTGATTCTGGAACCCTGTGACCTGGGAACCTGCGAACGGTTTGACTCTGGTACCCTGTGGCCTGGGAACATGTCTGAGGCTTGATGGTGGAACCCTGTGGCCTGGCAATATGACTTAGGTTTGATTGTGGAACACTCTGGCCTGGGAACATGACTGAGGCTTGATGGTGGAACCGTGGCCTGGCAACAGGACTGAGGTTTGATTGTGGAACGCTCTGGCCTGGGAATATGACTGAGGTTTAATTGTGGAACCCTGTGGCCTGGCAACATGACTGGGATTTTATTTCTGAAACCTGTGTCCAGGGAACATGACTGAGGTTTTATTCTGGAAACCTGTGTCTTGGGAACACGACTGAGTTTTTATTCTGGAACCATGTGGCCTGGGAATATGAGTGAGGTTTGATTCTGGAAACCATTGGCCTGGGAACATGACTGATGTTAGAGGGTGCAATCCTGAGGCCTGGGAACATGATATCGGTTTGGATTCTGGTACCCTGTTGCCTGGGAACACGAAATCGGTTTGATTCCGGAAATCTGAGGCCTGGCAACATGACTAAGGTTTGATTCTGGATCTCTGTGGACTGGGAAAATGACTGAGGCGTGATTCTGAAGACCTGAGGCCTGGAAACATGACATCTGTTTAGATTGTCGAATACTTTGGCCCTGGAACCTGACTGAGCATTGGTTCTGGAACACTGTGCACTAGGAACATGACTGAGGATTTATTCTGGAACGCTGTAGCCTGGGAACATAACTGAGGATTGATTCTGGAACCCTGTGGCCTGGGAACATAACATTGGTGGATTCTGGAACCCTGAGCCCTGGGAACAAGACATCTGTTTAGATTGTGGAATACTGTGACCCGGGAACCTGACTGAGCCTTGGTTCTGGAACCCTATGTACTGGGAATATGACTGAGGTTTTATTCTGGAACCCTGTAGCCTGGGAACATAACTGAGGATTGATTCTGGAACCCTGTGGCCTGGCCGCATGACATCGGTGGATTCTGGAACCCTGTGGCCTGGGAACATAACATTGGTGGATTCTGGAACCCTGAGCCCTGGGAACAAGACATCTGTTTAGATTGTGGAATACTGTGACCCGGGATCCTGACTGAGCCTTGATTCTGGAACCCTGTGGACTGGGAACATGACTGAGGTTTTATTCCGGAACCCTGTAGCCTGCGAACATAACTGAGGATTGATTCTGGAACCCTGTGGCCTGGCCGCATGACATCGGTGGATTCTGGAACTCTGTGGCCTGGGAACCTGCGAACGGTTTGACTCTGGTACCCTGTGGCCTGGGAACATGTCTGAGGTTTGATTCTGGACACCTGTGTCCTGGGAACAAGACTGAGGTTTGATTCTGCAACCGTGTGGCTTGGGAACATGACTGAGGTTTGTTTCTGGAAGCCTGTTCTCTGGGAACATGACTGAGGTTTGATTCTGGACACCTGTGTCCTGGGAACATGACTGAGGTTTGATTGTTGAAACCTGTGGCCTTCGAACATGACTCAGGTTGATTCTGGAACCATGTGTCCTGGGAATATAACTGAGGTTTGATTCTGGAAACCTTTGTCCTGGGAAAATGACTGAGGTTTCATTGTGGAAACATGTGGCCTGGGATCATGACTGACGTTTGATGGTGGAACACTCTGGCCTGGCAAAATGACTGAGGCTTGATTCTGGAGCCCTGTTTACTGGGAACATGACTGAGGTTTGATGGCAGAAACCTGTGGACTGGTAACATGACTGAGGTTTGATTTGGAACCCTGTGCACGGGGACCATGACTGAGGCCTGATACTGGAACCCCGTGGGGTGGGAACATGACATTGGTTTGATTCTGGAGCCTTGTTTACTGGGAACATGACTGAGGATTGATGGTTGAACCCTGTGGCCTGGCAAAATGATTGAGGTTTGATAGTGGAACCCTCAGGCTTGGGAACATGAGTGAGGCTTGATGGTGGAACACTGTGGCCTGGCAATATGCCTGAGGTTTGATGGTGGAACCCTGTGGCTTGGCAAGATGACTTAGGTTTGATTGTGGAACACTCTGGCCTGGGAACATGACTGAGGCTTGATGGTGGAACCGTGGCCTGGCAACAGGACTGAGGTTTGATTGTGGAACCCTCTGGCCTGGGAATATGACTGAGGTTTAATTGTGGAACCCTGTGGCCTGGGAACATGACTGGGATTTGATTTCTGAAACCTGTGTCCAGGGCACATGACTGAGGTTTTATTCTGGAACCCTGTGGCCTGGGAACATGACTGATGTTAGAGTGTGGAATCCTGTGCCCTGGGAACATGACATCGGTTTGCATTCTGGTACCCTGTTGCCTGGAAACATGAAATCGGTTTGATTCTGGAAACCTTAGGCCTGGGAATATGACTGAGGTTTGAGGGTGGTACCCTATGGCCTGGCAACATGACTGAGATTTGATTCTGGATCCCTGTGGCCTGGGAACCTGCGAACGGTTTGACTCTGGTACCCTGTGGCCTGGGAACATGTCTGAGGTTTGATGGTGGAAACCTGTGGCCTGGCAACATGACTGAGGATTGACTCTGTAAGACTGTGTCCAGGGAACATGATATCGGGTTGATTCTGGAAACCTGTGTCCTGGGAACAAGACTGAGGTTTGATTCTGGAACCCTGATGCCTGGGAACTTGACTGAGGTTTGTTTCTGGAAGTCTGTTCCCTGGGAACATGACTGCGGTTTGATTCTGGACACCTGTGTCCTGGGAACAAGACTGAGGTTTGAGTCTGCAACCCTGTGGCTTGGGAACATGACTGAGGTTTGTTTCTGGAAGCCTGTTCTCTGGGAACATGACTGAGGTTTGATTCTGGACACCTGTGTCCTGGGAACATGACTGAGGTTTGATATTTGAAAACTGTGGCCTTCGAACATGACTCAGGTTGATTCTGGAACCATGTGTCCTGGGAATATGACTGAGGTTTGATTCTGGAAACCTTTGTCCTGGGAAAATGACTGAGGTTTCATTGTGGAAACATGTGGCCTGGGATCATGACTGACGTTTGATGGTGGAACACTCTGGCCTGGCAAAATGACTGAGGCTTGATTCTGGAGCCCTGTTTACTGGGAACATGACTGAGGTTTGATGGCAGAAACCTGTGGACTGGTAACATGACTGAGGTTTGATTTGGAACCCTGTGCACGGGGACCATGACTGAGGCCTGATACTGGAACCCCGTGGCAAGGGAACATGACATTGGTTTGATTCTGGAGCCCTGTTTACTGGGAACATGACTGAGGTTTCATGGTTGAATCCTGTGGCCTGGCAACATGATTGAGGTTTGATAGTGGAACCCTCAGGCTTGGGAACATGAGTGAGGCTTGATGGTGGAACACTGTGGCCTGGCAATATGCCTGAGGTTTGATGGTGGAACCCTGTGGCTTGGCAAGATGACTTAGGTTTGATTGTGGAACACTCTGGCCTGGGAACAAGACTGAGGCTTGATGGTGGAACCGTGGCCTGGCAACAGGACTGAGGTTTGATTGTGGAACCCTCTGGCCTGGGAATATGACTGAGGTTTAATTGTGGAACCCTGTGGCCTGGGAACATGACTGGGATTTGATTTCTGAAACCTGTGTCCAGGGCACATGACTGAGGTTTTATTCTGGAACCCCGTGGCCTGGGAACACGACTGAGGTTTGATTCTGTAACCATGTGGCCTGGGAATATGACTGAGGTTTGATTCTGGAAACCATTGGCCTGGGAACATGACTGATGTTAGAGTGTGGAATCCTGTGCCCTGGGAACATGACATCGGTTTGGATTCTGGTACCCTGTTGCCTGGGAACATGAAATCGCTTTGATTCTGTAAACCTGAGGTCTGGGAATATGACTGAGGTTTGATTGTGGTACCCAATGGCCTGGCAACATGACTGAGGTTTGATTCTGGATGCCTGTGGCCTGGGAACATGACTGAGGCATGATTCTGGAAACCTGTGGCCTGGGAACATGACATCTGTTTAGATTGTGGAATACTGTGCCCCGGGAAACTGACTGAGCCTTGGTTCTGGAACCCTGTGGACTGGGAACATGACTGAGGTTTTATTCTGGAACCCTGTAGCCTGGGACCATAACTGAGGATTGATTCTGGAACCCTGTGGCCTGGGCACATGTCAACGGTGGATTCTGGAACCCTGTGGACTAGGAACATTACTGAGGTTTTATTCTGGAACCTTGTAGCCTGGGAACATAACTGAGGATTGATTCTGGAACCCTGTGGCCTGGGAACATGACATGGGTGGATTCTGGAACCCTGAGGCCTGGGAACATGACATCTGTTTAGATTGTGGAATACTGTGCCCCGGGAACGTGACTGAGCCTTGGTTCTGGAACCCTGGGGACTGGGAACATGACTGAGGTTTTATTCTGGAATCCTGTGTCCTGGGAACATGACATGGGTGGATTCTGGAACCCTGCGGCCTGGGAACATGAAATCTGTTTAGATTGTGCAATACTGTGGCCTGGGAACTTGACTGAGCCTTGGTTCTGGAAACCTGTGGAATGGGAATATGACTGAGGTTTTATTCTGAAGCCGTGTAGCATGGGAACATAACTGAGGATTCACTTTGGAACCCTGTGGCCCAGATAATGACATGGGTGGATTCTGGAAACCTGAGGCCTTGGAACATGACATCTGTTTAGATTGTGGAATACTGTGGCCCGGGAACCTGACTGAGCCTTGGTTCTGGAACCCTGTGGACTGGGAACATGACTGAGGTTTTATTCTGGAAACCTGTAGCCTGGGAACATAACTGAGGATTGATTCTGGAACCCTGTGGCCTGGGAACATGACATCCGTGGATTCTGCAACACTGTGGCCTGGGAACCTGCGAACGGTTTGACTCTGGAACCCTGTGGCCTGGGAACATGTCTGAGGTTAGATGGTGGAAACCTGTGGCCTGGCAACATGACTGAGGTTTGATTCTGGATGCCTGTGGCCTGGGAACATGACTGAGGCATGATTCTGGAAACCTGTGGCCTGGGAACATGACATCTGTTTAGATTGTGGAATACTGTGCCCCGGGAACCTGACTGAGCGTTGGTTCTGGAAACCTGTAGACTGGGAACATAACTGACGATTGATTCTGGAACCCTGTGACCTGGGAACCTGCGAACGGTTTGACTCTGGTACCCTGTGGCCTGGGAACATGTCTGAGGTTTGATGGTGAAATCCTGTGGCCTGGCAACATGATTGAGGTTTGATTCTGGAAGACTGTGGCCAGGGAACATGACATCTGTTTAGATTGTGGAATACTGTGCCCCGGGAACCTGACTGAGCGTTGGTTCTGGAACCCTGTAGACTGGGAACATAAATGGCGATTGATTCTGGAACCCTGTGACCTGGGAACCTGCGAACGGTTTGACTCTGGTACCCTGTGGCCTGGGAACATGTCTGAGGCTTGATGGTGGAACCCTGTGGCCTGGCAATATGACTTAGGTTTGATTGTGGAACACTCTGGCCTGGGAACATGACTGAGGCTTGATGGTGGAACCGTGGCCTGGCAACAGGACTGAGGTTTGATTGTGGAACGCTCTGGCCTGGGAATATGACTGAGGTTTAATTGTGGAACCCTGTGGCCTGGCAACATGACTGGGATTTTATTTCTGAAACCTGTGTCCAGGGAACATGACTGAGGTTTTATTCTGGAAACCTGTGTCTTGGGAACACGACTGAGTTTTTATTCTGGAACCATGTGGCCTGGGAATATGAGTGAGGTTTGATTCTGGAAACCATTGGCCTGGGAACATGACTGATGTTAGAGGGTGCAATCCTGAGGCCTGGGAACATGATATCGGTTTGGATTCTGGTACCCTGTTGCCTGGGAACACGAAATCGGTTTGATTCCGGAAATCTGAGGCCTGGCAACATGACTAAGGTTTGATTCTGGATCTCTGTGGACTGGGAAAATGACTGAGGCGTGATTCTGAAGACCTGAGGCCTGGAAACATGACATCTGTTTAGATTGTCGAATACTTTGGCCCTGGAACCTGACTGAGCATTGGTTCTGGAACACTGTGCACTAGGAACATGACTGAGGATTTATTCTGGAACGCTGTAGCCTGGGAACATAACTGAGGATTGATTCTGGAACCCTGTGGCCTGGGAACATAACATTGGTGGATTCTGGAACCCTGAGCCCTGGGAACAAGACATCTGTTTAGATTGTGGAATACTGTGACCCGGGAACCTGACTGAGCCTTGGTTCTGGAACCCTATGTACTGGGAATATGACTGAGGTTTTATTCTGGAACCCTGTAGCCTGGGAACATAACTGAGGATTGATTCTGGAACCCTGTGGCCTGGCCGCATGACATCGGTGGATTCTGGAACCCTGTGGCCTGGGAACATAACATTGGTGGATTCTGGAACCCTGAGCCCTGGGAACAAGACATCTGTTTAGATTGTGGAATACTGTGACCCGGGATCCTGACTGAGCCTTGATTCTGGAACCCTGTGGACTGGGAACATGACTGAGGTTTTATTCCGGAACCCTGTAGCCTGCGAACATAACTGAGGATTGATTCTGGAACCCTGTGGCCTGGCCGCATGACATCGGTGGATTCTGGAACTCTGTGGCCTGGGAACCTGCGAACGGTTTGACTCTGGTACCCTGTGGCCTGGGAACATGTCTGAGGTTTGATTCTGGACACCTGTGTCCTGGGAACAAGACTGAGGTTTGATTCTGCAACCGTGTGGCTTGGGAACATGACTGAGGTTTGTTTCTGGAAGCCTGTCCTCTGGGAACATGACTGAGGTTTGATTCTGGACACCTGTGTCCTGGGAACATGACTGAGGTTTGATTGTTGAAACCTGTGGCCTTCGAACATGACTCAGGTTGATTCTGGAACCATGTGTCCTGGGAATATAACTGAGGTTTGATTCTGGAAACCTTTGTCCTGGGAAAATGACTGAGGTTTCATTGTGGAAACATGTGGCCTGGGATCATGACTGACGTTTGATGGTGGAACACTCTGGCCTGGCAAAATGACTGAGGCTTGATTCTGGAGCCCTGTTTACTGGGAACATGACTGAGGTTTGATGGCAGAAACCTGTGGACTGGTAACATGACTGAGGTTTGATTTGGAACCCTGTGCACGGGGACCATGACTGAGGCCTGATACTGGAACCCCGTGGCAAGGGAACATGACATTGGTTTGATTCTGGAGCCCTGTTTACTGGGAACATGACTGAGGATTGATGGTTGAACCCTGTGGCCTGGCAAAATGATTGAGGTTTGATAGTGGAACCCTCAGGCTTGGGAACATGAGTGAGGCTTGATGGTGGAACACTGTGGCCTGGCAATATGCCTGAGGTTTGATGGTGGAACCCTGTGGCTTGGCAAGATGACTTAGGTTTGATTGTGGAACACTCTGGCCTGGGAACATGACTGAGGCTTGATGGTGGAACCGTGGCCTGGCAACAGGACTGAGGTTTGATTGTGGAACCCTCTGGCCTGGGAATATGACTGAGGTTTAATTGTGGAACCCTGTGGCCTGGGAACATGACTGGGATTTGATTTCTGAAACCTGTGTCCAGGGCACATGACTGAGGTTTTATTCTGGAACCCTGTGGCCTGGGAACATGACTGATGTTAGAGTGTGGAATCCTGTGCCCTGGGAACATGACATCGGTTTGCATTCTGGTACCCTGTTGCCTGGAAACATGAAATCGGTTTGATTCTGGAAACCTTAGGCCTGGGAATATGACTGAGGTTTGAGGGTGGTACCCTATGGCCTGGCAACATGACTGAGATTTGATTCTGGATCCCTGTGGCCTGGGAACCTGCGAACGGTTTGACTCTGGTACCCTGTGGCCTGGGAACATGTCTGAGGTTTGATGGTGGAAACCTGTGGCCTGGCAACATGACTGAGGATTGACTCTGTAAGACTGTGTCCAGGGAACATGATATCGGGTTGATTCTGGAAACCTGTGTCCTGGGAACAAGACTGAGGTTTGATTCTGGAACCCTGATGCCTGGGAACTTGACTGAGGTTTGTTTCTGGAAGTCTGTTCCCTGGGAACATGACTGCGGTTTGATTCTGGACACCTGTGTCCTGGGAACAAGACTGAGGTTTGAGTCTGCAACCCTGTGGCTTGGGAACATGACTGAGGTTTGTTTCTGGAAGCCTGTTCTCTGGGAACATGACTGAGGTTTGATTCTGGACACCTGTGTCCTGGGAACATGACTGAGGTTTGATATTTGAAAACTGTGGCCTTCGAACATGACTCAGGTTGATTCTGGAACCATGTGTCCTGGGAATATGACTGAGGTTTGATTCTGGAAACCTTTGTCCTGGGAAAATGACTGAGGTTTCATTGTGGAAACATGTGGCCTGGGATCATGACTGACGTTTGATGGTGGAACACTCTGGCCTGGCAAAATGACTGAGGCTTGATTCTGGAGCCCTGTTTACTGGGAACATGACTGAGGTTTGATGGCAGAAACCTGTGGACTGGTAACATGACTGAGGTTTGATTTGGAACCCTGTGCACGGGGACCATGACTGAGGCCTGATACTGGAACCCCGTGGCAAGGGAACATGACATTGGTTTGATTCTGGAGCCCTGTTTACTGGGAACATGACTGAGGTTTCATGGTTGAATCCTGTGGCCTGGCAACATGATTGAGGTTTGATAGTGGAACCCTCAGGCTTGGGAACATGAGTGAGGCTTGATGGTGGAACACTGTGGCCTGGCAATATGCCTGAGGTTTGATGGTGGAACCCTGTGGCTTGGCAAGATGACTTAGGTTTGATTGTGGAACACTCTGGCCTGGGAACAAGACTGAGGCTTGATGGTGGAACCGTGGCCTGGCAACAGGACTGAGGTTTGATTGTGGAACCCTCTGGCCTGGGAATATGACTGAGGTTTAATTGTGGAACCCTGTGGCCTGGGAACATGACTGGGATTTGATTTCTGAAACCTGTGTCCAGGGCACATGACTGAGGTTTTATTCTGGAACCCCGTGGCCTGGGAACACGACTGAGGTTTGATTCTGTAACCATGTGGCCTGGGAATATGACTGAGGTTTGATTCTGGAAACCATTGGCCTGGGAACATGACTGATGTTAGAGTGTGGAATCCTGTGCCCTGGGAACATGACATCGGTTTGGATTCTGGTACCCTGTTGCCTGGGAACATGAAATCGCTTTGATTCTGTAAACCTGAGGTCTGGGAATATGACTGAGGTTTGATTGTGGTACCCAATGGCCTGGCAACATGACTGAGGTTTGATTCTGGATGCCTGTGGCCTGGGAACATGACTGAGGCATGATTCTGGAAACCTGTGGCCTGGGAACATGACATCTGTTTAGATTGTGGAATACTGTGCCCCGGGAAACTGACTGAGCCTTGGTTCTGGAACCCTGTGGACTGGGAACATGACTGAGGTTTTATTCTGGAACCCTGTAGCCTGGGACCATAACTGAGGATTGATTCTGGAACCCTGTGGCCTGGGCACATGTCAACGGTGGATTCTGGAACCCTGTGGACTAGGAACATTACTGAGGTTTTATTCTGGAACCTTGTAGCCTGGGAACATAACTGAGGATTGATTCTGGAACCCTGTGGCCTGGGAACATGACATGGGTGGATTCTGGAACCCTGAGGCCTGGGAACATGACATCTGTTTAGATTGTGGAATACTGTGCCCCGGGAACGTGACTGAGCCTTGGTTCTGGAACCCTGGGGACTGGGAACATGACTGAGGTTTTATTCTGGAATCCTGTGTCCTGGGAACATGACATGGGTGGATTCTGGAACCCTGCGGCCTGGGAACATGAAATCTGTTTAGATTGTGCAATACTGTGGCCTGGGAACTTGACTGAGCCTTGGTTCTGGAAACCTGTGGAATGGGAATATGACTGAGGTTTTATTCTGAAGCCGTGTAGCATGGGAACATAACTGAGGATTCACTTTGGAACCCTGTGGCCCAGATAATGACATGGGTGGATTCTGGAAACCTGAGGCCTTGGAACATGACATCTGTTTAGATTGTGGAATACTGTGGCCCGGGAACCTGACTGAGCCTTGGTTCTGGAACCCTGTGGACTGGGAACATGACTGAGGTTTTATTCTGGAAACCTGTAGCCTGGGAACATAACTGAGGATTGATTCTGGAACCCTGTGGCCTGGGAACATGACATCCGTGGATTCTGCAACACTGTGGCCTGGGAACCTGCGAACGGTTTGACTCTGGAACCCTGTGGCCTGGGAACATGTCTGAGGTTAGATGGTGGAAACCTGTGGCCTGGCAACATGACTGAGGTTTGATTCTGGATGCCTGTGGCCTGGGAACATGACTGAGGCATGATTCTGGAAACCTGTGGCCTGGGAACATGACATCTGTTTAGATTGTGGAATACTGTGCCCCGGGAACCTGACTGAGCGTTGGTTCTGGAAACCTGTAGACTGGGAACATAACTGACGATTGATTCTGGAACCCTGTGACCTGGGAACCTGCGAACGGTTTGACTCTGGTACCCTGTGGCCTGGGAACATGTCTGAGGTTTGATGGTGAAATCCTGTGGCCTGGCAACATGATTGAGGTTTGATTCTGGAAGACTGTGGCCAGGGAACATGACATCTGTTTAGATTGTGGAATACTGTGCCCCGGGAACCTGACTGAGCGTTGGTTCTGGAACCCTGTAGACTGGGAACATAAATGGCGATTGATTCTGGAACCCTGTGACCTGGGAACCTGCGAACGGTTTGACTCTGGTACCCTGTGGCCTGGGAACATGTCTGAGGCTTGATGGTGGAACCCTGTGGCCTGGCAATATGACTTAGGTTTGATTGTGGAACACTCTGGCCTGGGAACATGACTGAGGCTTGATGGTGGAACCGTGGCCTGGCAACAGGACTGAGGTTTGATTGTGGAACGCTCTGGCCTGGGAATATGACTGAGGTTTAATTGTGGAACCCTGTGGCCTGGCAACATGACTGGGATTTTATTTCTGAAACCTGTGTCCAGGGAACATGACTGAGGTTTTATTCTGGAAACCTGTGTCTTGGGAACACGACTGAGTTTTTATTCTGGAACCATGTGGCCTGGGAATATGAGTGAGGTTTGATTCTGGAAACCATTGGCCTGGGAACATGACTGATGTTAGAGGGTGCAATCCTGAGGCCTGGGAACATGATATCGGTTTGGATTCTGGTACCCTGTTGCCTGGGAACACGAAATCGGTTTGATTCCGGAAATCTGAGGCCTGGCAACATGACTAAGGTTTGATTCTGGATCTCTGTGGACTGGGAAAATGACTGAGGCGTGATTCTGAAGACCTGAGGCCTGGAAACATGACATCTGTTTAGATTGTCGAATACTTTGGCCCTGGAACCTGACTGAGCATTGGTTCTGGAACACTGTGCACTAGGAACATGACTGAGGATTTATTCTGGAACGCTGTAGCCTGGGAACATAACTGAGGATTGATTCTGGAACCCTGTGGCCTGGGAACATAACATTGGTGGATTCTGGAACCCTGAGCCCTGGGAACAAGACATCTGTTTAGATTGTGGAATACTGTGACCCGGGAACCTGACTGAGCCTTGGTTCTGGAACCCTATGTACTGGGAATATGACTGAGGTTTTATTCTGGAACCCTGTAGCCTGGGAACATAACTGAGGATTGATTCTGGAACCCTGTGGCCTGGCCGCATGACATCGGTGGATTCTGGAACCCTGTGGCCTGGGAACATAACATTGGTGGATTCTGGAACCCTGAGCCATGGGAACAATACATCTGTTTAGATTGTGGAATACTGTGACCCGGGATCCTGACTGAGCCTTGATTCTGGAACCCTGTGGACTGGGAACATGACTGAGGTTTTATTCCGGAACCCTGTAGCCTGCGAACATAACTGAGGATTGATTCTGGAACCCTGTGGCCTGGCCGCATGACATCGGTGGATTCTGGAACTCTGTGGCCTGGGAACCTGCGAACGGTTTGACTCTGGTACCCTGTGGCCTGGGAACATGTCTGAGGTTTGATTCTGGACACCTGTGTCCTGGGAACAAGACTGAGGTTTGATTCTGCAACCGTGTGGCTTGGGAACATGACTGAGGTTTGTTTCTGGAAGCCTGTCCTCTGGGAACATGACTGAGGTTTGATTCTGGACACCTGTGTCCTGGGAACATGACTGAGGTTTGATTGTTGAAACCTGTGGCCTTCGAACATGACTCAGGTTGATTCTGGAACCATGTGTCCTGGGAATATAACTGAGGTTTGATTCTGGAAACCTTTGTCCTGGGAAAATGACTGAGGTTTCATTGTGGAAACATGTGGCCTGGGATCATGACTGACGTTTGATGGTGGAACACTCTGGCCTGGCAAAATGACTGAGGCTTGATTCTGGAGCCCTGTTTACTGGGAACATGACTGAGGTTTGATGGCAGAAACCTGTGGACTGGTAACATGACTGAGGTTTGATTTGGAACCCTGTGCACGGGGACCATGACTGAGGCCTGATACTGGAACCCCGTGGCAAGGGAACATGACATTGGTTTGATTCTGGAGCCCTGTTTACTGGGAACATGACTGAGGTTTCATGGTTGAATCCTGTGGCCTGGCAACATGATTGAGGTTTGATAGTGGAACCCTCAGGCTTGGGAACATGAGTGAGGCTTGATGGTGGAACACTGTGGCCTGGCAAT